>NW_023425401.1:67720507-68333841 GCF_014108415.1 Molossus molossus
GGACATCTCAGTCCATGGGGCAATGCTCAATCCATAGAGCCACACTGGTTGGGCTCTTCCACTGTTCTTTTAGAGTTTTTCTCCCCCTATTCTTAACTCTTATTTGGTTTCTTTCCCTTTTGCCTTTTCTTATTCTCTTATCTTTCCCTTTTTTTTCCTTCTCATATATATTTTTTTTCTTCTGTTTTATTATTATTTTCTTTTGTCTTTCCTAATTCTCTTTTGTTTTGTGGCTGCTTTTGTTGTTATTGTAGGGGTCTTTTGTATGTTTTTGTTTTGTTTCCTGTTTTGTTGTGTGTACTTTTGTTCTATCAGCACCTGCACAACCGCTTGCACAACATGGTTAAGGGTGAGCCTCACAGTCAGCCAGCTTAAGAGGAGATCCCACTGAAATGGGACAACAAAAATCAAGATCCAATTAAACAGGAAAGCCCAAATAACCCACACAAGAGACATTTCTTGAGCATTCAGTTCAAAAGACCAAAGAGATTGTACCACAGGGTCCCACAGAACACTTACTACATAAATCCACGCCACAAAAATAGTAGCCATAATAGTGTGATCTATTACACAGAAATAAATGTAAAGTGACAGCAACAAATCAATAAAAACATATTTAAAACAAAAGGAAAACAAACAATCCATTTAAAAACTTGGCAGAGGACCTGAATAGATACTTCTCCAAAGAGGACATAGAGATGGCCAATGTATATATGACAAAATACTCTACGTCACTAATAATCAGAGAGATGAAAATTAAAACTACAATGAGTTATCACCTCACACCTGTCAGAATGGCTAACATCAATAAATCAATAAACAGCAAGCACTGTCAAGGATGTGGAGAAAAGGGAACCCTAGTTCATTGCTGGTGGGAATGCAGATTTTTGTAGCCAGTGTGGAAAACAGTATGAAGTTTCCTCAAATAATTAAAAATGGAACTGCCATTTGACCCAGTGATCCCACTTTTGGAAATATATCCTAAGACTCTTTGAAACACCAATCACAAAGAACAAACACCCCTCTATTCATAGCAGTGTTATTTACAATAGCTAAGATTTGAAAGTGCCCATCAATAAATTAGAGGGTAAAAAAAGTCATCATATTTTTACATAGTGGAATATTCTGTCTGTAAAAAAGAAGAGTTCTTACCCTTTGAGAGAGCATGGATATACCTGGAGTCAATAATGCTAAGCAAAACAAGCCAGTCAGAGAATGACAAATATCACATGATCCCACTTATATGTGGAATCTAATGAACAAAATAAACTGATAAAAAAAATAAGTCCATCCCTGGCCGGTTTGGCTCAGCGGTTGGAGCGTCAGCCTGCGGTCCAGAGAGACCCGGGTTCGGTTCCCGCTAAGTGCACGTACCTCGGTTGCAGTTTGTCCCCGGCCCTGGTTGGTCGTGCAGGTAGCAGCCACTCGATGTGTCCATTCACGTTGATGTTTCTCTCTCTCTCTCTCTTCCTCTCTCTCCCTCCCACTCTATCTGAACAAAAAATGGAAAAATGTCCTCGGGTGAGGATAAAAATAAATAAATAAATAAGTCCAGAGTTATGGATGCATGGAGCAGAATAACAGCTCTCAGTGCGGGGATTGTGAGGGGACAGAAAGAGATTAACCAAAGAACATATATCCAAATATGCATAACCCGTAGACAAAGATAATAGTATGGAGAAGGTCTAGGATGGGGCAGGGATTGGGTTGAGGGGAACAAAAAGAAAAAAATTGAAAGACATCTGCAATAATAATGATAATAATAACAATAATGAAATAAAATAACCAAAAAAAATAAAAAAGAAACACAATCACAGTGTTCTTCAATTAATGTAAACTAAAATATATATGTTACAAAATAATGTTGTTTGGTTTTTATTGTAAAAATATGTTACTGCCCTGCTGGTGTGACTCAGTGGTTTAGCATCAACCCACGCACCAAGAGGTTGCCACTTTGATTCCTGAGCAGGACACATGCCCAGGTTGTGGGCCTGATCCCCAGTGGGGGGCATGCAGAAGGTGGCCAATTGATGTTCTCTCTCATCACTGTTCCTATCTTACTCCCTTTCCCTTCCTCTCTCTGTAAAATGAATAAAGAAAAAAAGTTACTATCAATTTATTTGCAACAACACATTAAAGCAGGGATCAAAATAATTTTTAAAAATACAACGTGGTTACAACAGTGCTAGGCACATGGTATGTGTGGTTTCAGTGTAAACTCATTATCATCAATAGAATTATTATTATTGCTAATGTTATTATTAATAAAGAATGATAAAGGGCAATTAATGTAGATCAATATAAAAAAACCAATAGTTTGAAAACTTAATATAAATTTTGGTGATGATGTGGATAAATACATACTCATGAAGTTTTTTTAATTAATTAGTAGTATTGTCCTGGTTTCAAAATCCTAACAATATAAAATATAATTGAGAACTCTTGCTCCTACTGCTGACTCATTTCCGTTTCAACAAGTAACCACTTTTAATAGTCTCTTACTGATTAAAAAGTTATTTGTGCAGCATCAAGCAAATATTACATGTTCCTATTTTCCCCTTTCTTACACAAAAAGCAGCATACACTATTTCTGCATTGTGCTTTGCTTTTTAAATGTATTCTAGAGATAATTTCTATGATACTACATAAAAAACAATCTTAGTTTTTATAACTGCTAAATATTCAACTTTGCAGATATACCTTAATTAATTTAACCAGTTTTCTGTTGGTACATTACTGGGTAGATTCCCCTATCTAGTCTTTTGACATCAGAATCAAAGCTAAAGTGAATAATCTTGCTGATTCACCATGAAATGTGGGTAGGAATACCTGTAGGACAAATTCTCAAAAGAAGGGTCACTGTCAAAGAGTAAGCACATTTTGTGATATTGGTGACTATTGACGATGCTCTTTCTGTAATGATTATTGCAGTTTGCAATTCCATCTGCAATGTATCTCATTTAAATTGGTTTTGGTGTTTTGGAGAATATTTTGTGGTCATGTAATAAAAATGATTATATTTCAACTCCAAAATTCATAATCTAATGAAAATCTCAAGTTATATAAAATGTTATTCACTGAAGCATGATTTGCAATAATGTTTATCTGTATGGAAATAAACAAAATATGATGTATCTGCATGGACTAACATATGATATTTGAAAGAAATAAATTAATTTAAAAATTCATTCAACATAGTTAGGTTGCCCACTTGTACATACAACATAATATTATTCATGAAAGTTTGTGTTGTTAATCCTCACCCAAGGATATTTTTCCATTGATTTTATTTTTAGAGATAATGGAAGGGAGGGAGGAAGAGAGAGAAAGAAAAAAACAACATCAATGTGAGAGAGACATCAATCGGTTGCCTCCCCCACGACCCTGACCGAGGATGAGGATCAAACCTGCAACCCAGTACATGCCCTTGATTGGACATTGAACCTATGATCCTTTAGTTAAAGAGCCAATGCTCTACCCCCTGAGCCAAACTGGCCAGGGGTCATGAAAGTTATTAGCACACCCTCATAAAACACTGTATATTATTTATGGATACATATGTTTATATATGTATATGTAAGTATTAGGGGTCTGTTTAGACCTCTAAAATTCATATTTAAAACTTGTGCAGGGTTTCTACTTTGGATGGTTGTGGAACTATTAAGGGGGTGGATGCAAGAAAACTATCATGAAGACTACACTAAATCACATTAAGTTTTATAGTTAAAAGTAAAAAAGACAAAATATTAACAGTTATTAATTGTGAATGTGGTGATATAAATATTTGTTAGGTAAATATTTGTTATTTGTCTCTTTCGGTCTATTTCATATTCTAAAATATTTATTAAAGAGAGATATAAATGAGACTCTGAATTCCAGTTAAGCTAAATATTGGTTGCTGTGCAATATTGTTTGCTTAAGATCTTTCTTCTCTCTCTCTCTCTTTTGGTGGTCAGTAAATGAGCATGAGAATCTCAAAGCACAGATATAATTGCCCAGTGTAGGGCAGTCTAGATTCCGAATATTTGATTGTTTTTTCTTTTTTAACCTCTCATTGCCTATTCCATTTTAGAGTAAAATATCAGTAAGGAAGGAGATTCATGAACAAATGGTCACGTGTCAGTCTCTGGTCTCTGGATGACTACCTGTTTTGGGCAGAAGTAGGAAAGGCATCTTGAATTAAAGCAGATTCCCCTTCCAACATATTTTTATTTTTCTCTATAAAGGAAATAAGCCAGGATTTCTTTTTTGCAATGAAATGTGTGCTGGTTTGTGAACTACTGAATCTTCTGAGTTGTGTTTCTGGAAACCAAAGGAATATCAAAAACCATGTAATATTAATAATTAATCATCACAAGAATGTGGGCTATCCTGGGCTCTTTTCAGGCATGACTGCGAGACAGACTTTACTTCAATTTTACATCCCAAAGGAAAATGATGTGCCCAAGGTCAGGCAGCTAGAAAAAGCAGAGCCAGGTGTGGCTGACATCTGAGTGTCATACTAGGTAGAGCAAGAACTGCTCCCTCAACCACACAACCCACACTCCTCCTACCTAGGATGGTGCTGAGAAGCACTTGAAATTTTTGCACGCTGGAGAGCTACTCATTCTGTTTCTTGAGATGCAACCTAGGGAATCAAGGAGTGATTTTTTCCCTCAGAAAGCCTAAGTAGATTAAATTGTTCTCTTCTGGAAAACCACAGAAGAAAACAAATATTGGATCAAAACATCTCCATGGCTTCAGGGAGGGCACTAGATCTACTAGAGTATGTCCTGGCTCCAGGTCAAGAACTAACCAATTGCAGCTGCAGTGGTCCTCAGGAGAGGGCTGGACTGTGCAGACATTTACACCCCATACCTTCTCAGGAAGGTTAGAGGGAGCCCCCACCCAGCAAGGGGACCTGGCCTGGCCAGAGGTAGCCAGAGAGGTATGTGGTTTCTTAGAGGCTAGATGTCCTTCATGATCTACAGAGAGGAGTGATGTGAGAAGTGCTTAAAAAAAAATACAGGACTAAATGGTGGTCTCAAGGAGAATGAGGAGAAAGTCACCCTTGTGCTTTGCCTGGTTCCACCCAGACTCTTTTTCTGAAGAACATTGTCCTATTAGCTAATTCTCAGGCATGAAATTGTCAGTTCAATGTGACAAAATGAAACAAGAGGCTTGGAACGACAACAACAACAAAAAACTCCTAATCTCATGTGTATGTCTTGCTCCTCATTCCACTTTCTTCCCAGCCTTGTTCTTTCTTGCATGTGGTCCCTCCTGGAGGACAGTGGTTGTGCCTTCCTCATCATACAACCTTTGAATGAGTCGTGGAATGCATAGAGGGAGTAGGCTTCATGTTGATGTTTGAATAAACACCAATTAAGTAAATTTATTCTAAGCAAATGTTACTGAATGTACCAGGACCAAGGCCATCTAGATGAGAGAATTCCAGTAACTTTAAGAAAATGAGATTGATTTTTTTTTCCTTATAGCCAATGGAAAATAAGTTTCTGTGGGAGACCAGAGCCAAGGAAAATGGCCAATGGGTACTTAAAAAGATGTTCAACTCACTAATCATCAGGGAAATGCAAACCAATACCACAAGGAGATATCACCTCATGTCTATTCTAATGGCTGTTAACAAAAAGATAAAAGATAACAAGTCTTAGTGAGAATGTGGAGGAAAGAAAACCCATGATCACTGTTGGTGATAATGTATATTGATATAGCCACTGTGGAAAACAGTATAGAGATTTATCAAAATATTAAAAGTTAAACTACCATCTGATCTTGGAATCCCTCTTTAAGGTATACTTCTGAGATTAACAAAATCCCTATCTCAAAAATATATCTGTATCCCCATGTCCATTGCAGTAGTATTTACAGTAGCCAAGTCATGGATATAATCTAAGTGTCTATTGATAGATTAATGGATAAAGGCAATGTAGGATGTGTGTGTGTGTGTGTGTGTGTGTGTGTAATGGAATATTATTCAGCCTTTAAAAAAAGAGAAATCTTGATATATATAACAGCATAGATGAGCCCAGAGGACATTATGCTAAGTGAAATAAACTAGTTACAGAAGGGTAAGTACTACATAAGTCCACTTATATGAGGTATCTAAAATCGTCAAAGTAGGAATTCTGGTCAAGATGGCAGCATAGGCAAATGTAGTATTGCCTCCTCCCACAACAACATCAAAATTACAACTAAACTACAGAACACCCATCATTTAAAACCACCTGAAATGAAGCTGAATGAAAATTCTACAACAAAATTAATAAGAAACCAAATCGAGACTGGTAGGAGAGGTGGAGGTGCAGTCTGGCTGGTCCCACACCCTCATGTGGAGGATAAAAATCAGGAACAGCCCTGGCCGGTTTGGCTCAGCGATTGGAGCATTGGCCTGCACACCAGAGTCCCGGGTTGGGTTCCCACTAGGGGCACATACCAAAAAAAAAAAAAAAAAAAATAGGAACATTGCCCTGGCTGGTTTGGCTCAGCGGTTGGAGTGTCGGCCTGTGGACCAGAGATAGCCGGGTTCGGTTCCTGACAGGGGCACGCACCAAAAAAAAAAAAAAAAAAAAAAATCAGGAACGTTACCTCCACTGGGAATGTCCTCTCTGAGGAGCAAGGGGTCCTTGTCCCACACCAGGCCGCCAGCTCAGGGTTCCAGGGCCAGGAAGGGGAACTGAGGCTGAGGAAGGCTGAGGCCTCTGGAGCCCCAGGCAGTTCCTCTTAAAGGGTCTGTGCACAGACTTACTCAGACTTGTTTCCTCTGAGCTCCAGTGTGGAAGGGAGGCAGCCTGAAAGGCACCAGAGACGTACGAGAAAGAAATGAGTTGTTTAGCAACAGGGCAAGGGCTGGAGAGGCAGCTTTCTTTTGGACAGATGTGCTGTCAGAGGCCTTTGTTCCTTTGGTGAGCACTTCCCTCTCGAGGTCAACAGAGGGGTGCCATATCTGGAACTCCAGCAACCTGGCTCACCCTGTTTTTTCCTCCCTGATGATTTCCTGAAGCCCTGCCCCACCCAGTTTACAGGCACACCCAAGCTGTACCCAGTGGCTTTACCATAGGAAGGGCCTGCCTTGGCTCCTGTTTCAGATTTTTCTAAATGCTCTCAAAAAAGCAGCACCTGGTCTCAACGACCTCTCATTAAGTGGCCCGAAGTTCCGCACTAGGAGCAGCCAGCCTTGGTTCACAACTTGGCTTTGCCTGGGCACATCCAAGCCCAGCAAAAGAAGCAGCCATTGGTAGATAACATTATAGTTAATTCCAGGTGGCCCAGGGTAGAACACAGGCAGCGACTGACCTTGCCCCAGATCTAGGACACCTGGTGGAGAGTGGTGTCAGGCCACATCAAAGTACCACCACCCAACCACCTCCACAAGTGACACTCAAGGAATAAACTCAGTGGGTACCAGGGCCTTGCTGAAGTAAGTCTTGTTCTCTGTGGTGGTCCCCTGAACAGCTGATCATCCAAGGTAGTCAGAGCGCAGTGGATGGTGGGCATAGCCTATCTTCGTAGCTGATCACCCTGAGTAAAACCCTCCCACTGATGTGCCAACAGCAATCAACACTCAATTACAACAGAGGGTATAAAGTCCATATGAAAGGTGCAGCTCAAGGGCCTAGCTGGGTGGCCAGGGAGGCTGTGCCACTGAACTCTACAGGACATCTATTACAATAGGCCACCCTAGGAAGCCCAGGAGACAAAGCAACTTTACCTAATATATTGAAACAAACACAGAGGGGCAGCCAAAATGAGGAGACAAAGTAACAGGTCTCAAATGAAAGAACAGAACACAACTCCAGGAAAAGAACTAAATGAAATGGAGATAAGCAATATAATAGATGCAGAGTTAAAAACACTGCATATAAGGATGCTCAATGAAATCAGTGAGTACCTCAAGAGCAAAAAAGGGACAGGTCAGAAATGAAGGATGCATAGTCAGAAATTGAGGCAATAACTGAAATAAAGAATAATTTACAGAGATTCAGTAGTAGAGTAAGTAAAGCCAAGAAGCAAACCATCGATTAGGAATATAAAGAAGCAAAAAACACCCAATCAGAACATCAAAAAGAAAAAAGAATAAAAAAAAATGAGGATAGTGTAAGAAGCCTGTGGGATGACTTCAAATGTACCAACATTCACATCATGGGGGTGCCAGAAGGAGATGAGAGAGAGTGAGAAATTGAAAACCTATTTTAAATAATGACATAAAACTTCCCTAACTTGGTGAAGGAAACAGACATTCAAGTCCAGGAAGTATAGAGAGTCCCAAACAAGATTAACCCCAAGAGGCCCACACCAAGACACATCACAATCAAAATGCCAAAGATTAAAGACAAAGAGAGAATCTTAAAAGTAGGAAGAGAAAAGCAGTTAATTACCTACAAGGGAGCTCCCATGAAACTGTCAGCTGATTTCTCAAAAGAAACTTTGGAGGCCAGAGGGACTGACAAGAAATATTCAGAGTGATGAAAAGCAAGAACCTACAACTAAGATTACTCTATCCTGCAAAGCTATCATTTAGAATCAATGGACATATAAAATGCTTCCCAGACAAGAAAAAGCTTAAGGAGTAATCACCACTAAACCAGTATTATATGAAATGTTGAAGGGTCTTCTTGAAGAAAAAGAAGATAAAAAATATGAAAAATAAAATGGCAATAAATACATATCTATTGACAATTGAATCTACAAACATAACAAACAAGCAGAACAGAAACAGACTCATAGATACAGAGAATATTTTGTTGGTTGCAGATGGGAAGGGGGTTGGGGGAATGGGTGTAAAGGTGGAGGGATTAAGAAGTACAAATTGGTTGTTAGACTGACAAACCTCAAAGGGAAGGGGGGAGGGGAGCAGGAAGAAGAAATAAACCAAAGAACTTATATGCATATATGCATAACCAGTGGACACAGACTATAGTGTGGGGAAAGGCAAGACAGGGGAGAGAATGAGGTGGAGAAAATATGTAGGGGAAAAAGAAGGAACAGCTGTAATACATTCAATAACAAAGATAAGTTAAGAAAACAAATAAATAAGCAAAATATTAAAAAATAAAATAGTTAAAGTAAAAATTATAGAAACAAAGAGTTTAATGTTTTTTTGTTTTTTGTTTTTTTTTCCTGGGGATGGGGAGAGGAGAGCTCATTTTCAGTGTTCTTAATACAATTTTTTAAAAAAGCATTTAGGTAAAAATTTACTTGTCATCACTCTCTGAATGTAATGCTTGCTAGTATACACCACAATGTACAAGGTTGTAGAAAACTATGCATTTCCATGATTTAAATCTTGTGATACCTTCAAATTGAAGTGATTTCTCACCAAAAAACTAATAAGGTATAAGAAGCCATATTTCAGTGTTTACTATCTGGTTGACTCACTTTGTTTATATTAATGCTTTATATTTATTTATAAATTGATATATCCATTGCCTTAGAAGATCATAGCATATTTTGTTGTGGAGGCAATGTTGTTGCTTTAATTTATTCAACATATACCAATTGAGTGATCACCATGTTTTATGTACTGGGCACATGTACAAGTGCTGGAGATATGGTTATGCATGGCCATTTCATGAGCATGTAGTTGAAGTAGGGGAGATAGGCAGACATAATGCCTGTACGAAGGAGTGCTTGTGAGAAAAGATCTGATGAAGTAAAGTAGTGGGTCTCGTAAAGCATCAAGGGAAAATCTTTCTAGGCAGAGGGACTGATACCCATAAAGATCCTGAAATGGAAATGCACTTGGCCTTTTGAGGAACAACATGTTCAGTAGAGTTTGAATAGAGTAATTAAGGAAGCCAGGGATAAAAGGTTTCATCTGGAGGGCAGAAAAGGATCACAGACGTAGGTTGTGGCAAAATATTTTCATTTTATACCAAGAATAATGAGAAATCATTGTGAGAAAGAAGAATTGTTGCCTGGTTTATATTTTATTTATTTATGTATATTTTTTAAAGTATAAAAGTCTTTATTTTTCTATTTTCTTGTTATTTTATTTTTGTTACAGATGTTTCTCATTTTTTACCCCATTGACAACCTCCTCCCCATCCTTGCCGCCTCATACCTGGCTTTGTTGTCCATGTCCATTGGTTATGCATACATGCACATAAGTTCTGTGGTTTATCTCTTCTCTCTCCCCACCACCCCTCTTCTGAGGGTGCCCAGTCTGTACCCTACTTCCATGTTTCTGGGTCAACCCTATTCCTCAGATGGTTATGTTCATTATATTCCACAAATAAGTGAGATCATGTGGCATTTGTCTTTTTCTGCTTGGCTTGTTTCACTTAGAATAATATTTTCTAGGTCCCTCCATTGTCATCTCAAAGGATAAGAGATCTTTCTTTCTTACAGCTGCATAGTACTCCATTGTGTATATGTACAACAGCTTTTTTATCCATTTCCAGATCTTAGCTAGTGTAAATAGTGCTTCTACAAACATGGGGGCCATATATTCTTTCTGATTGGTGTTTCAGGCTTCTTAAGGCATATTCCTAGAATTGGGATCACTAGGTCAAATGGCAGTTCCATTTTTAATTTTTTGAGGTAACACCATATTGTTTTCCATAGTGGCTGCACCAGTCTGCCCTCCCACCAATAGTGTACGAGAGTCCCCTTTTCTTCACACCCTCGCCAACACTTGTTGTTTGATGATTTATTGATGGTGGCCATTCTGAAAGATGTGGGGTGATACCTCATTGTTGTTTTGATTTGCATCTCTCTGATGAGTAGTGATGTTGAGCATTTCTTTATATGTCTCTTGGCCATTTATATGCCCTGTTTGGAGAGGTGTCTATTCAGCTCCTCTGCCCATTTTTTAATTGGGTTCTTTTTCTTTTGTTGAGTTTTATGAGTACTCTATATATTTTGGAAATTAACCCTTATCTGATGTATCATTGGCGATGATGTTCTCCCATACAGTGGGTTGCCTTTCTATTTTGATGGTGGTTTCTTTTGCTGTGCAGACGCTTTTTAATTTGATGATGTCCCATGTGTTCATTTTCCCCTTTGTTTCTGTTGCCTTAGGTGATGTATCAGTGAAAATTCTGCAGCATATGATGTCGGAGATTTTTTTGCCTACATCTTCTGGAAGTTTTGTAGATTCATGGGTCACATTTAAGTCTTTCATCCATTTTGAGTTTATTTTTGTGTATGTTGTAAGTTGATGGTCTAGTTTCATTTTTTTGTATGTAGCTGTCCAATTTTCCCAACACCATTTATTAAATAGGCTGTCTTTACTCCATTGTATGCTCTTGCCTCTTTTATTAAATGTTAATTGAGCATAGTGTCTCGCGTCCATTTCTGGGTTCTCTGTTCTGACCCATTGGTCTATATGCCTGTTCTTGTGCCAGTACCAAACTGTTTTGAATACAGTAGCTTTGTAGTATAACCTGAAATCTGGTATTGTGATCCCAACTTTTTTGTCATTCTTTTTCAAGATTGCTGTGGCTATTAGGGGTCTTTTTTGAACTTTTGAAGTATTTGTTCTAGTTCTGTGAAATATGTCGTTGGTGTTGTGATGGGTATTGCATTGAATTTATAGATTGCTTTGGGTAATAGGCACATTTTAATGATGTTAATTCTTCCAATCCATGAACAAGGTATGTGCTTCCACTTTTTTAATATATTTCTCTATTTCTTTTCTCAATGTCCTGTAGTTTTCTGAAAATAGGTCCTTTACTTCTTTGGTTAAGTTTATTCCTAGGTATCCTAATTTTTTTGCCATGAAGGTAAATGGGATTGTTTGTTTTTTTTTCAGTTTCTCTTTCTGTGAATTCATCATTGGTGTATAAGAATGCTGTTGATTTCTTGATGTTAATTTTGTATCCTGTTACTTTGCCAAATTCATTTATTAAGTCTAGTAGATTTTTGATGGAGTCTTTAGGATTTTCTATGTATAATATCATGTCATCTACAAATAATGACAGTTTCACTTCCTCCTTTCCAAATTGGATCCCTTTAATTTTTTTCTTCATGTCTGATTGCTGTGGCTAAGACTTCTAGTACTATGTTAAATAAGAGTGGTGAAAGTGGGCATCCCTCTCTTGTTCCTGTTCTTAAGGGAAATGCTTTTAGTTTCTGCCCATTGAGTATGATGCTGGCTGTAGGTCTTTCATATATGGCCTTTATTGTGTCAAGATATGATCCCTCCATTCCCACATTGCTGAGTTTTTATCAGAAATGAGTGCTGGATTTTGTCAAATCCTTTTTCAGCATCTATTGATATGGTCATGTGGTTTTTATTCTTCATTTTATTTATGTGATGTATCACATTTATTGATTTGTGAATATTATACCAGCCTTGCATCCCTGGGATGAATCCCACTTGGTCTTGGTGAATAATTTTTTTTGATGTATTGCTGGATCCTATTTGCTAGTATTTTATTCAAGATTTTGGCATCTATGTTCATCAGGGATATTGGCCTGAAGTTTTCTTTCTTGGTAGTGTCTTTTTCTGGTTTTGGAATTAGAATTATGCTGGCCTCATAAAACGAGTTTGGAAGTCTTCCTTCTTCTTGAATTTTTTGAAATAGTTTGAGGAGAATGGGTGTTAGTTCTTTTTTGAATGTTCAGTAAAACTCCCCCATGAAGCCATCTGGGCCTGGGCTTTTGTTTGCTGGGAGAGTCTTGATGACCTCTTCAATTTTCTTAGTTGCTATTGGTCTGTTCAAGTTTTCTATATCTTCCTGGTCCAGTTTTGGGAGACTGTGTGTTTCTAGAAATGTGTCCATTTTGCTTAGATTTTCAAATTTTTTGCCACATATTGTTCATAGTAGTTGTTAATGATCTTTTGTATTTCTGTGGTGTCAGTTGTTACTTCTCTTTCATTTCTGATTTTGTGTATTTGGGTTCTCTCTCTGTTTCTTGGTGAGTCTAGCTAAGGGTCCATCAATCGTGTTTATCTTTTTAAAGAACCACTTCTTTGTTTCTTTGATCCTTTGAATTGTTTTTTTTGGTCTCTATGTCATTTATTTCTGCTCTGATCTTTACTAGTTGCTCCCTTCTACTTGCTTTGGGGTTTTATTTTTGTTTGCTTTCTAGTTCTTTGAGTTGTGAATTTAGACAGTCAATTAGAATTTTTTATTGTTTCTTGAGGTAGGCCTGTATTGGTATGAACTTCCCTCTCAAACTGCTTTTGCTGCATCCCATAGATTTTGTGTTGTTGTGTGTTCATTTTTATTGGTTTCCAGGAAGTTTTTAATTTCTTTCTTGATCTTCTTGGTAACCCACTCATTGTTTAATAACATGTTATTTAGCCTCTATTTGTTCAAATGTCTTTGCATGTTTTTGATGGAATCGATTTCTAGTTTCATGCCATTGTGATCTGAAAAGATGCTTGATATGATTTCAATCTTCTTGAACTTGTAAAGATTTAGTTTGTCCTGGCTTATATTTTAGAATGCAGTACATTGAGGCAGTAGTCAGTTGTGCATTCATCATCTATTCTTTCATTCATTTAATATTTAATAAATATGTGTTGAGTGTTTTCTATGTGCTCAGCTATCAAGTAACTAATGGCTTCTTTGACCCTGTTTTCTTAACTATGAAATAAGCTCCCACTTATAGACACTTTTTCCTGTCAAATTTCTGTCTCTGAGAAGGCAGACTCTCTGGCCTTAGTTCTTTATGTCTGAGTGGTATCTGCCTTGTTCTTTGTCCATTTGAAGTTGTATAAAACACATTGGGTCCTGGAATTTTATTTGAAGAAAATAGTATAAAATTAGAGGTCCAGGCCAGTATGGATCTATAAAAGAAATATAGCATATATTTGAGTCATATGAAGATGAGAGCAGAGTATCTATAAGGGTGTGGTTTATGTAAAGGTAAATATTTAACTTTGGTGAAAAGAGAAAAAGAAACAAAATCATAAATTCCATAGGAGAATAGTTATGTTTAAAGCAGAGGTAAGAAATTCCTCATGGCAATGAAATTATGGACTAAAACTGAGATTAAAAATGAGAGACCTGTTGCTTCTTTTCATTCTGCCCCAAGTCTAAAATATGCATCAATCAGGGCAGTCAAGTTTTATTTTACAGGCAGCCTACTTCAGCCCCACTGAGCCCTAGCAGGTGCTGTGAACTGAAATGCAGTTACACTAAAAGATCAGGAAACAGAGCATCCCTCTGACATGGAGTGGTTTATCCAGTTAAGTTGACTGTAAGCCACTGGCTTCAATAGTACTATTCTGTAAGCAAAGACTTTTTGATTTTAAATAAAAATTAATGAGTCATTAGAACAAGGGAATCAGTACCCAGCTGGGCTCTATAAAAAAGGCCACCTGGTGTGTTCAATTTTTGGTCACACCACTGTGTGACTTAAAGAAAGCTGTCAACTTATCTGGTTCCTAGTTTCCTCATTTATAAAATGGGCAATGCCACAACCTTCTTTCATAACTGTAATGAGGAATATTTAAAATTATTTACATAAAGACCTTTGTGCAGTACTTTGCACATGACAAATGCTCTTTAGCTATAAGCAACCAACATATATATATATATATATATATGTATATATTATTATTGCTGTTCATCCTCACCCGAGGATATTTTTCCATTGAATTTTAGAGAGTGTGGAAGGAAGAGCATGAGAGAGAGAGAGAGAGAGAGAGAGAGATCATTGATATGAGAAACACATCGATTGCTTGCTTCCTGCACAACCCCAACTGGGTCCGGGTATGGAACCAGCAACCCAGGTATGTGCCCTTTACCACAATTGAACCTTGCACCCTTTGGTCCATGGACCTATGCTCTAACTGCTTAACAAACTAGGGCTAGGCCTGGCCAGTTTGGCTCAGCAGTTAGAGCGTTGGCCTGTGGTCCAGAGAGACCTGGGTTCAGTTCCTGCTAAGGGCACGTACCTCTGTTGCAGTTTGTCCTCGGCCCTGGTTGAGTTGTGTGGGTGGGAACCACTCTATGAATCCCTTTCATGTCAATGTTTCTCTCTCTCCCCCCCTCCCACTCTATCTGAACAAAAAATGGAAAAATGTCCTCGGTGAGGATAAAAAAACAACAACTAGGGCTATAATTAGTCACAATATTGGAGAAGATTGTAATGTATGCTTTTTCACCAGGGACTGCAGTTACATGGTATCCCACACACTTATGGAAATCTAGTCCCTTAAGTACATTAGAAGAAACAATGCTTTAGCCCTTTTGTGGGCACAGTTTAACGGTGCTTTCAGTTTGAGAAATCACTAGATTGTTTCCTAAGAAATCTAGCAGGCAGGCACTTACTATCTCAGGGACTTTTCCATGGTTATATATACTTTTTGGATATAGCCCAAACCTTTTAAGCTAAGGCACCTGATTTTGTAAACACGCTGATGTTGTATTCAATTCTCCTGGGCAGGGTCACCTTAAACAAGCAGACAAGATATATATCAGAATGTCACAGATAGACGTGTTCTTGTAATCTATATGACTTGGTACATGTATTATTTATATCACAGTAATAACATAACAACGTGAAGAGAATGCCAACATACTAATTTAAAATGTAAATGACTGTACCAGCATTTCCATGCTCAAAGTCTGTAGGTCAATGCAGTTACTTTGTTGGCTGAGTTTCACAGAAAGGAAGGGCATCATGAGAGGGATATTTGGGTTCAATATGGAACTATACAAAGAAGATTAATTTGAATGGAATGTTTGAAAGGCTCAAGCTAATCTGTTTCACCACAGGACTTGCCAAAGGCACAGCAATCCTTGAACTACATTGGTTATGATCCTCTGCATCTATCCCTACATAAAGAGTGATCCTGCCAATGGGTCTGGAATCTTTGAAGTTCTCTGGTTACGATTCCATCTACCCACTCATTCTTCCAATGGGCATTGACTATATTTTCTAGTAACTCATTCTTTCTTTGCTGGTTAATTTTCTTATTACCCCCTCAGGATGGACATATTTTCTCTTTAGTCATGTTAATATGAGTCAGGTAAAGAGTTAATGAGGATGAGGACAAGGCAACATCTCTTTCTTTAAGATAGTTATATAATTTTTAAACTACTCTATGTTCTCTTTTCTGACGGCAGTTTAATTCTAGGTATTTTAAAGTTATTGCAGAAGAATTGTAAATACCTCCAAGTACTGAAAATAAAAATGAATGTATTTCATGG
Organism: Molossus molossus; assembly: GCF_014108415.1. NCBI lineage: Eukaryota > Metazoa > Chordata > Mammalia > Chiroptera > Molossidae > Molossus > Molossus molossus. Next base: position 67,736,620 of record NW_023425401.1, read on the forward strand.
TCTTTCTACATTTTTTTTCCTTTTTTATTCTCTTTTTATATCATCTTCACATATTCTTTCTCCTCCTTCCAAATCTCATCTCACAGTTCTCTACGGGGCACTTTGAGACTGAAAGCGGGAAAAAATCTTTGCCCCTCACTAAACCTTTTGTCACCCACATGTACAGCAATAACCCCAAAGAGGATCTAACAGGAGAAAAGCAGATAATGTTTCTCAAGCCAGTAAATATTATTCACAGTTTTGTTTTAGATAAAAAAATTAATTTGGGAATTAGCCTTATGCTGGCAAACTGCATTTTATCAGGTTAGCAAATGAATTAATCATGCAACAAAGATATCTGTTACATGCCAGTTAAGGTACTGCTGGTCCCAGAGAGAATAAGGTTCATGTCAGAGGACATGCAGTCATAACAAACACACTTTGCATTTTTGTTTTCAGCTTAACTGCTCAGGGCTAAATGCAAGAAAATGGAAATGAGATTTCATTTACACAAAGAACAACACTTCGTCCTGGGAACTTTTGTCCTCCAAATAATTTCCAGCAAAGTGAACTTTGGAAAGTGACTGATTATGTGGACTTTTAACAGAAAGAGCAAAGATAGCCAATTTAGAGGTTAAGAAAGTTTCACAATGCCAGTGGAGATTAGTGATTTCCTCTTTGTAGTATCAAAGGTGGAGATATAATTGCTCAAGTGAGGAAATAGATAGATGCACATTTCATGTTGTCAGCATCTTTCCTTTTGAAGGCAGACACAATTCGTTATCCAGGGAGACCCAGTCAAATATTCCATTTTTCAACTACTACATTACTAGGGAAAACTGTCCTGCTGAAAAAGAGGGTCTTCTCGAAAACGCCATTTCCCAGTACTGTTACTGTACTGGTGTTTTTGCAAAATGATGGCATAAATCTACTAAAATAACACCCACTATCAGTGTAATTGTGACTATAAAATCCACCCAACTTCTCTGTTCTTAGTAATGAGTATAAAAATTGTGAGATACTCCTCAAGGGTGAGATTACCAGGTGGGTATCTATTTATTTTTGTTTTGTTTGGTTTTGTTTGGTTAATCCTCACCAGGGAAATTTTTCCCATTGCTTTTTAGATAGAGTAGAGGGGAGGGAGGGTGAGAGAGAGAGAAACATTTGTGTGAGAGAGACACATCAATTGTTTGCCTCCCGCACAATCCAGACTGCCGCTGGGGATGGAACCCACGACCCCTAAGTCCTCAGTCCTCAGTCTGAGGCCTAACCAGCCCGGGCACCAGATGGGTATTTAGAGTTCTACCCAGGTCAAACCTGTGCCTGGCTGTTGTCGTTTTTCTCTGACACACTTGATCACTTCCCTTCTCATATACCAAACATCTCCTTTGCTTTCTTAAGGTTCTGCTTCCAACTTGCTTAAAACTGCTTGGAGCATATCACATTTTTTCTCTCTTCTGTAGATTTTTTAGTAGATTGTTCCAAAGCTCCTTTTTCCCAATGTTTCCCTCTGTTAACCTGTTGCCTAATTTCCTCTTCCATCAATCATCACAAATATTTCTGCCCTCCAAGTAACCCAAATCAATCATCTCTAATCACTGGGGCACAAAAGTGTTGTTGTTGTTGTTGTTTTTCATGTTTTCAATGATTTAACTTAATTTTTTGTTTAATTCTTGTGCTGCACAGGGAATCCCACTGTCTAGTCATCCACCTAGAGTTCACAAAAATAATTTCAAAGTAAATAATTTAGAAAATAGGTACAGTAGGACATACAGGGGGGTTGGGATCAGTCAGAGATGAGACTTGTTAAAAGAAAAACTGAGCCATACTAAGAATTTTAAGAGTTTGTTTGAGCAAAAATTGATTTAAATCAGGCTGCACCAAACTAGAACTGGTTAGGAGCACTCCACTGACAGGAGCTAGAGGAAAGACTTGTATACAGAAGAGGCTGGACTAAAGCAAGGGAATAATGTGATTGGCTATAACTTAAGCAGTTGCCTTTTTTAGGAGAGCCTAGTTAGCTGTTTGTGATTGATTACCCTTTTGTTTTGATTTCTTAATCTTGAGGCATTTCAAGCTTAGATTTTGGTTTTCTTGAGTAGGCTACTAGGGCATTAGAGTCACCTCTGTTCAATGGCTTCCTTTTTTAATTAATTTGAAAATTTGACTTTTTTGGTCATCTTTATACAAAAGAGATTGACCAAAATTGGGGTCTTAGTGTCCCTCTCAGTCACCATCAAAGTTAAGTTGTTCTTGTCTCATTGTGAAACTAATAGGATATAATGTCAGGTCTGTGGAAAACTGCTTTTGCTTTTCATCTTATTCATCTCATTTCTGTTTCTCCAATTAAAGTGAGATCATTTGATGTACTGCTGATGGCTGAAAACAAGTATTTAAGACTCTGGAGCAAAGAGAGTATACCAGGGAGATGACAATAATGACTAACTAGAGGATAATACCAAGAGACTGAAGCAGAGTCCCCATGAACCAAGCCAGTTTGTTGCTGAAGGGTTATCACCCTATTTTAGCCAAGTGAATTGTTTGCTAATGTCTTATATTTGCTACAATACCAGAGGTATTAAACCAGGTATAGCAGGAGGTACTTGCTATGAAACAGATTCCTTCTTGTTTAGCTAATTAGTAATTTAAAACAATTCTATTTTCTAAAACTACCTTAGCAAGAAAGCCTAGGGACTTTGTTGTGCAGCTATGGTCTTAGCAGTTCATACAATGACAGCTGCCAGAGTTAAGGAACATTGTCTTCCCATGCATCAACAGAGAAAGTAAGTAGCAAAAAGGCAAAAGGAATAAAAGTTTTATATTAGAGATGAAGATCTTGATCTGTGATCTTGGGAATGCTATTCACCTCAAAGAGTCATCTGCTTCCAGAGAGAAATCTTCCTAATCAATTAAGTTTTAGATCTCCAGCTGGTGTGCAGTTCTATGAGTTTGAGCTAGCCCTTTTAAATTGCAAGATATAGACCCTAGGTTCAAGGCCATGAAGTTTGGCTGCTATCTGCTCTTTGTCACTGAAGTTCAAGGACAGTCTTAGTGATTCCATGTCAGAAGAGAGGATGAAAATGGGAAATATTAGTTTGGAGAGTCATAGCCAGGTATTAAAGAAAACTAGAAAAATTCGGGATCCTGTCCAGTTTAGAAGTAGATAACAAAACCTCAAAGACAGTGAACAGAAATAGAATTTAATACCCATAAAGCTGTGCTTTAGTTTTATATTTAAACAATTTTTTATACTTACTTCTATTTCTATCAAAGTTAATCAAAGTAAGATTAATTTGTTTGTAAATAAGTCTAGTTTTATTAAACTTGGCCTGATTTTTTACATAAGGTCAGCAAGAATGGTGATTGACCATATAGGATCTTTTTAAGTTAGTTTTGCTGAAACTTTTCATAAGGAATCCCAGATTGGACATTTGAAAGGTTTCTCAAGGCTAGGGAATCAAACCAAAGACTCGCTATCAGATTTCACCTGGAATATCTCTAGATTTGGTGAATTCCTTTTTTTTTTTTTTTTTTTTTGGAGGTTTCCACATTTCCTAATGTTCCTGAGTCTGCCAGGAAGTCACCTCTATTACTCATTTAGTAACTCTTGGAACCCTGTAAGCAAGATACCAGGTGTTTTTTTTTTTGTTTTGTTTTGTTTTGTTTTGTTTTTTTTGGTTCCATAAAGTCAACCTTAGTTCTTTAAAACTATCTGGTCATATTTGATTTTATACACATCATTTTGATGACATTCCAGTTAAACCTTGGTAATATGACCAATATTTCCATTTGTGTCCAGTTATAAAAAGAACCAATTTTTATTTAATTTATGCAAATAATGAAAACAAGAATATGCAAAAAGTTTCCAAATTCTGGGAGGATCAGATAAGAAGAAAAAGTAAATGTTTAGTTCTGTTTACAAAGTTAAACTTTACCTAATTACTCTAAGTCATAGATAGTTTAAAAGAAAAGAGAAAAAGATTTTCTTAAATTTGGAAAACCAAAACATTAAAGAACCAGCAATGTTTCAGCCAAAACGTCATTGAAAACTATAGCCATAATCACCAATTTATTCAATCTCATGTTATTAATTCTTGTTCTGCTTGAATCCATTTTTTTCCATTAGAGTTGTGAAATTTTTATCCAGTGCAGTGCTATGATCTTAAAGTTATAAGAAATGTGTATTCTAGAGTATTTGTGAGAGTTGCTTTAATGAATCTCTCTGAATACAGAGTACTTTGCAAGCATCAAAGTAAAATAATAACAGTGCAAATGATGAAAATACTTAAAAATGGCCACAGTTAAAGATTTGATGAAAGTTCATTTGATGAGAAAATTTAGTTATTTCTGTAGCATACAACAATTTAAGATAATAATTTAACATTGAGAGTATTCACAAGTTTCTATGACTTTCAACTTCTGAAATACTTATATTAGTAACTATACATATAAATCTAAGAAGGTTTATTATCATTTCTTACTTGATAATGCACCCCATGTAATTTAAAATGACAAATGAACCTAATTAGTTTTTTCCATATTTTTTAAAATTTTTAATTGTTCATCATCTTTTATTCCCCTATGCCCTCTTCCACATCCACCCATCTTACCCTGACCCCAACAATCACCACGTTGTTGCCCATGTCCATGAGTTCTCTCTTTCTCGCTCTCTCCTTTTGTTTTTGCTCAATCCCTCCACACACCCAACTCACCCCCCCACACACACACCAGAGCTGTCTATCTGCCCTCTATCTATGAGTATATCTCTATTTTGCTTGGTAGTTCTGTTTGTTCACTAAATTCCACATATGAATGAAATCATATGGCACTTTTCTTACACAGACTGGCTTATTTTATTTTACTAAGCAAGTTTTTCAGGTCCGTCCATGGTGTCACAAAGGGTAACCTTTTCTTCTTTTTACAGCATAGTACTATTCCGTTGTATACACGTACTACACTTTTATCCACTCAGCTACTGATAGACTCCTGGGATGTTTCCAGATCTTTGCTAATGTAAATAATACTGCTATGAACATAGGGATACATACATTCTTTTTTTTTTCTTTTTTTTGTTACAAATGTTTCACATTTTTTACCCCATTGACACCCTCCCCCAACCCAACCCCCACCACATCCCCGATTTGGTGTCCATGTCCATTGGTTATGCATACATGCATATGAGTTCTGTGGTTTATCACTTCTCTCCCCCACCACCCCCTCTCCTCAGTTTTCACCCTACTTCCATGTCTCTCGGTCTACCCTATTCCTCAGACTGTAATGTTCATTATATTCCACAAATAAGTGAGATCATGTGATATTTGTCTTTTTCTGCTTGGCTTACTTTACTTAGGATAATACTTTCCAGGTCCCTCCATGTCGTCTCAAAGAATAAGAGATCTTTCTTTCTTACAGCTGCATAGTACTCCATTGGGTATATGTATCACTGCTTTTTTATCCATTAGTCTACTGATGGACATTTGGGCTGTTTCCAGATCTTAGCTATTGCAAATAGTGCTGCTATGAACATAGGGGGTACATATATTCTTTCTGATTGGTGTTTCAGGCTTCTTAGGGTTTATTCCTAGAAGTGGGATCACTGGGTCAAATGGCAGTTCCATTTTTAATTTTTTGAGGTAACACCATATTGTTTTCCATAGTGGCTGCACCAGTCTGCCTTCCCACCAGTAGTGTACTAGAGTTCCCCTTTCTCCAGACCCTCTCCAACATTTGTTGTTTGATGATTGGTTGATGGTGGCCATTCTGACAGGTGTGAGGTGATACTTCATTGTTGTCTTAATTGTAGCTCTATGATGATTAGTAATTTTGAGCATTTCTTCATATGTCTCTTGGCCATTTGTATGTCTAGTTTGGAGAAGTGTATATTCAGCTCCTCTGCCCATTTTATAATTGGGTTTTTTGTCTTCCTTTTGTTGAGTTATATGAGTACTCTATATATTTTGGAAATTAACCCTTATCTGATGTATCATTGGCAATGATGGTCTCCCATACAGCGGGTTGCCTTTCTATTTAGATGGTTGTTTCTTTTGCTGTGCAGAAGCTTTTGAGTTTGATGTAGTCCCATGTGTTCATTTTCTCCAATAATAATTGAGGTTGTTTTTTGTTTGTTTGTTAGTTTTTGTTTGTTTTTTTTAGTGTCCCTTTCTGATAGTTTATTATTGGTATATAAAAATGTAACTGGTTTCTGGATATTTATATTGTACCTGCTACAGTATTGTGTTCATTTATAAGATCTAGTAGTTTTTAGTGGGATCTTTAGCATTTTTTAATACAATATCATGTATCTGAAAATAATGACAGTTTTATTTCTTCATTTCCTTTTTGGGTGCCTTTTATTTCTTCTTCTTGACTGATTGTGTGGCTAGATTTTTCAGTACTATGTTAAATAATAGTGGTGAAAGCAGATATCTCTGTCTTGTTCATAATCTTAAGGGGAACAATTGTAGTTTTTGCCCATTGAGTATGATGTTAGCTGTGGATTTCTCATATATGGCTTTTTTAATGTTGAGATATCTTCCTTCTATTCCCACTTTACTGAGAGTTTTTATTATAAATGGGTGCTGGATTTTATCAAATGCCTTTTCTGCATCAATTAATATGATCATGTAGTTTTTGTCCTTCAATTTGTTTTTGTGGTGTATCACATTTATTATTTTGAGGATGTTGTACCAACCTTGTATCCCCAGAATATGTCTCATTTGATCATGGTGTAGGATCTTTTTAATGTATTGCTGGATTTGGTTTGCTAATATTTTTGTTGAGGGTTTTAGGATTTATGTTCATCAGGAATATTGGACTATAATTTTCTTTCTTTGTTGTGTCTTTATCTGGTTTTGGAATTAGAATAATGTTGACCGTGTACAATGAGATTTGGAGTCTGCCTCCCTCTTGAATTTCTTGGAATAGTTTGAGAGGGATAGGTGTTATTTTTTCTTTGAATGTTTGATAAATTTCACCTGTAAAACCATCAGGTTCAGGAATTTTTTTTCTTGAGAGTATTTATTATTATTATTATTACTTCTTCAATTTCACTAGCTGTAATCTGTCTATACACATTCTATGATTCTTCTTGATTTAGTTTTGGAAGGTTGTATGTTTTTAGAAATTTATCTATTTCTTCCAGATTGTCCAATTTGTTGGCATACAGTTGTTCCTTCATTTAGTGCCTGTTTCTTTTTCTCCTCATTTTGGCTGCTTGTTTGTGTTTGTTTCTTTGTATTAAGTAGATCTGCTATTGTCTTGGTAAGGTGGTTTTATGTAGTAGGTGACCTGTGAGACCCAGTGACATTGTCTCCCTGATCACCAGAACTTGGAGCTCTAAGAATGTTCCTTGTTCATGTTGTATAAGCCTTTCTGTTATAGTTGAGTCTTCATTGCTATTGGTTCATTTGTGCATGGACTTGACCCTCGGGCTGGATGACAGTGAGTCTCAACCTCCAACACAGCATGCAGCTGCTGTTCAGGTGCTGATCACACAAAATAGAATTGGTTTCAGCAGTGTTTGTTGCCTGCCAATATCTGCCTATAGATATGCTGCTTGTAACACATATTGCAATCTGCTCTGTTGTCTGAATCTGGCCACTTGGTGAACTGGTCTGGGCCTCTTCAGAGGGACTCTGGTGCAGGCCAGTGTCAAACACTATCTGTGCTAGGCCTTGAGCAACCTTTTTGGAGCTATCAGCAATCAACAGTTGGTGGCTCCCTCTGCTGGGCCTGGGTGCATGCGGAAAGGACCAAATTGTGCACTAAGGTCTGCTTTTACTAGCCCTTGGCCCAGAAGCAGGTCAGGCAAAGCTTCAAAGCATCCAGGCATCCGTCTCTGCCTGCAGGCTGTCTGTTAGTCTCAGTCACTTAATGAGCCTCTGGCTGTAGTCAGGATTTAAGCTCCACATGGTGAGATGATAGGGTATCCAACAGGTGGGGCTATTGTTTCCCCCAGGCTAATGCTGACTGGATGGTAAAGGCAGCCTGATAAAGATGACTTCTGCAGTATAGAAGAATGACTCAGCACAGGTAACTATCCTCTCTGCTCTCCCCCAGAACCACCAACCCTGGACTCTCCTCACATAGCTCTAGTTCACTCTGCCCTACCTCTGCCAGAGCCAAAGGTAAGTGGCTGCAAATGAAACTTTGTGTGTTAGTCCTTTAAGAGTGTGCCTGCACTTCTAGCTATCTCTCCCTAGAGGACAGAAACCGTATTGCTTTTCACAACCAGACATTATGTGAACACCTTTCCCAGTTCTGGTGTTCTGGGCTGGGGAGACCACTTTAGGGTTTAGACCCCAGACTTTTCAAGGGAAACCCCTTGCAGCTGAACTATCCCTCTAGAACTTTAGTTTCTCCCAGCCAGCTCTCTCATGCTTTCACACTTCCTATCAGCCTTAATTTGGCCTCCTTGTTAAATCCTTGGTTATAAGTCTTCTCTCCAGCTAGTCTTCAGTTGGTTATTCAGGATGATTTTTCTCTATTTTGGTTGTAATTCCATTTTGGTCCTGGGAGAATGTCAGTGTAGCTTCCATCTAGTCTGCTGCCATGTTGGAGGATCTAAACCTAATTAATTTAAAATCTCCTTTACAAGGTGAAAGAAAAATCTTTTAAGATTTTCTAGGAACATACTGGGAAATCTCAAAGTTAGCATGAGATCAAAAGGACTCCATTTAGAATTTGATTTTGGGAAGTTGTCAAAATGTCAATGTTTGAACATTTGATTAAATAGATTATTATGAAATAACACTTGGTTATCTATTTAACAAAAGTGACCGTAGAAGATTATAAAGACAAATGCAGGTTATATAGTTGTGAACAAAACTGAGCTTTTTGATATTGAAAAGACTCAGTTCTCCCAACTAATCAAAGTCCTGATAAAAACAACATGATGCACAGAAAATCATTTTGAGAATAGGCAGATTCTTTGCTTTCCAAGCAGATTACCCACAAGGTAAAGAAAAACCTTTCACAATCTATTACAAAAGCAGACTAATAGGCCAAGAAATCTTTGTCCTTTAAACAGAGAGAAAACCAAATTATAATTTTGTCCCAGTATACTTTTGAAATGAAGGCTTATTCTTAAAAAACAAAAAATTAAATAAATTATTTCCAATCTTAGCCAGCTTGACCACACATAAAATTACTTTCCTGGGATTTCTTTTCCTCAAACCTCTTACAACTTTTTAGTATTTAATCAGATTTTGCCTAAAGTTTTCTCTTTCTCATGGGTCACCGAGGAGATCAAGGAAGAAATCAAAAACTTCCTGGAAACCAATGAAAATGAAGACACAACAATACAAAATCTATGGGATACAGCGAAAGCAGTTCTGAGAGGGAAGTTCATAACACTACAGGCCTACATCAAAAGAGAAGAAAAATCTCTAATAGACTACCTAACCTCACAACTTAAAGAACTAGAGAGTAAACAAAAAGAAAACCCCAGAGCAAGTAGAAGGAAGGAAATAGTAAGGATCAGAGCAGAAATAAACGACATAGAGACCAAAAAAACAATTCAGAGGATCAATAAAACAAAGAGCTGGTTTTTTGAAAAGATAAACAAGATTGATGGACCCTTAGCTAGACTCACCAAGAAACGAAGAGAGAGAACCCAAATACATAAAATCAGAAATGAAAGAGGAGAGATAACAACTGACACCAGAGAAATACAAAAGATCGTTAACAACTACTATGAACAATTATACGGCAACAAATTAGAAAATCTATGCAAAATGGACAAATTTCTAGAAACACATAGTCTCCCAAAACTGGATCAGGAAGAGATTGAAAATTTGAACAGAACAATAACAACAGAAGAAATTGAAGAGGTAATCAAGACTCTCCCAGCAAACAAAAGCCCAGGCCCGGATGGCTTCACGGGGGAGTTTTATCAAACATTCAAAGAAGAACTAATACCCATTCTCCTCAAACTATTTCAAAAAATTCAAGAAGAAGGAAGACTTCCAAACTCGTTTTATGAAGCCAGCATAATTCTAATTCTAAAACCAGAAAAAGACACTACCAAGAAAGAAAACTACAGGCCAATATCCCTGATGAACATAGATGCCAAAATCCTGAACAAAATACTAGCAAATCGAAGGCAGCAATACACCAAAATAATTATCCACCATGACCAAGTGGGATTCATTCCAGGGATGCAAGGCTGGTACAATATCTGCAAATCCATAAATGTGATACACCACATAAATAAAATGAAGAATAAAAAACACATGATCATATCAATAGATGCTGAAAAAGCCTTCGACAAAATCCAGCATCCATTTCTGATAAAAAAGCTCAGCAGTGTGGGAATAGAGAGATCATAACTAGACATAATAAAGGCCATATATGAAAGACCTACAGCCAACATCATACTCAATGGGCAAAAACCAAAAGCATTTCCCTTAAGAACAGGAACAAGGCAAGGATGCCCACTTTCGCCACTCCTATTTAACATAGTAATGAAAGTCTTAGCCACAGCAATCAGACAGGAAGAAAAAATAAAAGGGATCCAAATTGGAAAGGAGGAAGTGAAATTGTCATTATTTGCAGATGACATGATACTGTACATAGAAAACCCCAAAGACTCCACCAAAAGTTTACTAGACTTAATAAATGAATTTGGCAAAGTAGCAGGATACAAAATTAACGTCAAGAAATCGATGGCATTCTTGTACACCAATGATGAACTCACAGAAAGAGAAACTAAGCAAACAATCCCATTTACCATTGCGGCAAAAAAATTAAGATACCTAGGAATAAACTTAACCAAAGAAATAAAGGACCTATTCGCAGAAAACTACAGGTCTTTGAAAAAAGAAATAGAGCAAGATATAAAAAAGTGGAAGCACATACCCTGTTCATGGATTGGGGTCTGGGAGAATTAACATCATTAAAATGTCCATACTACCCAAAGCAATATATAGATTCAACGCAATCCCTATCAAAATACCAACGGCATACTTCACAGAATTAGAACAATTACTTCAAAAGTTCATATGGAATCAAAAAAAGGCCTCAAATAGCCACAGCAATCTTGAAAAGAAAGAACAAAGTTGGAGGGATCACAATACCAGATTTCAGGTTATACTACACAGCCACTATAATCAAAACAGCCTGGTACTGGCACAAGAACAGGTATATAGACCAGTGGAACAGAATAGAGAACCCAGAAATGGACCCAAGGCAATATACTCAATTAATATTTGACAAAGGTGGCAAGAGAATACAGTGGAGTAAGGACAGCCTCTTTAATAAATGGTGCTGGGAAAATTGGACAGCTACTTGCAGAAAAATGAAACTAGACCATCAACTTACACCCTACACCAAAATAAACTCACAATGGATAAAAGACTTAAATGTAACTCATGAATCCATAAAAATCCTAGAGGAGACTGTGGGCAACAAAATCTCAGACATCATACGCAGCAGAATTTTTACTGACACATCACCTAAGGCAATAGAAACAAAGAAGAAAATTAACACATGGGACTACATCAAACTCAAAACCTTCTGCACAGCGAAAGATACAATCATCAAAACGGAAAGGCTACCCACTGTATGGGAGAGCATAATTGCCAACGATATATCAGATAAGGGGTTAATTTCCAATACATATAGAGTGCTCATACAACTCCACAAAAGGAAGACAAAGAATCCAATTAAAAAATGAGCAGAGGAACTAAATAGACACCTCTCCAAACAGGACATACAAATGCTAAGAAACATATGAAGAAATGCTCATCATCACTAATCATCAGAGAGATGCAAGTCAAAACAACAATGAGGTATCACCATCAACAAATGGCCGCCATCAACATATCATCAAACAACAAGTGTTGGCGAGGGTGTGGAGAAAAGGGACTCTAGTACACTGCTGGTGGGAATGCATACTGGTGCAGCCACTTTGGAAAACAATGTGGTGTCACCTCAAAAAATTAAAAATTGATCTTCCATTTGACCCAGTGATCCCACTTCTAGGAATATACCCTAAGAAGCATAAAACACCAATCAGAAAGAATATATGTACCCCCATCTTTGTAGCAGCACTATTTACAATCGCTAAGATCTGGAAACAGCCCAAGTGCCCATCAGTAGACGAATGGATCAAAAAGCTGTGGTACATATACACAATGGAGTACTACGCAGCGGTAAGAAAGAAAGAATTCTTAGCCTTTGAGACTACATGGAGGGACCTGCAAAGTATCATCCTAAGTGAAACAAGCCAAACAGAGTAAGACAAATTTCATATGATCTCACTTATTTGTGGAATATAATGAACATAACAGTTTGAGGAATGGGGTAGTCCCAGAGATGCAGAAGCGGGGTACAGACTGACAATCCCCTAAGGAGTGGGGAGGTGGGGGATGGATGAACCACAGAACTTATACGCATGTATGCATGAACAGTGGACATGAACAACAATCTGGGGAAGTGGTGGGGAGGGGAGGGGGGGAATCAGTGGGGGAAAAAAGGAGAATCATCTGTAACAAAAATTAATCAATAAAAAAAAAAAAGTTTTATCTTTTTCATTCTGGAACTAGTCATTTCATTTGAGGACAAAATTACTTATTTTTCCTCCCCTTGACATAAACAGGTTTGTCATACCTTCCCTTATTCAGAAAACATATCATGTTTACCTTACTTATTTTTCATTCACAGGTATTTTCTTTACCCATAGTATTTAAGTAGGTTCAATTATATACTTCTTATATGTATATGTAAGAAATTATTTTATTTAATTATACATTTATTAGAATCCTTAACCCTAAGAAACTTTAATTTATAGTGACAATTAAGAAATAAGCAATTACGTACTGTCTAGTACACTATTATTCTGTGGATTAGCAAATTCATGTCTATTTCATAATTTCTAGAAGTATATTCTTCCTCATAGTAAATTTTTCAATGTGGCACAAGACATGTTTATTAATAGACCAAAATATATTTAGTTCCTTTGTAATATGAAGCCAAAAGAATATAAATCTATGTTTAGTAATTAATGTTTTAGTATTTTTTCTTATTTGGAAGTGTTCTAGATAATCAAAGAACATCTATCATTTCACATATGAGTGAAATCATATGGTAGTTGTCTTTCTCTGACTGGCTTATTTCACATAGCATAATGTTTTCCAGGTCCATCCATGCTGTCACAAAGGGTAAAATTATCTTTTTTTATGACTGAGTAGTATTCCATTGTGTAAATGTACCATGGCTGTTTTATCCGCTCACTTACTGATGGACACTTGGGCTGCTTAAAATTCATGGCTATTGTAAATAATGAACAGGAATGCATATATTGTTTAGAATTAGTGTTTCAGGTTTCTTCAGGTAAATTCCCAGAAGTTTAATTGCTGGGTCAAAAGACAGTTCCATTTTAATTTTTTTTAGGTATCTCCCTATTGCTTTCCACAGTGGCTGCACCAACCTCCATTCCCACCAACAGTGCATAAGGGTTCCCTTTTCTCCACATCTTCACCATTATTTGTTGTTTGTTGATTTATTGATGATAGCCATTCTGCAGGGGTGAGGTGATATCTCATTGTGGTTTTTTAGTTTGCATTTATCTAATGATTACTATCTGTGAGCATCTTTTCTTATGTCTATTGGCCATCTGTATATCCTCTTTGGAGAAGTGTCTATTCAGGTCCTTTGCCTATTTTTAATTGGATTTTTTGATGTTGAGTTTTATAAGTACTCTATAACTTTTGGATATTAACCCCTTATCAGATGTCTTGGTGAATATGTTCTCCCATTCAGTGGGTTGTCTTTTGAACAAACTGAACTAACAAGTGAAATAGAGACAGACTAATATATAGAGAGCAGGCTGATAGCTCTTGGAGTGAGAGGATGCTGGGGGATGGAGGGATTGAGCAAAAAAGAAAAAAAATAGAGACATAACTAGTGAACAAGCACAAAGGTGTGGTAATTGCAGGGAGTAAGGGGGAAGGGGGAAGGAGTATATAAGAGAGATTAATAGTAATGAAAATAGAAAGAAAATAAATAAACAAATAAATACAAAAAATCAATTTAACTTAGCTTAACTTAGCTTAACTTAGTATAACTTTAATATATCCAGTTACCAAAATAATTTTGTAAACTATTTTTAAGGTGGCATTACATAAAACATAATTATTGTTGAAAAGTTTATTTGTAAAATTCACCATACTTTAATCTATTTAATTTACTTGTTCCTAACAATTATATTTTGCTAACTCATGAACATTTATTTCATTATCTATTAAACAGCTAATCATCATCTTGTTATTTTTCTTACTGAAAAATTCTGTAACAGATATAACATGAGCTTATTTGACTTTTAATAAACCCAAGTAGAATAAAATTTGTATATTGCACTTAATGTTAATAACTCTGAAAGTATGCCTGCTTTAATTAAATCAACAAAACTTGAACTACCTTTTATTTACTGAACATTGTTTGAGATCACATGAACTTAAAAAATATTTGGGTTAATTTCTATAGTTTTGAGAGAATACTTAGTTTATATTAGCAGGCATTTTTCTTGAAACCAATTAAATATAGCTCTTTTACAACTTGAATTCGGCAATACTATCTGGAGGTAGAAAAGTATGTTATACTTATGTAGACATGTAAACATATAGACAGATACAATCAGAGATCTTCTAGCTTTTGTTTTAAAATTTTAGTCAAGGAATAAGTGAAGTACAAAATTTTTTAGATTATAAAAGAACAATTGGATCCAAATTGTGTATCTGGCAGATGATTTAAGTTAACTTGTTCAGATAGCTTAAACTTTTTATTAATAATTATAAAGAAGACTTTTAATATTTTTAATTCCCTTATTTCCAAATAGCTGTTATTCTACTGATGAAAATTATCTCTGTGAAGTTTGCATTTCAAAGAGATTACTCTGGGTTCCTAGAGAACAGGTAGAAGAACATTTACATCTCAAAGGTCCAGAGGAAAGATGTGAGTTTTCTCCAAGAAATTTTGTTTCCAATGTCTGATACTTTAAAATATCTGCAAGTATTTTGAGGGGAATAAGGAAGGTTGTGGGATTAATAAAAATATGGGCTTTAAATCACTTCTAGAACCACATTTTTATTCTTTTTTGTTGTTGTTGTTGTTGTTACAGATGTTTCTCCTTTTTTACCCCATTGGCACCCCCCTCCCCATCCCCCCCGCCCCATCCCCGGCTTTGTTGTCCATGTCCATTGGTTATGCATACATGCATATAAGTTCTGTGGTTTATCTCTTCCTACCCCCCCACCCCCTCTTCTGAGAGATGTCAGTCTGTGCCCTACTTCCATGTTTCTGGGTCTACTGTATTCCTCAGACAGTTATATTCATTATATTTCGTATATAAGCGAGATCATGTGGTATTTGTCTTTTTCTGCTTGGCTTATTTCACTTAGGATAATACTTTCCAGGTCCCTCCATGATGTCTCAAAGGATGAGAAATCTTTCTTTCTAACAGCTGCATAGTACTCCATTGGGTATATGTACCACAGCTTTTTTATCCATTCGTCTACTGATGGACACTTGGGCTGTTTCCAGATCTTAGCTATTATAAATAGTGCTGCTATGAACATGGGGTACATATATTATTCCTGATTGGTGTTTCAGGCTTCTTAGGGTATATTCCTAGAAGCGGGATCACTGGGTCAAATGGAAGTTCAATTTTTAATTTTTTGAGGTAACAACATATTGTTTTCCATAGTGGCTGCACCAGTCTACAATCCCACCAGCAGTGTATTAGAATCCCCTTTTCTCCACACCCTCGCCAACACTTGTTGTTTGATGACACATTTCTATTCTTATCCTGTCCAGATTTGTAAGATAACTACAGTTGTTTTTAATTCCTCAAAGACTTGTGTTACAACCAGAATGATATCAAGGGCCAGAGCCACCCATCTAACTACATTATCCTCAGTTTGCTTTTGCATATCAAGGAGAAGATTTCCAACTATGATATAAATCAAAGGATTCCTGTGTCCATTTTATCTTAGGGAAAAGATCTAAAAGAAAATTCCTATCAGGCTCTGAATTATTAACTTCCAATATCGCTAACATCTGATCATTTTTTTTAAATCCTTTCAAATATATTAGTATCAAGTTTTAGCCTAGAAAAACAATAAATATTCCTGGTAGTATTGAACTGTTTTTGTTTTTGTTTTGTGTTTTTTTGTTTTTTTTTTGCATAGCTTAGGTTTTTTTTTTTTCCTCCAACTAAAGGACTGACTATGAAGTGACTGGAAATCAAAACCACTAAGCCTTTTACTGTTTAACCATGGGTGCAACAGGCATTCTTAAGGAAGGTGCAAAAGATGCAGCCCTGCCAATATACAGATTATTCCCAAGAGAGTTACCAATGGTCAATAGATCTTTGCTGAAAATGGGTACAATCCATATTTTTATCATATTTTCATTGCACCCAACATGATGGTTGAGCTACCTACACATGCAAGTACTGACAAAAGTCATGTTCCATGCAGCAAAAAGACACACCAGTTCTTCTCAGGACACAAAACAAAACTGGAGGACAAGAATCAATAAGCAATGGGTATCCAAAAACAAATTCACAGGAATCTTAATTTGTAAAAAAAAAAAAAAAGACAAAGTGAAATTTTACTTTCCTCTCTTGACTGTGTCACAATAGGTAGAGATCCCAGAGAACTGACTCTGATAAAATTTCTCATCTTTTGCTGGCTTCTGCCAACTCTCCCAGGATCCTGTCTGCAGGCTCCAGAGTGAGTCAGGTATCCCAGTGGGTTCCACCTGTGTTGTCAGAAACTCCAGAGGTAGAAAAATATTTTTTCTTCTACTTTTCTGAGTTCTACACTGAGGCCCTTTTTATCTCTAGGACATCTAGGTTAAAAGTTTCCCACTGCAACAACTATAAATCAAGATTATATTTGGCAAGTTTAACCTGCTTGTTCAGACAAACAAAGGTCTGGACTCATAATTTTTATACATATTTTTATACATAACCAGAGTACCTGAGGAGGAAGGAGTCCCACATATTTTGTACTTGGAAGAACCCACTTTCTTGTTTAAAACTCTGTCCCTTCCTCCCTTCCTCCTCCCCCCACCCCCTCTCACACACACATACACACGCACGCATACACGCACTCCCACACACACTCATTTACATGAGGCCTCACACTGGACCCAATCCAATTTAAGTCAGACTCAGTCCAACTCCATCCAGTCTGATAAGAGAAATGTTGAAATACAGTCTGAGAGCTTATAATTCAAAAGCTGCAGAGCTGGAAAAGCTGAGAGGAAATTTCATATACAGTAAAAATTAGTGAGCACAAGGGGCTTAGCTGGTACTTGGTCTGCTCATTGCTTCTTACTTCCAGTGACTATTGAGTCTCCTCTAGATCAATCTTTTGATACCAGAACTGTTAAAAGATAAATGGAGGCATATTAAAAATTAAGTTTTTTTGAGAAAAATTGATTTGAATTGAATAGCACTAAACCAAAAGTTATTAGAAGTGCCCTGTGGATGAGGGCTGAGGAAAAGACTTTTATTCAGAAGAGGCAGATTAGGAGTTTCCTGGAAAATAATTTAAATTTTGTCCACAGATAGATTTCAGATAATTAGCACTAATTCATAACTTGATGCATCCTTACCCCTGTTAGGTTCTCATCTAAGGTTTTAATGTTGCGTCTATCATGTAATCATTACCACCCTATGAGGCAGGTACTCTGAAAATCCCCATGATAAGTAGGTAGAGGAAGCAGAAGCAAATTAGTTAATGTGCCCTCAAGGTGGGACTTGAACCCTTTTGAACAGGTGGAATTAAAGAGAAGTTTAAGTAATAGTTAAACTAACAGAAGTTTAAGTAATAATGAGATCCTAAAGTAAATTTGAAGAGCAATTTTTTCTTGGGGGGAAGGAAAGAGGAGTTATTAGCTGTGACCAGACACACCACAGGGCCTAAGGTTGAAAGAAGAATCATTTCAACTGGTGTTTGGTGTTTGCTTCCAGGCTGATCTAGGTTCACTCCCACTCTTCCAACCCTATAGTACAACACCCCAGCCTGGCAGGAGACATTAAAAGGAGCCTTGAGTCTATGGCCAGGGAGTTTGGCAATAGCCACAGTGGGCTTGTTGGGTCCCTGGGTGTCCTGTTTTAAAATGTAGTGGGTTGGCCCTGGCTAGTTTGGCTCAGTAATTAGAGCATTGGCCCGCAGACCAAAAAGTCACGGGTTTGATTCCAGTCAAGGGCACGTACCTTGGTTGCGGTTCTATCCCTGGCCCTGGTCTGGGTTGTGAGGGAGGCAGCCAATTGATGCATCTCTCTCACATTGATGTTTCTCTCTCTCTCTCTCCCTCTCCACCCCCCATTTTATTTGAAGATAAAAGGAAAAATTGTCCTCGGGTGAGCATTAAAAAAATGCAGGGTTTGATAAAACCTCTGTCTTCATATTTATAATTGACATCATCAAATATTTTCATACATTTCATGGTAAAGATAATCTCTTTCTGTTTAACCTTGTTTTTTCCTGTTTGCTAGAAAGGAATACTATTTTTCGATATGTTTATTGACAATTTTTATTTCCTTTTTTCTGAAATACCTGTTTCTATCCTCTGCCCATTTCTAGTTTTTTTTTCTCCTGTGCATTTTGTCTTCTTCTAATGGGTCTGGAGGAGTTCTTTATATAATTTGAGATTATACTTCAGAATATTAATATATGTTGCAGCTTGTTTAATCTATGTTATAAAGATTTTTCTTCCTACTGCTCATTTATATTTCAACTTAGTTTGAGATGTCCTGTGTTTTACAGAGAGTCTCTAAAAATATACTCATTCATGTGAGCAAGAATATTTGTTTATTGACAGTATAACTTGTAATGGGCTGGGGAGGGTGACATAACTTAAATTCCTCCAGCAATTAAATATCTAATTGAATTACATGCTATCCATCCTGTGGAGAACTTTATAACACTTTAAAGAAATGAGGTGGATTTATTTTTACTAATATAGAAACCTACCTCAAATTTATTGTTGTTTGAAAAGGCAGATTACAGAATGAGAGCTTAATATTTACTGTTTAGTAAAAATACACATATACAAATAACAATACTATGTATTTCCTATGAGTGTATGTATATGAGAAAGAGATAGAGACAGATATTAAAATATCAGAGCCTGAAAATATGTGTTTATTTATTTGCTTACTTACTTATTTATAGGAATATAAATATACCCTATATGAGTAGTCTATATTTTCTGGAAATATATACACAAGTTGAAAATCATGTTTAACTTTTGTGAAGAAAGGAGGAATATAAGATGGAGAAATGAGGGTTTCTGTGTTATCGATAACATTTTAACATTTTACAAGAATATTATTTATGAACTTTACATAATTTAAATTAATTTAAAAATAAAACAGAAAATGAATGAATGAAGCCATATACAGAAAGACAAAGCTTGCATAATCTTACTTATATATAGAATTTAGAAAAGCCAAACTTGTGGAAACAGAGAGTAGACTGGTGGTACCTGGGACTGGGAAGTGAAAGAAATGAGGAGATGTTGGTCAAGGGATTCCAATTTTAAGATAAATAAATTATGGGGATCTATTATAGTGCATGGTAATTATAATTAACAATATTATATACTGAATGTAACTAAGAGAGTAGATTTTGAATGTTTTACCACACCCCCACAAAAAGGTAGCTATGTGAGGTGATGGATGTGTTAACTAACCTTATTGTGGTAATCAACACATTTATACACCTTAAACTTAGACAATGTTATATGACAATTATATAATTATATCTCAATAAAGCTGAAAAAAAGAAGGAAAACAGAAGAGGGGATCGTATTTCCATATTAGCAGTAGAAATGTTAGAAAAGAAAACTTAAAAAACTGGCCACACCAGTTAGTTGCTAAGGGTGATATAATAGCAATAACATTAACAACAGCAACAATAAATAGCAAACACTTACAATGCACTCACTGTGGTGTCCAGCACTATTCTAAGCACTTGAAACATATCTCATTTAATGCTCATAAAAGTGTTTCCAACACAAACCCAGGCCCCAGATCCAACCATCTACCACAAACTCTTTTACAGAATTTTTTTCTTAACAGATTAATGCATCCTTAGAGGAATTCTGGCAAATGAAATTTTCTGCATCTCTAAGGTCTAGCTATGGTTTGCAGTTTTGGGAGCCTTGAAGTCCCTGCAGAGGCCACTGAACTGGCAGAGCTGGAAGGACTGAAGAGGGCACTGAAGGTTGCATTTATTCTTTTGTCCGACTGTGGCTGCCAACTCTGCTTCAGACTTTTACCCAGGCTCTGGTCTTTGCTTCTGCTCCGTCACCTACACTGCTCACTCCTGGCTCTTGCATGGAGATTTTCAACCCAATGCACACTTTCTTTTGAGCCTCTGTGCAACCTTAAGAAAAGATGGCTTTTCACCAGCTCTGATCTAGGCAGGCTAGCTTCACTTTCTATTACCTCCATGTACTCAGTGGAGAAAGTATGTTTCCTCTGGAGGCTAGGATACTGTCAATGTGGTAAGACCAGGTCAGCTTACCCAACCTACAGCATGGTTATTGACTGTTATGATAGAAAATATAATAGCCCCTTTTCACTGCATTAGGCTCTGTAGACCTCACCTGATGGGGGTAACACCCAGGGAACCGCTCTGCTGTATTTCACAAGAAAGCTATGTTTATACTTGAGTAGACATAATTTTTTTCAGGGCTTGAAGGAGCCAAATACTTACTAATCTTAGGGCACATATTTGCAACATGATGCCAATTGCTATTTTTTTAACCGAAAAATAAATTTCTTCTATTTTTTTTACAAATTTCATAATTCATATTTATTTCTCTCTGTTTACCCAAGTCTCTCAAAGGAGATGGAATTAGAGACATAATCACATTTAATGACCCCTTCCTATATTCCAGACCCTCTGTTGGACACATTGTGTAAATTATAGCTTTTAGTTCTTCTTACCAGATGAGAAAGTTAGGGAAAAATGACTTAAGTTACCTTTCCACTATTCAACATGGTATCTCACCTGTTACAGGTCCTTCACCATCTCTGTTGCAAATTACTATAGTTGAGATTATTGAGGGTCCCAATTTCATAATTCCCTTCTTAGATATTCTTTAGTTCTGCAGAGCAAAGGCTGCAGTGGAGTGGGCAGCAACCTTGGTTTCAATTAGGATTTCTCTAGGGACCTTCTCTATATTTTTTGCAGCCAACAGAACTCTATATATATATCACTGAAGCCTACATACCACAGATTACAGAAATTAAGGGAAAAATAGAATACCTACAAGGTTATCTCTAGGAGTTGGAGGGACAACAGATGTAACAGTAACAAGAGGAAAAAGTAGGAAGCCGCAGAACTAGGACAAATCTGCCTGTGGGCCCATGATGATTAGGATGAGAGCAAAGCTGAAGGCCTGTGGAATGAACAGGCTATGAAGTAAGAAAAATTTGGTTCTAGTTAACCAGCTCTACCATTAGCTGTCTGGGTATTCTCGGGAAAGTTACTTTATGTCTCTGAGCATTCACCTTTTCATTAGAAAAGTAATGATGATATTAACCCCAAAGCATGGACTGATAAGAATTTTATATGAGGTATTGCATGTAACACTACATTCTATTTTGCCAGAAAGTAGAATCTCAATAAGTAACCCCCACAACTCACTCTGCTCCAAGGTTTTAAAGCTGATCAGAAAGATACCCTTGAATCAAGTGGCCATATAATTTATTGCCCAAACAAGAATATTTTTGAGGTTAAAGGGGACCATTATTAATAATCACTTCAAGACAACACATATCAGTTGGAATTATCCCAGGAGAACAAGTCATCCTCCTTACAGAAGCAGTTAGGAAAATTTCTGGTCTAGGAAAACCTGGTCTCGCTACCAAAGATGTTCAGAAGCTTCTATGAATAGACGTGGAAGGAAACTAAAATCCACAAACTAAGAAAAACAGACATGCTTCCTTAAAGGTAAATAAGGGCTAGAAAGAAAAAAATAATAATTTAACTTAGGCATAGGAAATAGTTGCATTAGGTACTAGGAAGAGACCTGGAGTCAGGAAGAAGGAAAGAAAAGCCTGACAGACCCAGATCTGAAATGAAACTACGTATCTACAATTTGCCTCTCTGAATTTTTGAGATTATTAAATAACACATATCCTTGCAAGCCAAACAGGTGGTAACATATTATATTCTAGATGACTCATTTTTAAAAGGGGATACAAAGCAAAAATATTAAGAAATTAAGTTTAGAAAGGAGTATGGTTCAGGCAGACAAACCTCAGAGTAGGGGGGTGGGGAAGATGGATGAGATGAACCAAAGAACTTATATGCATTTAAGCATGACCAATGAACATAGACAACAATGCTAAGGGGGTGGGGGGTGGGATGGGGAGAAGGGTGTCTAGGGGGAAAAAAGGAGAAACATCTGTAACAAAAATAAATTAATAAAAATTGGAGGAAAAAAAAAAAGAAAATTAAGGTTTGCAAACCCCGGAGAGTAAGTTCAAGAAGCCCTACTTCTTGAAGTGGTAGTAGCCTCGGCTAGGATCTGCTAGGATTTTGTTTTTGGTATTTCTGCAATATAGCATTAAGACCATGAGCAACAAGGGGCCTGGATTGAGTCTCAGGTAATATTTTTAAAAGGTAAGCAAAGGAGATTGAAATGCCTTTAAAAAGGACATTTAAAAAATAAAAATGTTACAGTTTAGATCCCTCTTGAATTTGTAACATGGCAATCCTCCACCACCAGTTTTTTTTTTTCCCCCTGGTAGTCTATGGCCTGACACTTTTATATCTGTGTGCTTTATGCATGATATAGAACTGACCCATTAACTAAAAGAATCACTGAGTACAGTGCCCCCTACAGTGGATATGTAAGCAGATGAACGGCTTAGAACAGAAAGAAAAAAGCAGAACAAACTCCAGCCTCTCAGCTTAGGCACTTAATTATGGAGGTAATTCACACACACATACAAGTACAAGGGGTCTATCAAGTCTAGAAACATATTTTTGTTTTACAAATTGAATATGTCCACTATTATATTATGCATATTCTTTATCTTTCCAAACTTTATGAACATCCTGTAAATTGAATGTCATTTTAATATTTTATTCTAATTTTCTATTTTCTTTTTAAATTAAATTTGTTGGGATGACATTGGTTAATAAGATCATGTAGGTTTCAAATCTGCATTTCTATGATATAAGATCTATATATTGCACTGTGTGCCTACCACCCAAAATCAAGTCATCTTCAGTCACCATATATTAGGACCTCTTTATCCCCCACTCCCCACCTCCTTCCCTCTGGCAACCACCATACTGCTGTTTGTGTCCACAAGTTTCCATTTTATATCCCACATATGAGTGAAATCATATGGTTCTTAGCTTTTTCTGACTGACCTATTTCACTTAGCATAATATTCTCAAGGTCTATTCATGTTCTCACAAATGGCAGTATTTTGTCTTTTCTTGTGACTAAGTGGTCTATTATTGTGTATATGTACCACATCTTCTTTATGCAATCTTCTATCAAAGGACACCTTGGTTGTCTCCATGTCTTGGCCACCATGAATAATGCTGCAATGAACATAGGGTTGTATATATCTTTGCGAATACATGTGTTCAAGTTTTTTGGGTAGATATACAGGAGAGGAATTGTTGGGTGATAATGGTAACTCTATTCTTATTTTTTTTGAGGACTCACCAGACTGTTTTCCATAGTGGCTGTACCAATCTACATTCCCATCAGCAGTGAATGAGAGTTCCTCTTTCTCCACAACCTCTCCAACACTTGTTATTACTTGTCTTGTGGATAATAGCCATTCTGACAGGTGTGAAGTGGTATCTCATTATAGTTTTAATTTGCATTTTCCTAATTGTTAGTGAGGTCTATTTTCTATTAGACCTCAACTTTGGCATTTGTGACTTTATCATTCATGTTTTTATTTTCTGGGAGAATAAATCCTTCCATATAGTCAAGAAATAATATTAGTGTTATTAAAACAAATATTTTATAGTTTTGAGGCAAAATTATTGATGTGTGTTATATTGCATTGATATACAAACACACAGTGGTATCCTTTCTAATAATCCTTATTTACTATTTGGTTTCTTACTTTATATTTATTTATAGCTATAATTTATAATATGCCAATCTCACACATATTTTCTAATTTTTTTATGAGAACATTGAAAGATAGTAGAAACAATTTTTCAGTTGAAGAAACTAGAAGATTTTCTTTGTGTTCACACTCTCTTATGTACTCTTGACCAGCCAAACTACCAAATCCTGTTGGTCCTTCCACCGGGTCATTTTTCAAATCCATCCCATTCATCTCTTCTAGCTCTACTTGTGCTGGAAGCACATCTGCTTACACAGTTGCAATGACCTTCTAACTGGTCTGAGGTTCTGGTCTTTCCTTCCTCCAGACATCCTCCACCATAGCTACAGGGGTATTTTTACAATATAATTATTGTAGTGTCACCAACTTACTTGAAATCCTCCAGACTCTCATTGCCTACAAGACAAAATCCTGTAGTGTGACATACAAAATCCTCCATGACTGAGCCCTGGATTACATATAAAAATGTTTTCTTAACGTTTTCTAACTTGCACACTTTATTCTGTGATGAGAAACTACCCCAAGCATGACATTCTTTCTTTCCCCTTAAATTGTATGTGCTAATCCCTCTTCCTAATACTCTCTTCCTTCTCCTTTGCCTGCCTTTTTAAATGTTACCTGAGACTCAGTTCAGGTTACCTCCTTTCTCAATATGAAAGAGAGGGTCTGTGAGACAAAATGAAGAGCAGACACCTATCTAAATGACATACTGTCACTAATTGGTATAAAACTAATCTTTAAGTGCCATAATAAGTTTTAGAAAATATGTGGTTATGCAGACTAATTGTTTGTCACCTGTAATAGAATGGACTAGTTCTTCAAGAATAAAACAGTGGTTGTGGCTTCCAGATCTCAAAATGGTCCCTGATGATCCCTGCCTCCTGTGTAGTGCCTGATGTAGTTCCCTCCACTACTACCTCATGATATGAGAGTTGATCTATGAGATCAATAGAATATAGAAGGAATAATATGTGATATGACAGCTTCTTTCTCTCTTCCTCTGTCTCTTCCTTTTCATTACTTGTTCTTGGAGAAGCCAGCTGCCATGTCTTGAAAATACTTATACAGCTCTATGGAGAGGTTCACTTGGCAAGGATTTGAGGCCTCCTGACAGTAGCCACATTAATGAGCCATCTTGCAAATCGTTCTTCCAACCCCAATAAAGCTCCAGATGAATACAGCATCTTGGGTGCAACCTCATAAGAGATCTTGAGTCAGAACCACCCAACTAAACTCTTCTTAGATTTCTGATGCCCATATCATACAAAGTCATAATACTTAGTGTTGTTCTAAATAATTAAGTTTGAGGCTAATTTGTTATGCTGCATTGGCTAACAAAAATAGCATCCCAGGTCTGATCAATATGCTTTTCACATATTTCACACCCAGTGAGTCCATGTGAAGGACCTATTCTGGGAAGGGGCCTAAAATCTGGAAAACTATGGGAACCACCAACCTAAATATATGGAACACTGATGCTTTCTTTATAAACCATCTGATTATATTGTAGTGGTAGAAACAAAGCTATAAGTACCATTTCACAAGAAGAAAATTAAAAAGGAGAAAACAACATTTTATAAATATAGCTGTCAGAGGCAGGGTAGCGTGAGATCAAATGCAGATTTTGGCTGCCTGGGTTTTAATCTTAGCTTTGTACTCACTTATCATATGATTGTAAGTGAGGTCTTCACCCTCTTTTGCCTTGTCTGTAAATTCAGAAAAAGAGAGTGATTGCTGACACTTCTACAAAGGAGGCATCTGTATCATTGAGGGGTAAAGTAATACTCCAAGGTCACGCAGGTGGTTAGTGACATTCCTGCTCTAGAAATGTGGGTTTATCTATCATACTATGCTGCCTTTCAGTAATAACATCATGCACTTCATGGAGATGTGGTGAGCATATGAAAAGTTAATGCATGTACAACTTAAACCACAGCCTGCAACACAGTAATCATTTAACCAGTATCAGTGCTATATCTATTATTTAACCTAGCAGCTCATACTCAGTCTTGAAAGCCACATGTTTCTCTGGTATGTCTTATGATCAGAGTGGTTAGCTGCCCTCCTCCAGGATTGTTTAGAAAAGGTAGGGTTAGGTAAGACAAAGGGATGAATAAAGATAAAGTGGTACCTTCCTCTTTACACTTCCTTTCCACGGCAACAGTTTAAGTACTTCATCTTTGCAAGTATCCTGAGATCTACTATTTAAGAATATTTTCTACCAAAGAATCATTCATCTTTCTCCCCCAGTTCACCCAAAAGGGGGCCATCTGCTTTGGCTCCCAAAGAAAGAAGTCTGAGGATTAGAGGAGAGAATTGATTTTATGAAAAGCAAAAGTAGAAAGCAGAATTCAGGGTCATCTATAAACACAGGAAATAGTAAGGTCTTGTATCAGTGCAATTTAGCTTTGGTTGTTACACAACATATGTAACCATCTGTTGATAACCGACAAAGTAAAACAGTTTCAACATAACTTCAGAAATGTTTTCAATATTTTTACCCTCAAAATTTGTTTTTCACTGATTTTGTTTCTTCTGATTTATTGAAATGCTATGGTGAAAAGCTTTAGACTTGACATACTAAAATCTGCATGTGCATTCTAAATGTTCACATTATGCTACTGATTACAGAAAAAATAATGTGTCCCTTTGTCAAAAGGTAACTTCTGCTTCAATGGGATAGTTCTTGGACCAACAGGAAGGGGCTTTAATAGAGGAATCGATGTCTGGGTCAACAAAAAGAAAATTCTAACATTAGCCAAGATTGTAGACAGGCATCCCCTTCTTGCATTTTATTATTTGGGGATATCTCATCTAGCCCTGCTAGTCATATGATTGTTGATTTAAAATTATAAAAAGATGGGAAGCTGAAGGTGTTACTGATGACTTAGGGATTACAGAATGACCTCAAATGATGACAGCAATTTCCATTCAGAGGTTTTATAATTACCACATGGTGCGATCCGGAAAATAAGAGACAATTGCAAAAGTGTTTAACTGTTATTCAAGCTGCTATAGGTTTTCAGTAAAAAACTTAAATTGTCATCCTAGGGGGGAAACACAGTTCATGAATAGCCATCTCTTGACATGCTGTATAAACTGTTTACTTCTCTTTTTCTTCCCTTCTGTCTCAAGGCTCACAAATTCCACAGAGACTCAGGAAAGAATGCTTAAAATAAGTGTAAATATTTTTATATATCTAGGCCTTTAAAAAATCAATAATACCTGTTTATAGCTGCTACTGTACTCATAGACTTTTCTAAACTGTTTAATGTAATTCCAATGTTTTATTAGTTCAGAATATCCTCATCTGGGGTGCTAAAAGGACATTGAATGGTTATATTGTAGAAGGCAAATAATTTCTACTTAGAAAATTCTAAATTATATTTATTTATTTTTGATGGAGCTTATAACTGTGAAAATGATAAAATGTCTTTAATGAGGTTCTAGGATTTTCCACCAAGTATCTGGGCTCAAGCAAATCCCATTGGTCAGTGAAAAATTTAGTGATAAAATGTTGTCTCTATCTGATTACCAAGGGTAAAAAAATGCCAACATCTAGTAAGATTAATGGGCCACCTTAATAATCACAAGGGGAACAAATAAGCAGTTTAGTAGCAATTAAAATAGAATCAAATGATAAAGGAAACCCAGGGGAAAAAAGCAAAATGAACAGGTAAGAAATATTATATGTCATATCATCCCCTAGGAACATGTTATAATAACAATATTAGGCTTCTCACGCTTAGTAACAAATCATAGCCCAGCATATTATTTATTGAATAACTTCCCATTAGAAACTGACTCTAAGCTGTAGAAAGTTGTCACAAGGTCCACTTGTGACTAGCAATACCTCTACTGAATATGCTCAGGAAACCAATATTAAGTGTTGGATTCAAGCCCAAGTCTCAAATCTTAAGAAGTTATTTATAGTGATAAGTAACTTTTAATCTCATGAAAAGTAACTAAGATAATGAGTAAGATAAAAAAAAAATCAAGGTAATTAGAAACGTTTGCACGTGAGAGGAGATGCAGAGGGGACATGGTAGCTCTCCACAGATGGCAATAGCAGCCATGGACAAAAGAAGAAAGCCTGCATCTAAGCTGCTCCTGATGACAGAACTAGAAACAGTAGGTCTACACTATAGGGACTGAGTTTTCAACCCACCTAAAGATTCATTTTCAAGCAACCAGACTGTTGAACATCAGAGCATACTATCTCTTTAGGGAGTAACAGGAAACAGTAGACAATAGATGATATATAGTAAAAAATGCTATAGAAGTGTTTCTGGGATTGCGTGTAAGAGTGAACTAGATCAAAGGTTTACAAATGGTTCTCCACAGAACCTTTCCCCTCAGGGCTACTAAAAACTGGATGGCACAGGTCAAATGGACTCTAGAACCCCCAACTGCTTCTATAGAGCAATGACTCCTTTATATATTATTGATACTAGCTTCTGTGAAAGGCAAACATGAGCAAGGATCCCATGATCAAATAAAGCATTTTGCAGATGAGTGGTTTCCAAACTGAGCTCTTTCACAGATGCTGAGGAAACAAAGAAGGGCTGCTCGGGGCCCATTGCTTCATCAGAGCCACTAACGCAATCTCCTTCATGTATTGGGCCTCTGAGTGAATTTCATTTACAGAAACTTTTACACAGCTAAAATGTTTAGACAACGAAACTAATTCATTTCCCAAATCTGTTTTAATTATTAATTTTATCTGATGTTTTGTTACATGACCAACTCTAATCTCACCATTTCTTAACTAACCTTAGGATGTTTTGTTTTAAATATCATTTTCTATTTCTTAGATTGAAGCAAATATTTTGGGGTAAACTGCCATTTCAAAAATTATAGAATTGAGTTCCAGGCCCAAAAGCTAAAATTTACTATAGATCACAGCACAAATGTTGGGAAGATGATAGTATAATAACAGAAGCAAAGTAAGACCACTTACTTATGTTGTGTTTTAAAAATTTTTTAAGAATCTTAATTTACATTGTTGTGTCTGATTTTTAAAACAATCCTGTGAAGAAAACAGGACAGATAAAATAATTTCATTGTTCAAATGAGTAAACTGAGACATAAAATATTATATACTTTCTAAAATTTCTTTAGCAATAATTTATAAATATGTTCCCCCACACTAAGTTTTTGGACACTTGATGTAGTAAATTTTCTAAGACCATATAACCTTAGCTAGTCAATATTATGTCTCTCTTTCAGAGTATATTTTCTTTTTTTGATTTTTGATTTTTTAATTTAATTTTTGTTACAGATGTTTCTCCTTTTTACCCCATTGACACCCTCCTCCCCATCTCCCCCACTCTATCCCCAATTTGGTGTCCATGTCCATTGGTTATGCGTACATGCATATAAGTTCTACGGTTTATCTCTTCCCATCCCCCCACCCCCTCTTCTGAGGGTTGTCAGTCTGTACCCTACTTCCATGTCTCTGGGTCTACACTATTCCTCAGACTGTTATGTTCATTATATTCCACAAATAAGTGAGATCACGTGGTATTTGTCTTTTTCTGCTTGGCTTGCTTTGCTTAGAATAATACTTTCCAGGTCCCTCCGTGTTGTCTCAAAGGATAAGAGATCTTTCTTTCTTACAGCTTCATAGTACTCCATTGTGTACATGTACCACAGCTTTGTAATCCACTCATGTACTGATGGACATTTGGGCTGTTTCCAGATCTTAGCTATTATAAATAGTGCTGCTATGAACATAGGGGTACATATATTCTTTCTGATTAGTGTTTCAGGCTTCTTAGGGTATATTCCTAGAAGTGGGATCACTGGGTCAAATAGTAGATCAATTTTTAATTTTTTGAGGTAACACCATATTGTTTTCCAGTATGCATTCCCACCAGCAGTGTACTAGAGTCCCCTTTTCTCCACACCCTCACCAACACTTCTTATTTGATGATTTGTTGACGGCGGTCATTCTGACAGGTGTGAGATGATACCTCATTGTTGCTTTAATCTGCATCTCTCTGATGATTAGTGATGTTGAGCATTTCTTCATATGTCTCTTAGCCATTTGTATGTTCTGTTTGGAGAGGTGTCTATTCAGCTCCTCTGCCCATTTTTTAATTGGGTTTTTTGTCTTCCTTTTGTTGAGTTGTATATGCACTCTATATATATTGGAAATTAACCCCTTATCTGATGTATCATTGGCAATGATGCTCTCATAGAGTGGGTTGCCTTTCTATTTTGATGGTTGTTTCTTTTGCTGTGCAGAAGCTTTTGAGTTTGATGTAGTCCCATGTGTTCATTTTTTCCTTTGTTTCTGTTGCGTTAGGTGATGTATCAGTGAAAATTCTGCTGCATGTGATATCTGAGATTTTGTTGCCTACATTTTCTTCTAGAATTTTAGTGGATTCATGGGTCACATTTAAGTCTTTTATCCATTTTGAGTTTATTTTTATGTATGGTGTAAATTGATGGTCTAGTTTCATTTTTTTGCATGTAGCTGTCCAATTTTCCCAACACCATTTATTAAAGAGGCTGTCTTTACTCCATGTATGCTCTTGCCACCTTTGTCAAATATTAATTGAGCATGTCTTGGGTCCATTTCTCTGTTCTCTGTTCTGTTCCACTGCTGTATCTGCCTGTTCTTGTGCCAGTACCAGGCTGTCTTGATTTCAGTAGCTTTGTAGTATAACCTGATATCTGGTATTGGGATCCCACCTACACATTTTCTTTTTTGAAAGATATTCTTTGAGCTTTCTGAAATCTGGATTTTCACAAGAATGCATTCCTATTTTTAAGAGATCTGGTATTCTGGTGGACTTTTACTATTAGAATTTCAGCTTTTGGCCTTGAAGTCAAATTCTGTTTTTAATTTCTAACAGTGTTCTATTAATCACAATGCTGTCATTAAAACAAAACAGAGCAAAACTTTGCAGAGTTTTTAAAAAGAACAAAAACTTTATGTAAAGTGAAACTGCCATTGACACCTTGGGAATATTTGAAATCTACCATTCTAAATGGGTTAAAGAAAACATGTTTTTATTTGTAGGTCTAGTATATTGCCCAGTGCACACCCTTGGTAAAACTTAAACCAAATAACCAGTGACATCTTGTTATCATGGAATATCATTTACAAAGAGGTGCTTATTGGTGCCAATCTACTGTGAAAAAGATAGTACAAGAAGAAAGAATTTAGAATTAATTTACTTTTGAACGTCATGGCCATGACATTTTCTTCATGATAGCAGTTGAGTTAAAAAGAAATATTGTAAAAAGATCCAATAGATGTCTGCAAAATTAGATAACATGAGAGAAAATTATAACTTGTTCTTTCCCAATTACAAAAGAAATAATTTCCCAAAGAACGTTCATAATGAGGAAAAAGGAAAATCATTACCATTATCATCATAAAACTTTCCTCAGTGTTGTAAGTTAGCAAAGAGTGCCTCTCTAATAATGAAAAATTTCAATAATTTCTACTAGATGTTTTACAGATAGAATTAAGTTTTGAAAAGATAGGAGAGCTAATATGAAATACCTGCCCAGAAAACAATGTGTCTTCAGAAGCCAGCAGAGGAGATTGTGGACCACAGGAACATTTCCTGGCTTAAGGAGTCTAGTATTAAGACCATGTTCTGTTGTGTATATGTAGAAATACATGTGTATGTAGCTAGTAGTACAAATAGTATTTTAAAATTTTTACTTGGAGTTCTAGGTGTTGATCTATTTTCATTTTTTTGCTGATAATCCATTGATTCTTTAAGTATTCAAATTCAGGTTCTTGCAGGACAAGAGAATATTTTTTTGGTCTCTGTGTGTTATTTGTATCATTTTTTTTTCTGTGTTTTTTTTTTTTTTTTATTGTTTTGTTTTCATGAGATCTCTGTTGTCTATCCTTCTAAATGATCAATTGTTTTCTTTATTGTTCTTTTCCTCAGTGATTTGTTTTTCAACTGGTTATATTTTATACATCACTGATTATATTTTATACTTCCATGAATACCCCAAAGGGCTTCCAGGTAGATACAACTGGTAAGGTCTCAAATATCCCAGAAAAGTTGCTCTCCAAATATATCTCCTTTTTAAGTCATGCTCCCCACCATGGCAAGGTAAATTCTTGGCTTCTTTTTTTCTCACTCCTTGCCAAAGAAATTTTGTTAAAGTCCTCTTGCCATCATCACATACTACAGATTAGGGGTGTGTGTGTGTGTGTGTGAACAAAAATTTCCTAGCCCTGTCCATTAAGAAGGCCTGGGAGTAGCAATATCCATTAGTAATGAGCATGCCTAGCACTCAGATCTTGCTTTCTAAATATTCTCCACTAAAAGTACTCCTTGGAGATATAGCTGACTCAGGACTAGAGCAAGAAAAATACAAGGTAAGTCTGGAACTTCTTACTTTGCTGGATCTCACATTACCAAATTAAGAGAGGAGTACAATCTGAACATTAAAATGAATTTTAGTAGTAATAGATTGTAACCCATTTAATAAACTAAAAACACTAGTGGAAAACACTAGAAAGTCCACATAAATATTAAATAATTAATAAATAAAAATTGGATGAACATAAGATATTTAGATAATTCTAAAGTATCTTCCCATGAAATTTTTTTAATTACAAATGAAAAAGTACAAACTCTACAGTGAAGAAGTATAATAGACACCACCTTAGTCAAGTGAAAAAAATGCAGATTTTGCAAAATGTGAAGCTCAAAAATTGATTTTCTCTCAGCATAAAAATGTGATCACTTCTTATTGCTAAGAGAGAGACACGTGGAAGAAAGGAACAGAGGGTTACAGACAGACTGAAGAGGAATCAGAAAGACAGAGCTAGTCATTCAATGAATTGACTGACCTAAGCATCAGAAACCAACAAGTTAAAAAGAGACTTGTTTGGCTTTTTTAATCAATAGTGAACACAACCACCCTACAACCTGGGCCATCCATCCCACTTAACCCCCCCCCCCCAAACACATATATTACCTCCCTTAACTAATTAATATGAACAAATAAGTGTCTCTCTTCTGTCATATTATCAGCTGAAAATAGAAAGAAGAGAAAATGGTGGTAAAGAAGAAAAATTGAAGCCTGGAATAACCTTAGAGATATGAAAATTTTTCTTCTGTTGGTTTACCCTTGTTTGCTGGTCATTGTACATATTCCTGCTAAACCTACATGAAAGCTCAATGTTTTAAAGTTTGTCTTCACAGCTCTTGCTCCCAATGTCTGGTGTCATCCAGATCTAGGCCACATGGTCTTAGGTTAGTGTGCAAGTGAAATAAGAGAAAGAATAAAGGAGAAATTGTCCACCCACAATGAAGTATAATCATTATAATTGTAATTCCTATTATTATGTTCAAAAGATATTTGATGTAATTCAGCATCTGTATATAATTTAAAAGGAAAATAGTTTTAATAAAGATAATACTTTCTAAAATGATGAATAATATTTATCCCAGGAGCCAATATTACATAAATTGGTAAAACATATACTTCTACTAACATTTGAAATACCAAAAGTATGACCTTTCTTAACACTTTGCTTTTATTATTTTCTAAAAGCTTGAGTGAATATAGTAAATTAAGAAAACAAGAATAAGATAAAAGAATAGAATAAGTAGAGATATAAATATTTGCATATAATTATTTTATTAATACTTATTCTAAAACTGTGAGAAATAGTGTTTATTATAGCTTCTCATAACAAATAAACATGTAAAAGTTAATAGCTTTCCTATATACCAGAAACAATAATGTATTTATACCTGTGAATGTGTGTTTATATATTTTTATGTAACAATGTATATAAGACCCACTTCTTCATTAAAAAAAAAAAGTACAAGAAATTTTCAATAAATAGACATTACCCATAGCACATGTACAGAAATTTAATGAGGAAAAAATATGGTTAAAGATCTAGAAAAGCATATCACAACCATTGAAATGAAGGTTTACTACTGTAAAGATGTCAATTCTTTCCAAGTTATTTGGAAAATTTAAAGAATTTGAAGTGGAAAATCCCAAAAAGATGTTTAGGGACAGGGTAGATCTTGACAAAAAGATCTAAAGTTGAAAAAAATACATCCAGTCAAGATGGCGGTGTATGTAAACACAGTACTTGCCTCCTCCCACAACCACTTCAAAATTACAACTAAAATATAGAACAACCACCATTCAAAATTACCTGAAATCAAGTTGAATAGAAACCCTACAACAAAATTAAACAAGAAGTCACATCTAGACTTGTAGGAGGCGTGGAGGCTTGGACAGGCTAGTCCCACACCAATGTATGGCAGATAAAATTCAGGAGGGATACCTCAGCAGCGAAGAACCTCCCTGAGGAGTGAGGGGTCCCTGTCCTACACCAGGCACCCAGCTCAGGGTACCAGTGCCAGGTAGAGAAGTCCCCATCACTTCTGGTTATAAAAACCAGCAGGAACTGAGGCTGATGGAGCTGAGGCAGCTGGACAGACTTGCTTGGACTCACTCCCTCTAAGCTCTAGCATGGAGGACACAGTTTAATAGGCACCAGAGACATACATTGAAGAACTGAGTTGTTTGACATCAGGTCAAGAGCTGGAGAGGCAGCTTTCTCCTGGGTAGAGGTGCTGGTAGAAGCCTTTGTTCCTTTGGTGAGCCCTTCCCCATGGAGGCCAGCAAAGGGGTGCCATATCTGGGACTTCAGCAACCTGGCTCACACTGTTTGCACCACCTTGATGATTTCCTGAGGCCCTACCCCACCCAACTTTCAGGACCACCCAAGCTGTTCCAATGTCCTGCCTTGGTTCTTGTTTCAGATTTTCCTAAATGCTCTCCAAAAAGCAGCACCTGGTCTCAGCTAGTTCTATACCTCTCTCTAAGTGGCCCCAGGCTCAGCACTAGGAGCAGTCAGCCTTGGTTCAAACCTTGGCTTTGCTTGTACACCACCAAGCCCAACACAAGAAGCAACCATCTGCAGAGTGCTTTGTAGCTTATGCCGGGTGGCCCCAAGTAGAACACAGGCTGTGGCTGAATTTGCCCAGAGTCAGCACACCCAGTGGACAGCTTCTGACTATGTCAAAACACCACCACCCAACCACCTCCATAAGTGACACACTCAAGGAATTTACTCAGTGGGTGCCAGAGCCTTGCTGAAGTAAGACTTGTTTTGTGTGGTGAGCCCCTGCACCACTGATTATCCAAGGTAGTCAGAAGTTAGTGGATAGTGGGACAACTAGTCCCTGCAGCTGATCAGCCTGAGTAAAACCCTCCCATTGATGTACTAATAGCAATTACTACTTAATTACAACAGAACGGTTTACACCCCACACGAGGGGTGCACCTCAAGGGCCCAAGCTGGGTGACCAGGGAGTCTGTGCCACTAGACCCTATGGGACCTACTACAATAGGCTACTCTAGGAAGCCCAGGACACAAAGCAATTCTCCTAATACATAGAAAAAATCACAGGAAGGCAGCCAAAATGAGGAGACAAAGAAACATGTCCCAAATGAAAGAACAGAACAAAACTCCAGACAAAAAAAAAAAAAAAAACTAAATAAAATGAAAGCAAAAAACACCCAATCAGAATATAAAAAAAAAAAAAAAAAAAAAAAAAAAGAATCCAAAATAATGAGGATGTAAGAAGCTTTTGGGACAACTTCAAGTTTACCAACATTCACATCATGGGGGTGCCAGGAGAAGAGAGAGAGCAAGAAATTGAAAATATATTTGAAAAAATAATGACAGAAAACTTCCCTAACTTGGTGAAGGAAACTGACATGTAAGTCCAGGAAACACATAGAGTCCCAAACAAGATGAATCCCAAGAGGCCCACACCAAATCACATCATCATCAAAATGCAAAAGTGTCAAGACAAAGAGAGAATCTTAAAAGCATCAAGAGAAAAGCAGTTAGTTACCTACAAGGGAGTTCCCATGAGACCTTCAGCTGATTTCTCAAAAGAAACTTTGCAGGCCAGAAGGGAGTGGAAAAAATATTCAGAGTGATAAAAAGCAAGAACCTACATGCAAGATTACTCTATCCTGCAAAGTTTTCATTTAGAATTGATAAGCATATAAAGCTTTTTCAGACAAAAAAATAAAAAAAATAAAAAAATTCATCACCACCAAACCAGTATTATATGAAATGTAGAAGGGTCTTCTTGAAGAAAAAGGAGATAAAAAATATAAAAAATAAAATGACAATAAATACATATCTATCGACAACTGAATCTACAAACAAATGAACAAGCAGACCAGAAACATTCTCATAGATAAAGAGAACATTTTGTTGGTTGCTAGATGGGAAGGGGGTTGGGGGAATGGGTACAAAATGTGAAGAGATTAAGAAGTACAAATTGGTTGTTAGACTGACAAATCTCAAAGGGAAGGGGGGAGAGAGGTGGGAAGAAACAAACCAAAGAACGTATATGTATATATACATAACCAGTGGACACAGACAACTGTGGGGAAAGGTAGGAGGTGGTCAGCAGTTGGAAGGACGAGATCAATAGGGGAAAAAGGAGCAACATCTGTAATACATTCAACAATAAAGATAAGTTTTAAGAAAAGATCTGACGTTGAACTGGAAAAATAAATATGCTAAAATAACAAATACATTATTTTAAAAGAAGCAGAATTGATTGTTGGTAGAATGAATACCATTTAATCTATGAAATATAATAAATATATTATAATACTACAATTATAATAACCTTGTAATATAGGATCTAGAAACAATCAGTGGAAGAGAATTAAAACTTTAAAACCTGAACTACCAAGTAACTGAGCCTAATAGGCAGTCATCAGGCAGAGACAGGCTGAGGCATATCTCAAGTTGCCTTGTGACTTTGGCTGATGTGCCCCCAGGCCTGGTGTTGATAAAAGCCAGCTTTGATGCACAACATGGTCTTGCTCATGCACATCCAAGCCCACAAACTGTGTATTGATTGTAGCTCAAAACAGGTTGCTGGAGATCGAAAAATGGCGGCAGAGTAAACAGAGCTACACAGACCGTCTCCCAGAACCAAACTGGAATTCAACTGTAACACAGACAAATTGACGGGAAAAAGCAACAAAAAAGCAGCTTGGAGGACTATATAACGAGGGACACTGACTCCATCCCGGGGTAGGCTTGCGAAGAAGCGAGACGGGAGCTGGGAGCCCACTGTCGGCAGCTCTGCAGCGGCCTTAGCTGGGAGCAGCGCCCTCGGGATACACTCCCAGACAACTCCACAGCACAGAGCTGGGACAGAGGCTAAAACAGCCACAGCCACTCACCTTGGGTTCCGGCAGAGGGAGGGCAGACTGGACTGGAACTGTGTGGTGACACTCAGGATTGGTAGGGCACCCAGAGTGTTTGCGGAGTGCCAACCACCCAGGACAGTGGCCACATTGCTCCTTCCCAGGGCTCTGAGGAGAGGCAGCAGCCCCTCCCTCGGAGATCCAACCCCACCCTGTGGGCCATTGAAGTGCTAATAGAGGCTCATTAACAACCAGCATCTGCCACACCCTCATGAAAGCCCCTTGTGCTGAGCACCTGAGGGAGTTTTTCAATCAAATGACAACCCAAAACTTTTCAAATAACCTGGACTAATAGCCTCAGGCAAAAAGCTAGAGGATAACAGTAACTTTCCTGGGCTGGCAACTTTAACCAGGAAAGTAAGACGTGACAGTGGTGTTTAACATGGGTCCTCACTCGCTCATCTAAATCCAGGAGAGGGAGCCACAAACAGCACAACACCAACACCCACAGGGAAAACTTGACAGGCTCCAAAGCCCACAGTGATAGCCAAAACGGTGAAACACAGAAACAGAAGCCAAATGAAAGAGCAAGAGACCTCCACCGAAGATGAGATCAATGTGGAGCAATTAGGCATGTTAACAGAGCTAGAATTCAGAGCCATGATCTTGAGAAAACTGAACAGCATGAATAAGGACACGGAGACACTGAAAATAAGCCAACTGGAAATTAAAAACCATCAAGAAGAGATGAAAAATGACATATCAGAAATGAAAAACACATTGGAAGGTTTAAAAAGCATAGTAGAGGAAGCTGAGAACCGGATCAGTGAATTAGAAGACAGGGTAGAAAAAATCAACCAATCAGAAAAACAAAAGGAAAAACTATTAAAAAACAGGAAGACAGCTTAAGAGAACTATGGGACAACTGGAAACGTAATAATATTCGCATCATAGGAGTCCCCGAAGAAGAAGAAAATGAGCAAGGGATAGAGAATATATTAAAAAAAATAGTGACAGAAAACTTCCCTAATTTGGTGAAGGAAGAAGGCATTCAAGTTCAAGAAGCACAGAAAGTCCCAAGTAAGAAGAACCCAAACAGGCCCACACCAAGACACATAGTAATTAAAAAACCACAAATTAAAGACAAAGAGAGAATCCTAAAAGCAGCAAGAGATAAGCAACAGGTTACCTACAAAGGAAACCCCATAAGGCTCTCAGCTGACTTCTCACAAGAAACACTACAGGCCAGAAGGGAATGGCATGAGGTAATCAAAGTCATGAAAAACAAAAATCTAAATCCAAGACTACTCTACCCAGCTAGGCTATCATTC
The DNA here is from genome assembly GCF_014108415.1 of Molossus molossus. NCBI lineage: Eukaryota > Metazoa > Chordata > Mammalia > Chiroptera > Molossidae > Molossus > Molossus molossus. The sequence goes on from NW_023425401.1 coordinate 67,775,266, forward strand.
AAAATAGAAGGTCAAATAAAGAGCTTCCCAGACAAAAAAAGGCTAAGGGAATACATTAGCACAACACCAGCACTGCAAGAAATGTTAAAAGGACTGCTGTAATTAGCAGTAGAAATGAGAAGAAAAATGGAACCACACTAAACAAAAATGGCAATAAATAAGTACATATAAATAATCACCTTTGCCCTGGCCGGTTTGGCTCAGGGGTTGGAGCATTGGCCTGCGGTCCAGAGAGACCCGGGTTCGGTTCCCGCTAAGGGCACGTACCTCGGGTGCAGTTTGTCCCCGGTCCTGGTTGGTCGTGAGGGTGGCAGCCACTCGATGTGTCCCTTTCACGTCGATGTTTCTCACTCTCTCTCTCTCTCTCTCTCTCTCTCCCCCCCCCCCCTCTCCCTCCCACTCTATCTGTACAAAAATTGGAAAAATGTCCTCAGGTGAGGATAAAAAAACAAAAAAAACAAAACAAAACCAAATTAACAATCACCTTAAATGTAAATGGATTGAATGCTCCCATTAAAAGACACAGAGTAGCTGATTGGATAAGAAAGCATGACTCATCTATATGTTGTTTACAAGAGACCCACCTCACAACAGAAGACTCACATAGGTTGAAAGTGAAGGGATGGAAAAAAATTTTCCAAGCAAATGGAAAGCAAAAAAAAGCTGGGGTAGCAATTCTCATATCTGATAAAGTACATTTCAAAATGAAGACAATAACTAGAGACAAAGACGGCCACTACATAATATTGAAAGGATCTATCCAACAAGAAGATATAACCATGATAAACATATATGCACCCAATATAGGAGCACCAAAATATATTAAAAATTTTCTGGAGGACTTCCAAGGGGAAATAGACAACAATACAATCATAGCAGGGGACTTCAACACCCCGTTGATGGCACTAGATAGATCCTCTAGGCAAAAAATTAGCAAGGAAACAGAGACTCTAAATGAAGCACTAGAACAAATGGATTAAAGAGATATCTACAGAGAATTACACCCCAAAACTACAGAATACACATTCTTCTCCAGTGCACATGGGACATTCTCAAAGATAGACCACATGATAGGATACAAACTAAATCTCTAGAAGTTCAAGAAGATTGAAATCATATCAATCATCTTCTCAGATCACAATGGCATGAAACTAGAAATCAATTGCAACTAGAACATGCAAAGACATTTCAACACATGGAGGCTAAATAGCATGTTATTAAACAATGAATGGGTCACCGAGGAGATCAAGGAAGAAATCAAAAATTTCCTGGAAACCAATGAAAATGAACACACAACAACACAAAATCTGTAGCGAAAGCAGTTCTGAGAGGAAAGTTCATAGCACTACAGGCCTACCTCAAAAAACAAGAAAAATGTCTAATTGACTGTCTAACCTCACAACTTAATGAATTAGAAAGCAAACAAAAAGAAAACCACAGAGCAAGTAGAAGGAAGGAAATAGTAAAGATCAGAGCAGAAATAAATGACATAGAGACCAAAAAAACAATTCAAAGGATCAATGAAACAAAGAGCTGGTTTTTTGAAAAAATAAACAAGATCGATGGATCCTTAGCCAGACACACCAAGAAACAAAGAGAGAGAACCCAAATGCACAAAATCAGAAATGAAACAGGAGAAGTAACAACCAACACCACGGAAATACAAAAGATCGATAACAACTACTATGAACAACTATATGGCAACAAATTCGACAATCTAAGCGAAATGGACAAATTTCTAGAAAGACACAGACTCCCAAAACTAGACCCGGAAGAGATAGAAAACTTGAACAACTACAAAAATTGAAGAGGTAATCAAGACTCTCCCAGCAAACAAAAGCCCAGGCCCAGATGGCATCATGGGGGAGTTTTACCGAACATTCAAAAAAGAACTAACACCCATTCTCCTCAAACTATTTCAAAAAATTCAAGAAGAAGGAAGACTTCCAAACACGTTCTATGAGGCCAGCATTATTCTAATTCCAAAACCAGAAAAAGACACTACGATGAAAGAAAACTACAGGCCAATATCCCTGATGAACATAGACGCCAAAATCCTGAACAAAATATTAGCAAATCGGATCCAGAAATACATCAAAAAAATTATTCACCATGACCAAGTGGGATTCATTCCAGGGATGCAAGGCTGGTACAATATTCGCAAATCAGTAAATGTGATACACCACATAAACAAAATGAAGAATAAAAACCACATGAGCATATCAATAGATGCTGAAAAAGGATTAGACAAAATCCAGCGTCCATTTCTGATAAAAACGCTAAGCAATGTGGGAATAGAGGGATCATATCTCGACATAGTAGAGGCCATATATGAAAGACCTACAGCCAACATCATACTCAATGGACAGAAACTGAAAACATTTCCATTAAGAACAGGAACAAGACAGGGATGTCCACTTTCGCCACTCTTATTTAACATTGTACTGGAAGTCTTAGCAACAGCAATCAGACATGAAGAAAAGAAAAAGGGATCCAAATTGGAAAGGAGGAAGTGAAACTGTCATTATTTGCAGATGATATAATATTATACATAGAAAACCCTAAAGACTCCATCAAAAATCTACTAGACTTACTAAACGAATTTGGCAAAGTAGCAGGATACAAAATTAACGTCAAGAAATCGACGGCATTCTTGTACACCAATGATGAACTCACAGAAAGAGAAACTGAAAAAACAATCCCATTTACCATTGCACCAAAAAAAATTAAGATACCTAGGAATAAACTTAACCAAAGAAGTAAAGAACCTATTTGCAGATAACTACAGGTCATTGAAAAAAGAAATACAGGAAGATATAAAAAAGTGGAAGCACCTACCCTGTTCATGGATTGGAAGAATTAACATCATTAAAATGTCCATACTACCCAAAGCAATCTATAGATTCAATGCAATCCCCATCAAAATACCAACGACATATTTCATAGAACTAGAACAAGTACTTCAAAAGTTCATATGGAACCAAAAACGACCCCCGAATAGCCACAGCAATCTTGAGAAAGACGAACAAAGTAGGTGGGATCACCAGATATCAGGTTATACTACAAAGCGACTGTAACCAAAACAGCCTGGTACTGGCACAAGAACAGGCATATAGACCAGTGAAACAGAACTGAAAACCCAGAAATTGTCGCAAGGCAATACGCTCAATTACTATTTGACAAAGGTGGCAAGAGCATACAGTGGAGTAAAGACAGCCTCTTTAATAAATGGTGTTGGGAAAATTGGACAGCTACATGCAAAAAAATGAAACTAGACCATCAACTTACACCATACACAAAAATAAACTCAAAATGGATAAAAGACTTAAATGTGACCCGTGAATCCATAAAAATTCTAGAAGAAAATGTAGGCAACAAAACCTCGGACATCATACGGAGCAGAATTTTCACTGATACATCACCTAAGGCAACAGAAACAAAGGAAAAAATGAACACATGGGACTACATCAAACTAAGAAGCTTCTACACAGCAAAAGAAACAATCATCAAAATGGAAAGGCAACCCACTGTATGGGAGAACATCATTGCCAATGATGTATCAGATAAGGGGTTAATTTCCAATATATATAGGGTGCTCATACAACTCAACAAAAGGAAGACAAAGAACCCCATTAAAAATTGGGCAGAGGAGCTGAATAGACACCTCTCCAAACAGGACATATAAATGGCCAAGAGACATATGAAGAAATGCTCATCATCACTAATCATCAGAGAGATGCAAATCAAAACAACAATGAGGTATCACCTCACACCTGTCAGAATGGCCGCCATCAACAAATCATCAAGCAACAAGTGTTGGCGAGGGTGTGGAGAAAAGGGGACTCTAATACACTGCTGGTGGGAATGCAGACTGGTGCAGCCGCTGTGAGAAACAATATGGTGTTACCTCAAAAAATTAAAAATTGAACTTCCATTTGACCCAGTGATCCCACTTCTAGGAATATACCCTAAGAAGCCTGAAACACCAATCAGGAATAATATATGTACCCCCATGTTCATAGCAGCACTATTTATAATAGCTAAGTTCTGGAAACAGCCCAAGTGTCCATCAGTAGATGAATGGATAAAAAAGCTGTGGTACATATACACAATGGAGTACTATGCAGCGGTAAGAAAGAATGATCTCTTATCCTTTGAGACGACATGGAGGGACCTGGAAAGCATTATCCTAAGTGAAATAAGCCAAGCAGAAAAAGACAAATACCACATGATCACACTTATATACGGAATATAATGAACATAACAGTCTGAGGAATACAGTAGACCCAGAAACATGGGAGTAGGGCACATACTGACATCCCTCAGAAGAGAGGGTGGGGGGGTCGGAAGAGATAAACCACAGAACTTATATGCATGTATGCATGATCAATGGACTTGGACAACTTAGCCGGGGACGGGACGGGGTGGGGGTGGGGAGGGGGGTGCCAATAGGGTAAAAAAGATAAAGTATCTGTAACAAAAAAATATATAAATAATAATAAAAAAAAGGAAAAAAAAAAACTGGTTGCTGAGGGTCAGGCACAGACAGATTTGATATTGGCCTATACCAGGGTCCCTCCCTAAAGGCCCAGAACAAACACATCCAGTGACCAGCTTTAGACAACATCAGAGCAGGATGCAATAAGCTTTAAACAGCATATCCAAAGGGAGATATCAGCAAGCACTAAAACTGGTAAGGCAAATTTTTCTTCATTTGGTCAGCATCAGCAAAAGAACTTACACACCATGATCAGGGTTGAACCTCACAGTCAGCCAGCCTGAAGATTGATCCCCCACACAAATGGGCCAATAGCAATTAGGACTCAGTTACAACAAAATGGCCCACATAACCCACCCAAGAGACATTCCTGGAGCATCCAGTTCAGGTGTTAAAGGAAAATGCACCATTGGGTTCCTCATGACACCTACTATTTTGAGGCCACCACATGAATACTGGGAGTCATAGAAGATCTATCTAATAAACAGAAACAAACACAAAGAGGCAGCCAAAATGGGGAGACAAAGAAATAAACCAAAAAGACAGAAAAGGAGAAATCTCCAGAAAAGGAGCTAAATGAAATGGAGGTAAGCAATTTATCAGATAAAGAGTTCAAAGTATTGGTTATAAGGATTATAATGGTTATAATGGCTCAAGGAACTTAGTGAGAACTACTACAACAGCATGAAACATGACATAGAAGCCATGAAAAAGAACCTGTCAAAAATTATGAATACCATATCTGACATAAAAAAAATACACTGGAAGGAATAATAAGTAGGTTGAAAGAAACAGAGAATCAAATAAGCAATTTAGAAGACAAGTTAGGAAAAAACACTCAGAACAGGAAGAAGAAAGAAAAATTAAAAAGAATAAGGATAGTTTAAGGGACATTTGGGACAACATGAAACAGACCATCTGCCTAACAGGGATAGCAGAACGAGAAGAGAGAAACCAAGGGATCAAGAAACTATTTGAAGAAATAATAATTGCAAACTTCCTTAGCCTAGTGAATGAACAAGACACATAAGTCCAGAGAGTATATAGAGTCCTAAACAAAATGAATCCAAAGAAGCACACACCAAGACATATCATAATTATAATAGCAAAGGTTAAGATAAAAAGAGAATCTTAAGAGCAACAAGGCAAAATAATTTTTTTACTTACAAGGGAGTTCACATTAGACTGTCAGCTAATTTCAAACAGAAAATTCTAAAAATATATGTTTTTATTGATTTTTTTTAGAGAGAGAGGAAAGTAGAGAGAAGTAGAAACATTATTGTGAGAGAGAAACATCAATTGGCTGCCTACTGGATGCCCCCGACTGGGAATCGAACCCACAAGCTGGGCATGTGCCTTGACTGGAAATTGAACAGGGACCCCCTAGTCCATGGAATGATACCCAATCCACTGAGCCACACCAACCATGCTCAACAGAAAATTTTAAGGCCAGAAGGGATTGGCATGAAAGAGTCAAAGTAATGAAATGCAGGGGCCTAAATCAAGACTACTTCACCCAGCTAGGCTATCATTTAATACGGAAGGAGAAATAAAAAAGTATCCACACAAGAAAAAGCTAAAAGAGTTTATTATCACCTGACCAGCATTACAAAAAATGTTAAAGAGTCTACCTTAATAAATAGGAGGAGGAGGAGGAGGAGACAACAAGAGGAATATAGTTAAAAGAATAAAACAGCAATAAAAATATATCTATAACAGCCAATCAATATTCTCTCTCATCAATGTTTCTATCTCTCTCTCCCTCTCCCTTCCTCTCTTTCTAAAAATCAGTAAAGAAAAATAAATAAATAAATAAGAGAACAACCTCAGAATGAAAGCTGCACACACATTAAAAGATGGCAGGGGAAAGATTTTCATGCAAATATAAAGGAAAACAAAGCTGGGGTAACAATACTTTTATCTAACAAAATAGACTTTAAAACAAAAACTATAGCAAGTGACAAAGAAGAACACTACATAATGATAAAAGGATCAATGCAACAAGAGAAAGTAACCCTTGTAAATATTTATAAATCCAATATAAGAGCACCTAAACATGTAAAGCAAATCTTGATGGACATAAGTGAGAGACTGACTGTAAAACAGTCATAGGAGGGGATTTTAATACACCATTGACATCAGTGGATAGATCTTTCAGTCAGAAAATCAACAAAAAATTGGCAACCTTTAATGACACACTAGGTAAGGTAAATTTAATTGATATTGTCACAGTATTGCCTCCTAAAGCAGCAGATTATCATTCTTTTCAAGTGCACATGAAACTTTTTCTAGGCTAGACCACCTTAGGACATAAAACAAGTTTCAATAAATTTAAAAAGATGGAAATCATGCCAAGCATCTTCTCTGACCATAATGCTATAAAATTAGAAGTAAATCACAAGGAAAAAACCAAAACTTTAAAACAAATAAAGACATGGAGGCTATGCAATGTGTTACTAAACAATGAATTGGTTAACAGTGACATCAAGAAAAAAATCAACAGATATATGGAAGCAAATTAAAATGAAAACATAGAAACACCAACTCTATAGGCTTTAAGTAGTACTAAGAGGAAAATTCATAGCATTACAGGACTACCTCAAGAAACAAGAAAAAGCTCAAATAAACAATCTAAATTTACACTTAGGAACTGAAAAAAGAACAACAAATAAAGCACAAAGGGACTAGAAGGAAGGAAATAATAAAGATCACAGCAGGAATAAACAAAATAGAGCCTAAAAAAATACAAAAAAAAAAAAAAAATCAATGGAACCAGAAGCTTGTTCTTGGAAAAGATAAACAAGATTGACAAATCTTTAAAGAAACTAATCAAGGAGAAAAAAAAAAAAAAAAAAAGAAAACCCAAATAAAATCAGAAATGAAAGAGAAATAATACCTGACACTGAAGAAATACAAAGGATTTTAAGAACATAATATGAAAAACTATATGCCAACAAATTGGACAATTTGGAAGAAATGGATAATTTTCTATAAACATACAATCTTCTAAAACTGAAGCAGGAAGAATCAAAGAATCTAAATAGACAGATTACAACTAGTAAAATTGAAGCATTATTAACATTGAAAAATTAATAAATTATTTTTTTTTAAAAAATGACTCCCAACAAACAAAAGTTCTAGGCTGAACGGCTTAATAGGTGAATTTTACCAAACATTCAAAGAAGAAACTAACACCTACCTTTCTCAAACTATTCCAAAATATTTAAGAGGAGGGAAGCTAATTTTATGAGGCCAGCATTATCCTAATTCCAAAACCAGATAAAGACATTACAAAGAAAGAATATTTAGGCCAATATTCCTGATGAACAAAAATGCTAAAATCCTCAACAAAAAATAATTTTAAAAATAAAATAAATAAAGCCTAAACTCCCTACATGTACTTGCATATCTACACTACATATATTGACATCAAAACACTTTTCTTAGACTATCAATGACCTGATCTTTTCCTAACTAATAATATGTATGGAACTTAACTCTAAAAGACTACAAAGTTTAAAAAGAAAACAAAAAGGTGTGTTGGTATACATGTTATACTGGTATAGTATACAGCTTCAATTCTCAAATTTTTGCTTGTAGGACTTTTTGAGGACCTCAAAGACCTTTTTGTTAGGTCTGTTATGTGTATTTTATATGTATTTTTATTTAACATATTAGAAATTATCATTGAAAATTATAAAAAACTTAGTTATTAATTAATTTTGAAACAAAATAAGCTCATTGCATATTAAAATATTTCATAAGAAATCAACTATATTTTGCAAATAAATTATATTAAAAATGTAAATTGTTTTGTATTTTTGCAAATATCTTTTAAAAAAACATAGCTGACCCTTTTATAACTGTTTCTATATTTCATCTTTTGCAATATCAAACATCAGCTAGTTATAGAATGAGGCAAACAGGAAAAATAATGTCAATTTATTATGAAACTAGTTTTAATATTCTTATATTACACTATGAAAATCACTGATTTCGATTATGGGAAACAAAATGTAGTACGTTGATATGTATATATATTCGAAAATCCTTTATAATATATTTTGTGTATCAATTGAAGATTATACTAAGTATAGTCAATATTTTTCATTAATACTAAATATTTAATTATGTAAAATTCTAAATATTTACTGACTTAAGCAAATTAGAACATTTTTACATATCAATTCTCTCACTGAACATAGATTGTTCAATGTATTCTTGTCCCTTAAAAAATGGCAAAAAGGACTTTCAATTAATATTCTAGCATATAAGGAGTTTGGCAGTTGTCACTCCATCCTAACAAGTGAAAAGCTGAGCTAATTAAAAAATCAAGAACTCTTCTATCCACAGAGAAGTGAGGCCTCAGGAAAATCTGCTGCCCACAAAATTGGAAAAACAGAAAGCTAAATGGAGATAAATAAATTTACTGGAGCAGGAACCCATCAGTAAAATTACACAGGGACCAGTTCCAGGGTAACAAAAGCTAGCTGTAATTACTAGAGGCTCAGTGTGGTCCACACTATGGACCACTCAGTGTTGTCCACACTGAGCAAGTCTGAGAGATAACAATGCCAGGGGGCTCCAGCCAATTTAGTGAGTTTTACCCCAAGAAGCTCAACCAGGTACTCACAGTGGATATCAGAGAAAAATCCTTTCAAGCTTATGGCAGGGAAAGAAAAAAGTACCCCTTTGATATATTCCAGAACATTCTATTCTTCTTAGTGAAGCCTGCCTTCTAGAGAAACTATTTTACAAGACCTTAAAGTAATGAGATTTTATCAGAACCTAACTCAGCAAGGGGAAGGGAAATGCCAAGCTGCCCCAGACTCTAACCGTCTACATAGGAGAAGATAAATTCCTAACTTCAGCCATTCTGTTTCATCTAAAGGGGAGTAGAACTGAAGGGGAGTCCAGAGCCATGAACTTACCAAAAAATCAGGCACTTTCCCTCCTTTACAACTTACCATATTGCTTAAGTCTTGCTTACTGCAATTTATTTTACTCAGCACAACACGTCCAGGTATCAAAAAAACAAAACAAAAAACTACAAGACATAATTAAAGGCAAAATACATAAAAAAGAGGGAATAAGCACAAGAACTTGACTGAGACATTGCAGGGATGTTGAAATTATCAGCCTGGAAATTTAAAAAACTATGATTAATATGCTAAGTGTTCTAACGAATAACAAAGTAGACAACATGCAAATAGAGATGAGCAATGGAAACAGAGATGGACATCCTACGGAAAAATAAAAAAGAAATTCTAGAGATCAAAAATCCTGCAACAGAAATGAAAAATACATTTTGATAGGCTCATTAGTAGAGTGGATATGGCTAAGGGAAGACTCTCTGAGCTTGAGGATATGTCAGTAGAAACTTACTAAATGGAAACGCAGAGAGAAAAAAAGACTGACAAAACAGAATCAAATAATCAATAACTGTGAGACAACCATAAACACATGCCTAATAAAAATCCTAAGAGAAGAAGAGAAATAGAAAGGAACTAAATAGTTGAAACAATAACAAATGAGACATTCCTCAAATTAATGTCAGACACTAAACTGCGTATCAACAAAGCTCAGAGAATATGAGCAGGTTAAATACCAAAATAATTACACCTAGGATATTATTTAAAAACTGCAGAAAATCAAAGATAAAGAAAAAATTTTAAAGAAGCCAGAGGAAAGATACATCTTACCTAAGTAGGAGCAATGATAAGAATTATAACCAAGTTCTCCTCAGAAGCCACACAAGCAAAAAGATAATGGAGTGAAATAGTTAAAGTGTTGGGAGTGGGAAAAAAGACTAGCCTAGAATTCTGTACCTGAGAAATCATCTGTCATAATAAAGGGGAAAGAAAGACTTTCTCAGACAAAAATTGAGGAAATTTGTTGTGAGTGGCCTACCTTTCAAGAAATGTTAAAGAAGTTCTTTAGAAAAAAAGAAAATTATATAGGTCAGGAACTAGGAGCTATATAAAGAAAGAGTATCAGAGAAGGAATATGTGAAAGTGAAATAAGAACTTTATTTTTGTTTGTTTTTTTAAAATTTATTAATTTATTTTTGTTACAGATATTTCTCCTTTTTCCCCACTAGACACTCTCCTTCCCATCCCACCCCCCCCCACCCCCCTACTCTGAGGTTTGTCAGTCTGAACCATACTCCTTTCTATGTCTCTGGGTCTATTTCGTTCATCAGCCTACCTTGTTCATTATATTCAACAAATAAGTGAGATCATGTGGTATTTCTTTCTCTGATTGGCTTATTTCGCTTAGCATAATACTCTCCAGGTCCCGCCATGTTGTCTCAAAGGATAAGAGAACTTTCTTTCTCACAGCTGCATAGTATTCCATTGTATATATGTACCACTGCTTTTTTATTCACTCATCTATTGATGGACACTTGGGCTGTTTCCAGATCTTAGCGATTGTAAATAGTGCTGCTATGAACATAGGGGTACACATATTCTTTCTGATTGGTGTTTTAAGCTTCTTAGAATATATTCCTAGAAGTGGGATCACTAGGTCAAAAGGCAATTCAACTTTTAATTTTTTGAGGAAACACCATACTGTTTTCCATAGTGGCTGCACCAGTCTGCATTCCCACCAGCACTTGTTTGATGATTTGTTGATGGCAGCCATTCTGGTAGGTGTGAGGTGGTACCACAGAGTCATTTTAATTTGCATCTCTCTCTGACAATTAATGACGTTGAGCATTTTTTCATATTTCTTTTGGCCATTTGCATGCCTTCTTTGTCTATTTAGGTCCTCTGCCCATTTTTTAATTGGGTTCTTCGTCTTCCTTTTGTTGAGTTGTATGAACACTATATATTTTGGAAATTAACCCCTTATCTGATGTATCATTGGCAATTGTGCTCTCTCATACAGTGGATTCCCTTTCTACTTTGATGGTTGTTTCTTTTGCTGTGCAGAAGCTTTTAAGTTTGATGTAGTCCCATGTGTTCATTTTTTCCTTTGTTTCTGTTGCCTTAGGTAAAATATCAGTGAAAATTCTGCTGCGTATAATGTCTGAAATTTTGTTGCTTACATTTACTTCTAGGATTTCTATGGATTCATGAGTTACATTTAAGTCTTTTATCCATCTTGAGTTTATTCTTGTGTATGGTGTAAGTTGATGGTTTAGTTTCATTTATTTTGCATGTAGCTGTCCAATTTTCCCAACACCATTCATTAAAGAGGCTATCTTTACTTTATTGTTAGAATTTTATTTTTAATTGATTGAACAGATAACAGTTTGTTTAAAATAATAATGGCAATAATACATGATTATGAATGCTTATGTATGAGTGAAATATATGACAGCAATAATACAAGGTACAGGATGGAAAAATTAGGATTATTTTGTTGTTATGGATACCTTCACTACCTGTGAAATAATGCAATGTTATTTAAAAGTGAACTTGGATTATTTATAAGTTTATTTTTCAAACTTTAGGGGAACTAATTGAAAAAGTAAAACAAAAAAAAAGTATAACTGATATGCCAAGATAGGCTAGAAAATGAAATTGTAAAATGCCCAATTTTCCACCAAAGGCAAAAGACAGTGAAAGACAAACATGGGAGCAAAGAAAGAAGGCAACAAATAAGAAATAGCAACAAATAGGTAGATACTTATCTAGCTATGTCCATAATCACTTTAAACATCAATGATATAAATACACCAATTAAAAAACAGAAATTGTTAAAATGGGTAAAAAATCTAGACCCAACTATATGTTGTCTACAATAAACCCACTTTGAACACAAAAGAACACATAGATTAAAAGTAAAAGGATTAATAAAAATATACCATGTTAACACTAGCAAAAAAAACAAAAACAAACAAACAAAATAACTCATTTTCAGAGAGAGAGGACTTCATGGCAATGAAAGTTATCAGAGACAAAGAAGGGCATTGCATAATAATAAAGGGTTCAATTTCCAAGAAGACAGGGTAATCCACAAGGTGTATGTGCCTAACAACAAAGCATCAAAATGCATGAGGCAAAAAAAAAAAAAAAAAAAAAAAACCACAATAAAACTTCATGAAAAAAAGGATGAGTCCAAAAACAAAGTTGAAGTCTTCAACATGCTTCTACCAAAAGTGAACAAAATGAGCAGGTAGAAAACCAGAATGATTATATTGAACTAAACAGCACCATCAATCAACTAGATATAATTGACATCTATTGACTACTTCATCCCAAAATAGAATACACATTCTTTTCAAGCTTGTACTTGAACAAGATAGACCACATGCTGCAGTATGTAATAAATTTTAATAAAAATCATACAATATCTGCTCTGAGACCAAAAAATAATTAAAACAGATATCAATAACAAAGAGATAAGTGGAAAATCCCAAAATACATGGAGGTTAAACAAATAAACAATAAAAACAACATTTAAATAACACATGAGTTAATGAAATTATCTCAAAGGAAATTTAAAAGTATTATGATCTAAGTGAAAATTAAAATGCAACTTATTAAAATTTGGGGAATGCAGAAGCAATGATTAGAGAAAAATTATAGTGTTATATGTATTTTTTAAGAAGGAAGAATCTAAAATCAGTAATCTAAATTTTCATCTTAGGAAACTAGAAAAAGAAGACCAATTAAAGTAAGAAGAAGAAAATAAATAATAAAAATTAAAATACAAATCAATGAAATGGAAAACAGGAAATAAATAGAGAAAAATCAGTAAAACCCAAAGCAGTTTTTTTAAAAGGATAAATAAAATCAATAAGCCTCTAGCCAGTCTAACATAGAAAAGAAAGAGAAGACACTGATTACCAACATCAGAAATGAAAGAAGGGACATCACTATAGAGTCTGTGGACATTAAAGTAATATAAAGAAAAATCAGGAACAACTATATGCACATAAATTTGATAACTTAGACAAAACAAACAAATTCCTTTAAAGACAGTCCGGTTTGGGATTTTGATAGTGGTGGATGTGAGGAGTAGGGGCCATATGGAAAATTTAAAAGTATTTCATATAGAAAATCTTTGTACCTAAAACTATTCTAAAAATAAAGTCTATTTTAAAGTGGTAACAAGTAGCCCTGGCCCATTGCTCAGTGGTTAGAGCATCAACCCATGGATCCATAATTCTCAGGTTTTGATTCCCATCAAGGAAATGTACCTCAGTTGCAGGTTCAATCCCCAGCCCCAGTAACCCAGTAGGAGGCAACCAATTGATATCTCTCTCTCTCTCTCTCTCTCTCTCTCTCTCTCTCTCTATATATATATATATATATATACATATCTTTCTCTCTCCCCTCCCCTTCTTTCCTCTTACTCTATCTAAAAATAAATGTAAAAATATCCTCAGGTGAGGAGTAAAAAATAGAAGCACTATAATTCATATACCCAGTTTTTAATTTCTCAGAAGTGCTTTGAAGGTAGATCATAGAAGAGGGTGACACAAAGCCTTTTAAGGAGAAACTTGTGATGGCTGTTTTGTCCTTCTATAATTTTATTTCAATTTCTGTATTTTTAATTAGACATTTGAAATTACTTTTGCTCAGTACTCAAAGATCTTCGTTCATTAGGCTTTTGAATTTGTTTTTTTCAGTGTGAAATCAGTTAAGCTCTGAATGAGGTCTCTGTAGGATCAGCATACTTTGCCCATGATTGCTGATAGACCACTGTGGCAGCAACAACTCTCCCGCTTAGTTTAATAGAAAACATTATCACCACACATGTAATATATCAACTTATTTTTCATTTATTAAAGTGGAATAATGTTTAAATTAATAATTATTAAATAATCACTTTAGAACAGTTTGATTATTTAGATGTTTCTGTGATTTAGAGGCCCAGATAAATTATCTCCCAATTTACACATTTTACTTATACCAAAATTGGTATATAAAATTGAGAGAGAAGAAAGATTTTCAGTAACTAATGTCTGGTGTATTAGTTTTTTATTGTTTCATAACAAAACATCACAAACTTAGCAGCTTAAAACATGACACATTTACTATCGTTTAGTTTCCATGGGTCAGGAGTCTGGCACAGGTTAGCTGAGTCTTCTGTCAATGTCTCACAAAGTTGCCATTAAAGTTTTGGTTGGGCTGTATTTTCTTTTTTTTATCTTCACCCGAGGACATTTTTACATTTATTTTCAGATCCAGTGGGAGGGAGAGAGGAAGGAAAAGAGAGAAAGAGAAACATTGATGTGAGAGAGACGGGAGTGGTTGCCACCAACACGACCCCACCAGAGCTGGGAACAAACTGCAACTGAGGTACGTGCCCTTAGCGGAAACTGAACCCGAGACTCTCTGGTCCCTGGGCCAATACTCTAACCACTGAGCAAAACTGGCCAGGGCAGTCTGTGTTTTCATATGGAGGCTGCATTAGGGAACAATCATCTTCTCAGCTCACGCAAGTGGTTGGCAGAATTCATTTCTTTGTAGCTATGGAATGTAGGGATCCAGCATCTTGCTAGCTGTTTAATGGAAGCCACTCTAGCTCCTAGAGACTATGCACAGTTCCCTGCCATATGAGCTTTCCTGGGATGACTGCTAACTTTATTAAGCCAGGAAAGTCTTTAGAGTGAGTCATCTAGCATGACAGAGTCTTAGGTAATGTAAGGGAGTGACATCCCATTACCTTTGAGATAGTCTATTGGTTAGAAACAAATCAGAATTATACAACATGAGAATCCCAGGAGGTAAAGATCATGGGGACTATATTAAAATCTGTCCACTATACAGTACACTTTAGGAGTTATTGTTATATAACCAGTACCTAACTAAATGTCTATATATATATATATATATATATCTCCTCACCTGAGGACATTTTTTCACTTTTTGTTCAGATAGAGTGGGAGGGAGAGAGTGGACAGAGAGAGAGAAACATAGATGTGAAAGGGACACATTGAGTGGCTGCCACCCACACGACCAATCAGGGCCGGGGACAAATTGCAACCAAGGTACGTGCCCTTATCGGGAACCGAACCCCGGTATCTCTGGACCGCAGGCCGACCGACGCTCTAACCGCTGAGCCAAACCGGCTGTGGCAAAATGCCAAAAATAGTAATAAGTTTCTGCCACCTGGCTGGTGTGGCTCAGTGGATTGTGTGTTGCCCCCTGGTCAGGGCTCATGCCTGGGTTGTGGGCTCAATCCCCAGTAGGAGGTATGCAGGAGGCAGCTGATTGATGTTTCTCTCTCACATCTATGTTTATATATCTCTCTCCCTTCCTCTCGCTCTAAAAAATCAATGAAAATATATTTAAAAAATTGAAAAATAAGTTTCTGCTGACTTAGTTAATTAAAAATATATCCTTAGGATACTGTTTACAAAGTAAACAAATGAATTAAAAAGTTATACATGAAAATCATTAAAAAACTGATAAATATATAATAAAATGTCTATATCATTTTGGGTTTGGTAAGGTCATTAAAAATGAACACCAAAATTAGATGCATAATAAAAATACTGGTGGATTAATTTAAATACAATCATAAATGCCTCTATGTGCCTTAAACAACGTTGCAACCTATGTGACAAAGAGTTAATATCTTATAATATAAAGAACACCTACAAATCAATTAGAACTAATATACCAACGGAAAACAAACAAAAGCTATGTAAAAATAAATTCCCAAAGAAGAAATATAAGTGCCTAATAAACATGATTCATGTTTAAATGCACTATTGTTAATAAAAGGCAAATTAAATCAAGGAGATATGCTTCTTTGACTATGATGAGCACAGACTGAAAAGACCAATAATACATCATTTTGGTTGGGGAATAAAGAAAGAGACACTTGTATTTCCTCTTATAAGAGAGGGTATTGTTATTGTCTTTCTGGGGGTAATTTCATCATTTACCAAAAAGTAAGTTACCAGCTCTGTATCAGGCCATCTCTTTTGGGACAACTTGTCGATACCCAGAAATTACACTTCTAGGAACTTATCTGAAGGCAAAACTCAAAACTAGCCATAAAACATGTTCATCTCAGTTTGGTTTTAGTTAACTAAATGTTAAAAACAAAAAGTATTTGGTTAAATAAATCAGAGTAAATTGATACAATGGAATTTCATGCTGTAATCAGTGATATAGTAGTAATATGTTTAAATACTTGCAAATATGTTTGCAATATATATGAACTAAAAAACCTAGAACACAAAACAGTATTTACAATATTTACATTTTGTCTATCTGTATACAAAGGTAGCATGATGTTGAAAGGTATTTCTTGATCATAAAATTCCTGGTGATTTTTTCCTAATGGTTTGCATTCTCTCTATATTTTCTAATTTTCTGTGAACATGTATTACTTATAATTTTTTGTTGTTGTTGTTGTTGTTTTTTTGTTTTTTTGTTTTTTTGTTTTTTTTTTTTGTTCAGGTAGAGTGGGAGGGAGAGAGAGGAACAGAGAGACAGAGAGAAACATCGACGTGAAAGGGACACATCGAGTGGCTGCCACCCGCACGACCGAGCAGGGCCGGGGACAAACTGCAACTGAGGTACGTGCCCTTAGCGGGAACTGAACCCTGGTCTCTCTGGACCGCAGGCCGACACTCTAACCGCTGAGCCAAACCGGCCAGGGCTAATTTTTAAAAATTATATATTAGTATGAATAATTGTGTTCGTATTTTCCAAGTAGATCCATAAATCTATATCTCCTAGCTGACTTCTAGATTTAATTATGTGGTTGGTCAACACCAGTTTAGTAAATTTTCAAAAGCAGGCTAACTGAAATTAGTCTTAGCATTTATATGTTTTACTGATCAAATCTATTTTGAACATGTGTCTTCTGTGATGACATTCAAATGTAAGTTTCCTACATTGGCAATTTACTGAAAAGCCAATTAGAAGTTTTTAAAACCTACTACCTATAGCAAATAGGAGGAGTGATGAGAAATGCTGATTAATATATGATTTATTTTTAGAAATAATTAATCTTTACTCCAATGTATTCTTTTTAGCAATATTGTGGAGAACTTCTGAAGTGCAAACCTAAAGTAACATAGCAGTCTTTGGTGCCATGCTGATGTCTAACTTTTATTGCATTGCCAGACAATAAGAGTACACTAAGAACATTTTGAACTTGCTCTTCCAGCTTTTGCTGCAGACACCATTTATAGGTTTTATTTTGTAAGTCTAGGTTTACTTAATTTTCAAACCACAAGGAAGGAGGTAGTTTTAGTAATAATGCCATATAAATGGTATGACTTATGTCCTCTATTTCAATACAGTAGAAACCAGACGTGGGTCAAGCTAGCCCCATATTTGGATCCCGCAAATATCTTGAACTGCTGCTCAAATGTGTTGGGTTTGGCACAATCTGCAAGACCCTGGGCCAGGCTCTGTTTCCTCTTTGATTTTTAAGCCCCCGTGTATTTCAAGGAAAACTTAATCCATATGTTTCTGATTCATTTACACTTAACTCATCAAAATGTTGTCTTGAAGGAGCTATTTGATGCCTAACAAATCTTTGGAGCCCTTTTCTAGGAGACTTTGAAAAATCTTTATTTTGATCCTCATAGATCAGAAAGTTAGAGTTACTCTTTTGGTGTGTGCATGCACATGTGTGTTTCAATAAGCATATTCAGTCACCATAAGGCGTAAATTCAATCTGAAACTAAAAGATAAGATGTTAGCTTGACATTTTAACATGGTCTAATTTCCTATCTACTAATTAATGCCTATTTTGACAGAGAGGGAGAGATTCTCACTCTCATCTAAACTAGGCCCAAGTCTGTGTAAATGTTCACCATCTGTTAGCAGTATAGGACCTGGAGGGGGCTGGCAGTCATTGTTCTGTTCTTGTATACCGATCCACAATGAACTATTCAGAATAATTTTATTGTTACAATGGCTCCTTTTCTTAAGCCTCTGATGTCTTGGGTTAAAATTGTATGCCCTAACCTTAGAAAAAAATTAAGAAATGAAACTGTGAGAATCTGATAGTTATCTTGCCAATATCATGGATTAGTCTGTTTAACTAGCTTAATTTATACCCAGAATTGACCAGATTGTTGGGTTTAAATTATCTTTCACTAAACCTTTTTGCTGTTCATAGAAATAGTTCATTTTTTATTTTTTCAAAATATACAGTATGACAAGTTAAAATCAGTGAAAGTGAAACTGATATCAGAAAGGAAAAAAGCACTTATGTTACTCTCTCCTAAGTGACAAGCCCTTTATATATTTATTAATTCAATATCCAATAAGATATTATTAAGAATCCATTAAATCCCAGTGTGGTAGGCTCTTATAATCAGAAAAAAAAGAGATGAATGTGCCAGGGACAACGAGATGGAAGGAGTTGCTGATAACCATAGTATAAAAAAAATGATAAAGGGTGATATTTTTTGGTAATAATAATAATAATAGCTTTCACTTAATGGATAATAACCATGTGTCAAATACTGTACTGAGAACTTTATAAGCATCATCTCATTGAATCCTTACCACAGCACTATTTCTTGTTCCATTCTAAAGATTAGAAAGCTTGACACACTGGCCTTTGGGAAGAGGTTGAATGAGGAGACTGGACTCTTATCCACTGTAATATATGTGACTCATGTCGCTTATTGAGTTGACTCTATTAAGTTAGCCACAGTACTAGTCCATTTTTACTCATACTATTTATATGTTCTCATAGTCTTCACAATCATTTGGGAGCATATGCTAATCTCCAATAATAAAGAGGCTGAGATCTAAAGATTAAAAAATGTGTTCAAAGTCATGTAGCTAGTAGGTAGCAGAGCCAATATTTAACTCTCATCTGTCTGGCTATAAAGCTGAAAAAAATTTCCCACTACATTATATTGTCTTGTATCTTGTACTCAAATTGCCTTCAAATGTATTAATTTTGCTCTTGGAAAACATGAATTCAAGTCAAAATGGGTTGGAAAACACACTCTCCCTTTTGCTAGCCTGTTTCACAATTTTTAAAATAAAAGATGAGCTGTTGCAAATATTTTCATTTTTTGTTTTTATTTAACTCATTGGCCAAGACCATATGATGGACTTGCATAGCCTGTTAAAGGAGTTGTTTTCTCTATGGCTGGTAGTCATCTTTCTGGTGTTCCTGGTCATCCATGTTTGGACTGAAGGTGCCTTTGTTAAGTTCTTTTAATTTTGCATTCCTATTATCTGAACACAGAAATTTCCAGGGTCCCTTGAAAAATGCACAAGTTGTAAGTCTTAAGACGTTACGAAGGTTTTTAAATAGTACAGCCAGCATTCTTCCTTTGTAATATAGGGTATGTAAAGGGAAGTCTGTTGGGAGAAATGGTAAGCTGAGGTACCTGAGCAAGGGTGATGAAAAGCTCTGGGGAAGAACCAAATATTCCATTCCATTCGATCTTGAGTAATATTAGAATGCCTTGACATATTTCTGGCACAGCTCGGGGAGCCTTCTCCCCTAACTTGACTTGCTTATGTGCAAATACATGCAAACACTGCCCAAGTATAGGAATCATAGAGTTTTGAGCAATGAGGAAAATTACCTATAAATACCTGACAGCTGATTTAGGCTCCACTTGAAGTGGTATGAAAATCAACATGTTCCATGAAATTAGCCTTGTGTCAGAGTCTCTTAGAGTAAGAGCTATTCCTATGTTAGAAGCAGGATGCTTTTAAAACCTCTGTTAACCACTTTAGGGCTTAGAGATGAATGAAAAAATTAGCTGATACCATGGCATTTCAGTGGTTACCATCAATGCAGCCTTTTAATACAGCACTCTATTATTTCTTTCCCCTTTTACTCAGGATTACTGAGCCTCTATACAGAGACTTCTCAATAAAACAGATTTGACTGTCAAAAGGCAAATGAACCTTTTTCTTTTCTCCACAGACACTACTCAGGCCTCTAGCTCTGCTGTAGCAGCAACAAGGAATTGTCTTTAAGTAGCAACTATTAACATTAATTGCTGCACATCTTTACTTTTTATGATCTCCTCTGTGGATCTGAATCCCCTTACTAAGAACCTCAAGCATTTGTTCACTTCAGAATCACCTGAGTACTTGTAAAACATGCAGATTCCCCATATCCCCTCAGACTCTTACTGGATAGATCTGAACCCAAACATTATATATACAATCAGATGTATATTTTTAAAAAGTAAATATACCCACAAAATTTTGGAAATTTGTCCAGGACCATGTTTTTTAAACAAGCACTTGAATTGGTTGTGATGCTAGTGACCTTGTTCCACCATCCTCTTGAGAGTAATTCCCTTCAACTCCTACCTACCCACTCATATCTCTCCAGTATTTATTTCCAACTTAAGTTTATCTCTCTTTCTCTGTACTACACTGCCCCCCGCCCCCAATGGACTTATAGGTTAATCTTCCTATGTAATATCTTGGTTATGTAATGTAATGGCTGATTTTAACACTGATGACTGAAGCTGGCTGCAAAAAATCTGAAGAGCAGAGATGTGACCCTCACAATTACTACTGTCAACTCTGTCAGAGTATCTGTCACATAGTTAGTGCCCAATAAATATCCCTGAGGGAAGG
The DNA here is from genome assembly GCF_014108415.1 of Molossus molossus. NCBI lineage: Eukaryota > Metazoa > Chordata > Mammalia > Chiroptera > Molossidae > Molossus > Molossus molossus. The sequence goes on from NW_023425401.1 coordinate 67,796,263, forward strand.
AGTACAGGTGATCATCTAAACAAAATTTTTATGGACTAAGGTCAGTGTTATAGGGATGAGAACTCAAATATCCAATAGGATTGCTTAACACCATTAGATATACTGTAGTCAATAACAGTGGCTACCTACGAGCAGGGCCAGTGTTGACCCCTGCAGCTGAACTACTCCTTTTTCACTAACATTAACTTAGTCTTTGGCCAATTCAGGTCTTTACTCTCTAATATTTTTTCAAAGCAGCATAAGGTTATCTATATATAAGAAGCTTCATAAATGAATTTGAATATGAGTATGACATATAATAGACTCGTGTTTTCTCAGATATAAACTGGGCTCAGCTCAATGGCACAGAAACTTAATGAGAGCAAGTTAACAAAATAAGTGCTATTTTCTTCATAAAATAAGTCTGGGATTTGGTCTTCCACAGTTGGTACTGTGGTTCTGTGATGTTTTCAGGATTTCCAGCACTTTTGTCATTCTGCTACTTCATCCTTAGCACGCAATTATCATCCTTATGCTTATTGCCCCAAACTTCATGTCCAGTTTCATATCTGTACTCCCATAGAAAAAAATCAGAGAAAACAAAGAAAGAATGAATAACCTTTTTCAAGAAAGCAAAATCTTTCCCAGGACTCATATCAGAGTTTAACTTATATCTTATTGGTCAAATCTATGTTATATCAACACTCTACAGTAGACACTGGGAAGTTACCATTACCTACCCAAGTAAAATTGAGTTTCTTTTAGTGAAAAATGATACAATAAATACTGAGTAAGCAACTGAGAGAATCTATGAGAGATCAATTTATCTATTTATTGAGTATGTAGATAGAATGATAAGTCAAAACAGATATGACCCCTATCTTCCAGAGGCCTCTTGGGGGGAAAACAAAGCACATTAATGGATTCAGAATAATATACTAAAATAAATGTTCCAGAGAAGAAATATGGTCCTATGAGTATGTATTTTAAAAGCAACTTCATCTATAATGAAACATTAAAAAGAATTTCTATGAAAGAGTGAATAAGTTGAAATATAAAGACTAGTAAATTTTAAATATATGGCAAAATATATGGAGTGTTTGTTTTTGTATGTGAGAAAAACTTTCCAGAAAAAACAGGAGGGGGTTTCAAAATGGCAGCAGCTTGAATGGGAGCTACACAGACCATCTCCCAGGACCAAACTGGAATTACAACTAAAATAAAGACAAATTGTCAGGAAAAAGCAACAGAAAAGCAGCTTGAGAGGACCATATAACCAGGGACTTTGAGCTAAGCCTAGTAGGTCTGCAGAGGCATGAGAGGGGGCCTGGGAGCCCACAGACTGCCGAACTCTTAGCTGTGAGCAGCACCCTCAGGGTTAAAATTACAAGCCAGCTCCACAGCACAGAGGGCCAAGAGAGAGCATTAAATTAGCTACAGCCACTCACCTTGGGCTCCAGCAGAGGGAGGGCAGACTGGACTGGAACTGTGTGAGGACACTCAAGATTTGGACTGGGCTCAGAGTCTTTGCTGAGTTGTGGCCATGCAGGACAGTAGCATCTTTCTCCATCCTGGAGTTCTAGAAAAAAGCAAATCCCTTCCCTCAGAGATTTAACTCCACCTAGCTGTGCCAAAAAATTGCAAATTGAGGCTGAATAACAACCAGCATCTGCCCTCACTAGGGAAATCTTCTTATGCTGAATACCTGAAGGAGTTTTACATTCAACTGAGAACCCAAGGCTCTTCAACTAACTGAGACTAATAGCCCCTAGGCAAAATGCTAGTAAATAACTAAACCTTTCCTAGGCTTGCAAAACAACCCAGGAAAGTAAGATGTGACATGGTGTTAAATGGGGTCCTCCCAGGCTCATCCAAACCCAGTAGAGGGAGCCAAAAACAGCAGAACACCAACACCCACAGGAAAAATTTGACAGGCTCCAAAACCCACTGAGGTAGCCAAACTGCTGAAACAAAGAAACAAATCCCAAATGAAAAAACAAGAGACCTCTACCAAAGATGAGATAAATGAAATGCAGTTTAGCAAGTTATCAAAGGTAGAGTTCAGAGCCATGATCTTAAGTAAGCTCAACAGAATGAGTAAAGGCACCAAGACCATGAGTAAAGATTTAGAAACACTAAAAATCAACCAATTGGAAATGAAAACCCATCAAGTAGAAATGAAGAATGAAATAGCAGAAATAAAGAATGCATTGGAAGGACTAACCAGCAGAGTAGAGGAAGCTGAGCACTGGATCAGTGAATTAGAAGACAGGATAGAAAAAATTAACCAATCAGAAAACCAAAAGAAAAAAAAAACAATTAAAAAACAGGAAGACAGCATAAGAGAACTGTGGGACAACTGGAAATGTAATAATATTCACATCACAGGAGTCCCTGAAGAAGAAGAAAATGAGCAAAGGTTAGAGAATATATTTGAAGAAATAGCATCAGATTCCCTAATTTGATGAAGAAAATGGCATTCAAGTTCAAGAAGACAGAGAGCCCCAAGTAAGAAGAACACAAAAAGGCCCACCACAACAAACATAGTAATTAAAATAACAATAAATAAATAAATAAAAAACAATCCCATTTACCATTGCAGAAAAATAAAATTAGGATACCTAGGAATAAACTTAACCAAAGAAGTAAAGGACCTATTTGCAGATAACTACAGGTCATTGAGAAAAGAAATAGAGGAAGATATAAAAAAGTGGAAGCACCTACCCCGAATAGCCACAGCAATCTTGAAACAGAAGAACAAAGTAGGTGGGATCACAATACCAGATATAAAAAAGTGGAAGCACATACCTTGTTCACTAATTGGAACAATTAACATCATTAAAATGTCCATACTACCTAAAGCAATCTATAGATTCAATGCAATCTCCATAACAATACCAAGGACATATTTCACAGATCTAGAACAAATATTTCAAAAGTGTTCATATGGAACCAAAAAGACCCCGAATAGCTACAGCAATCTTGAAAAAGAAGGACAAAGTTGGTGAAATCACAATACTGAGTATCAGGTGATACTACAAAGCTACTATAATAAAACAACCTGGTACTGGCACAAGAACAGGCAAATAGATCAGTGGAACAGAACAGAGAAACAGGAAATTGACCAAAGACAATATGCTCAATTAATGTTTGACAAAGGTGGCAAGAACATACAATGGAGTAAAGACAGCCTCTTTAATAAATTGCATTGGGAATATTGGACAGCTACATAAAAAAAAATAAATAAATAAACCATCAACTTACATCATACACAAGAATAAACTCAAAATGGATAAAAGACTTAAATATTTTGAATCCATAAAAATCCTAGAAGTAAATGTAGGCAACAAAATTTCAGACAGCATATGCAGCAGAATTTTCACTGATACATCACCTAAGGCAACAGAAACAAAGCAAAAAATGAAGACATGGGACTACATCAAACTAAAAAGCTTCTGCACAGAAAAAGAAACAATCATCAAAATGGAAAGGCAACCCACTGTATGGGAGAGCATAATTGCCAATGATACATCAGATAAGGGGTTAATTTCCAAAATATATAGAGTGCTCATATAGCTCAACAGAAGTAAGAAAGAACCCAATTAAAAAATGGGCAGAGGACCTAAATAGACACCTCTCCAAATAGGACATACAAATGGCCAAGAGATATATGAAGAAATGCTCAACATCACTAATCATCAGAAGATGCAAATTAAAGCAACAATGAGGTATCACCTCACACCTGTCAGAATGGCCGCCATCAACAAATCATCAAACAAGTGTTGGCAAAGGTTTGGAGAAAAGGGGACTTAAGTACACTGCTGGTGATAATGCAGACTGTTGCAGCTGCTATGAAAAACACTATGGTGTTACCTCAAAAAATTAAAAATTGAATTGACATTTGACCCAGTGATCCCACTTCTAAGAATATACCCTAAGAAGCCTGAAACACCAATCAGAAAGAATATATGTACCCCCATGTTCATAGCAGCACTATTCATAATGCTAAGATCTGAAAACAGCCCATCAGTAGACGAATGGATAAAAGAGCTGTGGTATATATCACAATAGAGTACTAAGCAGCTTTAAGAAAGCAAGATCTCTTATTCTTTGACATGACCTGGAGGGACCTGGAAAGTATTATCCTAAGCCAAATAAGCAAAGCAGAGAAAGACAAATATCACATGATCTCACTTATTTGTGGAATATAATGATCATAACAGTCCGAGGAACAGGGTAGATGCAGAGAAGTAGAAGTACGGTACAGACTGACAACCCTCAGAAGAGGGGGATGGGGGATGAGGGAAGAGGTAAACCACAGAACTGATATGCATATACACATAACCAATGGACATGGACAACAAAGCTGGGGGCAGGGTGGGTGGGATGGGGAGGAGCATGTCAATGGGGAAAAAATGAGCAACATCTATAACAAAAATAAATTAACAAAAAGAAAACAAAAAGGAAGGCTATGTGGAAAATGAAGAAACTTTATTATTTTTATATATGGCTACTGGTCAGCAAAGTCATAGAGAGTGGTATAAAAAGGTACTGGAGAATTTTTATAAGACAGTAAATGGAGAAACTCTAGAAATTTTAAACAAGAGGATAAGATGATCATATTTGCACTATAACAGATCACTCTGCCTGCAGTGTGAAGTGTCAATATGATGGTCAGAGGTCATAGGGGTCCAGGAATAAGAAATGCTGACTTGGAATAGGGTGCTGGCAATGAAGACAGATAAATTATTTAGAACGTTGTAAGATATCAGGAGGCAAATAAGTAAAAAATGATGGCAATTAGTAAAAGAAAACTTCAAAGAAAGTAATAAAAATATACTGGATCCATGAAAGTGATTTCTTAAATGAAAAAGAGATTTATAAAACAAGAAAGAGCTCTTGGGACTTAAAAATATAATAACAGACATGAAAATATTTAGAGGAAGTATATATGATAATGTTATAACTCAGTGCCATTGACCCAAACTCCCAGAGGCCTTCACGACAACCAAAGGGGTTGTCAGTTTACTCATTTACTGAAGAACATTCTTCACTAACTAATCCCTAAGTAATTGCTAACCCTGGGGTAATAACTAACCCTTGAGTAATCCTGGGGTCGGCACCAGGGATAATCTATTGAAAACATCTTGACCTTTGAGATGTCTGGGAAACTGAGTAACAGGTAATTAACTAACTGCTAAATTCCGCTTCTGTAACATGCTTGCTTACACGTAGCACCCCCCTTACAAATCCTATAAAAAGGAGCCATTTTAGCTCTCCGGGGCCACAGTTACTCCTGTGTGGGACATACTGCAGGTGCCTGCGGACTTAGCTCAATAAACTCCTTTTGTTAAACCCCATCTCGGCGTCTGAGTTTGGTCGATCTCCTGGGTTACAACAATAAAATTGATAAAATCTTTGAGAAATTAAAACAAAAAGTGATAGAGAATAGGATAGTAAGAAAAAAAGGGACTGTGATTGGTAATTTTTTTTTGTCAAATTGACTGGATAATGGGGTACCCAGAAATTTGGTCAAATATTATTTGGGTGTGACTGTGAGGATGTTTCTGGATGAAATTAATATTTGAATCTATAGCCTGAGTAAAACAGGCCATTTTCTATAAGGTGGGTGAGCCTCATTCAACCAGTTAAAGACGTGAATAGAACAACAACAAAAGCTAAGTTAAGAGGGAACTCCTTCTGTCTGATTACCTTGAGCTGGAACATTGGGATTTTCTTGCCTTCAACTTCCAACTGAATCATAACCTCTTCTTGGGTCTTGAACCTGCCAGCTTTTGGACTAAAACTTATACCATCTGCTTTCCTGGTTCTCAGGCCTTTGGACTCAGACTTTCAGCTCTCCTAGTCTCCAGCTTGCCAATTGCAAATCTTGGGACTTACCAGCTTCTTTCCTCACTTATGCCAATTCCTGACTGTGTGTGTGTGTGTGAGTGTGTATACACATTCTATTTTACTATTTTTTCTGTTTCTCTGAAGAATACGGATTAATACAGAGGCCACAGTTATCATCTGAATTAAAAAAAAAAGATAGTATAGAAAAAATAGAGAAGAAATTTGTCAAAGAAATAATATAAGAAAAATTCCCAGCAGCCAAATATGATTTTCTAAATTTAGAGAGCCAGAATGTACCCAACAAAATGCTTAAAAACAGAACCACACTAAGATCTTTTGGGAAAGTTCAAAACACTAGAGACTAAGAGAAGTACTTAATCTTTCCAGAGAGAGGTTAAAAAAAGAAAAACAACAACAACAAAAAACAAAACAGGGATCAGAATAATGCCAGACTTGTCAGCAGTCACAGCACAAACTAGAAGGCACTGGAGCCATGCCTTACAAACTCTGAAGTAATAGCTTGTGTTTTATAGTACAACCTGACATATAAAGTGAACTCAGAAATTTATTTGAGAAAATTAAATAAATAACTTGAAACAATTATATCTTCTTCTGAATTAGAAACAAGGTAGTCATAGATGTTCTCAGCAAGAGCAGTTTCATCAGTGTTGGGGATAAAGCCAGATTAGAATGAGTTGTGGAGTAATAGGGAGATGAGGAAATGTAACTCAAAATTATAAATAAGAGATGATTAATTAATTAACTAATTAGTATAGAAAAATTTTGATTATGTTTTATGCCAATAGAAATAATCCAGTTGAGAGGGCAGCTGGATATACAGGAAAGGGTAGAAGTTATTGATAGCATTCAGGTAGAGCAAAAGACCTTGCCTAAGACAAAGGATAACCCCATCTAACAGAAAAGGAAAAAAATGAAGTCTGAAGCAACCTTGGTGGATTTTAGTTTGGGTAACATAATAAAAAAGTTCTATCAGATTGAGGAAGGTTTGAAATATCCATGTATAAAATTAAAAAGTAAGAGATCTGAGAAGCCATGCATTTATAAAGCATATGAGCTTCATTCTGGGACTTGGCCTATTACTATAAATCTTTGATTTCCCACACTGATTTTCAGGACAAGATTGGAAACCAGAGTCTCCTTTTAATAACAAAGAAAAGAACTGTTTAAAAAGGGGGTCCTTTCCCTGTTTTGGTTCATAAGAAAGAATTTGAACATATACAGCAAACTATAAATCATGGTGAACCTTTTCAGGAAAAAGACAATGTCTTATATTTCTGTGTCTTGAGCACTTAATATTCTGAAATGTGATTACTCAATAAATTTATCTTGAATTAATAAAATAAATAAATGATTAAATAAATAGTTTCTTTTTGTCTCCTTTTTGGCAAAGTCCCAGGATCTTTCTTACTTACGATAACTGAAAATTTCTTCAGCTATTGCTGAAAGTAATAGGTAAATGGAGGGTTAGAGATAAAAACCTCTAAGAATTAAAAAAAAATTTTTTTTTCTTTATTGATTTTAGAGAGAGAAGAAGGGAGAGGGAGAGATAGAAACATCAATAAGAGAGAACATCGATCGGCCACCTCCTGCATGTCCCTCACTGGGGATTTGGCCCACAACCTGGGCATGTGCCCTGACTGGGAATCGAACAGGTAACCTCTTGGGGCATGAGTCAATGCTCAACCACTGAGTCACACCATCTGGGCAATACCTCTAAGAATGTAAAGCAGAGGTTTCAGTATGCAGACTGTGCAGAGAGATGCCTGTCCACCCTAAAGACGTCAGACACACTAACCATAATGCTGAATGTCCTAGCATAACAACTGCTACTGTTTGGTCCAGTTCATTTGGTTTCCAGTTGAACAGCATAAAAATATTTATTAGAGTGGCTAAAGATTTGCAAAGCAGAGTCAATTCTGGGTTTTTAGGCAATGAAAAAGACTAATGGTGCAAATATTTAAATAGATAATTTATTTTAATCACTTTTATTTTTATTTAGAATGCATTACTGATTATTCTTTTGATTTGTTTCTATGTTACAATTAGCCTGTATTCCTCACACACTGAAAATATATTAGGTGTCAAGAAGACAGGCTGGATTGGATATAACTTTTGAAATCTATATGGTAAGATTCCAAACTAATGTCATTAGTTAAGTAATTCCAACTATGTTCAAGTAATTCAATTTACTTTTTCTTTCATAATCCTATTCCCTGTAAAAAATTGTTATTAAACATCTGAGCAGAATGAAGTCAGAGTTTAGATTCCTTGATCTCAAAAGAAAGTAGCTTTCAAAAGTTAAAACTAAAATTAAGAAAGTGATATGTGCAGCATGATAGGGGTGGGAAAAAGGACTGTTGGACAGGAATGAATACTCAGGATACTCAGGTCCCTTCTAGATCCATCACATGAGAAGGGAAAAGATGCCTGAGAGTGACCACAAAAAAAGAGAGAAAAAGTAGAAATTTGGTTTGGTATATGGCTATTTGCATGACATGGCAGTACTGATTGTATCTGATGTAAAATTCTTCTGGGATGTTTTAGATGAGAATGCCATGGTAGTGGGAAAGGGAGACTGGGCTTCCAGAGCTAGGTGTTGATATCAGGATGAGGCTAGTGTTGAAATGAAATGAAAGGAACCAGCATATGTATTGTACTGTGACTGTCCAATTACTGACTTTGAGAACTAATCTATGGTATACAAGATGGGTGGTTACAATAAACCCAAAATCATGACTTCAGACACATAAAACGGAAGAAGAGAACCTAGCAAGCTTGAAACCAATGTTGTCACATTCACTCCCTGGCATTAATTTCTCTCAGGGAACATGTCTGCAACAGCAGTACTAATTTTACATTTGCCATATTTATCACCCTTTCTCACCATTAGGGTTGGGGCCAGTGTTCTGATAGAGATTCTTCTCCAAGTCTCTGAGAGTTTTTGTTCTTTGCTTAATTTCTTGCTAGCACAGGGTTGAAGATGTTTTGAAGATGACTGTCTAGTTATAAAAAGGGACTCCGTAAAGAGAAATTCACCGCTCTCAGCCAAACCAAGAAAACCATTATTGTATACCATAAAACAGACAGCCAGAGAATGCAAGTGCACTGCACTACTCAGAGGATTCTTTCAAATGTAAACAAAAACCTTGGTTGTCACTGGTGACTGGCTGTTTTTTAGAATCTCATCAAGTTTTAGAATGGAAACAATCAAGCAACAAAGTCAATCTCCCCACGAGGTCTAAACATTTTTTCTAAACTTATCTCTACCTATCACTTGGCTCTCTCTATATAATGGAGTATATAACTTAGTTCCTGAGAAAGCAAGTGTGGTAGAGTTCAAAGGCATTTACACCCTAACCGATAAAAATAAAAAAAAAAATAGATTACATAATTGATAAATGTGTGTCTCAACTCTCTACTGTGCTGGTAGGTTCTACATGTTGGTGGAGTCTTTACATTAATAATTCTTACTTTACATCCCATCTCACAAAGATCCTTCAGAGCTTAAAGCCTATAAATCTGTGGTTTACTTCTTGGAGTTCTCTGCTCTGGATTTACTAGAACTGACAGTGGAGCCTGTGTTATAGAAGGCTGAGCTTGTGGCTAATTCTCATGTGTCATTAGAAAGAAGATGAAGAAATAGACCTTAACCTTTAAATAGAAAGTTGTACAAATGAACATTAAAAAAAGATGACAATAATGAAAATATTTTTCTAAGTGGTGGTATCCTAGAAACGAATAACCACTTTAAGAACCATCAAGAAGGGCAACTTACTGCAATTGAATTTATTTAACATTCAAAGACAGTCCCTGGATAATTTATCCTTCTTTGATTGTACTCTTCAGTGGGATGGTTTTTTCATAGGCAGCCACATGCAGCTGCTAGAAGCAAGGAACATGCTAGACACATGACAAAACATATACCTATATATTTCACACAGAGCAAACTCAATGTTATCATTTGACTAGACATCTCAATTTACCTGGGTCCATCACACTATATATCTGTTGTTCCAGTGTCCCATGCAACCAGAGTCCACTTTTACTCTCAAATGTACCCCAGTCTAAATGTAAATAATATGGTCACTCTCCTTACCACATCAATTTTTTTTCCCCAAAATCTCAAGTCTTCATGTTCTGCATAAGGTTGTCACTATCAGAGACTCTGCCTCATGGGGCTAGTGTGGGGCCCAGGAATATTCATTTCCCTGTGATGATTATAAAAATAAAATATAGAAAATATGTTTTAAAATATAAGAAAGCTAAAATGGCCTGAAATCTATCTCACCTATATCCTATCAACATTCAGTGTCCACCCTTTCAAAGATATTGCATATATATATAATCTCACATATGAATAGTTTTATATAAACTAAATCATACATCATACTAGGAAAATAGATTTATTATCACGGATACTAATATTTGTGGGCTTTTTTCACTTCCTCCCATTCCATCTGAGTGTAATTGATGTTATCAACCTGACATACACTCTTTTATAAATCTATCTCCATATCCATGTAATCATATCCAAAAGCACATACATTACATATACATGTATAAAAAATGGCTTTATCTTTATTTTTCAAAATGTGATTGTATTATGCACACTAATTGGCTTTTTACTTTTTTCCACTTAATGCATGGAAAGCTGTCAAATCAACTGATATTAATCTCGTTCATTCTATTTAATATCTTGAAAATGTTATATGGTATGAATACTCCCCAAATTATTTACTTTTTTCCCTGTTTTTGGCACTACTAATCATGCTGCAATTAATGCCTTTGTACTAATATTTTTAATATCTACTTTAATTTTTATGAAATAGATTCCCAAGGTTGGAATTACTGTGTCAAAGAATGCATGTGCTTTTACTCTTAATAGGCATTTTCAGATTGTTCCAACATCTACTAGCAATGTATGAATGGACTTCTTTATCCACATCCCAGCATAGAATGGGTTTCCATTCCTTTTTATGTTTGACAGTTTGGTAGGTAAAAAACTTATATTTTATTGTTATTCTAATTTTTATTTACCAGAACTTCAATGAAGTTGAACATTTTTTCATATGTTTATTGGCCTTTGGATATGCTTTTTGTAAAGAACATATTCATAATTATTGCATACTTTTAGGTTGTTTGTAGGAGTTCTTTGTATATTATAGGCATAAATTTTCTGCCATATGTATTGAAAATACTTTCTCAGTTTATAGTTTGTATTTTAACTTTGTTTGTGGTTTCTTTTGTACCATTTTAAATAAATTTACATTTAACTATGTTTACCTTTTTTAATAAATTCTTGTTTTGCTCTTTCAGTCATGAGTCAACAATGAGTCTTGTCACTATAATAGAGAACCATTAGTCTAGGCTATTTCAAAGTTTCCTTCCTACTCCTATTAATTTTTATGATTGTAAGTCTGAGACACCACATGTGGGGTTCGGGGATTGGAAGATGGACATCTTTTTAATCTTGTGTTAAGCACTCTCAACCTTGTGTTAATGCATTCTCAGAATCCTGGGGTGGGGGGACCTGCCTCTCCTAGGTGTGTTGGTGCTTCATTTGCATGTGAATAAGGGTTTGCTTCAAGGTCTCTTCCCATAAAAAGCAAGAGACCAAGCTAGGGCGCATGCAGTAATGCTATCTCAAGGATATAATTTACTTAAAAACACTTGTAACCTGGGGGTACCAATCTGCAAATAAATGGGACTGCTTCCAGAGAATGGGAGCATTTGCTCTTTTGCACATCTCCCTCTCACTCCAACCAGCATGTGGTTGTAGGTTCATTGCCTTACACAGATCTCAGCAGGCTGAGCGAGAGGGCAACCACAAAAATATTTTTATTTCTTAAATTCAAATGCCATGGAATGAGATTTTGCTGTCAGATTTTAAGGAGAGAAACTAAGGAGAAGATATTTAAGTCATAAATAAGCAGCTCTCTTTCCTTTTTTATTTTAAGTGTAAATTCAGTTAAGATGACTTATACCAGGTAAAGGCTATCTATAAAACTTTAACACAACTTTAATAAACCTAATTATGGGCCATATCAGAATTCTATAGGAGACTGTCCTCAAGAGAAACAAACAAAAACCCAGCCACCACTAACCATTGAATGAGTTGGCCCTACATTCTTAGGGGTATTCATTTTAGCAACTTCCTCAGGCTTGCTAGGGCCATGATGTCTACAAAAACTATTTTCTGTTGGGGGAGGGAGGCTCATACTACCCAATACTCAGTGCAGATGTTGTCTATCTCAAAAGAAAAGTCTAGCAAACGAAATCTTCGCTCTGGATTTTTCTTTTTTCCTTAAAGAAACCTAGAAAGTATAACTTTCCAGATTTTCATCTCTGGTGAAAAACATACAGTGCTTAATTGATTCTTGAAGAATCTCTTAAGTCTATGAAAAAGATATGTCTCAGAGAAACTCAACTTGCTGGCTGCTTTACATGCAAATGCACACACACACACACAGAAACAGATCAATGCCCTGAGACTTTACAGCCAGGCTCCTAAGCTTGCTGCTTTACTAAGAATGAGTCATCAGTTTTCCAGACCTCTGTCCTTCAGGATAATTGAGACAACAGTTAGCCATCTCCTTAGCTGTTTATCTAACCCATCCTTAAAGTGATATAGTTACTTTAACAAGTACAATGAAATAAAAAAGCAAGCCGCTTCTGTTAAAGTTCTTTAGTTCTGATATAGTTGTCTTTTCTTTTTATATTTTATTTTTTTAAAGTGTAAATTTAGTTAAGAGGACTTATACCAGGTAAAGGCATTCTAAATATTACATTGGTATCTACTTTCAGGTTATGCACTTGAATCTCATGTCTCCATGCATTTAAAATCTATGTTCCCTACAAATGGATACTGAGAGCTTACTATGTTTCTTTAAGTAACTGTGTCAGATGCCCAAATTTCAGAGTTCCTAGATGCAGAAGGAATTTCTCCTGACCTGGAATAGTACAAATTCCTGCCTTCCTTGTTTTCATAGGGAAGCTGCTAAGTGTAGCTTTAGGAATTTACAATGGCAGATTGATGTCACTGCTGCTCCAGGGCTCTCGCCTGCAGATTTTCTCAGCAACCTTCTTACATGACCAGTTCCTTTCATCCCCACATCACCTTTTCCAAAAGTTCAGAACTGTCCTAAAACATCATTCCATTTCAAATTCATGACTGTATTGTATGGTACTCATTTGACTACCTTCAAATCTTCCTAGCCAGGCCACATACTCAGGAATGTGTAAGTGTAGGAATGTGTCACTTTACCTAGTAGGCAAGTATCCAATAAATATTTATTGAAAGAATAATCACACAAGTGAATAAACAGATGTTCCTTAAGGACAGAGGGAAGTCCTCTTCCCTTCTTGCACACAGTTCTCCTCAGTTCTGTTTTACATGGTGGGTGTTTTATTGTGGTCCTATGCTGTTGAGGACTTTTCAGCTAGACCTGCCCTGAACAAACCTGGAGTGTCATGACCACCTTGGAATTTAGCTTGCTGTGGACACATAAGACTGTGGCAACTTGCTCTATTCCCAAGGGAGCAAGAAAGCAGCATTGATTTATGTCTTCTTGAAGAGAATTTGCTGAAGGTCAAAGGCTTGACCAGTGTAAACTTAGCCAGCCAAACTTCATGCCACTATGTCACTCACATACTTAACTTGGTACCTCTTTCTTGGAAATTGTCTGTCTTTGAGAAAATGCACATCTTTTCTCAACTTTTCTTTTTGCATCTCCTGGAAAATTAGATGAATTCCCTTGACTCACTGTAGCTCTGCTGGCTTCGGACTTGCTCAGAGAAGAAAACCAGGAAGCTGTGGTCCTATTGTACCTCTTTTTCTGAATGACAACAAAGCAGTAGGAATGAGAGAAAATAATAAAATAATAAGCAATTATGGGTATTTGTAGAGGACTCTTTTCTTGTCAAAGTGAATTTCTATAGGTGTTTTGTATTTTTTTTTTTCATAGAATTACATCCTAAGAGAATATCTGTGTAGAACCTCAAAATACATTTAATGCAGCTATTTACTTCTACAGAATTATGAAAGTTGGTTCAAGGCTAAGGTTTTTAATTTCTCTTATATTCTATCATTAGGGACATTTGTTATTTTAGTTTTCACATACCAAGCACCCCTAATTATTAGGTGTAGCCACTGAAATTGCTTGAGTAGTGTTTAGGAACAAAAATAGTCAGTTGCCCCTGTTTCTTATCAGTTTCATGATAGTTACTAAGAGAAAAAAATTACATAATTTTACACACCACTGATTAGAGTACATTAGATATAGAGAAGCTATGGTTCCATTGGACTCAACAGTGTGAGAGCCATAATTCTAATCCATCAATCCTAGGAAATCACAAAGTTCAAAAGGGAAAAAGGCAGAATTGTGGAACTATTGGATAAGGCATGAAAAGGAGACACTTGAGAAAAAAGATGGAAACCAGCTAAAAGTGATTTTCTGTCAAAGATAGTTTAAGTCTTCCATGGGGAAAAGGGGCTAAACATTCCCTATGTGGTTCTAAAGATAGCCAATTAGAATGGACTATGTGAGCCAGACAGATTCCCATTACCAGGGAGATATAAGGGGACAATGAATCAATATCCACAAGTGACATCAGAAAAGATTCTGCACTGGCTCTGTGATAGGCTAAGTGGACACCAGGTTACACTCAATCAAATTCTTCACCAGATGGAGGATTTTGCAAAGCTTTGAGTAGCTGACAAAAGTTACTTATTATCAAGTAGCCTTGACAGATGCTGCCTTTACTCTGAAACTTGTGGTGAAAGAGCTGCAACTTGTCCAGATAATCTTCTTCTCCAAAGAAAAGCCTAATTGCAGGAAAGCAGCACAGAAAGGCAAATATGGTCATTTTAGCCAAGATCTAGCTGAGCTAAGGTGGCCAGAAAAGAGAAAACAGTTCTTTCTGTGTATTAATGATGCATTCATTTTCCTTAAATATATATATTCCTTGTCACTGCAGAGGGTGCGTTACCACATTTACAATATAAATGTAGCTATGTATTTTGCACTTCTAATCATCTTTGACTGATCTGGAAACAGCCCAAGTGTCCATCAGTAGAAGAATGGATAAAAAAGCAGTGGTACATATACACAATGGAGTACTATGCAGCTGTAAGAAAGAAAGATCTCTTATCCTTTGAGACGACGTGGAGGGACCTGGAAAGTATTACCTTAAGTAAAATAAGCCAAGCAGAAAAAGACAAATACCACATGATCTCACTTATATATGGAATATAATGAACATAACAGTCTGAGGAATACGGTAGACCCAGAAACATGGAAGTAGGGCACAGACTGACATCTGTCAGAAGAGGGGGTGTGGGGGTGGGAAGAGATAAACCACAGAACTTATATGCATGTATACATAACCAATAGACATGGACAACAAAGCGGGAGACAGGGAGGGTGTGGGGTGAGGAGGGGGGTGCCAATGGGGTAAAAAAGGAGAAACATCTGTAACAAAAAAATAAATTAAAAAATTTTTTTAAAAAAAGTCTCATGCTCTACCAACTTTTCATAGAAAGTTTTTAAAAAATAAAAATTGAACTGTATGTATTTAATAGAAAATAAAATACATTATATATTTCTACTAACATATTTTCTAACAACACATCATGAGGTTTTCTTGTTTAAAAAAATCTTAGTCAATGTACTTTAAAAAAGTGAAGGGATTAAGAAGTAAAAATTGGTAGGTATAAAATAGTCATGAGGATATAAAGTACAGCATAAGAAATACAGTCATAATGTTGTAACAACTATGTATGGTGTCAGGTGCCTACTAGAATCATTGGGGGGGACGCCTTATAAAGTATATGATTATCTAACCACTATACTGTACATCTGAAACTAATACAAAATAATTTTGAATATAAACTATAACTAAAACAAAATTTGTAAAAATTCTGTCTTTGATAGTTGCTCTATGTGTCATCTTAAGGATACATCATTATTTATTTAATCATTCTCTATATGTTGGACTTTAAGTTGTTTGAATTTTTTCTATTATAAATAATTTTAATGAATATCTTTACATATACATTTTATGTGTGTTATTTCTTAGAAGAGATTCCCAAAAAAATAATTGACTAGGTCTAAGGGTAATTTTTTAAAGACAATTAACTATTGCGAAAATACTAATCTAAATTCCAACCAACTGGTATGAAAATGACCAATGCAAGACCCCCTTGTTGGCACTGAACAAAATAGTTTTATTAAAAATTCTAGATAATTATATGGAAGAAATGGCATTGTAATTCCATTTGCATTTTTGTCATCAGTGATGGGCTTGAATTTGTTACCTGTTTGTACAATACTTATATTTTTTGTTTGGTATATTGCTTGTTTATGCCCTTTACTCAGTTTTAGTGAAATTGGTGTTCATGCTTTATTTATTAATGATACCTTTGTATAATTGAGGTATCAATTTTTGCCATATTTACTGTCAATATTTCTTCTCAGTTTGTATTAAATGTTTAACTGTATTTATGAGCATTTTTGTCATAAAGAGATTTTGGTTTCATGTAGATAATAATTTTCTACCTTTGTATTATTTATTTATTTATTATTATCCTCACCCGAGGACACTTTTCTACTTTTTGTTCAGGTAGAGTGGGAGGGAGAGAGAGGAACAGAGAGAGATAGAGAAACATCGACGTGAAAGGGACACCCACGACTAACCAGCACCAGGGACAAACTGCAACCGAGGTATATGCCCTTAACAGGAACAAAACCCTGGTTTCTCTGGACAGCAGGCCAACGCTCTAACCGCTGAGCCAAACCGGGCAGGACCCTTTTTGTTATTTTTTAAAACATATAAATTCTTTCCCCTCTCCAAGATCAGTATTTGGATTTTCAAGAATATTGAGTACTAGTATGAGCTGGTAGATTACAGTGAATCATTTTGGAGTAGTTTTCAAATTACTGATTATCTAAAAGTCAAACTTTTATTTTGTCAAAATTGTATTTTGAATGTATTTATTTATTTGCAGGCATTAAATGCACTACATTTCTTAGGCCATTAGGGATATTACTCTTGCTCTGGAGCAAAAGGAGATTGCATGAGTTCTGGTGGGGGCGGGGGGGGGGGCAGCCCCATCACATCACTCCTGAAGCCCTCCCTGTAGCTGGTGAAGAATATGGCTGCTTCCTCCTACCTCCCTTTTATTTTTAAAGATATTAAATGTGGAATGACCTTCATGGCTTCTGGCTTTTTAATACCAGAGGTTACAATATATATATATATTTTTTATCCTCACCCGAGGACATTTTTCCATTTTTTGTTCAGGTAGAGTGGGAGGGAGAGAGAGGAACAGAGAGAGAGAGAGAAACATCGATGTGAAAGGAACACATCGAGTGGCTGCCACCCGCACAACCGACCAGGGCCGGGGACAAACTGCAACCGAGGTACGTGCCCTTAGCGGGAACTGAACTGGGTCTCTCTGTACTGCAGGCCAACCCTCTAACCGCTGAGCCAAACCGGCCAGGGCCAGAGGTTACAATATTATGGACTTGTGAAATCTGGAGCTCTCTTGTGATTGAGCTGTATCATTTTCAGTGTTATCTGAAAGAAACTGTCTAATCAGATGGCAGAGCATGTAGAGAAGCTCATGCTTATCAACTGTTAAATTCTGCACAGGCTGTGCCAGAGCCACAGAAGCAGAGCTGACATCCCCTGCAGGAACCCTGAAAGGCATGCCAGTCCATAGATGCCGCAGCCAAGCTGCAGATCAGGTAATGGGTCTCCTTAGAAAATTCTTGGATCACGTGAGTATGTATATTATAATTGTGAGTGTGCATGAGAGTGTGATTATATAAATGTACACACACACACACACACACACACACACAGGAGGGAAATGGAGGTTTAAACACAGAAAAATATATCAAAAGAAGAGCTTAGCCCTGGCCAGTTTTGCCCAGTGGTTAGAGTGTCAGCCTGAGGACAAAAGAATCTTGAGTTCAATTCCAGTCAAGGGCATATACTTCAGTTGTGGTTTGGTTCCCGGCCCTGGTTGGAGTCATTCAGGAGGCAACCAATCGATGTGCTTCTCTCACATTGATGATTCGTTCTCTCTCTCTCTCTCTCTCTCTCTCTCTCTCTCTCTCTCCTTTCTGTCTTCCTATCTCAGTCTATCTGAAGATAAATGGAAAAATATCCTTGGGTGAGGATTAAAAAATAATGGAAGAGCCTAGTCTCATTGCAATTTGGTTACAACAGATTAAAGCCAGCTGCTTATTTTAAACATTTATATCTCTTGATCCTTTGAAATAGGGACTGATGGGGCTCAGCCTTCATAGACAGGGGTGACTTAAGAACCCAGGAATCCATCATCTCTGTACCTTGCTATCATGGCTTCAAGGTCATGCACTCACATATAGAACCTTGGACAAGACAATGACTGACATTGGGAAGAGACAAGGCAGTGCAGACACATTTAAATCCTTGCCCTACACCTTACTAGTGTACTCTTCTGGGTGAGCATTTAGTCTCTCAGTCCAGAAGCTTACCTGTCTGCTTAAAACAGAAAAATACTCACATCTAAATATTTTACTTTTTAAATTTAATTAATTTATTTTTGTTACAGATGTTTCACCTTTTCCCCCATTGACACCCTCCTCCCATTCCCATCACCTCCTCCCCACCAGCATTCTTGTCTTTGTCTATTGGTTATGCTTAAATGCATAACTTACTTGGATTATCTCTTTTCTCATCCCCCTTCTCTGAAGATTGTATGTCTCTGGGTCTATTTTTTCATCACCTTATTTTGTTCATTATATTCCACAAATAAGTGAGATCATGTGATACTTCTGTTTCTCTGACTGGCTTATTTTGCTTAGCATAATATTCTCCAGGTCCCTCCATGTCATCTCAAAGGATAAGAGATCTTTCTTTCATCTATTGATGGACACTTGGGCTGTCTCTCAAACAAATGAATAAAAGCCCTCCCCTGAGAGCCATAGAAAATGGTGTGCTTCCTTTGAGATTGACAAGAAAATTCTATGCTAGATTTCTGGTGAACACTTTCTCTCCAGAAACCTTCTTCCCAAAGAGGGCTTATAATGTTATGGCAAAGAAGTTCAAGAGCCTTTGAAGTCTTAACTGGGCACTTCTTCCTGGAACTCTGAGTTCCCAAAGACTTCCCCATGTCCACAAGTTCAGCATATAGCAGAATGTCAAGCTCATTTTATCAGCTCCATAATGTGTGTTAAAGGAATGAAGAAAACAATCAAAGGAAGGAGGAAAAAAGAAAGGGTTAAAGGATTTAGGGGACAAGAGGAGGAGGAAAAAGAAGGGGAAAAAAGAAGGAAGGAAGGAAGGAAGGAAGGAAGGAAGGAAGGAAGGAAGGAAGGAAGGAAGGAAGGAAGGAAGGAAGGGGAAGGAGGAAGGAAGGAAGGGGAAAGAGGAAAAAAAGGAAGGGGCTAGAGAGGGACAGAAGGAGGATAGAGTGATGGAGGAAGAATCTGTTTTTGAAAAGAAAAAAATTCATAAACTCAGGAACAGGTTTATGCTAAAAGAAAGCTTGAGTAGTGACAAAATTGACTAAATTCTGCATTAAAGCCCCTTGACTTTTCCTTAAAAGAAATATTTTCCCCAAGGCCTGAGTTTCTGTTTCAGAAGAAGAGGGTTATGATGAAAGCAAAGCACAGCTATATGTAGGAGGAAAGAGATGTCTCTTATAAACAATTTGAACTCAGCAAGTTCAAGACTGGATTCTTCTCCACCCCCTAAAACTGTGATTCTTATTAGAGTTCCAATCTCAGCAAATGATCATTTCCACACATCCATCCCTCTTCCCTGACTAGGTTATTTAGTTTGCATATATATATATATTAGTGTCTTACCTGGGTCCTTCTATGATTGCATTACAAATATTCTATGCTCTCTTAGTGCCACAGAAGTAGAGGAAGTTAGAAAGGAAAGGCATGGTATAGGTTCAAGAAAAAAGAAAATGACAAAGAAAGGACAGAAGAGCTTCTCTGAAAAAGGTATTCTAGGAGAGGTGGATTTTGTTCACCTAGGCAGGCCATCCTGCTAAGCATGCTCCATGTAATATATTCTACAGAGTCACTGATTATGGGACCTTTCAACCACAATTTCTCTCTAAAAATACTGAAAATGGGTAGGCCCACAGGAAGATCTAGGGCACACAGTAATGCTCAGTAAACAGTCATTGCTTTTGAAAGATGCTCCTCCCATTCTCTTCTACTCCCGCCTCTCTAGGAGGAAGTACATCAGCTAAGGTGACAGGTTAATACGCAGTCTGAAATTGGTCTCTGCAATGTACTGGTTTTACAATCTGACAAATTACTTACTTCTTGAAACCTAATATGCTCATCTATAAAATGGGAGGATGCTAATTGTACTCCCCTAATAGAGAGAGCCGTGTGAGGTCAGAGCAGCAATGCCCTGAGCCAGGAGCCTGGCACACACAGTTGCTAAGTGATCCCCAGCTTCGTTACCACCCATCTTCTCAGAGCTATGGAATCTCTCCCTCCCAGAAAGCCTACCCACTGCCTCACCTCCTCATTTCCTGGGCATCATAGTTTGACTCAGTTTTACTCTTCCATTTTCTTTCTACTGACATTGTGCCCTTGGGATGAATTGCACCTCTCATAGGGCCCTACTTATAACTTCATGTTGAGCGCATCGTAGGTATCTTACCAAAGCTTTTGAGTGGAATAAAGGGCTGTGCATGCCCTCAGAATAAATCTATCAAGTGGCCTCTGTCATTTTTTCCACCTCTGGGCTCTGGTACCATGTGTATATTCTCCCTGGATGTCACTTTAACTAAAGCCAAGATTTTTCTTATGAGGATTTTTTTGTGCCAATTCTGGTTTCTATCCCTACACTTTTTTTTTTTTTTTAAGTTATTGTCAAAATTGTGCAGGACAGAGTGGGCCACCCTGTTTTCTCCATTCTATTGTTTTAACTATGACATGATTTGAGGGTGAATCAATTCAAGAAAAACATTCTCCTTTCTACACTAAAGCCTCTAAAAAAGTAATGTAAATAAGGGGTTTTATTTATATACAAAAATGTCAAAAGAACAAAAGACATTATAGAAAAACAAAGAACACTGAATTCAGAACAATTTGTATACAGATGACACAACTCAAATATTATTTGCTGTAGTACAAATGTTAACCCTACACCTACTTTTTGAAGGTAATAGTTAATTAAGTTTTCTTTTAAGGTTGTTTCAACTAATTTTTACTTTTCTTATTTATGACTTCTGTTACTCTGTACTCCTCCCTAAGCCTGGGTGTTTGAGCTTAATTCTCTTCACAGGCCACACCTCCAGAAGCAGCAAGACCCAGAGTGTTTTGCTTGACAACCTACCTTACTATCTTGAAAAGTAATAGGCTAAAATGTTGTAACTACTTGAATAGAAACAGCAAGTTCTAGTAGCACATCTTGTGCCAACTCTGCAATGCATTTGAGGAGGAAGACCTGCAATCAAGCCCAAATGGTTCATTCTCCATCTGTGTGACCCTGGAAGGGATGTTTATTTCTCTGAATTTTTGTTTCTTCATCAAAACAAGGAGTATAATATTATCTACCTTGAACAACTTTATTAAAATTAAATATCATAATATATATATAAAGCATTTATCATAAATCCTAGAACATAATAAGTAAAAATGATTCCTAGCTATTATTTTTAAGTTTGACCAGGATTATTTTATCCAGAAATTTTACATGATGGCCTTGATAAATAAGAATAAGGTAATGGGCATAATTTATCTTAGGTTTGATGACCATCTTTTCCTATGGTAATACTTATCACTAGCTCCAGTGGATTTACTCAGTTTATCTTTGAAGTTGGAGCACATTTTCCACAGGAGAGAAGGATAATCTCTTTATCTATATTTATACATATGTGCCTGGGAATCCCTGGGCTATCCTAACATTAAGTGTGCCCAGTGACTCCTTTGGAGCATTCTGCCAACTTCGCCACTCAGTTTGGTGTACCTGCCCCAAGGGCAGTTGGTTATCTCATGCCTGCCTGCACTTCTAAATTGCATCTAAAGCATCACTGATGTCACCTTATACAGTTTTATAATGTTTCTTTCTAGGTGATGCTACCTCACACTCCATCTCAGAACCTGGCCTGGAAAACTAGAGTAGACAGGGCAGGGCAGGGTGGATGGATAAGAACATAGTCCCTAGATCAGATTGGTCCTAAAGCTGGAGCCATTGCAAAGAGGTTGGAGGGAAGACCCCTTCAGCAGATGGAAGTGAGTATCTAAAGGGTGTGGCTACAGCAGGCGGGCAGTGAGCAGTGTTATCAAGCTTATTGTGTCTTCACTGTTGGGATGGATAAAAGGATTAGGTGTCCTGAAGTAGGCGACATTCAGAAAATGGGCAGCCTTATGAAATTCTGTGAAGGGAGCACAGGCCAAAGTATGACAGTGGGAATTCAGGGGCAACTCTTAATAAGAGCTCTGGCAAAGATTGTGGTATTTCCCACTCAAGAAGAACTAGAATGCAAGACAGAGATGATACTGGCACAAAGCACAAGGAGGATATTTACTACCATGCCTGGGAAAGTAATAGTGATCAGGTCTCAAGATTAAGACAGAAGGCCAAATAATATAAAAACTGAATTTCAGAGACTGGCTAAGTTTCCTTACATTTGTCTTGCTCATGTTAGGGTTTTTTCTTAAAGATATGAATGAGATCTAGCTTCGAGATTGAAATTCCTGGTTAGGCAAAAAGGAAGATATCAGACAAGGAGAAAAGCAGGATCTGATAGGCAAAAATGGAATATTTGGGCACCCAACTATACCATATTTGTGTATAACTAATTAGTGTATAAATAATTCAGCTAATGAAGTAAAAACAAATATTAATATAATTATCAAATATTGAATGAGTCTGTGTGCTCTGTCCCCCTGAATCTATGAAGATATTTATTAGGTTACCTATAGTTTAAAATTTCACTTCCATCTGATATTGCACAAGGTAATTAAGCCAAAGAGACTACTTTGCTTGGGAATTGTGTTCTGCCTACTCTATATTCCAAAATAGTATTTTTTTTTTATGCTGTAGGCAATGGCAATTTCAAAGGCAGAAATACCTGTCCATGTTGTATAGATGTCAGGAACCACCGTGTGTGGTGACAGCTGGGAATTATACCTTGAGGAAACCCTCCACCCACCAGCAGTGGGAGCACGCAGCCTTTAGGCATTCCCCAAGTACCCAAACGTACAGCAAGATGCTCAGGCCTTTGAGAGCCCACCAATATACAGCCTCTAAGACACACAGAAACCATAAGGCTTCCTACAATGAATAAAAGCTTTCTGCTAAGGACATTTCTGTCTGACATTGTTTTGGAGGTGGGACTACGTTATGAAATTTAACTCATTTTGCTTGTGTTATATTTCACAGAAGAAGAAAAAGACCATAAATTAAACCGCCAACAGTGATAATTAAATTCTTCCCTATGAAATTTTGTTTTCTCACACATTTTGCTGGCCACAAGGCCTCTTTGATTCATGGCTACAGAAAATCTCTTCTGGGTGAGTGACTGGCTGAACAATTCCTCCTATCATACATAGATGGTACATCTGTGGGGTAACCTTTCAGGTACTTGATGTTCTCCTCTGAGGTCAGTGAGGGAAGATGATAGAGCAGGATGAGACCTTTGAGGGCTAACTTCTGTCCCTCACTTCTGGTTCATCACAAGTGACTTCCATTTCAAACGTATACAATGGCAGCTCAGTACTTGCTGGCATCTTATTTTGCACTCTTTCAGAAAAAAATAAAATAAAATGCTGTAAAGAAAAAGAAGGAAAAAAAGAAGTAACAACAGAGGAAACCAGAACTGCTGGGAAATGAAGTAACCTGTGTTTGTGATGAGTGAATTGAATAAGGCATGAGCAATTTTTATGTTGTGATCAGGAAAATATTTTTGAAAAGTTCCAGCAAAGCTCTATGTGAAAGAAATCAACTAATGCTACTCAGCTAAACATGCCCACATGAGCTATAATTGGGCAATAAACAGAGTCATACAACACGCTATTATGCTCAGCTTATAAGACACAGTGGCCACAAAAAGTAGCACAAATTACCATGATTTCAATTCTAACAGGCCCTTGGGTGGGTAAATAATGAGAAGAGCTTACTATATAGCACTACTAAACAAAGCATTGAAAGGGCTGATTGAATTTTACTCAGAACTCGTTGGTTTGGGATAACTCTTTTCTTTAAGAGAAAATGAATGGGTATGTTCTGGTTCTTTTACATAGAGTTGGAAAAGAGGACACTATTTGGGAATTTTACCAAACCTTCAATCCCTGGTCCTTATGCATCTGCCTTCTGCCGTCAGTCCCTAACCACAAGCTTTTAATTTTCCCTGAAGATTAAACCAATATTTACTAGTAAGCTGTATTTATCCTAAAAGCTTTCCTGGAAACTTTGGTTTCAAGTAAATGTTAGATCTTTTGTAAGAATAGTTGCCCCTACTTAGTGAGACAAGCAACAGGAAAAAAAAAAAAAGCATACACACACACACACAAAACTGCATATTTGATAAGAGAACAAAGAAGAAAATATTCTTTTACTTCTATCCAGTAGAGCAGACTTTTTCAGTTTATTCATTTGTCATTTGTTTTCTAAGATTTCTCATTAGCTGCCCAATTCAGTAATTCATAAATGTTGGCAAAGAGTCACTTCTAATAGAGATCTTTAGGAGAGTCAGATATAAAAATTCAAGGAGTTTAAAAAAGTTAAAAAGAAATCTAGCTCTGATATAGATATGCTAACAGATATGAAATTTAATAGAAAGTATTCTCTGTATCAAAAAGCTTACTGTTTCCATGATGATGTGCTATAAACCTTGTGCTTGCCTTCTTACCTCTTGTCATTGAAGTAAACAGATGTTCTTCCTGTCTTTAAGGCCAGCATGATTCAACTTCCAATAAAATAAATATTGCAAAATATTCTCACAAACTTCTAA
Source organism: Molossus molossus (assembly GCF_014108415.1). Classification (NCBI taxonomy): domain Eukaryota; kingdom Metazoa; phylum Chordata; class Mammalia; order Chiroptera; family Molossidae; genus Molossus; species Molossus molossus. Next base: position 67,821,095 of record NW_023425401.1, read on the forward strand.
TGAAGTTCTATCTCTTAATCAGTTTGAATTTTTGCTGATCAGTGGAATTTTTACTGATAAAATCCAAACAATTTCAGTAGGGGTCTGGACATACATTATCCAAGAGCCATGTTATGCATCACCAACAGAGTATTCTAAGGATATTCAAACAAGCCCATATCAATTCAATAAGATCCCTTAGCATTCTTTACAAAAAAATAATGGAACATATTAGCAAAATTTTAACTAATCAGCATACATGTGGCCTACCTAGATTATTCTTAGAACTGAGGAAGACAAGCTTTAGTCTTATTTCAGCTGCTGTGCTCTACTGTCAGGCCTATCTTTCCCATAAAGTAACTGCACAATAATCCTCCCAATCAAAGAATCAGGGAGGAGACTCTACTCCCGTTCCTGATATCTTGGTCTAGTTCTATAACTAGCTGGCATCAAAGATAAACTGTGGGGCACAGAGAAACTCAGGTAGAAGTGCTTTAGTTAGAAGGCTCCTCTACTAATGCATTAGGGTCCACTTGGTACATAAAAAAAGAGCTTGGCTTTGAGCAATTGAAGAAAAGTCCTGTAGATCCTCCCACAGACCTCACCACCTACTTTTCTGGGGAAGACACAGCAGAGCCTGAAATTATAGCTTGAGCCAGAAAATGCAGACTTCAGTGGCCAACATAACATTGTCTCTCCCAGCCAGATTTAATGCTTATAGACTGTAGTGAAGGATAAGCAAAAGACAATTTATAAGGCTTTTTCCTTCAACCACAAAGACCATTGCCTAGGAACTCACTCCCTGAAGGCACAAGGCCTGGCAGACCTTGCAGTGAGCACCAGCAATGCAGAGACTTGAGTTCTAGTCTTTCCTTTGCACAGATGCAGTGTGCCTTTATCTTTAAAATTAAGAATTGGATATATGGTTTTAATTATGTCACTGTGTTTTGTCTTATTTGGTGTTTTTTATGAGTTGGATATTTTCTTGAAATAAAATTTTAAGGAGGATCCATGTGATACAAAATAGAAAAAAAAAATCAATACAGCTTTAAATGAAATTGGGAGAAGGACCCAGAATTTCATCCATTCTAATGGTTCCAGTGTTCCCAGACAATCCCTAGCAGTGATTTCATATAAGCCTAAACACAGGACCAATTGAACTACAAAGACCATTTACACTCTATAATTTAATATTCAAGCTTTATCACCCTCTAAATTTCCATGTTATAAATTGCCTTTCTGAGCTTATTTTCTGATGAACAAAATGGGATTACTAACAACAATAGGAATAAGTGATAAGACTACTAAATATGGAGGTAGCAAAATTGCTCAAAACATGAGACTTCCATTTAATGAATTTGTGTGACCAGGAGAAAGTCACCTACTATCTTTAAGTCAAAATGTATTCATCTTACATTATGAACTTGTCAAGGTACTAGTGAAAACTAGATAATAGTTATCACTCACTATACCAACTCTCATTCACTAAACTCAGAACCAAATAGATTTAGAGAGATATTGTAATATAAAGATTCCTTGTAAATTTTGAATGAATAATTTTATTTTTACCTCAAATAATTATTGTTTCAAATAATTTTTTAATCACTTAATGAAAAAAGATATGAAAATTCTTAAGTTAAATTGTACTTAGATACCAATTATATTTTATACAAATTATTGAAAGAAGTGGATATTAAGTTACAACCTCTACTGTAGATCAACCTCTAGGTTTCTCTATTGTAACAGAGGTCAACTTCTGTTATAAATTCACACCAGTTTATCAATAACCCTCACTCCAAATACAATAAATTTTTTATGACCTATCCCATTAATTATGACTCTTTATAAAAATTGGCTTTGATTTCAGGGACTAAGTCATAAAAGTCAGTTGTTTGCTCTTATGCTAATTGCATACTGCCTGAGGCTCTTTTAGTGTCAGGTCTCAGGATGTCTTGGGCCTTTTGCTGACCTGCCCCAGGCCTGGTATTGGTGACACCCAGCCTTAATATACAGTGTGACTTCTTTCACATGCATCCAGGTTCAGTACAGGCAGCTACCAACTATAGATCACTTTATAGCTCCTAACAGAAAGCCAGGGCCAGTCACAGGTAGAATCTTGAATTAAACTGCCCTGGAGTTTCTATCAAGAGGCCCCAGAACCAACAAACCTGGTAGCTGGCTTCAGACCATATTAAAGCATGACCCAATTAGCTTCACAAATGGCACACACAAAGGAAGGTCTCAACAGGCACCAGATTCTACTGATCACAACAGCATGAAACCAGAAATCAACCACAAAAAAAAAAAGAAAAAAGAAAAAGAAACCTTAAAAATATTCAAACACATGGAGGCTAAATAACATGTTATTAAATAATAAATAGATTACAAATTAGATTAAGGAAGAAATAATACCTGGAAACAAAGGAAAATGAGTACATTGGAACACAGCAAAAGTAGTCCTGACAGGGAAATTCATATACTTACAGGCTTACCTAAAGAAGCAAGATAAATCTATAGTAAACAATCTAAACCCATATCTAAAAGAATTGGAAAAGAAACAGCAGGGAAAGCCCAGAGTAAGTAAGAGGAAGAAAATTATAAAGATTAGAGGAGAAATAAATGACATAGAAACTACAAAAGAAAAAAATATGAAGATCAATGAAACCAAAAACAGTTCTCTAAAAGGATAAACAAGATTGATGAACCGTTAACCAAACTCATCAAGAAAAAAAGAGAGTTACCCAAATAAATATAATCAAAAATAAAAGAGTACAGGTAACAACAGACATCACAGAAATACAAATGATTGTAAGAAAATATTACAAACAACAATATTCCAACAAAATGAAGAACATGGGAGAAATAGACAAATTCTTAGAAACATACAACCTTGAAAAACTGAATCAGGAAGAATCAGAACACCTGAATAGATGAATAACAACTAATGAAATCAAGACAGTAATCAAAGAACTTCTAGCAAACAAAAGTCCTGGACTGGATCACTTCACAAGCAAATTTCACCAAACATTCCAAGAAGAACTAACACCTATCCTCCTCAAAAGATTCCAAAACATTCAAGAGGAAGGAAGACTTCCAAGATCTTTTAACAAGGCCAACGCTATTCTAATACAAAAAAAAAAAAAAAAAAAAACAGATAAAGATACAACAAAAAAAGAACAGTATAGGCCAATATCCATGATGAACATAGATGCTATAATCCTCAACAAAATATTAGCTAGTCAGATCCAGCAATACATTTAAAAAATCATACATTATGATCAAGTGGGATTTACTCCAGGGGTGCAAAGTTGGTACAATATTTGGAAATCTACAAATGTACAAAATGAAAGATAAAAATCACATGATCACATTTATAGATACAGAAAAAGCATTTGATAAAATCCAGCATCAATTTATGATAAAATCTCAGCAAAGTAGGAATAGAGGGATCATACCTCAACATATATGAAAACAAACAAACAAACCAAACAGCCAACATCATATTTAGTGAGCAAAAGCAAAAGCATTTCCCTTAAATTCAGGAACAAGAGAGAGATCTCCACATTCACCACTCTTATTCAACATAGTATTGGAAGTTCTAGCCATAGTGAAGAAATAAAAAACATCCAAATTGGAAAAGAGGAAGTAAAACTGTCATTAATTACAAATGACATGATATTGTATATAGAAAACCCTAAGGATTCCACAAAAACACTACTAGATCTAATAAATGAGTTTGACAAATTTTCAGGATACAAAATCAACATCCAGATATCTATGGCATTTTTATATACCAATAATGAACTATCAGAAAGAGAAACTAAGGAAACAACCTCATTTACTATTATAATAAGAAAACAATAATAATAATAATAAAAATGTGTACCTAGGAATAAATTTAACCAAGAGGATAAAAGATCTGTACTTGGAGAACTATATGATATTGAAGAAATAAACTAAGGAAGATACAAATAAGTGGAAGCATATACTATGTTCATAGATTGGAAGAATAAGCATCATTAAAGTGGCCATACTACTTAAAGCAGCGGTTCTCAACCTGTGGATTGCAACCCTTTTGGGGGTCAAATTACCCTTTCACAGGGGTCACCTAAGACATAACAGTAGCAAAATTACAGTTATGAAGTAGCAAACAAAAATAATTTTATGGTTGGGGGTCACCACAACATGAGGAATTTTATCAAAGGGTTGCAGCATTAGGAAGATTGAGAACGACTGACCTAAAGCAATCTATATATTCAATACAATTCTTGTTAAAATACCAATGGCATACTTCAAAGAACTAGAAAAATATTTCAAAAGTTTATATGGAATTCCAAAAGGCCCAGAATAGCCACAGCAATCTTGAGAAAGAGAAAAAAGTTGTAGGTAACACAATGTTAGATATTAAACTGTACTACAAGGCCACTGTAATCAAAACAGCCTGGGACTTGCATCAGAAAAGACATATAGACTAATGGAACACAAACGAGTGCCCAGATATTAACCCATGCCTCTGTGGTCAATTAATATTTGACAAGTAAGGCAAGAGCATACAATGCAGTAAAGACAGTCTCTTTGATAAATGATGCTGGGAAAATTAGAGAGACACCGGCAAAAAAATCTAACTAGATCAAAAACTTTCACCATACACAAGACTGAAGTCAAAATGGATAAAAAACTTAAATGTAAGTCATGTAACCATAAAAATCCATCCTAGAAGAAAAAGGCAATACAATCTTAGACATCTCTTACAGCAAGAGTTTTGCTGATATGTCTCCAAGGGTAAGGGGAACTCAGGAAAATATAAACAAATGGGACTACATCAAGCTAAAAGGCTTCTGTACAACAAAACAATCTATACAATAAAAGAGATCCCACTGTATGAGAGAACACATTCACCAATGATACATCTGATAAGGGGTTTCATTTCTAAAATATATAAAGAACTTATACAACTCAACACCAGGAAGACAAACAATCCAATTAAAAAATGGCAGAGGACCTGAATAGACACTTCTCCAAAGAAAACATTCAAATAGTCAAAAGACATATGAAAAAATTCACAAGTTTACTAATCATCAAAGAGATGCAAATAAAAATTACAATGAGGTATCACCTTAGACCTGTCTGAATAGCTACTATCAGTAAATCAACAAAGAACAAGTGCTGGCAAAGATGTGGATTGTTTGTTGTAATGCATACAGGTGCAGCAACTGTAGAAACACTATGTTTCTCAAAAAATTAAAAATGAAACTGCCTTCTAACCCAGTGATCCCACTTTTGGGAATATATCCTAACAATATTAAAACACCAATCATAAAATATATACACATCCTAGGTTTATAGAAGCATTATTTAAATAGCCAAGACCTGAAAACAGCCCAAGACCATCAATGGATGAGTAAATTAAAAAAAATTATGGTACATTTACACAATGGAATAGTACGTGGCTGTAAAAAAGAAGGAATTCTTATTTGTCACAACAGCATGGATAGACCTGGAGAGTATTATTCAATAAGCCAGTCAGAGAAAGACAAACACTATAGAATCTCATTTATATGAGGAATCTAATGAACAAAATAAACTGATAAACAAAATGGAACTCAAAACATGGATACATGAAACAGACTGGATGGTGACAAAGGGGAGAGGAGTGGGGTGACTGAATGAAGAAGGTGAAAGGATTAGCTAAAAATTATATATGCATATTCCAGGGACACAGACAATAGTTTTGTGAAGGTCAAGGGAGGAGGAGTGGGGGTGGAGGTGGGCAAATAGAGAGAAAAATGGGGACACTGCAATAATGTCAATGTTAAATATTAAAAAAAAAAACACTATAAACAAGTAAAATTATAGGTTGATATACCTCATAAACAAAGATTCAAAATTCCACAAAAAAGTATTAACAAACCAAATTCAGCAATACATTAGAAAGATCATACACCATGATCAAGTGGAATTTACTCTTGGTATGGAAGGTTGTTTTAATATCTGCAAATAAATTAAAATGATACACCACATAAACAGAATGAAGGATAAAAATAATATGATCATATCAAGAGATGCAGAAAATTTTTTATAAAACCCAACACCCATTTTTGATAAAAACTCTCAGCAAAGTAAAGAGAGAAAACATAATTAAAGTCATATATTTCTAACCAACAACTAACATCATACTCATACTCAATGGGGAAAACATGCCTTTTCTTTAAGACCAGGAACAGGTCAAAAATTTCCACTATCACCTCTCTTATTCAACATAGTACTGGAAATCCTAGCCATAGCAGTCAGATAAAAAATAAATAAATAAATAAATAAATAAATAAATAAATAAATAAATAAATAAATAAATAAAAATAAAAGGCATCCAAATTGGAAATGAAGAAGTAAAACTGTCATTATTGCTCAGCTGGTATGGCTCAGTGCATTGAGCATTGGCCCATGGACTGAGAGGTCCTGGTTCAATTCCCAGTCAGGGCACATGCCAGGGTTGAGGGCTCAATCCCCAGTAGGGGGCATGCAGGAGGCAACCAACCCATGTTTCTCTATCACACTGACGCTTCTATCTCTCTTTCCCTTCCTCTCTCTCTAAAATATCAATAAAAACATATTTTTAAAATTTTTTCATTGTTTGCAGTTGACATTAAACTAGATGTAAAGAAACCTAAAAGTTCCACCAAAAACTACTACAACTGATAAGTGGATTCAGCAAGGTAGCAGAATTCAAAATAAATATTCAGAAATCAGTTGCATTTTAATACACTACTAATGAACTATCAGAAAGGGATATTAAAAAAACAATTCCATTTATAATCACATGAAAAAAAATTACCCTGTAATAAACTTAACCAAGGAAGTAAAACATCTGCACTCAGAAAACTGAGACATTGAAGAAAGAAATGAAAGAAAATTCATATAAATAGAAGCATGTATTGTGCTTATGTATAGAGAAAATTATTAACACTAAAATGTCTATACTACCTGCCTTGGCTGGTTTGGCTCAGTGGCTAGAGCACCAGCTTGTGCATTAAAGAGTCACAGATTTGATTCCAGTCAAGAACATGTACCTCAGTTGTAGTTCATCCCAGCCCTGCCTGGTCTTGTGGAAGTAAACAATCAATGTGTCTCTCTCACATCAATGTCTCTCTCTCTCTCTCTCTCTCTCTCTCTCTCTCTCTCTCGTCTTCCCACTCTATTTGAAGATAAATGGAAAAATATCCTCAGGTGAAGATTAAAAGAAAAAAAAAGTCTATAGTACCCAAGGCAATCTATAAATTCAACACAATTCCTATCATAATATCAATGGCATTTTTCAGAGAACTAGAACAAATAGTCCCAGAATGTATCTGAAATCACAAAAGATTCTTAATAGCCACAGAAATATTGAGAAAGGAGAACAAAGTTAAAGGAATCACATTACCTGATCTCAAACTATACTATAATGACATAGTGATCAAGAAAGACAGTATGGTACTGGCATAAAAACATATACATAGATCAATGCAACACAATAGAGAGCTCAGAAATAAACCCACACCTTTTAGGTCAACTAATATATGACAAAGTAAGAAAGAACAAACACTGGGGTAAAGACAGTTTCTTCAATAAATGATGTTTGAAAAATTGGATAGATACATGCAGAAAAAGTGAAACTAGACCACTTTCTTACAACATATAGAACAATAAATTCAAAATAGATTAGACTTAATTGTAAGACCCCAACCCATTAAACTGTTAGAAGAAAACATAGTCAGTAAACCCTCTGACATTTATCTTAGCAATATTCTTTCTGATGTATCTCCTTGGGCAAGGAAAATAAAAGAAAAATGGACGATGGGACTACATCAAACTAAAAGGTTTTGGCACAGTGAAGGGAACCATCAATGAAATGAAAAGACAACCTACTGAATGGGAGAACATATTCACTGATACACCTGATAAGAGGTTAATATCCAATTTGGCCAGTGTGGCTCAATGGATTGAGCATTGTCCATGAACTGGGAGGTCTTGGTTTGATTCCTGATCAGGGCACATGCCTGGGTTGTAGGTTCAACCCTCAGTTGGGGGGCATGCGGGAGGCAGCCAATACATGTATCTCTCTCACATGCATGTTTCTATCTATCTCTTCTTTTCTTTCTCCTTAAAAAAAAAATCAATAAAAACATATTTAAAAAAAGAGATTAATATCCAAAATCTATAAAAAGTCATACAATTAAACACCATAAATACCCACCGATCCAATTAAAAAGTGTGCTAAGGACCTGAATAAACTCTTTTCCAAAGAGGACAGATAGATGGGCAATAGTCACATCAAAAGATGTTCAATGCCACTAATCATCAGAGAAATGTTAATTAAAACCACAATGAGATATCACCTCACACCTGTCAGAATGGCTATCATCAATAAATCAAGACACAAGTGTTAGCGAAGTTGTGGAGAAAAAAGCTTTATGCACTGTTGGTGTGAATGTAGATTTGTGCAGCTACTGTGGAAAATAATATGGAGGTTCCTCAAAAAACTAAAATTGCACTTTCTTATCACCCAGTCATTCCACTTCTGGGTTTATAGTGGAGGATAAAAGGTTTACAGTTGTGAATATGCTAAACACAGAGTTTATTCTGTGTCATTATTATTTATTTATTTATTATTATATTATTTGTAGAATCAGTCTTCTTCTTATTGTTATTATTTCATATCCTTTCTTATGATTTATCTTTTAGGTGATGATGGCTGGTAATTTAACCAATGACCAATGAATGTGAATACTTAAACCTACTTTTGCCCACTCCTGCACATCCAAAGAAACCCAAAACACTAATTTAAAAGAATATAAGCACTCCTGTTTATTGCAGCATTATTCACAAAAGCCAAAATATGGACCCCAAGTGTCCATCAATAGACAATTGGATAAAGGAATAGTGGTACATATAAATAATGAAATATTATTCAGCCATAAAAAATATTAAATCTTACCATTTGCAACAGTGTAGATGAACTTAAGGGGTATTATGATAAATGAAATATCTCAGGCAGAGAAAGACAAATACCATATGATTTCACGTATATGTGGAATTTAAAGAACAAATAAATCAACAAAGAAAATAGAAGCAGACTCATAGATACAGAGAACAGACTGATAATTTCCAAAATGGGATGGGTTTAGGGGGTTTGAGGACTGGGTGAAAAAGGTGAAGAGATTCACAAGTACAGATTGATAGTTACAAATTAATCACAGGCATATAAAGTACAGCAAAGAGAATATAATAAATAGTATCATTATAACTGTAGACGGTGACAGCTGGGTACTTGAAATATCAATATCACTTTGTAAAATACATGATTGTCTGACCACTATTCTGTACACCTGAAACTACAGCAAAATAATATTAAATTTAGATGATAATTGAAAAATAAAATGTGATTAAAAAAGAAAGTCAATTGTTGGCAGTCAAACATTTAGTTAATTATTAAGCAAAAAAAAAAAAAAAAAAAACAACTTCGAGGTAACACAAGAAAATACAGAGAATAAATCATGACTCTTTATAGCCTAGGAAGTTAAAATTACAGTTGAGAAACATTATTATAGCAATGATCTTTGAGGTATAGTGAGAGGCTAATACAAGTTGCTATGAGAGGTGCTGCTGTCACTCTCTCTTCAAGCTGGCATATCTGGAGGGCCACCTCTCGGAAAAACATAGGTTACCCTTGACCTCAGGTTTGTCTACTTGTACCTGAGAATGAGCCATCTAACAGTTCTGACATTCACAAGTGACCTGTTATTGTGTGTAGCAGGCTCATCAGTGAGCCAGCATAGCTGTTGCCTCTTGATGCTTACAATTCAACAGGGAAGGTATATCTTTTTTGCTTTATTAACTTCCTAGGGCTGCTGTAACAGATTACCACATACTTAGTGACTTAAATCAACAGAAATTTATTACACAGTTAGAGAGGCCAGAAGACCAAAATCAAGGGATAAACCTTATTCTTGTCTCTTCCAGCTTGTGGTGGTTCCAGGTGTTCCTTGGCTTGGGAGTGCCTAACTCTAACAACTCTAACCTGTGCCTCTGTCTCCTTTGTGTCTGTGGCCAAAATCTCTGTCTCTGCCTTTCTCTTATAAAGACAATTGTCATTGGATTTAAGGGAATTCTAATTTCAGGATGATTTCATCTTGAGATTTTTTAACTTAATTATGTTTGCAAAGACTCTTGTTTCAAATAAGATCACATTCATAGGTTCTGGGGATCAGGACAGAGACATATCATTTTTGGGACCATCATTTAATTCATTATACTTATCTTGAAAGCAATAACTATACATGTGATAAGTGCTGAGATAAAGTATACAATATGGTAGCATCTCAAGAGATGACTGGCCTAGAGTTGGGAATCAAGGGAAGCTCTCCTGAGGTCATATTGGTTATGGCCTGAAGGATGGCAAGAGAGGTAGTTGGAGTGGCGAACACTTCAGACTTAGGGAGGATAATAGACTCAGGCTAAGAGGAGAAATATGGGGAGGGAGAGAAAAATTTAGAGGAATCCAGGATAGATGGAACAGAAAGGGCAGAACAAGTAAAGTCTAAATTTTTGCCTAAGAGTCATGTGAGTTTAGTTAGAATCTCAATTTTTTGTTTCTTGCTAACCATACTCAGCAAGATTTCTACATTAATATAAGACTGGATAAGGGGATCTGATCTGTAGGAGCTACCTCATATTATTATGTCCAAATAGAGCTAAAGCTGAGTATAACTTGTGAATATCTATTCTCCAGGAATAATCTTTTGATCAATTGTTTTATGTCACATGAAATTTCTCATGTCTGCTTTTTTAGCTATACCAGTTTCCCACTCCATCTCATCATTTTAAGAATTGTTACTGCAGTTATTCACTTATGAAATCTTATTGATATTTTACTGACTCTCTTCACAAAATAAAAATATTAAAAAAGAGAGAAGCCCTGACCGGTTTGGCTCAGCTGTTAGAGCATCGGCCTGTGGTCCAGAGAGATCCAGGTTTGGTTCCCACTAAGGGTGCGTACCAAGGTTGCAGTTTGTCCCTGGCCCTGGTTGGTTGTACAGGTGGCAGCCACTCGATGTGTTCCCTTCATGTCGATGTTTCTCTCTCTCTCTCTTCCTCTCTCTCCTTCCTACTCTACCTGAACAAAGAATGGAAAAATGTCCTCAGGTGAGGATAAAAAAAAAGAGAGAGACAGAGAATTAATCAACATTTACTTACTAAAAGGACAGTAATAATAATATGGTTGATCTTTAAAAGATGTGGGGCTCTGGAGTCAATTATGTATCTGTTATATTTGGGTTGATTCTTATTCAGTGAAAACCGATTTATTTCTGATGATTTGCTCCTGGTAGTTCTAATATTATCTCATTCTAAAGTGAAAAAATTTTGAAAAGTATTGTCACTTTATTTTGTTCTTGAGGGTCTATAGTATTTCTTATTCTCCAATGATTTTTATAAAAAAAGATTGTGTTTAACCTCTAAGATTAAGTCGTAAACAATATTGTATTTGCAAATTCTACTAGAATTAGTAAAAGAGTAGTTTCAGTTGATTAGGAAGGGTTACATGGCTAAATTTAAGAAAATATAACTTTATCTTAGGAAAGAGACTTGATTACTTAGCTAATTATTGTCACTATGCTTTAAAATCATCCATCTTGCTATTTGGTTGTATTTGGTGTTATGATTTACAGGACTCCACTAAGAATCTGAGAGGTAATAACTCTCAAGACTTATAATTATGTAAATTCCCCAAGCCACTGTTATATAAAAATACATCTTGTATTTATATTAATATATTCATGGCCTTTATATCAGTAATGCAGTTTCTTAGTTTCTATTATCTGAGGCAGACAAGGGTAAGATGACCTAGAACAGCTTTTTTCTTTTTTTTCTTTATTGATTTTAGAGAGAGAGGAAGGGGGAAGAGGGGGAGACAGAGGTAGAAATATAGATGAGAGAGAACATGGATTGGCTGCCTCCCGCATGCCCCCCACTAGGGATTGGGCCCACAACCAGGGCATGTGCCCTGACTGGGAATCAAACCAGCGACCTCTTGGTGCATGGGTTGATGCTTAACTAATGAGACACACTGGCCAGGCAACCTAGAACAGCTTTTAAACCACATTTTTTGGATTGCCAGATTATTACCAATATCACAGGAAAATTTGAAAATTATATAGGGCCTTGCAAAACTGTGGAGCATGAGCTATGACTTCATTTGCTCTGTACAGTCAGAGAGCACTACTAATACAAAAAAGAAAAAACAGGTGTAGAACTGCTCAAGGCTGTAAATTGTTTTTGCTAACAATCAGCCAAAGCAGTGGAAGAAGAACACTAGGATAAATGAAAGAGAATTACTGTTCAACTCACATGTTTTGGAATATGCCCACTTAAGCTGACATTATTTCCTCCTACACAAGATAAAACAAACAAACAAAAGGTTTGAGGATAGTCTGAAGTAGAATCTTCCATTTTGGTTTATTACAGAAAAAGCAGTATCCCTGTAAGCTACATATTACAAAGAAATAAATATGATCTTTGGAGTCAAAATTCAGAATAATATCAAAGATTATAACTAGAAATATTTTCTTACCCAATGCCAATTATAACCATGTCCTCACACCTTACCTATTTACTGAACTAGGGTTTAAAAGTGCTGCAACTACTTTAAATATGCTCCTAAAAAGTGACCAACCACTTCTTCTCAGTGATTGTTTCATGATGTTGCAGTATCTTTGATTCTTTGAATTTTCAAGTCACTTTGTTAAATTTTCATTAGTATAATTATTTGGATTCATTTATTTTTTGTCTTATTGATGTATTATACAAGACATCCTGGTAGCTGCAAGAAAAATAGAAATAAATAAGACACCACCCTGGTCCATGGGAAATGTATAATCTAAAAGAGAACTGTAGCCTAGCCAGTGTGGCTCACTGGTTGAGTGTCGACCCATGCACTAAGAAGTCACTGATTCAATACCTGGTCAGGGCACATGCCCAGGTTATGGGCCAAATCCCCAGTGAGAGGCATGCATAAAGTGGCCAATTAATGTTCTCTCTCATTGATGTTTCTCTCTCTCTCTAAAATCAATAAAGAAGAAAAAGAAATATATATATATATATATATATATATATACATATATACATATATATATATATTTTTTTTTTTTTCATCCTCACCTGAGGACATTTTTTCATTTTTTTCAGATAGAGTGGGAGGGAGAGAGAAGAAGAGAGAGAGAGAGAGAGAAACATCGATGTGAAAGGGACACATCGAGTGGCTGCCACCCACATGATCAGCCAGGGCCGGGGACAAACGGCAACCAAGGTACGTGCCTTTAGCAGGAACCGAACCCTGATCTCTCTGGACCGCAGGCCGATGCTCTAACCACTGAGCAAAACTGGTCAGGGCAAAAAATAATATTTTAAAATAAGTAAATAAAAGAGAATTACAGCATAAAGCTGAAAAAATACAACTGCCATGGAGTTCACACAAATATGTCTCCCTAGGGAAATATTTATAAAGAAAGTAAAATTTGAAATGAATCTTAAATGGTGGAAACAATTTCTATAAGTGGACACTGTGAGGAATAAATGGAAATTCCATGTTGAAGAAACACAATAAGGCAAGGACGTGATTGTGGAGATTAGGGCATAAATAAAGCATGTGTGGTTGTCAGGCATGGGTGCAGTATAGTAAAAACGCAAGAGAGTTGTGGCCTAAAATTCTGAAAAGGCTGTCCTGGAATCATATCTTATTGGGGGAGTTTTGGAGCACAGGAAGGCTATGATAAGAGGGGTACTTCAGTAACAGTGTCAAAGATTCAAGTGAGAAGAACTGAAGCAGAACTAGAATATTCTGGAGACATAAAAACAGGAGAAGAGAGGGAACAAAAACAGATAATAAGAGCAAAGAAGGGTAGCCAAATTATTTTGCATCTATAAACTTAGAGCCAGGAAAAAGGAAACTTACATTGGATGAAGTTCTGCAATTATGAGCTTCTGTGGGTAGATGGATCTTGTTTCCATTAACAAAAGGAGGGAAATCTGAGACAAAGATATATTTAAATCTAGACAATAATGTGGAATGTTCTCGACATTAATTTTGACATGCTGGTGATATGCTCAGGTGGGAATTTTCAACAGGCAGTTTGAAATATGGAAGAGTATAGCTGGATAAAGATCAGGAATGGAGACATACAATTGGGGTAAATATTAATATAGATTGTGGATGAAGCAAAGAGTGTGTAATATGAGAAAGAAGACCAAGGAAAATTCTCAGAAAATACCTACATTAATGGTGAGTCAAAGAAAAAGTTCGGGCAAAGGAGGCTAAAGAGGAGAGGAGAAAAGATGGAAAGAAAAGCAGAGATTAAAACATCATAAAGGCCAATGACCAAAGGAGAAGGGACTTGTCAGAAATATGAAGTGTAACAGCCAATAGAAGTTTCTCTCTTCCTTCTGCTGTCTCCTTGCCAACCCCAGTCCTGAAGTCCTTCTTGCCCTTAGTACTAAAGAGGACTGCAAGAGGCCTCTGCTTCTCTGACTCCATTTCTTCTATCTCCAGACTACACTGACTACTACTTCTTAATTAACTTTTTGAAACACTATTTTCATCTTGTGAACTCATGGCTGAAAATTGCAATAGTTCCTTCTTGCCTATGGAAATTCAAATGTGAGGCTGGTCTTCAGGATCCATTATTGAGGCTCTATTAATTAACACCATCTTATGATACTTGTCTTTCTCTGTTTGGCTTGTTACGCTTAGAGTGACACTTTCCAGGTCCCTCTATGTCATCTCAAAGGATAAGAAACCTTTCTTTCTTACAGCTGCAGAGTACTCCATTGTGTATATGTATCACAGATTTTTTTCCATTCGTCTACTGATGGACATTTGGGCTGTTTCCTGATCTTAGCTATTGTAAATAGTGCTGCTACAAATATGGGGGTACATATATTCTTTCTGATTGATCTCACTTATTTGTGGAATATAATAAACATAACAGTATGAGGAATGGGGTAGTCCCAGAGATGTGGAAGTGGGGTACAGACTGACTATCCCCAGAAGAGGGGGTGGGGGGAGAGATAAACCACAGAACTTATATGCATGTATGCATGAAAAATGGACATGGACAACAAAGCTGGAGAGAGGGTGGGGGGTGGGGGAGAGGGAATCAGTGGGGAAAAGGAAGAAACATCTGTAACAAAAATAAATTAATTAATTTTAAAAAATTAACACCATTTTATGTGCCTTCATCATCTCCAATATATTTTGCTAGAGCCATGCTAGACTTTCATTTTTGTCACACAAGACTATCCTGCCTACATTTTTTCCTATTTCCTTTCTTCAATTCTCATTTTCCTCCTCCCTGCCAAAATAGTAAGCCAACATGGAAACTGAAATAAGATCTCTATGTTTCATTCTCTTTTGTTATAGCTTAGAGACGACTTTAGCCTTAATGCCTATTATTTTTTGTATGACTTTTAGTACAAGTCTTAGGGAAAACAAATAACTGTTTTATTTGTTGTATCCTAATAGTGCCCAGAAAAACTTGGATCACACAGCAGATACCTACATGTAACCTAGGAGTATTTTGACCTACCTCTCTTCCACACAGATATGGTCTAATATGTTGGTAGCTGAACAAGTTTGATCCAGTTACCCCACTACAAAACACTAGCCACCCCCATCTGCCATGCCACTTTTCTATTCATTCATTTAGGTCATAAAGTCTTTTCTGCTGTGCTGTCCAATATAGTAGCTACTACCTACCATAGAACATTTTCATACAAGGCTTTATAGGACACTACTACCAGCATCACAATCATCATCACAACTGCTGCACTTGGAAAGCAATATTACCCCTAACTTTTCTTTGCAAGAATTACTTCCACATCTAAACTGTGATCTTCACTTAAACCTAGAGGTCTATCATTAGGGGAAATTCAGGACCAAGATAGAGCCAGAAGAGAGCAGTGGCTCCTAAACACCCTAGACAGTAAGTGATGATCAGCACTTGATTACCACACGTAACCCTGGTAAACAGTAGTTAAACCTTTGTGTGGGACATTTGTCAAAAGACCTAGGTCCCCTTTCAGGCTCTCTCATATCAAAAATTCAATGTGATTACTCTTTTGTTAAGAGTAGATATTCACCAACCTATAAGCCCAGAGTTTCAATGACTAGAAAGGGTCTTTTACAGAGACCAGTCTTAGGTATGTGAAATAGAAACAGGCATGATGAATATTTATATTCACACTCTTTGAATGGTTTTGTTCTCCCCTCTATTTCCTTTCTACTATGACAGTCCACATTGAAGTAATGGGGAAAATAAACAATGTTAACAAGCTTTTGTTGTCAATATTTTGTCTCCCTGCTTAGGCTTAAAGTACATAAAACAAAGGAACAAGGTTGTATGACTCTTTCATTTGCAATACCTCAGAATCATACAAGAGAGTAGAGAGTTCAGTTCAAAATGTGCAATAAGATCTCAAACCCCCCAAAAGGCAGAAAAACAAACAAACAAACAAAAAACCAGTAGGTTTTAGAAGGGCACTTGCCCAGAGCTTTTGTCCAGGGCCTATGAGGTGTAGGTTTAAGAGTACCAAATCAAGCAATTTCTTGTTCCAGTGGTTCTCAAACTGTAGACCCCCAACCAACAGCATCAGTATTACCTTGGTACTTTTTATAAATGCAAATTCTCAGGCCCTACCCCAGACCTACTGAAGAAGCAACTCAGGGTGTGGTAAGCAATCTCTGCTTTAACTGGAACCCCAAGTCATTCTGATGCACACTCAACTTTGGGACCTCAGACTAGATAATTACATTAGAGCTTCTGCCTTGTATTCCCTCCTTCCCTTCTACCTGCTCCTCATCCTTCACTCACTATCTCCCAAATCCCAATGACTGCAGCTTCTACAGCTCAAATATGAAGCAACCTTGGCAAGAGGAAAAGGATTCTTAGAATTTTCAGAAAATCAGTAAGTAATGACTAAAAAGGAAAACTCAACCCCCCCCCCAAAAACCCCATATCTTTTTCAATCAATTGACAAGTTTATATGCTTGTCCACACTACAGTGTATTGATTACAAACACAGGCTCTGGGGCCAGAAGGTGTGAATTCAAACTTACCTCTGCCACCTATTAGTTGCATGACACCGAGCAAGGCATGTTACCTCTCTGTATATATTTCTTTATGTGATGTGAGGAGAAAAATACACCATCTCATAAGGATTAAATGTTTAAATAGATACAAAGTTTTAGAACAGAGCCTAACATGTAAACACAACTGAATTGTTAGTTCTAAGATCTAAGAGCATCACCATTTAAAGTCAGGCAACATCACTGAGTTTACCTGAGTTCATCCAGTCAACAAACCTTTGTTTAGAAATGTAGAATAGCTGAGTTACAATGGTAAAAATTAAAGTACCAGAATATTACTATGTATCTAAGACTGTTCTTAAGAATGAAGGCCACTCCCTCTCTCAGTTTCCCCAGGGTTCTATCCCATCCTCCTCAGAAGGGAAATAGAAATCTGTCCGCCAGTGGTTGGGATAGCAGGAGGGAGACTGGGTGATCCAGGTCTAGGGGCTCTGTTAAGTTCACTGCAGGGCTGACTGCTGGTTTATAAGTGTTTTGCTCAGGAAACCCAGAGGGGAAGGCCCAAGGAAGAAACAAGAGGTGGCTGGGGATTGCAGCAGACAACACGGAGGTGGCTGTGTTCCAGGCAGTCTTCAGAGGGGAGCCACTGCTCCTTTGTCTGGACAATGCAGACTGAAGGACTGTAATATGAGTGGAGACAGGGCAGGGCCAGGCCACACAATCAAAGGGCTCCGGCTCTGCAAAGCTGGTTCCCTTCAGCATCAGCTTACTTTAGTACTCCCTTGGGCAGAATCAGATGAAGGAAAAGAGGGAATGGAGACAGATTTTTGGAGACTTTGGTTTCTAATCAATTGTTCTGAAAACTACCTGACTGACTCTGAATATGCTCCTGATATCCTAAATTTTCTTTAAAAATGCAAGGCCATATTCTCAATGGAGCTTTCTTCTTTGGCCTCCTCTTCTTCTTCCTCTACTTTCTGATTGCATTGTCCATTCAGCCTAGGACTGTGTTTTGGAACAAAGTTCCACCTTAGACAAATTTGTCAGCAAACTTGGTATCTTCTCTGTAAAGATATTTGTTACAGAAATATTTCATCTTATTCTTTCTTGGACCTCATATTCCTTAAAATAGAGTTTACACCAAATCTTTTTGAAACACATCTTAATTACAGGAGAGCAAATAGTTGAACTTGGAATAAAAAGTCTTGTGAAAAGACTGGCACAGATGTCATATTTCATTCAGGATTCTTCTTTATCACGTTTTCTTTGTGTATATACCAAACTATAACTTTAATAAACAGAAAGGAAGTTAGCTTCTCTTTCTCAAATTCCTTACTAAACATATATATATATATATATATATATATATATATATATATATATGGTGGGGGAGAAATAAACCACAGAACTTATATGCATATATTCATGAACAATGGACATGAACAACAAAGCAGGGGACAGGGTGGGGAGGGAGGGGGAGGTGGGAATCAGTGGGAGAAAAAGAAGAAACATCTGTAACAAAAATAAATTAATTAATTAAAAAAAATTTGCTTAGAATTTTATAAGTCAAACAGCTTAATTTTCCCCTCACTTCTATACATTGGTGAGTGGATCAATTAAACTCATACTCTTTCAGTTCTGTAATGTCATGAGACCTCTTGAGCCCAGTAGAAGTCTCTAGGACATCATTATATGAGAGCTGTAGTTCCCCCAAAGATGGAAATATTTCAGAAGTCTGTGGCCACACCATCTGTATTATACCCAAGCTGAAGATGTTCTCTCACTATAAGTCTTTGATCACCTTCTTTCCCCCAATGCCATTTACCTGACAAGGCAAATTAATTTGACTGCCTAAATTTCTTCATAATCCACAGATTTATTATTTTACCAAGTAGTCACTATCTTCTCTCTCTGAAATTGTTTTCTCACTACATTTCCTTTCACTCTGCATTCCATAACCCACACTTCTGCCTGTGATCCTGGTGAAAAGAAAATCTGACCATGTCCTTCTCCTCCTCAAAACCCTTATTAGCTGTTAAGGCAGAATATAAGCTTCTAACTCTGTATTGTAAGGTGCTTCTCTTGCTGGATACTTATTTACCTTTCCAGTCTCTTGAATATTTTGCCACTTATTCTAAAAATCATCCTGTGACTATTCTTTGATTATCTACTTTCTATCTGGAATAATCCTCTCTCTACTTACCTTTCCCTTCAGTTAACTGACTTTTAATTACCTTCAGCTTAAACACCATGACGCCAAGAGATCGTACTTAAATTTTGGAATAGTACCAGCCCCCAGTTATGAGCAATACCCCAATCTTCCCTGTCCTACCACTTTTCACATTTTATTGTGTGTTTTTCCAACTTAATTTTCTGTGTGTTCTGCTGGACCATGGACTCTGTATAAGGTGGGGTCATATTTGTCTTATTTACTGTTGTATCCCTTCCCCTAACCCTCCAAAAGGGCATTTTCAAACTTGTTACATATTAGGAGAACTAGTCAAGTACAGAGCATTCATTGATGGAGAAAATTAATTAAAGCATTAATATCTTTTGAAGTAATTTATTTTCTAAGTCAGCAGAGTTGCCTTCTGAGGAGTGAGGAGTGGTTACACTTGTCATTTGGTATAATGTGCATATCTTACTCAAACTATAAATATATATTTCAAGCCTTTTTTGAAATTTCTTGAATTTTTTTTTTAAGAACATAAAATAAAGAAATAGGCATAAGGTTAAAAATATTGATAAAAAAGAGTGTGTATGTGTGTGGGTGTATACACACACATATATATGTATATGTGTATATATACACATACATATATATATGTATGTGTATATATATGTGCATATATATATATATATATATATATATATATATATATATATGCATGCAAAAGACTCTAAAATTTTCTTAGCAGT
The DNA here is from genome assembly GCF_014108415.1 of Molossus molossus. Taxonomy (NCBI): domain Eukaryota; kingdom Metazoa; phylum Chordata; class Mammalia; order Chiroptera; family Molossidae; genus Molossus; species Molossus molossus. The sequence goes on from NW_023425401.1 coordinate 67,841,109, forward strand.
CTCAGGTTCTCTTATGTACCTTGAATGCAGAGCCCAAGATCATGTGGATTTTTGTGGTGTGTATGTGAGTTTTGTTGTTGTTGCTATGGTCATGGGAGATTTTTTATTTGTTTCAGCTCCCCTGAGACCACCACCTTTGTCCTATGCAATCCACCCTAACCTCCACTCAAACCCCGTGGGCTGAAATTTAGGAAAAATCTTTTAAAACAATTATCAAGATTGGCTGCCTACTGTGATCAAATTCATTAGATAATAGCTAAACTCTACATTTCACTTGGTGCACAATGTTTTACTTTTTCTCTCTCCCTTTCTTCCTCCAGTATTCACATGGAAATAATGCCATAGTTATCTAGGGGTAAAATTTGAGGTGCTCTCTGAGGACCTGGCATATTTTGGTAAGCACAAGCAGAGGGTGGATAGATATCTCTGGCAGCAAGAGAGATGGGAAAGGAGAGGACAGTAACCCCTTTTAAAAAATTATTATTAATGTTACTGATTACTCTTAAGGAATGTGCATAAAGGAAACTTGAAAATACTGGAAAAAGTATAAAGAGCACAATTAAAAAATTATAATCATAGAAAGCAAGTAATGAGTATTTTAAATTTTATTTTATACTGAGAGTAATTTCTAATGGTGTTGAATGTTATTTTAGAACAGTGTTGTGCAATAGGTTTGCATCAGATTTCATTGTAGACTTCTGTAAAAACTCCAAATCTCAAATCCTGTACCAGAATTAAAAAATCAGAAAGATGGTATGTGGGACAGGAGTTGAGAGGTATAAAAAGGTATGCAATTTGTAAAGATCATACCCTGCTCAGTGGTTAGAGCATCAGCCCATGGGCCAATAAGTCTCGGGTTCAATTCTATATTTCAGTTGCAGTTCGTCCCCGGCCCTGGTCGGATCATGTGATGGGCAACCAGTCGATGTGTCACTCTCACATAGATGTTTCTCTCTCTCCCTTTTTCTCTCTCACCCTCTCTCTTCCTCCCTCCCACTCTATCTGATGGAAAAAAAAAATCACTTTAGGTAATTTGATATACAATCCACTTTCTCATTTCAATAACTACTATTGGAGGCCATGCCTAACAACAACATAATAGTCCATGGATGATAAAAATGATTTATCCAATTTCTTATTGTTTGACATTAAGGTTGTTGGATTTATTATACCCAAGGATTTAAGCATTTTTTAAGCTACTAATTTGCCATAATCCGTGAGGCTTTGCAATAAGTTAAACAGTGTGAGGGAATATCTGTTTCATTAACCTCTTTATATTCCTGTACACTTAATTCAATGTCCTGTGATTACAACAAACTCCACCTGATGTAATGGACATCTTGTATTTTTATTTCCTCTGTCTAAAATAAATTTATTTTATATCCTCAGGTGATCTACATCACTTAAAAATAGGCTTATGTAAAGTGGTATAACTAGACAAGTGAGAAAACCAGACAGTCAGCCAGGTGTTTCAGATAACCCACTTAGTTCAACAATGTAGATTATACATCTAGACGTGTGGCTTTATTTTTATACTTTTTAAAAAAGAATATTTAAATTGTTCAGGAGCCTCAATATTTAACAAAATGCAGCACAGATATATGGAAAAGGTGTTTAGTCTAATAACCTTTTGGTCATCTTCAACTATGTACCACTTACTCAATTTAAAGACAAAATCGAGTTAAATGTCTCATGTTCCTTCAAACTAATAAAAGTTTTTCAAAAAAATCTTTGTAATTCTAATAGCTGAATAATGACTATTTACTATATATTTCAATGTATATTGTTTTTGTTTCTAGGAGGTTGTATAATTTCCATATACAGTATTTATTGATTATTTTTCTCACCCTCTTATTCTATTGTTTATCTTTGTTCTAATTAATTTATAAGATCTCTATAATTGTTGAAGATGTTAACAATTCATTTTTCTCACATTTTTGTAACATGCATTGTTCTATTTTTTACCTTTTAATTTTTTTCATCTTTTTGTTTTTTTTTTTTTTTTTTTAGAGAGAGAGAGAGGAAGGGAGAGAGAGATAGAAATACTGTTGAGAGAGAAACATCAATCAATTGCCTCCTGCATGCCCCGCACTGGGGATCGAACCTGCAACCTGGGCATTTGTCCAGACCAGGAATTGAACTGGGGATGTCTTGATCCATGGGTTGACACTCAACCACTGAGCCACACCAGCCAGGCCATTGTGTTTTGATATGAAGAAGTATAGTTTGCATGCAATCACATATGACACTACTGTCTTCATTATTTCTTCCTTATGAACATTCTCTTGTCATTGAAATACTATTTTTTATTTCTTTATTTCTTCTATAGATTAATTCTATAATCTCCCTGTAATCTATTTTTATGTATAACGTGAATTAAAATACCTTACTTATTTTTTCCCCATGGTGTCATTTTTAGTTTTTTCTTCTGCTCCATTGTACCTTTATGTTACATTTATGTTATTATTAAAAAATATACCACTTCCCTCATTAATTTTGTTACTCAAAATTGTCTTAGTTTAGAATCACTTTTTCAAGTTTCAAATATATTTTTATTCTAATTTCAATAGGAATTGCATTAAATAAATAAGAAACTTAGAAAAATAACATATTTTAATAACAGGTATTTCTATGAAGAAAAATATTATGTTTTCATTTAATCAAATCACATTTTATGTTACTAAGTAGATTTTTCAGTTTTCCTCACATAAGTACTTTATTAATTTTATTGATATGTGGTTTATATTTTGTTTGATATTGAGTTTATTTTATTCAATAATATTTTGAACTGAAAAATTTAAAAAATGATTGATTTTTGATCATTTACTTTGTACTCACTACCTCTCAAAATCATCATTAATTCTAATACTTTTCAGTGGATTTATTTGTGTTTTATAGGTTGCAAACTATATCATCTATAAATAACAGCAATTTCTCTCCTCAAACATTAGACTTCTTATGACATTTTCTTGTCTTTTTGAAGTTACTACAACTTTTATAAAAATCATGAGTAATGATGGCAATGAAAGGCATAGTTTTTCTCAACTTAATGTCTTTGGTATTTCACCATAAGCATGATATTGGCCTTTGGTTAGTGATAGCTATAGTCTTCTTAAAAATCAGGTTAAGGAAGTCTTCCTTATCATACTAAAAAAATTATTTTATATATAATCTTGGCACTGCATTTATTTTGTAACTTTATTTTGTACTACTTTTAGACTGAAAGAAAAGTTGAAAAATAGTAGTTTCCATATATCTCTCTCCCAGCTTCCTTCAATGTTAACATGTTACATAACCATAGTACATTTATCAGAACCAGGACATTAATATTGGTATAATACCATTAACTAAAGTCTTATTCAAATTTCACCAAGTTGTTTATAATGAATGAATTTGTTGTTGTTTTGTGATCTTATTCAGGATCCTCCATCACATTAATTTTAGGCAATCTATAATAGTTTCTCAGTCTGTCTTTTTTGACCATGACATCACTGAACAGTGTTGATTAGTGATTTTGCCAATTGTTGCTCCATTTGAGTTTGACTAGTATTTTTACATGATTGAGATTATGCATGTTTGGTATGAGTACCACAGAAGAGTTGCAATGTCCTTCTTTGTGCATCATGTCACATTGTATCACAGGGTTCATGAGAATTTAGGTAGTTTCTGACAGATTTTCTCTACTGTAAAATTTCTTTGCCCCTGTAGGTAACAAATAACTCAGGGGAAGTAATATGAGACTGCAAATCCTGTTTTCCTCAAACTTTCACTCACTCATTTTAGCATCCATCAGTGACTTTTGATTAAGAATTTCTAATTAGAAATGAATTATGAAGTTTACCCAATATTTTTTGGAGATTGATAAAAATAATCATATACTTTGTCAAGTTTAAAATATGTTGCTATTGCCCAGCCGGTATGGATCAGTGGTTGAGTGTCGACCCATGCACCAAGAGGTTGCCAGTTTGATTCCCAGTCAGGGCACATGCCCAGGTTGTGGGCCAAATTCCCAGTGTGGGGCATGCAGGAGGCAACCAATTGAAGTTCTCTCTCATCAATGTTTTTATCTCTCACCCTCTCCCTTCTCTCTAAAATCAATAAAGAAAAAGAAAAATATGTTGCCATTGAGGAAAACTGAGTGACTGGAAGCTACACAGACTATCTCTCATCACCAAACTGGAATTACAACTAAAATAAAGACAAATCATCAGGAAAAAACAACTGAAGAGCAGCTGGACAGAGCCAGGGACAGAAAAAGAATGCCAAATCAAACCTGATAGGAACTGCAGAGGCACATGGCGGGGCAGACAGATGAGAGCCCAAGCAGAGCAGTGGAGGGCTGCATTAGTGGTGTGCACTTCCTGCAGAGAAAGTGGAGGTTTTTTAAAGCACCAAAACAGCTATAGGCACCAAGCTTAGGCTCTGGCAGAGAGAGGGCAGACTGTACTGGAACTGTGTGGAAAGTCCGGGGCTCCTGGCTAGAGCTACAGGGTTAAATGCTGGGAGTTCTGTGCTGAATCACTCCCCCACAGGACAGTAGCCATTTTACTCAAAGAGCTTTCCCCCAGAAGCAATGGCTCCTACTGCAAGAATTAAACACAACCAGGCCAGGCCAGAAAAGTGTAAATTGAGGCTCATTTACATCAATAGTCTGATAGCCAGAAAGTGCTCCGACCACTGGAAATCCTCTTATAGCTGACAGATTTTTTATTCAGCTGAGGGCTACAAATTGAAGCTCATCAAATAATTGAAACTAATAGCCACCAGGCAAAAAGCTAGAGGATAACTGAACTTTTCCTTGGCTTACAAATATAACCAGGAAAGTAAGACATGACAGTGCTGTTCAATGTAAATCCTCCCATACTCATCCAAACCCAGTAGAAGGGAGCTACAACCAGCAGAACACCAACACCCACAGGGAAATTTTGGCAGGCTCTGAAACCCACTGAGACAGCCAAAATGGTGAAACAAAAAAATAATTCCAAAATAAAAGAACAAAATAATTTGACAAAAAAAGAAATGAATGAAATAGAATTGAGCAAGATATCAGAAGGAGAGTTCAGAATAATAATCATGAGGAAGCTCAACAGCATGAGTAAATATTATAGAAGCATTGAAAACCAACCTATTGCAAATGAAGAATAATATAGCAGAAATATAGAACACATTGGAAGGAATAACCAGCAGAGTAGAAGAATCCAAGGACCAGATCAGTGAAATAAAAGACAGGGTAGAAAAAAAAATTACCAAATTAGAGAACCAAAAAGAAAAAACAAAAACAAAAATCAGACAGCCTAAGAGAACTGTGGGACAACATGAAATATAACAACATTCACATCACAGGAGAGCCATATGAAGAAGAAAATGAGCAAGAGTTAACGAATATATCTAAAGAAATAGTAACAGAAAACTTTCCAAGCTTGGTGAAGAAAAAAGGCACACAAGTTCAACAAGAACAAAGAGCCACAAGTAAAAAGACCCCAAAGAGACCAAAACACATAATAATTGAAATGCCCAAAATTAAAGATAAAGAGAGAATCCTAAAAGCAGGAAGAGATAAGCAAAGTTTACCTAAAAAGGAACCCCCATAAGGTGATCAGCTGACTTCTCAAAAGAAACACTACAGGCCAGAAGAGACCAGCATGAAGTAATCAAGGTAATGAAAAACAAGGATTTGAACACAAAACTACTCTATCTAGCAAGGCTATTATTCAAATTAAAAGGTGAAATAAAGAGCTTCCCAGACAAGAAAGGGAATATATTAGCACCAAACCAGCACTCCAAGAAATATTAAAAGGACTGCTGTAATAAGCAGATGCAATAGGAAGAGAAATATAACCATAATAAACAAAAATAGCAATAAATAAGTACATATCAATGGTAACTTTAAACATAAGTGAATTAAATGTCATGATCAAAAGACATAGTTAGCTTATTGGATAAGAAAGCATGACTCATGTATCTGTTGTATACAAGAGACCACCTCACAACAAAAGATTCACATAGGTTGAAAGCGAAAGAATGAAAAACCATTTTAAAGCAAACAGAAAGGAAAAGGCTGGGGTAGCTATATTTATACCTGACAAAATAGACTTCAAAATGAAGGTCATCATTAGAGACAAAGAAGGCCACTACATAATATTGAAAAGAACGATCCAACAGGAGGTTATAACCTTGGTAAACAAATATGTACCCAACATAGAAGCACCAAAATACATTACAAAACTTCTGAAGGAGTACAAAATAGAAATCAATAGCAATAAAATCATAGCAGGGGACTACAACACCTCACTGACATCATGGGATAGATCTAGAAAAAAATATTAACAAGGAAAGAAAGACTCTAACTGATAGACTGAATCAAATTGATTTATTATATATCTACAGAGAATTATACCCCAAAACTGCAGAATTCACATTCTTCTCAAGTTCACATGGGACATTCTCAAAGATAGATTACATTAGGACATAATCTAAGTCTCTACAAGTTAAAGAAGATTGAAATCATATTAAGCATCTTCTCAGATTACAATGACATGAAACTAGGAATCAATTACAATATAAAAACATACAAAAACATTCATACACACAGAGGCTAAATTAAATGTTATTAAACAATGAATCGGTTACCAAAGAGATCAAGAAAGAAATTAAAAACTTTCTGGAAACCAATGTAAATAACACACAACAACACAAAATCTATGGGATACACCAAAAACAGTCTTGAGAGGAAAATTTATAGCAGCACTACAGGCTTACCTTAAAAAACAAGAAAAATTTCTAACTGACTTTCTAACCATACAACACATACAACGTAAAGAACAAGAAAGTAAACAAAAAGAAAAACCCAGATCAAGTAGAAGAAAAGAAATAGCAAAAATCAGAGCAGAAATAAATGACATAAAAACAAAAAACAAAACAAAACAAAAAAACCCCACAGTTCAAGAGATCAATAAAACAAAGAGCAGGTTCTTTGAAAGAATAAACAAGATTGATGAACCCTTAGTCAGACTCACCAAGAAACAAAAAGAGAGGACCCAATAAACAAAATCAGAAATGAAAGATGAGAGGAAACAACTGACACCACAGAAATACAAAAGATCATTAAAAAATACTATGAACAACTATATACCACTAAATTGGACAATCTAGGCAAAATGGACAAATTTCTAGAAACACAAAATCTCCCAAAACTGAACTGGGAAGAGATAGAAAACTTGAGCAGACCAATAACTACTAAGGATATTGAAGATGTCATCAAGAAATTGGCAGCAAAAAAAAAAAAAAAACCCAGGCCCAGATGGCTTCAAGGGGTTTTAAATGAACATTCAAAAATATCTAACACCCATTCTCCTCAAACAAAATCCAAGAAAAGAAACACTTCCAAACTCATTTTAAGAGCAGCTCCTTCTAATTCCAAAACCAGATAAATACACTACAAAGAAAGAAAACAGACCAATATTCCTAATGAATATATGTGCCAAAATCCTTAACAAAATATTTGCAAATCGGAACCAACAATATATCAAAAACATTATTCACCATGAACAAGTGGGATTCCTCCCAGGGATACAAGGCTGGTAAAATGTTAGCAAATCAATAAATGTGATACACCACATAAACAAAATGAAAGATAAAAACCATATGCTCATATCACTAGATGCTGTAAAAGCATTCAACAAAATCTAGCACCCATTTCTAATAAAAATGCTCAGCAATATGGGAACAAAAGAACCATATCTCAACATAGTAAAGGCCATATATAAAAATTCTATAAGCAACATCATAGTCAATGGGCAAAAACTAAAAGCATTCCCCTTAAGAACAGGAACAGGACCGGGATTCCCACTTTTGCCATTCCTATGCAACATAGTGCTGCAAGTCTTAGCCATAGCAATTAGACATGCAGAAAAAATAAAAGGGATTCAATTTGGAAAGGAGAAAGTGAAATTGTAATTATTTGCAGATGACATGACATTGTACATAGAAAACCCTAAGGATCCCATAAAAAATCTACTAGATTTAATAAATAAATTTGTTAAAGTAGCAGGATACAAATTTAACATCAAGAAATCAATGGCATTTTTATACACCAATAATAAACACACAGAAAGAGAAACTAAGAAAACAATCTTATTAACCATTGCAGCAAAAAAAAAAAAAATACCAAGATACCTAGGAATAAACATAACCAAATAAGTATAGGACCTGTTCTCAGAAAACTACAGGACATTAAAAAAAAATAGAGGAAGATATGAAGAAATGGAAGCATATATCTTGTTCATTGATTAGAAGAATTTACAACATTATAATGTCCATACTACCCAAAGCAATCTACACATTCAATGTAATCCCCATTAAAATACCAATGACATGTTTCACAGGAGTAAAACAAATACTCTAAAAGTTTATATGGAACCAAAAAAGACCCTAAACAGCCACAGCAATCTTGAAAAAGAAAAACAAAGTAGGAGGGATCACAACACTTGATATCAGATTATACTACAAAGCCTTCATAATCAAAACAGCCTTGTACTGGCACAAGAACAGGATATAGATCAATGGCAGAGAAAGAGAACCCAGAAATGGACCCAAGCCATTATGCCCAATTAATATTTGACAAAGGTGGCAAGGGCATACAATGGAGTAAAGACAATCTCTTCCATAAATGGTGCTGAAAAAATTGGACTGCAACATGCAAAAAATAAAGCTAAACCACCAAATTACACCATGCACAAGAAAAATCTCAAAATGGATAAGAGACTTAAATGTGACTGGTGAATCCATAAAAATCCAAGGAAAAAATATAGGCAATAAAATTTCAGACATCATACGCAGCAGAATTTTCACTGATACATTGCTTAAGACAATAGAAACAAAGAAAAATTTAATAAATGCAACTACGTTAAACTCTAAAGCTTCTGCATAGCAAAGGAAACAAGCATCAAAATGGAAAGGGTACCCACTATATGGAAGAACATAATTGCCAAAGATACATCAGATAAGGGGTTAATTTCCAAATTATATAGAGTATAACTATAATAACTCAATAAAAGAAGGACAAGGAATCCAATTAAAAATGGGCCAAGGACTTAAACAGACTTCTCTCCAAACAGGACATACAAATGGCCAAGAGACATATGAAAAAATGTTCAATGTCACTAATTGCCAGAAATGCGAATTAAAACAACTATGTGGTATCACCTCACACTTGCCAGGATGGCTGCCATCAATAAATCATCACACAACAAGTGCTGGCAAGGGTATGGAGAACATGGGACCCTAGTACATTGCTGGTGGGAATGCAGACTGGTGCAGCCACTATGGAAAACACTATGGGGTTTTCTCAAAAAATTAAAAATCAAACTGCCATTCGACCCAGTGATCCCACTTCTAGGAATATACGCTAAGAAGCCTGAAACAACAATCAGAAAGAATATATGTACCCTTATGTTTATAGAAACACTATTTACAATTGCTAAGATCTGGAAACAGCCCAAATGTCTATCAATAGATGAGTGGATAAAAAAGCCGTGGTACATATACACAATGGAGTACTATGCAGCTGTTAGAAAGAAAGATCTCTTATCCTTTGAGAAAACATGGAGAGACCTGGATAGTATTGTGTTAAGTTAAATAAGCCAGTCAGGGAAAGACAAATATTACATGATCTCACTTATTTATGGAATATAATGAAAAATCCAGAGACACAGAAGTAGGTTAAAGACTGGCAAACCTCAGTAGAGGGGGACTGGGATTGAAGGATTGGCAGGGAGAGATAAACCACAGAATTTATATGCATGTATGTGTAACCAATGGACACAGACAACAATGCTTGGGGGGAGGGGGATCACAAGGACGATGTCAGTGAGGGAAAAAAGGAGAAACATCTGTAACAAAAATAAATTAATAAAAAAAGAAAAAAATATGTTGCCATTAAAATTTGTGTTAGAATTACATTACATTTATAATAAGTCATCTTATAATTTGTGATTTTTTTATAAATATATATCTTCCTGTTATATTATTCATTGAATAAACCTAATGGTTATTTTTCTTTTAATATACTGTTGGCTGTACTTTTCTAGTATTTAATTTAGTATTTTTGCCACTGGAATTGTTAGATTGATCTGTGGAATTCTGTGTGTGTGTGCGTGTGTGTGCGTGCGCATGCATGTCTGTGTAACTACCCAATGCTGTATTCTCAGTAAGTCAAAAACTCGAAAACTAGGAAAGACCAATACTGACGAAGGTGTATGAAGATTTTCCAAGGGCTGCACAGATATAATATTTTAAGTATCATTTATTGCCACATTCTTCACTTCCCTATGATGTCTTTCCTATCATTGGTCTATCTGAAAATGGGCCTGGGTAAAGGCCAACTTTCAGCCTAATTCATACAACTGCCCTTCTCATTTTGAATAAGAAAGGCAGAACTCTGGTTTATCTGGAATCTTACTAGTTTCATTGTCTGAAGAAATAGAAATCTCTAAGGAGATTTAAATCTCTAATCTCTAAATAAGAGTCAAAATATTGCTGTAGGTATTGAAAAATTTAATTACGCTTATGACTGAGTAACAAATTCCTTTGCTTGTCAGGTGGCTTTCAAGAGTATGCTTTCAACAAAATTGAAGGTGGATCTAATGTAATTATTGATTTAGATAATTATAAATTGGAAAGAGTTCAAAGAATTAAATGTCATTTGCACAACAAAACTCCTTCTATACCCAGTTACTATAATTGTGAATCAATTTACACAAAAGAAACCCAGGAATAACAATTTTAGTGTAGCCCTAGCCAGTTTGGCTCAGCAGTTGCTGCGTCAGCCTGTGGACAGAGAGTCTCAGGTTCAGTTCCCGCTAGGGGCACATACAAAAACAATAGTGTATCCTTTTTACATTCTAATAATAAATACTGCTATTCACAGACACAAACCCATAATTGCATCCATGGGCTTAAGAGTGGCAGTTTCAATAAGATATTGCTTTTTAAATTTAATAATTATCAAGATCATATTTATCTTTATAATTACTTGTCTACTATTCATTATAATTGTAACTGTATTTTTTACCTTTAAGATATTAAACATTTTTAAATAATAGGCTTTCTTGCAATGATATGTGATGAATAAAGACTTTCACACAAAATAATAAAATATGTGGGGGAATGGAACAGAAATATAAAATGAGAAAGATAAAGGATAGATATAGAATTTAAAAATTTAAGATGAGTTATTTTTCTTTATTTTTAAATGATTATTAGTTATCAAATTTTATGGTCTTTTATTAGCTACTTTAAAGATAAATTTGTTTTAAAATTACAATATTTACAATATTCAAAAAATTGAATTTTTTTATAATCCTCACCCAAAGATAATTTTTTATTCATCTTCCGATAGAGTGGGAGGGAGGGAGACAGAGTGAGAGGGAAAGAGAGAGAAAGATTGACCTGAGAGGAGCACATCAGCAGGCTGCCTCCCTCAGGATCCCAACCAGAGCCAGGAAGGAACTGCAATTGAACTATGTGCCCTTGACCAGAATTGAAGCTGAGACTCATTGTTTATTCAGTGAGAGTGACTCATGCTATTTATATAATCTTTTTGTTTGTTTTTAATCTTAATTTAATGTGTTAAATATACCGTATTTTACTTCGCTTTTAGCACTTTTGTTTTCTCTTTAAGAAATCTTTTCTAACCACTAGATCATGAAGTTATCTTCTTATACTATATATATATATATTTAAATCCTCACCTGAGGATATTTTTCTATTTATTTTCAGAGTGAGAGGGAGGGATAGTAGAGAGAGAGGGGGAAAAAGAGAGAAACATTGACTTGAGAGGGACACATTGACTGGCTGCCTCCCGCACAACACCAACCAGGGCCAGGAACGAACTGCAACAGAGTTATGTGCCCCTGTCTGGAATCAAGCCTGTGATGCTTTGATCCACAGGTTAGTGCTCTAATTGCTGAGCCAAACCAGCTAGGGTCAAATATTATATTCTTTACCTAATTTGAAACTTGATAAAAATAATCTAATTTGAAATGGGATAATTTAGAAATGTATAAGGACATATAGCCATATTTATGTATAAAATTATTTTACCAAAAATGTAATAACCATCACAAATTTGAATGTGAAGATTCAAATTTATTAAAATGTAAAATACTCCATGAGTTCACTAGATATACTAATCAAATAAGTTGTTTGCAAAGATTATCTATTTGATCTAATCCATTTATCAGAAAAAATTTTTTACCTATAGCCCACACACAAGCGTAATTTTAATTTACCTGAATTACTATAGAGGCTTTCTGTGTAAAAACACCACCACTCAAATTGTATAAACTATATTTGATGCATGCTATTATGTGGGATACCAACTTTGATTTCTACTAAAAATAATAATAATAATATACGTTTCTCAATGGCAGATATTAAATAACCTCAGCTAACGAGCAAATGCCTAAATTGGTTGGTTAGCATTTTATAGTGGAAAGCAGTTTCCATTACTTAAAAAATTGATTGTGTTATTGTTATCAGTCCAAAGTCCACGTGACCAATGTTTTAAAAGGTCAGAACTCAAAATGTCAGAGTTTGAAGTAAGGAAAGTTTTATTGATCGAAAAGTTACCAAATGAGAGTACAGGAGACAAAATCTTCAAATCCTCAGGCTTCTTTTATGTCAAGGGAAGGGAAAATAAGAGGGGAAAGAGGTGATTGACCACCATAGGCATTTGGGCCCCAACAGGGGTCCTAGGAAGATTGTGCTATTTGATGTTAATTTAGTCAAAAGTTTTCTGCAAATCTTTGATAAATAATACATAAAACTCAACCACAAACAGAATTCCTGTAACAATTAGCATATCTGTATGAAAAACTAAGCAGAAGCTTCTAGCCTGAAAGCCATGGGAACAAAGCAGGTTTGAACATGATGAAATCAGAGATACCAAGCATTTTACTCTGTTACATTATACATTTTAATTCACTAATAAGAAATCTTAGATTTTTAAAATCCTCATTAAAGATATGTTTCTTATTGATTTTTCGAGAGAGAGAGAAGTATCAATGTGAGAGAGAAACATCAACTGGTTGCCTCCTGCACACACCTGGACTGGGGATCAAAACCCCAACCTATATATGTGCCCTGACTGGGAATTGAACTTGCCATCTTTTGCTGTATGGGATGATGCTCAAATCAACTGAACCACCTGGCCAGGGTGAAATCTTAGATCTTTTTTTGCCTCCATGGAGAGAGGAAAATATTGGCACTTATAAAAAAAAACTTTTGCAAAAACAAAATAACAATATTCAAAACACACAGGACTGACAAACCTCACAGGGATGGGGAGTCGGGGCTGGGAATAGATAAACTAAAGAATTTATATGCGTATATGCACAACCAATGAACACACATATTAGTTTGCGGAAAGGCAGAGAAGGGTAGGAGCAGGAAGGAGGGGGATAATGGGGATAGAATGGGGGAACATCTGTAATACTTTCTACAATTAAAACACACACACACACACACACATACACGCACACACACACACAGATTTATTGTTTTAGGTCCAGCATTTAAGGAGCTTGGAAGTCACCACTCTCATTCTCCCAACACAAAAAAAGCTGAACAAAATGAAAACCAAAAGCTTTTCTTACATCTACCATAGGATTGAGATTACAAAACAAACTGCTACACTCACACATGGAGAACATACAGAATATATGTAAACACAGAATAAACTATGGTATAGACAATCACAGTTTAACTGGGTGGAGGTCTAGGAGCCACTGTAATTAGCACAAGAGAAGAAAACTTAAACTGCACTTGACAAATTGCTAGAGGACTGGTGTGGAAAAGCTTGCAGTTAAAAACTAGAAAGAGCTAAATTCCAAAATGGCAGCAGAGAGAATGGAAGCTACACAGACCATCTCCCAGGACCAAACTGAAATTACAACTAAAATAAAGACAAGTCATTGGGGAAAAGCAACAGAAAAGCTGTTTGCAAGGACCGTATAAGCAGAGACACGGATTGATCGTGGTAGGATTGCAGAGGTGTGAGAGGGGGTGCTGGGAGCCCATGAACAACAGCAGTCTGAGCTGTGGGAAGAGACCTCAGGTTAAACTCCCAAGCAGCTCCACAGCACAGAGCTGGGACAGAATGCTAAAATAGCCACAGCCGCTTACCTTGGGCTTCGTCAGAGGAAGGGCAGACTGGACAGAAACTACAGGGACACTCAGGATTTGTAGGGCACTCAGAATTTTTGCTGAGTTGTGGCCACACAGGTCGGTGGTTATCTTACTCATTTGCAGGGCTCTAGGAAGAGGTGGCTACCCCCCCCTTGGAGATTCAACCCCACCCTGTGGGCCACTGAATTGAAAAATGAGCTCATTAACAACCACCATCTGCCCCAACCTCGAGAAATCCCCTTACTCTGAACACCTGAGGGAGTTCTTTATTCAATTGAGGAATCAAGGCTCTTCAAGTAACCCTGACCAATAGCCTCTAGGCAAAAAGCTAGAGAATAACTGAACCATTCCTGGGCTTGAAACTCTACCCAGGAAAGTAAGCCTTGACAGTGGCCTTGACAGTTTAACTTGGGTCCTCCCACGTTCATCAAAACCCAGTAGAGGGAGCCACAAACAGCAGAACACCAACACCCACAGAGAAAATTTGGCAGACTCCAAAACACAAGAGATAACCAAAATGGTGAAACAAAAAAACAAATTCCAAATGAAAGAACAAGAGACCTCTACTAAAGATGAGATAGATGAAATGCAATTAAGCAAGTTAACAGAGCTGGAATCCAGAGCCATGATCTTGAGGAATCTCAACAGCATGAGTAAGGATATCAACACCATGAGCAAAGACATAGAAACATTGAAAATCAACCAATTGGAAAATAAAAACCATCAAGAAGAAATGAAGAATGACATGGCAGAAATAGAGAGCACATTGGAAGGACTAAATAGCAGAGTAGAGGAAGCTGAGGAATGGATCAACGAATTCAAAAAAGGGGTAAAAAAAGTCAATCCAATCAGAAAACCAAAAGAAAGAAACAATTAAAAAACAGAAAGATGTCTTAAGAGAACGGTGGCACAACTGGAAACGTAATAATATTTGCATCATAGGAGTCCTCGAAGAAGAAGAAAATGAGCAGGGGTTAGAGAATATATTTGAAGAAATAGTGAAAAAAAAACTTTCTAATTTGGTAAAAAAAAAAAAAAAAGAAGGCATTCAAGTACAAGAAGCACAAAGAGCCCCAAGTAAAAAGAACCCAAACAAGCTCACACCAAAACAAAGAGTAATTAAAATGACTAAAATTAAAGACAAAGGGAGAATCCTAAAGACAGCAAGAGATAAGCAACAGGTTACCTACAAAGGAACCCCTGTAAGGCTCTCAGCTGACTTCTCAACAGAAACACTACAGGCCAGAATAGAATGGCATGAGGTAATCAAGGTCATGAAAAACAAGGATCTGAATGCAAGACAACTCTACCCACCAAGATTATCATTCAAAATAGAAGGTCAAATAAAGAGCTTCCAAAACAAAAAATAGGCTGAAGGACTACATTATCACAAAACCAGCACTACAAGAAATATTAAAAAGACTGCTGTAATTAGTAGAAAAAGTAGGAAGAAAAATATAACCACACTAAACAAAAAATGGCAATAAATAAATACATATCAATAATCACCTTAGCCATGGTCAGTTTGGCTCAGTGGTTAAAGCTTCGGCCTGCGGTCCAGGGAGACCCAGGTTCAGTTCCTGTTAAGGGCATGTACCTCGGTTGCAGTTTGTCCCTGGAACTGGTTGGGTCGTGCAGGTGACAGCCTCTCAATGTGTACCTTTCAAGTCGATGTTTCTCTCTCTCTCTATTTCCCTCCCACTCTGTCTGAACAAAAAATAAAAAAAAAAATAAAAAATGTCCTTGGGTGAGGATAAAAAATAAATAAATGAATAATCACCTTAAATATAAATGGATTGAATGCTCCCATAAAAAGACACAGTAGTTGATTGGATAAGAAAGCATGACTCATATATGTTGTTTACAACAGACCCACTTGACAACAAAGGACTCACAGAGGTTTAAAGTGAATGGATAGATAAAAATTTTCCAAGAAAACTGAAAGAAAAAAAAAAGCTGGGGTAGCAATATTCATATCTGATAAAATAGATTTCAAAATGAAGGCCATAACTAAACATAAAGAAGGCCACTACATAATATTCAAAATTTATCCAACAGGAAAATATAACCTTGGTAAACATATATGAACCCAACACAGGAGCACCAAAATATATGAAAAATCTTCTGGAGGACTTCAAAGGACAAATTGACAGCATTAAAATCATAGCAGGAGATTCAACACCCCACTCACATCACAAAAATTTAGCAAGGAAACAGAAACTCTAAATGAAGCACTGGATTAAACAAATATCTACAAAGAACTGCACCCCAAAACTAGAGAATTCACATTCTTCTCAAGTGCACATGGGACATTCTCAAAGATAGGCCCCATGTTAGGAAACGAACTAAGACTACAAGTTCAGGAAGATTGAAATCATATCAAACATCTTCTCAGATCACAATGGCATGCAACTAGAAATCAATTGCAACAAGAACATGCAAAGACATCGGAAAACATGGAGGCTAAATAGCAAGTTATTAAATAATGAATGGGTTACCGAGGAGATCAAGAAAGAAATGAAAAATGTTCTGGAAACCAATGAAAATGAACAAACAACAACACAAAATCTATGGGATACAGCAAAAGCAGTTCTGAGAGAGAAGTTCATAGCACTAGAGGACTACGTCAAGTAACAAGAAAAATTTCTAGTAGACTATCTAACCTCACAACTTAAAGGACTTGAAAACAAACAAAAAGAAAACCCCAGAGCAAATAGAAGGAAGGAAATAGTAAAGATCAGAGCAGAAATAAATGACACAAAGCCCAAAAACAATTCACAGGATCAATGAAACAAAGAGCTGATTTTTGGAAACGACAAACAATATTGATGAACTCTTGGCAAGATTCACCAAGAAACAAAGAGAGAGAACACAAATATGCAAAATCAGAAATGAAAGATGAGAAATAACAACTGACACCACAGAAATATAAAGGATGGTTAAAAAATAATATGAACAATTATATGGCAACAAATTCAACAATCTAAGCAAAGTGGGCAAATTTCTAGAAACATATAATCTCCCAAAACTGACTGGGAAGAGATAGAAAATTTGAATAGACCAATAACAACTAAGAAAATTGAAGAGTTAATCAAGAATCTTCCAGCAAACAAAAGGCCAGGCCCAGAAGGCTTCATGGGGGAGTTTTACCAAACATTCAAAGAAGAATTAACACCCATTCTCCTCAAACTATTTCAAAAAATTCAAGAAGGAAGATTTCCAAACTCATTTTATGAGGCCAGCATAATTCTAATTCCAAACCAGAAAAAAAAAAAAAATACTACAAAGAAAGAAAACTACAGGTCAATATCCCTGATGAATATAGATGCCAAAATCCTGAACACAATACTAGCAAATCAAATGCAGCAATACATAAAAAAAAAAAATTATTCACCATGATCAAGTGGGATTCTTCCCAGGGATGCAAGGATAGTACAATATTCACAAATCATTAAATATAACACACCACATAAGCAAAATGAAGAATAAAGACCACATGATCATATCGAAAGATGCTGAAAAGGCATTTCACAAATTTCAGCACCCATTTCTGATAAAAACGCTCTGCACTGTGGAAATAGAGGGATCACATCTTGACATAATAAAGGCCATATGTGAAAGATCTACAGCCAACATCATACTCAATGGGAAGAAACTAAAAACATTTCCCTTAAAAACAGGAACAAGACAGGGATACCCACTATTGCCACTCTTCATAGTACTGGATGTCTTAGTCACAGCAATCAAACAGAAAGAAAAAATAAAAGGGATGCAAATTGGAAAAGAGAAAGTGAAACTGTCATTATTTGCAAATGACATGATATTATACATAGAAAACACTAAATACTCCATCAAAAATCTAGTGGACTTAATAAATAAATGTTGCAAAGTAGCAGAATACAAAATTAATGTCAAGAAATCAATGGTATTTTATACACCAATAATGAAGTCACAGAAAGAGAAACTAAGAAAACAATCCCATATACCATTGCAACAAAAAATTTAAGATACCTAGGAATAAACTTAACCAAAGAAGTAAAGGATCTATTTGAAGAAAATTACAGGACATTGAAAAAAGAAATAGAGGAAGATATAAAAAATTGAAAGCACATACTTTGTTCATGGATTGGAAGAATTAATATCATTAAAATGTCCATATTACCCAAAGCAATCTACAGATTCAATGCAATCCCCACCACTATACCAATGACATATTTCAAAGAACTAGAACAAATACTTCAGAAGTTTATATGGAACCAGAAAAGACCCCAAATAGCCACAGCAATCTTGAAACAAAGGACAAAGTAGGGGGGATCACAATACCAAATATCAGGTTATACTACAAAGCTACAGTAGTCAAAACAGCCTGGTACTGGCACAAGAACAGGCATATAGACCAGTGGAACAGAACAGAAAATCCAGAAATGGACCCAAGACATTATGCTCAATTAATATTTGACAAAGGAGGCAAGATCATACAATGGAGTAAAAACAGCCTCTTTAATAAATGGTGCTGGGAAAATTGAATAGCTACATGCAAAAAAAATGAAACTAGACCATCAACTTACACCATACACAAGAATAAATTCAAAATGCATATAAGACTTAAATGTGATTCATGAATCCATAAAAATCCTAGAAGAAAATGTAGGCAAAAAAATTTCTGACATCATACGCAGCAGAATTTTCTCTGATACATCACCTAAGGCAACAGAAACAAAGGAGAAAATGAACACATGGGACTACATCAAACTCAAAAACTTCTCAACAGCAAAAGATACAATCATCAAAATGGAAAGGCAACTCACTGTATGGGAGAGCATAATTGCTAATGATACATCAGATGAGGGGTTAATTTCCAAAATATATAGAGTACTCATACAACTCAACAAAAGGAAGACAAAGAACCCAATTAAAAAATGGGCAGAAGACCTAAATAGACACCTCTCCAAAAAGGACATACAAATGGCCAAGAGATGTATGAAGAAATGTTCAACATCACTAATCATCAGAGAGATGCCAATTAAAACAACAATGAGGTATCACCTCACACCTGTTAGAATGGTCGCTATCAACAAATCCTCAAACAAGTGTTGGTGAGGGTGTGGAGAAAAGGGGACTCTAGTACATTGCTGGTGGGAATGCAGACTGGTGCAGCCACTATGGAAAACAATATGGTGTTACCTCAAAAAACTAAAAGTTGAATTGTCATTTGATACCATGATCCCACTTCTAGGAATATACCCTAAGAAGCCTGAAACACCAATCAGAAAGAATATATGTACCCCCATTTTTATAGCAGCACTATTTACATTAGCTAAGATTTGGAAACATCCCAAGTGTCCATCAGTAGACGAATGGATAAAAAAGCTGTGGTACATGTACACAATGGTGTACTATGTAGCTATAAGAAAGAAAGATCTCATCCTTCGAGACGACATGGAGGGATCTGAAAAGTACTATACTAAGCAAAACAAGCCAAGCAGAGAAAGGCAAATATTACATGATCTCACTTATTTGTGGAATATAGTGAACATAACAGTCTGAGGTACTGGGTAGACCCAGACGTGGAAATGGGGTAAAGACTGGCAACCCTCAGAAGAGGGAGTGGTGAGGGGAGGGTCAACCAAAGAACTTATATGCATGTACGCATAACCAATGGACACGGACAACAAAGCTCAGTATTAGGGGGGGGGGGGTGTATCAGGAGGAGGGTGTCAATGGGGAAAAAAAGAAGAAAGATCTGTAACAAAAATAAATTAATAACAAAACAGTAAAAGTAAAATTAAAAAACAAAACAAACAAACAAAAAAAAACACAATCCTACCATGCGAACATAATAAATAAATACTCTGATAGAAATCAGAGAAAAATTTTCAAATGTTTCTAGCAGGGAGAAAGGAAAGCAGCTGTTTCAAAATATGCTCAAAGTATTCTATTTTCCTTAATAAAACCTGCCCTCAAGATTTACCTATTTCAACAGACTCCAATCCATTGATGTTTCACTAGAGATTAACTGACCTGGGACAAGGAAAATACCTAACTCCATCCCCCTCTAGACTTTTTGTCTCATCTAAGGAGAAAAATACTGAGACACACTTGTGCAGGTCATAGTTGAGTGACACAGGCTTAATAAAATTCTGAGACCAAGTAATAAAATATTAGGATTCTTCTCCCTACACACCTTATAACCA
Organism: Molossus molossus; assembly: GCF_014108415.1. Lineage (NCBI taxonomy): Eukaryota > Metazoa > Chordata > Mammalia > Chiroptera > Molossidae > Molossus > Molossus molossus. The sequence continues at coordinate 67,861,490 of NW_023425401.1, forward strand.
CATCTCAGGGTAACAAGTAAAAGAACATCATATCTCAGACCTTCACTACAAAGTCTCTAGAGCAGGGGTTCTCAACCTTCCTAATGCTGTGACCTCATGTTGTGGTGACCCCCAACCATAAATTTATTTTTGTTGCTACTTCATAACTATAATTTTGCTACTGTTATGAACTGCTATTGGAAATATGTGTTTTCTGATGGTCTTAGGTGACCCCTGCGAAATGGTCATTCAATCCCCAAAGGGGTTGCGACCCACAGGTTGAGAACTGCTGTTCTAGAGAAACTCAAAAACAATAACAGAGAGAAAATAATGAACAATGGAGAATTTAGTCTCTGACATCTACAGCTACAACAAGTAGTAAACACAGCCTGATAGCCAGATAAACATTAAAACTCACAATAAAAGACTGTTCAGTTCATTTCACCCCCTATGTCATGTCTAACTCACAATAAGAAATGTCAAAAACAGTTCTTCAGAAAGAAAGAAAATGAGATAGGTCAAAACTTAGACCTGCATACATAAAGAGCATTATACATATATGTATACGTATACACACACACATATGTATATATGTGCAAAATAAATATTTTAGTTTTCCTATCATTAATTGATCAAACAGATAATAGCTTGTCCTAAATTAAAATTGCAATGATATATTCAGTGAATAATTTGAAACACTCTGTCATAAGTTACTTATAATATTTCTGAAGCCATTAGTTGAAAGTAGGCTTGAATTAATTGGACATGTATCCTGTAAATTCTAGCGCAATCATTAAAAATAAGGTTTTAAAAAAGTAGAAATGATATGAAAGAGATGAGAGAAAATAAGTCATCTATACTACTCAGTTCAAAGTAAGAAGGAAGAAAAGAAGACAAATAAAAGAAATAAAGAATATAGCAAAAAATAAAAAATACTAACAAAATGCTAGATATAATCCAACTATATCAGTAATCACTTTAAACATCAATGAATTAAATAAATTAATTAAGAGACAGATACTGTCAAAATAGGACTAAAAATGAAAATGCAACTATATTTTATCTATAAAAACCCCACTTTAAATACAAAGACACAGATAGGTTAAAACTGCAGGTATAGAGAAATATGTACTAATCTAACACTAATCAAAAGAAACCTGGAGTAAACATTTTTTAGACAAAGCACACTTGAGAGCAAGAAAATTATTCAGAATAAGAGGGGCATTACATAATGATAAAGGGTCAATTCTTCAAAAAGACATATCAATATTTTTTAAGTTTTATTTATTGATTTTAGAGACAGAGAAAAAGGAGAAAGGAGAGAGGGAGAAAGAGAATGACAGAGAGAGAGATTGATTGATTTCCACTTGTTTATGCATTCATTCAATGATTCTTATATGATTCTTGTGTGTGCCCTGAATAAGGATCCAACACACAACCTTGGCCTATTGGGACGATGCTCTAACCAACTAAGTTACCTGGCCAGGGCAAGACATAGCAATTCTTAGTGTGTGTGCCCCTAACAACAGAGCATCAACATATATAAGACAAAAAGTGATAGAACTGCAAGGAAAAAAATAATGAATGCAAAATTATATTTGGAATCTTCAACACCCTTCTATCAGAAGTGGACACATTCAGCATGTAGAAAATTTGTAAGAGCATAGTTGAACTCAAAATCACCATCAATCAACTGAATATAATTGAAATCTATTGACTACTTCATCCAACAACAACAGAATGTACTTTTTCTCAAACTTGTATATGACATTTCCCAAGACAGACAATATTCTGAACCATAAAACATACCTTAACAAATTTAAAAGCATAGAAGACATACTAGTATGCTCTCAGATAACTATAGACTAAACTAAACATTTATAGCAGAATAACAGCTGGACAATTCCAAAATACTTCAAGATTTAACAAGTTTAGAAAACTGCTTGAGAACACACAGTTAACAGGAGCCTACATATAAATCCATTCCTGTTTCATCTTGGATCCCTTGCTAAAACTGTTTTGCTATATCCCTTCTTAATTCTTTGGAGATTGTTAAACCTATCATAAAAATCTGAAAGGCTTTGAGGTTATTCATAGTTCTGGTTTACTAACTACAAGAAAAAGTAAGAAAATAAAAATACTAAGGCCAAATTATTAAAATGTATAGCTGCCTTTTCACAGTAGATATTTTTTGGTCATTACCCTAATCACGCCCATCATGTTTGCCTTTTAAGATTTTATTATTGTCTAATATATCAATGTATAGGCTACAATGTTTATAATATTGTAGAATGGACTGGCTGGTGTGGCTCAGTCGATTGAGCGTCATCCCATGGACTGAGAGGTCTGGGTTTGATTCCCAGTCAGGGCACATGACTGGATTGCAGGCTCTATCCCCAGTAGGGAAAGTGCAGGAGGCAACCAATCGATGTTTATCTCTCACATAGATGTTTCTATCTCTCTCTCTCTAAAACATCAATAAAAACATATTCAAAATGTTTTGAATATTGTGAGGAGTTTCCCCAGAGAAGTCTGGGGTCTAAACCCCAATCTGGGTGCGCCAGTGTACTAAATTAGTCTACAGCCACTTACTTTGGGCTCTGGCAGAGGGAGGGATAAGTGGATGAGAGCTGTGTGAGAAGATTCTGGGATTTGGCGCTCTGGTGGCAAACTGGGGAAACAGAAACCAGGAACACTGTGCTGGGTCATTCCCCTAAGCTACAGAAGGCATCTTTCCAAAGCAGAGCTTTCTCCAACAAAGTAGCTTCAGCCCAGCAGTGGGGGTTGGGAGGGGTGGAGAGAAGAGCAATTGTCACACCCATTGGAATTCCTCTCAACCCACCTGCTGGGTGGAGTTTATTTCCTGAGAGCACTTTAGCCTGAGGCACATTAAGTGACTAAGGCTAACAGCCAGCCTGCAAGCAGATACAGATTTCTGTGTGCTTTGAATCTTTGCTGGGCCTGCAAGTCTATTGGAATCATGGCCCTGGGGATAGAACTTTGAAGGCTGCAGTCTGGGACCCTGTGCAGAGCCATTACCTGATGATGCAGAAGCCATCTTTCACAGGTAGAGTTTTCCTATCAAAGTAGCTGTAGCCCAGGGGAAGCAACTGCTCCACCCATTGGAATTTCTCTTACCCCACCTGCTCGATGGAGTTTACATCTAGCAGAGGACAACCTAAGGCTTAGTAAATGACAGACTAATGGTCACCCTGTAGGCAGAGATAGATATTTGGGTGCTTTGAATCTTTGCCTGACCTGTGACTGTCCTGGGAGAGTAAAACAGAACCTAGTGTTCAGCTTGGTCTGATCCATATACATCCAGCCTCAGTGGAGGGAGCAACAAACTGCAGATTATTGATATCCACAAGGAGATTTTGGCAGGCTCCAAATCCTCATGAGGTGAAATGTGTTTCATGTGCTAAGCAAGTGGACAGGCTGCTCACTGTGTTGGAGGTGGAGCATCACTGTCAGCTAGCCAGAGGGTCAAGTCTATGCACAAATGGCCCAATAGTAATCAAGAATCCATCACAAATGAGGGCCCACACAAAGCACAAATGGGATATTATTAAAGCATCCATGTCTGTTGATCAGGGAGACTGCACCACAGGGTTTCAAAGGTCTCTTATGACATAAGATCACCCTACCAAGACTGGGAGTCATTGCAGATCTACCTAATACATACAAACAAACCCAAACAGGCAGCAGAAATCAGGAAACAAAGAAAGAAGCCCAAAATGAAAGAGCAACAGAATCCTCCAAAAGCAGGGCTAAAAGAGATAAAGTTAAGCAAGCTATCAGATATAGAGTTGAGAGTAATAATTATAAGGATTCTCAGTAGCATAATAAAGGATATAGAAACAACAAAAACAATCAATCAGAAATCACAAATGGCAAAGCAGAAATAAAAATCACTATAAGAACCCTGACCAGTTTGCTAAGTGGTTAGAGCATTGGCCTGAGGTCCCAAGAGACCCAAGTTCAGTTCCTGCTAAAGGCATGTACCTCGATTGTAGTTATTCCCCGGTCTCGGTTGGATCATGCGGGTGGCAACCACTTGATGTGTTGCTTTCACGTCAATGATTCTCTCTCTCTCTTTCTTCCTCTCTCTCCCTCCTACTCTATCTGAAAAAATAAAATAAAACACAAAAAACACTGTAATAAATAAACAGCAGATTAGGGAAAGCCGAGGATCAGATCAGTGAATTAAAAGACAGGGTAGAAAAAAGAAATAACTCAATCAGAGAAACAAAAAGAAGAAAACAATTAAAATACAGGACAGTTTAAAAGAGTTGTGGGACAATATGAAACATAACAACATCGCATCATAGGAGTATTAGAAGAAGAAGAAAGTGAGCAAAGGTTGGAGAACCAGTTTGAAGAAATAGTGACAGAAAACATCCCTAACTTGGTGAAGGAAAAAGGTACGCAAATTCAAGAAGCACAAAAAGTCCCAAGCAAGAAGGACCCAAAGATACAAGAATCTGAATCCAAGATTATTCTACCCAGCAAGGCTATCATTCAAAATAGAAGGTCAAATGAAGAGCTTTCCATAAAAAAAAAAAAAAAAAAAGGCTAAGAAAATATGTTAGGACCAAACCAAATATGTTAGCAAGATATGCTAAAAAAAAAAAAAAAAAAAAAAAAAAAAAAAAAAAAAAAAAAAACCTGCTGTAATTAGTAGAAGAAATAAGAAGAACACTATAATCATACTAAACAAACATGGCAATAAATAAGTATATATCAATAATCATTTTAAGTGTAAATGGTTCAAATGCTCTGACAAAAAGACACAAGAGTAGCTGACAGGATAAGAAAGTATGACTTTTACATATGTTGTTTACAAGAGACACCTTGTAACAAGAGACTGACATAAGTTGAAAGTGAAGAGATGGAAAAAAATCTTTCAGATAAATGGAAAGGATATAAAACCTGCAGTAGCAATACTCATATCTGATCAAATAGATTTTAAAATGAAGGCCATATCTAGAGACAAAGAAGGCCACCACATAATATTGAAAGAATCTATCCAAAAGGAAGATATAACCTTGGTAAACATACAGTGATACCTCGGTTCTCGAACATAATTCGTTCCAGGAGGACGGTCGAGAACCGAATTGTTCGAGAACCGAAGCAATGAAACCAATAGGAAAGCGTGACTCCACAAAGCGTGATTCTCTCTCTGCACTCACACTGATGACGCAAGCAAGGCACGCTGGGCTGAATGAACGCCATTCGGCTCATCTCGGAAGTTCGAGTTCCAAATATTTGTTCGGATTCCGAGATAAAAGTTTCTCGAATCCCGATTTGGTCGAAAACCGAGGCGTTCGAGAACCGAGGTATCACTGTATATACATCCAATATAGGAGCTCCAAAATATATTAAAATGCTTCTGAAGGACTTCAAAGGAGAAATCAACAGCAAATCAATCATAGCAGGGAACTTGAACACCCTGGTGACAATACTGAATAAATCATCTAGACAAATTATTAACAAGGAGACACGGACTCTAAATGAAGCACTAGATCAAGTAAATTTAATAGATATCTACAGAGAATTATACCTCAAAACTGAAAAATTTACATTCTTCTCAAGTGCACATGGGACATTCTCAAAGATAGGCCACATGTTAAGGCACAAACTAAGTATTTACAAGTGCAGGAAGATTAAAATCATATCAAGCATCTTCTCAGATCACAATGGCATGAAACTAGAAATCAATTGCAACAAAAACATGCAAAGGCATTTGAAAACATAGAGGCTAAATAGCATGCTATTGAACAATGAATGGGTGACCATGGAGATCAAGGAAGTAATTAAAAACTTCCTGGAAAACAATAAAAATGAACACACAACATCTATGGGGCGCAGCAAAAGCAGTTCTGAGAGGGAAGTTCATAGCACTACAGGCCTACCTCAAGAAACAAACAAACAAAAAAATTCTAATTGACTAGTTAACCTCACTAGTTAAAGAACTAGAAAGCAAAGAAAAAGAAAACTCCCAATCAAGTAGAAGGAAGGAAATAGTACAGCTCAGAGAAGAAATAAAAGACACAGAGACCAAAAAGCAATTCAAATTATCAATGAAAGAGAGAGCTGTTTTTTTAAAAGATAAACAAGATTGATGGATCCTTAGCTAGACTCACCAAGAAACAGAGAGAACACTGATGGACACTTGGACTGTTTCCAGATCTTAGCTATTGTAAATAGTGCTGCTATGAACATGAGGGTACATATACTCTTTCTGATTGGTGTTTTAGACTTCATAGGATATATTTCTAGAAGTGGAATCTCTGAGTCAAATGACAGTTCAATTTTTAATTTTTTGAGGTAACACCATATTATTTTCCATAGTGGCTGCACCAGTCTGCCTTCCCACCAGCAGTGTACTAGAGTCCCCTTTTCTCTACACTCTTGCCAACACTTGTTTGATGATTTGTTGATGGTGGCCATTCTGACAGGTATGAGGTGATAACTCATTGTTGTTTTAGTTTGCATATCTTTGATGATTAGTGATGTTGAGTATTTCTTCATATGTCTCTTAGCCATTTGTATGTCCTGTTTGGAGAGGTGTCTATTTAGGTCCTCTGCCCATTTTTTAAATGGGTTCTTTGTCTTCCTTTTGTTGAGTTGTATGAGCACTCTATATATTGTGGAAATTAACCCCTTACCTGATGTATCATTGGCAATTATGCTCTCCCATACAGTGTTTTTTTTTTTTTGTTTTTTTTTTTCATTTTGGTGGTTGTTTCTTTTGCTGTGTAGAAGCTTTTGAGTTTGACGTAGTCCCATGTGTTCATTTTCTCCTTTGTTTCTGTTGCCTTAGGTGATGTATCAGTGAACATTCTGCTGCGTATGATGTCAGAAATTTTTTTGCCTACATTTTCTTCTAGGATTTTTATGGATTCATAAAAGTCTTTTAAGTCTTTTATCCATTTTGAGTTTATTTTTGTGTATGGTGTAAGTTGATGGTGTAGTTTCATTTTTTTGCATGTAGTTGTCCAATTTTCCCAATACCATTTATTAAAGAGGCTGTCTTTATTCCACTGTATGCTCTTGCCACCTTTGTCAAATATTAATTGAGCATAATGTTTTGGGTCCATTTCTGGGTTCTCTGTTCTCTTCTATTGATCTATGTGCCTGTTCTTGTGCCAGTACCAGGCTGTGTTGATTACAGTAGCTTTGTAGTATAACCTGATATCCGGTATTGTGATCCTCCCTACTTGTCCTTCATTTTCAAGATTGCTGTGGCTATTCAGGGTCTTTTTTGGTTCCATATAACCTTTTGGAGTGTTTTTTCTAGTTCTGTGTAATATGTCATTGGTATTTTAATGGGTATTGTATTGAATCTATAGATTGCTTTGGGTAGTATGGACATTTTAATGATGTTAATTCTTCCAATCTATGAACAAGGTATGTGCTTCTACTTTTTCATATCTTCCTCTATTTCTTTTTTCAATATTCTGTAGTTTTCTCCAAATTGGTTCTTTACTTTTTTGGTTAAGTTTATATCTAGGTAACTTAATTATTGCAGTAATAATGAATGAGATTGCATTTTTTAGTTTTCTTCTCTGTAAGTTCATCATTTGTGTATAAGAATACCATTGATTTCTTGACTTTAATTTTGTATTCTTCTACTTTGCCAAATTCATTTATTACATCTAGTAGATTTCTGATAGAGTCTTTGGTGTTTTCTATGTATTATATCATGTCATCTGTGAATAAGGACAGTTTTATTTTCTTCTTTTCAATTTGGATCCCTTTTATTTTTTCTTCATGTCTGATTGTTGTGGCTAAGACTTCTAGTACTATGTTTAATAATAGTGGTGAAAGTGAGCATCCTTGTCTTGTTCCTGTTCTTGAGGAATATGCTTTTAGTTTTTGTCCATTGAGTATGATGTTGGCTGTAGGTCTTTCATATATGGCCTTTATTATGTCAAGATATAATCCCTCTAATCCCAAATTTCTCAGCTTTTTTATCAGAAATGGGTGCTGTATTTTTTCAAAAGTTTTTCAGTGTCTATTGATATGATCATATGATTTTTATATTTTGTTTTGTTTATGTGGTGTATCACATTTATTGACTTGAAAATATTGCAACAGCCTTGTAACCCTGGGATGTAGCCCACTTGGTCATGGTGAATAATTTTTTGATGTATTGCTGGATTCGATTTCCTAGTATTTTGTTTAGGATTTTGGCATCCATGTTCATCAGGGATAGGGGCCTGTAGTTTTCTTTTTTTTTTTTTTTTTTTTTTTCCGTGTCTTTTTCTGGTTTTAGAGTTAGAATTATGCTGGCCTCATAAAATGACCTTGGAAGTCTTTCGTCTTCTTGAGTTTTTTGAAATAGTTTGAGGAGAATGGGTATTAGTTTTTCTTCGAATGTTCGGTAAAACTCCCCCTTGAAGCCGTCTGGGCTTGGGCTTTTGTTTGCTGGGAGAGTCTTGAATACATCTTCAATTTTCTTTGATGTGATTGGTATGTTCAAGTTTTTTATTTTTTGGGGAGACTATGTCTTTCTAGAAATTTGTCCATTTCGCTTAGATTGTTCAGTTTGTTGATGTGTAATTGTTCATAATATTTGTTAACAATCCTTTGTATTTCTGTGGTGTCAGTTATTATTTCTCCTGTTTCATTTCTGATTTTGTGTATTTGTGTTTTCTCTCTTTGTTTCTTGGTGAGTCTAGCTAAGGGTCTATCCATCTTGTTTATCTTTTCAAAGAACCAGCTCTTTGTTTAATTGATTCTTTACAGTGTTTTCTTGTTCTTTGTGTCATTTATTTCAGCTCTGATATTTATTATTCTCTTCCTTCTACTTGCTCTGGAGTTTTCTTTTTCTTTGCTTTCTAGTTCTTTAAGGTGTGAGGTTAGATAGTCTATTAGAAAGTATTTTTGCTTTTGAGGTGGGTCTGTAGTGCTATGAACTTCCCTCGCAGAACTGCTTTTGCTGCATCCCATAGATTTTGTGTTGTTGTGTGTTCATTTTCATTGGTTTCCAAGAAGTTATTAATTAGTTTCTTGATCTCCATGGTAACCAATTCATTGTTCAATAACATGATGTTTAGCCTCCATGTGTACCTATGTCTTTGCATTTTCTTGTTTCAGTTGTTTTCTAGCTTCATGCCATTGTGATCTGAGAAGATGCTTGATATGATTTTAGGCTTCCTGAACTTGTAGAAACTTAGTTTGTGCCCTAACACATGATTTATCTGTGAGAATGTCTTATGTGCTCTTGAGAAGAATGTGAATTCTGCAGTTTTGGGGAGCAGTTCTCTGTAGATAACTATTAAATTCATTTGATCCACCGCTTCATTTAGAGTCTGTGTTTCCTTGCTAATTTTTGTCTAGATGATCAATTCAGTGATGTCAGCGGGGTGTTGAAGGCCCTTGCTATAATTGTATTGCTGTTGATTTCTCCTTAGAAGTCATCCAAAAATTTTTTAATGTATGTTGGTGCTCCTATAATGGGTGCATATATGTTTACCAAGGTTATATCTTCCTGTTGGATAGATCCTTTCAATATTATGTAGTGGCCTTCTTTGTCTCCATTTATGGTCTTCATTTTGAAATCTACTTTATGAGATATGTGTATTGCTACCCCAGCTTTTTTTTCCTTTTTGTTTGCTTGAAAGATTTTTTTCCATCCCTTCACTTTCGACCTATGTGAGTCTTTTGTTGCAAGGTGGGTCTCTTGTAAACAACATGTATGTGAGTCATGCTTTCTTATCCAGTCAGCTACTCTGTGTCTTTTTATCGAAACATTCAATCTACTTACATTTAAGGTGATAATTTTTATGTACTTATTTATTGCCATTTTTGTTTAGTGTGGTTTTATTAATCTTCTTATTTTTTTTCCTACTAATTACAGCAGTCCTCTTAGCATATCTAGCAGTGCTGATTTGGTGCTAAAATATTCCCTTAGCCTTTGTTTTTGGTCTGGAAAGCTGTTTATTTTTTCTTCTATTTTGAATGATAGCCCTGCTGGATGGAGTAGTCTTGGATTCAGAACCTTGTTTATCATGACCTTGATTACTTCATGTCATTCCTCTCTGGCCTATCCTCTTTTTGTTTAGAAGTCAGCTGAGAGCCTAATTGGGGTTCTTTTGTAGGTAACATGTTGCTTATCTCTTGCTGCCTTTAGGATTCTCTCTCTGTCTGTAACTTTTGACATTTTAATCAATATGTGTTTTGGTGTGGCCCTGTTTATGTTCTTTTAACTTGGGCTCTCTGTGCTTCTTGAACTGGAATGCCTTCTTCCTTCACCAAATTAGAAAAGTTTTCTGTCACTATTTTTTCAAATATATTCTCTAACTGTTGCCCAATTTATTCCTCTTTGGGGACTCCTAAGATGCTAATATTATTACATTTCCAGTTGTCCCACCATTTTCTTATGGTATCCTCCTATTTTTTTTTTCCTTTTGTTTTTTCGATTGGTTGGTTTTTTTCTACCCTGTCTTCTAATTCACTGATCCAGTCCTCAGCTTCCTCTACACTGCTGGTTTGTCCTTCCAATGTGTTCTTTATTTCTGCTATACATTCTTCATTTCCACTTTGTTGGTTTTCAGTGTTTCTATACTTTTACTCATGGTGCTGATGTCCTTACTCATGCTGTTTAGCTTCTTCAAGATCATGGCTCTGAACTTTACCTCTGATAATTTACCTAACTACATTTCATTGATCTCATCTTAGATAGAGTTCTCTTGTTCTTTCATTTGGGATTTGTTGTTTTGTTTCAGCAGTTCGGCTATCTCAGTGGGTTTTGGAGCCTGCCAAATTTTTCCTGTGATTGTTGGTGGCTGCTGTTTGTGGCTCCCTCTACTCAGTTTGGGTGGGTCCGGGTGGGCCCATGTTAAACACCACTGTCAAGTCTTACTTTCCTGGGTAGATTCGTAAGCCCAGGAAAGATTCAGTTATCCTCTAGCTTTTTGCCTGGAGGCTATTAGTCTCAGTTTCTCAGGGCCTTGGAATATAGCCCTGGTGTTATGTATAAGAGGATTTTCAGAGGGTGGGACAGGTCTTGTTGAGCCCCAATTTGCATTTCTTTCCCTCACCTGGAAGGGGCTGTAACTTCAAGCGAGGGGCTACTCTCTTTTCCCACAACTCTGTGAAGGAGCAAACTGGCCACCCTCTTTTGTAGCTGCAACTCAGCAAAAACTCTGAGTGCCCTCCAAATCCCAGGTGTCCCCTGAGAGTTCCAGTTTTGTCTGACTTCCCTCTGCAGGAATCCCAGGTGAGTGGGTGTAGCCAATTCAGGACTCTGTTCTGGCCCTCTGCTCTGTGTAGTAAGCTTAGTATTTTATCCCTGAGGGAAGTGCTCACAGCTAAGACTGATGTTGTCTGTGGGCTACCAGCCTATCACCCTCTCATACTTCCACAGATGCTACCAGTGTCCCTGGTTATATGGTCCTGCCCTGCTGCTTTTCTGTTGCTTTTTTCCAATGATTTGTCTTTATTTTAGTTGTAATTCCCAGTTGGTCCTGGATGATTTTCTGTCATTTGGGATTCACTCCACCACCATTTTTGCATCCAGGACCTGGAGATTATTCTGCTAAGTGAAATAAGTCAGTGAGAGAAAGACAAGTACCACATGATCTCCCTTGTTTATGTAATATAATAAACAAAATATGCTGACAAACAAAATAGATCTGGAGACATGGAAGTAAGGAACAGGCTGACGAACTTCAATGGGAAAGGGGGTCAGGGTGGGAAGAAATACACAAAATAACTTATATGCACATATGCATCACCATGGACACAGACAACAGTGAGGTGAAGACAGGGGGACATAGGAGTGGCTAGTAGGTGTCTACAGTGGGGAATGAAAGCACATCTTAAATACTTTCAACAATAAAGATAATATTTAAAAAATTACTGGTCTGACCTTTGGGGAATATTTTTATTTATTGCACGTTTGGATTTTATTGAGAAATCCTTTTTTAATTTTTTAGTTTAATTTAGCTAAGTCATGAGCACAGTATTTTTGCCAACTGGAGGGAATTAAAAATCCTGGTAAGTCACCCAGTTCTAGGCTTTCTCATCGGTGTGTGCATTGTTTGCCTCTGAAAGATGCACATGAAGATTTAGATTCTCTTCAGAGATGGAAAAATCATGTCTCATCACTCTAGTTCCAGTTACCATAACAGACTATTTGGAATGGCTGCCCATTACTTTTGGTTTAGTAAATATGTCCCTCAGTCATACGCAAATAGTTGGGGATTGACAAAATCAAATACCAAGCAAATTTTTCTTTGATTTTAGATATATGAGTAATTTGATAGGAATGAAATAGTTATAATCTGTGTTTTTTATTAATTTAAAAGTGAGTCATCTAAATATTATGTACAAGTCAGATGTCAGTTTCAAAAGGCCTTTTTGACTTTTTGGCTTGTTAAACTTTTCAAATTATCACTGCCTCCCTCCCTTTTTTAGGTAAATTTTAGTTGTTGGACAAAAATTCGGCCAAGGCTTAAAGACAAACCATAACTATAACTTCAAAGTGTTGAAGTTGTGTTTAAAACCCAGATACTTAGAAACACTTTCTCTCTTATCTGAGATGTAGTGTCCATAGACCTTTTGTTATAATGTCAAATTCTATTCAGGGAGACAGCCAGAGAGTCTGTGATTTGTTCCTGTAGTGGGATGGAATGTTGGGCTACATATCCACTGAATTTCACTCATTCTGTGGTATCTGGGCTAAAAAGTAAGCCTAAAAATGTGACCATAGGTCTCTTGGGACCAAGAGATTAATCTTGGGAAAATTGTTTTTTCCCCTAAACACTGACAATAGGTATTATGTTTCTGCCTTCTAAACCTCAATTAGCAATTGTTGACTTTCAAAAAAAATGCATAGCTATTGCTTCTGGTCAAGATGGTAAAATAGGTAAACACTCTACTTGCTTCCTCCCACAACCACACCAAAATTACAACTAAACTACAGAACAAAAATCATTGAAAACATGATAAATTTAACTAAACAGAAGCCCTAAAACTAAAGATATAAAGAAGAAACCCCATTGAAACTGGTAAGCTATGGGGATGCAGGATGGGCTCATCCCATACCCATGTATCTTGGCTGCAGAGGCCCTCCCTGAAAAGAGAAGAGTCCCACTTACACGAAGCTCTCCAGCTCAGGGTTTCAGAGCCAGGAAGAGAAGTCCCCATAATTTCCCAGTGGAGATTGTAGCTGAGTAAAATGGAATGCTTCTAGAGTACTAGGCAATCCCCTTAAGAGCCCTATGCACAAACTTGCTCACTGATAGACCTGCTCTGAGATCTCTGCATTGGCTTTTTATTTTGCTGTCTAAGAATTGCCTCTTTCTTCCCTGAAACCAGAAATCATATTTTTGCAGTGCTTCTTTGAACTATTTGGAGGAGGAAAGAAAAAAGCGTGTGTGAGAGCAAACACCAGCTCCTCAAATGACACCTAGACACATTCCAATAAGCTAGTATGCTGGTAGGTCACAAAGTGGTGGTGTAGAAAGAGCCAAGTAGCAGGCATCTGGCTCTTGGACATGGCAACATTATAGATGTGATGTTTCCTCTTGTCTGGGAGTTTCAACTAAAACCGCAAGCTTAGCCTAATGGCTTTTTTAAGTACCTTTGCACTCTAAAGGGAGGGACTAGATTCAATATTCCTTACTGGGATACTCTCCACAGTATCTAAACCATCCAAATTCACAAGGGTAGTCTATAAAAGAGAACAGTAGGGTTTCAGTAGGAAGGAGAAGCCATTTCTTTGAAGACAATCCAGAAGAATGCAAAGCATTGTGACATTTTGCTTTGTCATCTGTTTTTCTCATCTTTAATTCAAGTAGTGGAGCTACTAAAGGTACCATGGCAGCTATTGGGTGCTCTGTAATAGGAAAGATTTGTATCTCTCTACAGGCTGGATACTTGCTGAGCACAAATATAGGCAGGTCTCCAGCCAGAGTAGACTTTGAGAGGTTACAGAAAGATGAACCTATATTCCCAGGGGCTGGGACTATGTAAGAAGATAAAAACTGAACTCTTTTTTTGCAGAAGCCGAGTCAGTGGTGGGTTACACCATTTATAGGAGCAGTGGAAAGCAGCATTTGGTAAAGTGCAAATATTTGAGATTTTCCATGGATAGAGTGATCTTAAGTCATCTTGAAAAATGCTCAAGGGCATTTTGTTGCAACAAGGGGAATAAAAAGAACAATGTCCTGAAGTCACTTCAGAAATCACTGGCCACTGAGTATGTGTAAGTAGAGAAAAGGGCAGCTCAAAGGAAACTACCAATAAGCCCCTATAAAAGATGGTGCCACCAACACAATGGGCATTGAAAAGCTAAGGGAGGGCCCAGCCAGAGTGGCTCAGTTGGTTGAATGTCCTCTTGTGCATGGAAGGGTTGTCGGTTTGATACCCAGTCAGGGCACATGCCCAGGTTGCAACCCAATCCCTTTTTGGGGCAAGTACAGAAGATACAGAAAGCAACCCGTCAATGTTTCTTCCTCTGTCTCTCTCTGTCTCTGTCTCTGTCTGTCTGTCTGTCTGTCTCTCTCTCTCTCTCTCTGACTCTCTCCCTCTCTCTTATTCCTCTCTCTAAACATTTCCTCAAGTGAAGATTAAAAAGGGAAAAAAAAAGAGAAAAGCTGAGGGAATAATTTAGATAGTACTAGGTAAGAATAAAGTCCGGCTCTGCCCAATGTGGTATGGGCCAGTTGGTTGGAGTGTTGTCTCTTACACTGAAAGGTCATGGATTTAATTCCTGGTTAGGGCACAGACCCAGGTTGGGGGTTTGATTCCCAGCCAGGCACATGGAGGTGGCAAGAGATGGATGTTTCTCTTTCACATTTATATTTCTCTCCTTTCTCTCTCCTTCTCCCTTCCTCTCACTCTAAAATCAATAAAAACATATCCTCAGATGAAGTTAAGAAAACAAAAAAGAATAAAATTCTTTGCTACATTCCACTAAGCCCCCATCTTCTCTCCTCATTCTACCCCAGAAGAGCCAGAAGGTAGTGATAGAAGTAAAAAACAAAAACAAAGGGAAGAGTATGTCTTTCCAACCTACTGCAGATAAAGATAACCTCAATTCAAACCTGAACTATGGAGAGGGATGAAGTTTTAAATTGAATGTAAGATTAATTTATAAAAATTTAGTTTGTACTGAATTTTCTAAAACTTGAAAGTAGCTGGTGATTGCCACTATCTTCTTACAATGCTGCCAAATCAATATGGAAGAGGCACTGACAAGAGGGATTTGAAGGCAGTGACAGGAAAAAAAAAAAAAAAGCCATTTCCAGCTTTTATACTGCTGCATTCAGTCTTTTAAATAAATTAGTGATAACCATTTAAATTGTTTGATTATGGGTCATTCCTCAGACAGTGGAAGATTAATGCCAGGTCTGAACTATTGAGGGGAAATGTATGGTGTAGCAGGAACTAGGTGACCTGTCCATATTGCCTTAACACTTACCTCTACTCAGCCAAGGCTACTCCCCTTCATTTACAAAAGGTGTTTACTTTTCTGGAGAACAGCAGTTCCAGTGATATCAGTAGAAGTTCCAAACAAAATAACATAAGATTCATGGTAAAAAAAAAAAAAAAAAAAAAAAATTCAGAGTTATTTCTGGTAAAACTTTCAGGTTTCATTATAGGCAGCTTTATTTGAACTTTTTCATAGATTACTTTAAATTGTGAACCTGTAAAAGGATACATATGCAATTTTTCTCAAATATATTTGGTCCCAGAATTCCCACCCCTCAGAAAGCATCCAAAGTGACCAGAACACCAGACCTTACTTGGGAAATTCTGCATTAGGGAATGTGGGTAATGGAGAAAGATCCTTCTCCAAAAAGCCATATATATATATATATATATATATATATATATATATATATATATATTCCACTTGGAGATATAGAAGTAAATAGGTAGATATAGATACTTATATTTAGATTATGATAAAGATAGAGACAGAGACACAGATATAGATATGTTATTTTGGAAAGATTAACTTGATGGGACCTTGATAAACTCTTGTTGTTGGAAGTATTGAAGGGATAGTGATTTCACTGGAGTCTCCAGGGCTAAGAAGCTAGAAGAATAGGCTGTTAGTTCATTGTGTAAAAGAGAGAGATGTAAGATTTAAGGAAAAGGATGGGAAAATGTTTTCAGATGTTAGTAGCAAGAAGATCTTCAGAAATCATGTAAATAAAGACTGGGAGTGGAGGAATAAAACTAATTGTAAAGAAATTCAGGTTATGCTATCTCTCAGGAAGTTTGTAGAATTGGAGGACAGACTGTAGATCCAGACAGTTATGAAGATGAAAAAGGGAAGGCATGACAGGAGCAAATATATTCACGATGGATACTTTTGAATGGAAGCCACTGGAATATTTGAGCTTGTCAGAGTTGATAAGACTTCAAAACAGTGAAACGTTAAATACAAGTCTGACAAAGAACATTAATATGAATGTAGCCAAAGTAAGGAAACAAGTTTTCTTTTTCACTAGGAATCACCATTTGATTTAAATATATATATATATATATATATATATATATATATATAAAAGAAAGAACACTATTATCACTTTCAAGAGAAATAAAATGGAAAGTGAAATTGGAATTGCATGAGGAAATATTATTAACTAGAACTATTATGGTTTAATGAAAAATATTTAATATCCTTTTTATCTGACAGATCAGAATTGTTCATATCAATATTCTCTTCTCTACCTAATTACAGAACACCTGGATTGGTCACACTGCTCTCCATTAAATGGTTAATGATGTTATTCAATAAATAGAACTAAAGTTAAGATGGCATAAGAAATTTTTATCTGTCTCCAATTCACAAGAGCCAAGTGAAAATGCCATTCAAATCACAAAAGAGTTACCTATGGAGGAAGCCAAATCCTGTACTTCTGAGCTATTGATATGCTTGGTTCTGTTAACTGCCTTCTAGACAAAGGCAGGGCTATTTCATTGCAGAACCCACTTACCAGTAGAGTTTGCTATAACATATTGAGAATAAGACAATGGACTCTAACACTTTTTTAGGTCACTAATACCAATAATTGTAATAAATGTTAGAGTTTTGTAATTCTTTCTGTTTCATTATTTTCAGCTTTTAGGTATTTATTTATGTGTTTTTAAATTATGACACTCACAAAGAGATTATTGCTAACAAGTGGAAATAAATCCAAAGAAATAAAAAGAGTAACTTTGTAATGTTTCCCTAAATTTTTGTAATTCCTTTTATACAGCTTTCTTTTTATCACCTTTGTTTCATATTATCAAGTACATATCTTGAAATTATGTACAATAAAACAGAATCTGAACACATTACAAATGTTAAACGTTTTGAAACCACAAAAAACTTCAAGCTCTACTATATTAACCACAATTTGATTATTAAATTTAGACTATTCCTTGGAATTTAAATGTTGTGAATTTAAATTATGTCATAAGACTTTCAACTTAAGACCTGGGTAACAATGTTTTTTGTTAATAATTCACAGAATGGTGACTGAGAAAAATTGATTTATCTTTTAGAACACAAAACATAATCTAGACAATAACCTGGCTGTGACTATTCCCTAACCTGAAAATTATTATATTTAGTACACACTTATCTTTCCTCACCTCCTTTATCATATCTAGGATCATCTAGGATCCAGAGGAGCTATAAGGTCTTTCATTTGATCATTTCTTCATTCAACAGACATGTATCAAATGCCTAATGAGTGCCAGGCAAGAGGATAGACATTACTGATACCACTCTCATTCCAAATGAGTATGCTCATTGACCTGAGATAGTCACAATTCACTTAAAAAAGGAAATTTAGTGTGACAAGCACATTATTAAAAACTTAGAAAAAGAAATGGTTAACTATGTAGAAGAGCCTGGGAAGATTGCACAGAGGGGATAGCATTTAAATTGTATGGAGGAGAAATCACCTGTCAGAGAACAAGGAAAAAAGCACTCATTACAAGCAGGGGAATCTACATGTGTAAATGTCAGGAAATTTGAAGGGCCAAGCATTTCCGAGTGAGTAGAGCATAGGATGCATATGCAAAGGGAGTTGGGTGCACTAGAAAAGAAGGTGGTGGGTAGATTGCAAATGATTTGCAACACATTTCCACCAAAGGACTTTAACCAAGGAAGTGACTAAATTTGTTTTTGGGAAAGATAATATTTAAAGAAAATTGAAGTGTAGACTAACACAGTAGCAAGTAGAAATAGGAAGGCAAAGAGGATGCTGCAGTATTCTAAAGAAAGTATTGCTGCATTAAGGCACAAAGGGAGGGAAGGAGAGATGTATTTGATAGTTTCAGGAGGTAGAATAATAGGTCTTAATGAACTATTGTATGTGGGGGCTGATGGAGGAATGGGATTCTGGCAGCTGTGAAAATATGAATACCGTTACCTACATAAATACTAGAAAAACAGATTAGAGGAAAATCGAAAGGTGCAAAGTAGGAAGAATGTTATTGGACTTGATGAGACTGAGGTGATAAACTTTCAGATGATAAAAACGTATGTCCAATAGATGCATGTAATGAAGAATTGAATCCAGAAATAGAAAGAAATTATGGGTGTAGAATTAGGGGTCAAAAGCATGTACATGCCACTCCGGCCAGTGTGGCTCAGTGATTGAGCATTGACCCATGCACCAAGAGGTCACTGTTTCAATTCCTGGTCAGGACACACGCCCAGGTTGTGGGCCTGATCCTCGGGGGGGGGGGGGGGGGGGGGGATTCAGAAGGTGGCCAATCAATGTTTTCTCTCACTGATGTTTCTATCTCTCTCTCCCTCTCACTTCCTCTCTCTCTAAAATCAATAAAGGGGGAAAAAAAGTGTGTACATGCCAATTATAAGTGACATAGTAAATGAGATCACCCATAAAGAATATGACATAAGCCCTGCCAGTTTGACTTGGTGGTTGGAGTGTCGGCCTGTGGACGGAGGAGTCCCAGGTTTAATTCTGGTCAAGGGCACCTACCTCAGTTTCAGTTCAATCCCCAGCCCTGGTCGGAGTGGTGCGGGAGAAAACCAGTCGGTGTGTCTCTCTCACATCAATGTCTCTCTCTCTCTCTCTCCCCCACCCCCACTTGATCTGAAGATGAATGGAAAAATGTCCTTAAATGAAAATTTAAAAAAACAAAACAAAACAAAAATTAATAAATAATAACAGAATACCTTTATGACGATAATTTTAAAAAAATACAAGAACTTTAAAAAATGAAGAAAAATTAATTTCTAAAATTTAATCAGGAAGAAAAATAAAATCATTAAAAAATTAACATTAAGGATATATATATATATATATATATATATATATATATATAACATACTTGAAGAAGGTAAGACCAAGGATGAAACTTTAATTAATTTCAATTTCTAGGCCATCTGATTTATAAAATAAAAGTTCAAAGAAAAAAAAAATGGCGGCAGAGTGAATGGAAGCTACACAGACCATCTCCCAGGACCAAACTGGAATTACAATGAAAATAAAGATAAATCATCAGGAAAAAGCAACAGAAAAGCAGCTTGGAAGAACACATAACCAGGTACACTGACTTAATCCTGGTAGGCTTGCAGAGATGCGAGAGTGGGGCTGGGAGCCCATGGTTGGCATTGGCCTTAGCTGGGAGCAGCAGCCCTGGTGGCAGCCTTGGCTGGGAGCCCACAGACAGCAGTGGCCTTGGCTGTGAACAGCAGCCTTAGCTAGGAACAGCAGCCTTAGTTGGGAGCAGTACCCTCAGGTTAAAGTCTCAAGTGGCTCCACAGCGCAGAGCCAGGACAGAGGCTGAAATAGCCATAGCCACTCACCTTGGGCTCTGGGAGAAGGAGGACAGACTGGACTGGAACTGTGTGGGGACACATGGGATTTGGAGGGCACTCAGAGCTTTTGCTGAGTTGCAACCACGCAGGACAGTGGTCATCTTACTCCATCCCAGGACTCTGGAGAGAGGTGACAGCCCCTCCCTTGGAGATTCAACCCCACCAGGTGGCCATTGAAATGCAAATTGAGGTCCATTAATAATCAGCATCTCCCTCACCCTCTGGAAATCCCCTTATTCTGAGCACCTGAGGGAGTTTTCATTCAACTGAGAAGCCAAGGCTGTTCAGGTAACCACTACAGATAGCCTCCAGACAAAAAGCTAGAGGAGAACTGTACCACTCCTGGGCTATCAACTCTAACCAGGAAAGTAAGACTTGACAGTGTTGTTTAAAGTGGGTCCTCCCTGCCTCATCAAAACACAGAAGAGGGAGCCACAAACAGCACAACACTAACACCCACAGGGAAAGTTTGGCATACTCCAAAGCCCACTGTGATAGCCAAAATGGTGAAACACAGAAACAAAAGCCAAAAAAAAAAAAAAGAACAAGAGACCTCTACCAAAGATGAGATAAATGAGGTGCAGTTAAGCAATTAACAGAGCTAGAATTCAGAGCCATGATCTTGAGGAAGCTCAACAGCATGTGTAAGGACATGAGCACCATGAGTAAAGACATAGAAATGTTGAAAGTCAACCAGTTGGAAATTAAAAACGACCAAGAAGAAATGAAGAATGACATATCAGAAATAAAGAACACATTGGAAAGTCTAAATAGCAGAGTAGAGGAAGCTGAGGACCGGATAAGTGAATTAGAAAATAGGGTAAAAAAAAATCAACCAATCAGAAAACGAAAAGGAAAAAATAATTAAAAGCAGGAAAACAGCTTAAAATAACTGTGGGACAACTGGAAACGTAATAACATTTGCATCATAACAGTCCCCAAAGAAGAAGAAAATGAGCAAAGGTTAGAGAATATATTTGAAGAAATAGTGACAGAAAACTTCCCTAACTTGGTGAAGGAAGAAGGCTTTCAAGTTCAAGAAGCACAGAGAGCCCCAAGAAAGATGAACACAAACAGGCCCACACCAAGACACATAGTAATTAAAGTGCCAAAAATTAAAGACAAAGAGAGAATCCTAAAAGCAGCAAGAAAGAAGGAACAAGTTACCTACAAAGAAAACCCCATAAGGCTCTCAGCTGACTTCTCACAAGAAACACTACAGGCCAGACGTACTCAAGGTCATGAAAAACAAGGATCTGAATCCAAGACTACTCTACCCAGCAAGGCTATCATTCAAAATAGAAGGTCAAATAAAGAGCTTCCATGACAAAAAAAGGCTAAGGGAATACATTAGCACCAAATCAGCACTGTAAGAAATATTAAAAGGATTACTGTAATTAGCAGGAGAAATGGAAAGAAAAATAGAACCACATTAAACAAAAATGACAATAAATAAGCACATATAAATAATCACCTTAAATGTAAATGGATTGAATGCTCCAATAAAAAAACACAGAGTAACAGATTGGATAAGAAAGCATGACTCATCTATATGTTGTTTACAAGAGACCCATCTCACAACATAAGACTCACATAGGTTGAAAGTGAAGGGATAGAAAAAAATCTTCCAAGCAACAAAAAGAAAAAAAAAGCTGGGGTAGCAATAATCATATCTGATAAAATAGATTTCAAAATGAAGGCCATAACTAAAGACAAAGAAGGCCACTACATAATATTGAAAATATCTATCCAACAGGAAGATATACCCTTGATAAACATATATGCACCCAATATAGGAGCACAAAAATATATTAAAAATTTTCTGAAGGACTTCAGAGGAGAAATTGACAGCAATACAATCATAGCAGGGGACTTCAACATCCCGCTGACATCAATAGATAGATCCTCTTGACAAAAAATTAGGAAACAGAGACTCTAAATGAAGCACTAGACCAAATGGATTTAATAGATATCTACAGAGAATTACACCCCAAAACTACAGAATTCACATTCTTCTCAAGTGCACATGGACATTCTCAAAGATAGACCACATATTAGGGAACAAACTAAGTCTCTACAAGTTCAAGAAGATTGAAATCATATCAAGCATCTTCTCAGATCACAACGGCATGAAACTAGACATCAATTATAACAAGAACATGCAGACATTTGAACACATGGAGCTAAATAGCATGTTGTTAAACAATGAATGGGTTACCGAGATCAAAGAAGAAATTAAAAATTTCCTGGAAACCAATGAAAATGAAGACACAACAACACAAAATCTATAAGATGCAGTTCTGAGAGGGAAGTTTATAGCAATGCAGGCCTTCCTCAAGAAACAAGAAACATCTCTAATAGACTATCGAACCTCACACCGTAAAGAACTAGAAAGCAAACAAAAAGAAAACCCCAGAGCAAGTAGAAGGAAGGGAATAGTAAAGATCAGAGCAGAAATAAATGGCAAACAGTCCAAAAAATAATTCAAAGGATCAGTGAAACAAAGAGCTGGTTTTTTAAAAGATAAACAAGATTGATGGACCCTTAGCTAAACTCAATAAGAAACAAAGAGAGAGAACACAAATACACAAAATAAAAAATGAAAGAGGAGAAGTAACAACTGACAACACAGAAATGCAAAAGATCGTTAACAACTACTATGAACAATTGTATGGCAACAAATTCGACAATGTAAGTGAAATGGACAAATTTCTAGAAACACATAGTCTCCCAAAACTGAACAAGGAAGAAATAGAAAACTTGAACAGACCAATAACAACAGAAGAAATTGAAGATGTAATCTAGACTCTCTCAGCAAACAAAAGCCCAGGCCCGGATTGCTATACGAGGAGTTTTACCAAACATTCAAAGAAAAACTAACACCTATTCTCCTCAAACTAATTCAAAAAATTCAAGAAGAAGGAAGACTTCAAAACTCATTTTATGAGGTCAGCATGATTCTAATTCGGAAACCAGAAAAAAACACTACAAAGAAAGAAAACTACAGGCCAATATCCCTGATGAACATAGATGCCAAAATCCTGAACAAAATACTCGCAAATCAGATCCAACAATACACTAAAAAAATTATTCACCATGACCAAGTTGGATTCATCCAACGGATGCAAGGCTGGCACAACATTTTCAAGTCAATAAATGTGAAGGCCTCAAAACAAAAGATAAAAATTATATGATCGTATCAATAGATGCTGAAAAAGGATTTTACAAAATCCAGCTCCCATTTCTGCTAAAAACGTTCAGCAATCTGGAATTGAGAGATCATATCTCGACATATTAAAGGCCATATATGAAATACCTACAGCCAACATCATACTCATTTGGCATAAATTAAAAGCATTTTCCATTAAAACAGGGACAAGACAAGATGCTCACTTTTGTCACTCTTATTTAACATAGTACTGGAAGTATTAGCCACAGCAATTAGATGGTAAGAAAAAGTAAAAAGTATCCAAATGAGAAAAAAGGAAGTGAAACTGTCATTATTTGAAGATGACATGATACTATACATAGAAAACCCCAAAGACTCCATCAAAAATCTACTAGACTTAATAAATGAATTTGGCAAAGTAGCAGGATACAAAATTAACATCAAGTAATCAACAGCATTCTAATATACCAATGATGAACTCACAGAAAGAAAAACTAAAAAAAAAAATCCCATTTACCATCGTGGGAAAAAAAAATACCTAGAAATAAACTTAACCAAAGAAATAAAGGACCTAGAAAACTACAGGTCATTGAAAAAAGAAATAGAGGAATATATAAAAAATTGGAAGCACATACCCTGTTCATGGATTGGGAGAATTAACATCATTAAAATGTCCATATTACCCAAAGCAATCTATACATTCAATGCAATCCCTATCAAAATACCAGCGACATACTTCATAGAACTAGAACATATATTTCAAAAGTTCATATGGAACCAAAAAAGACCCAAATAGCCACAGCAATCTTGCAAAAGAAGACCATATTTGGAAGGATCAAATTACCAGATTTCAGGTTATACTACAAAGCCACTGTAAACAAAACATCCTGGTACTGGCACAAGAACAGGCATATAAACCAGTAGAACAGAAAGGAGAACCCAGAAATATATCCAAGACAATATGCTCAATTAATATTTGACAAAGGCGGCATGAGCATACAGTGGAGTAAAGACAGCCTCTTTAATAAATGGTGTTGGGAAAATTGGATAGCTACATGCACAAAAATGAAACTAGACCATCAACTTACACCATACACAAGAATAAACTCAAAATGGATAAAAGACTTAAATGTGACTTATGAAGCCCTAAAAATCCTACAACAAAATGTAGGGAACCAAATTTTAGATATCATATGCAGCAGAATTTTCACAGATGCATCACCTAAGGTAATAGAAACAAAGGAGAAAATAAAAACATGGGAGTACATCGAACTCAAAAAATTCTGCACAGCAAAAGATACAACCAACAAAATGCAAAGTCAACCCACTCTATGTGCAAGAATAATTGTTAATGATACATTAGATAAGGTGTTAATTTTCAATACATATAGAGTGCTCATACAGCTCAACAAATGGAAGACAAATAACAGAATAAATAAATGGCAGAGGAACTAAATTGACACCTATCCAAACATTACATACAAATGCTAAGAGACATATGAATAAATGCTCATCACTAATTATCTGAGAGATAAAATTAAAACAACAATGAGGCATTATCTTACACCTGTCTGAATGTCAGCTGTCAACAAATTACCAAACAAGAAGTGTTGACAAGGTTGTGGAGAAAAGGGGACTGTAGTACACTGCTGGTGGGAATGCAGACTGGTGTAGCCACTATGGAAAACAATATGGTGTTACCTCAAAAAATTAAAAATGGAACTGCCATTTGACCCAATGATCCCACTTCTAGGAATATACCCTAAGAAGCCTGAAACACCAATCAGAAAGAATATATGTACCCCCATGTTTATAGCAGCACTATTTGCAATAGCTAAGATCTGTAAACAGCCCAAATGTTCATCAGTAGATGAATGGATAAGAAAGTCATGGTACATATACACAATGGAGTACTGTGCAGCTGTAAGAAAGAAAGATCTTATACTTTGAGATGACATGGAGGGAACTGGAGAGTATTATTTTAAGGGAAACAAGCCAAGCAGAGAAAGACAAATATTACATAATCTCACTTATTTGTGGAATATAATGAACATAACAGTCTAAAGAACAGGGTAGTCCTAGAGACCTGGAAGTGGGGTACAGACTGACAATCACCATAAGAGTGGGTGGTGTGGGAGAGATAAACCACAGAACTTATATGCATGTATGCATAACCAATGGACAACAAACCACTTTGTTGGTTTTCAATATATCTATATCTTTACTCAAGGTGGTGTTGTCCTTGCTGATGCTGTTGAGCTTCCTCAACATCATGGCTCTTAACTCTACCTCTGATAATTTGCTTAACTGCATTGTATTTATCTCATCTTCCATAGACTTCTCTTGTTCTTTCATTTGGAATTTGTTTCTTTGTTTCACTATTTTGGCTATCTCAGTGGCTTGTGGAACCTGACAAATTTTCACTCTGGGCGTTGGTGTTCCACTATTTGTGGTTCTCAGACTCTACTGGGTTTGGATGGGCCTGGGTGGGCCCATGTTAAACACTGTCAAGTCTTACTTTCCTGGGTAGATTTGCAAGCCCAGGAAATGTTCAGTTATCCTCTAGCTTTTTGCCTAGATGCTATTAGTCTCAATTACTCAGGGTCTTGGAATGTAGCCCTGGGGTTCTGCATAAGAGAAGTTCCAGAGGGTGGGATAGATGCTGCTTGTTAATGACCTCAATTTGCATTTCTCTGCCTCACCTGGGAAAGGCTGAATCTCCGAGGGTGGGGCTGCTACTTTCCCCACAGCTCTGGAAAGGAGCACACTGGTCACTGTCCTTTGTGGCCACAACTCAGCAAAAACTCTGAGTGCCCTCCAAATCCCAGTTGTCCCCACAGAGTTCTAGCCCAGTCTGCCCTACCTTTGCCATAGCCCCCAGGTAAGTAGCTGTGTCTATTTTAGCACTCTGTCCTGGCTCTCTGCACTGTGGAGGTGGCTTGGTCTTTATTCCCCCAAGGGCGCTGCTCACAGCTAAGACTGCTGTTGTCTCTGGGCTTCCAGCCCATCACCCTCTCATGCCTCCACAGATCCAACCATTGTCCCTGGTAATATGGTCCTTTCCTGCTGCTTTTCTGTTGCTTTTTTTCCAAGGATGTGTCTCTATTTTAGCTGCAATTCCAGTTTGGTCCTGTGATATCCTCTGCATAGCTTCTATTCACTCTGCCTCCATTTTCACATCCTCTATGCCTATCTTGTGCACAGCTGGGTGACACAGGCCTCTCTGGTACCCAAACACCCTGCAGGTCCTGAGGGTAACTGGATGGCACAGTCTCTTTGGGGACGAGGCTCTATGCCTATCTTATGGGTTGCTGGGTCGCACAGGCCCCCTGGTGCTTCAGCACCCCGCAGGTCCCGTGGTTGTGGTTAACTGAATGGCAGAGTCCCTGCTGGGTTATGCAGGCTTCTCTGGTGCTTCAGCACCCCACAGTTCCTGCAGGTAATTGGATGGCACAGTCTGCGCTGGGTCGCACAGGCCTCTCTGGTGCCTCTGTACCCTGCAGGTCCCGCGGGCAGGCAGCTGGATCACACCAGTCTCTCTCAGGCCCTGTTATCCCACTGCTCTTGTGAGCTGCTGAACAGCACAGGCCTCTGTGGAGCCCCAGGTCCTGCTGCTGGCAGCTGGGGAGTGCTGCTGTCCCGTGGGGCTCAACTCCTGCTCAGCTTTTGCTGTAGTTTTGGGGGCTGGGTCTCAGCTGCTGGTCTGTGCTTCTGTTGCCTGGGTATAGATGTATGTTCCCCAGCCTCTGTTGCTCGGGATATATCTCGACTCTGAATGGGCTGCTACTATGGGGGATGGTGCTCGGCTCTCTGCTGTCCACGGCTTCTGCAACTGACACCTTGGGAGCTCTACTACTGTGCATCGGTCTGTGTTGACTCAGAGTGTCCACTGGTCCAATGGTGCCAGGTGCACTGGTTGGCTCAGGTTGCTGGGCCCTAGCCGCTCCCACTGCCTCCTCCTAGGGAAGATCTAGGATCTTCCAAAATGGTGGGACCTCCCTGTGGCTCAGTGAGAGGTGCCCTGAAGAGCCGCTTACCATGGTATCTGGCTGCTCGAGTCCACAGCACAGAAACCTTCTGCTCTGTGCCTCTGTACTGCATGAGTTTTGTCATCCACTTTCACGTCCACTCACACTCTCTCACACACTAGCTCACTCTCTCACACACTCTCCCTCCCTCCCTCTGGTCCTGCCTGCCACTATCTTTCTGTTTGTTTGTTTTTAATCTTAATTGAATGTATCAAATGTACCATATTTTACTTTATTTTTAGCACTTTTGTTTCCTCTTTAGGAAATCTTTCCAACCACTAGGCCATGAAGATATCATCTTATACTATTTTTTTAAAATTCTCACCTGAGGTTATTTTTTTTATTTACTTTCAGATAGAGTGGGAGGGAGGGGTATAGAGAGAGAAACATTAATGTGAGAGGGACACATCGACTGATTGCCTCCGCACTACCCTGACCAGGGCAGGGTATGAACTGCAACCAAGGTACATGCCCTTGATGAGAATCCAACCTGTGAGTCTTTGGTCTTCGGCCCAAGGCTCTAACAGCTGAGGCAAACCGACCAGAGCTATTTATACAATCTTTCAATTGCAAATGTATGTAGGCCCTGCAACAATGCCATTTTGACATGGTGTGCTGAAAATCACCAATAGCAGAATTCCAAAATGAATCTGAGAGGTGAACATAGAAAACCTTTTTAGCACCATTCTTTGATTAAGACTTACACAAAATTAACAGATCTCCATAGTCAGTTGCCCTGCAATTTAGACTAACTGCCATTTTGTATTATTATATTGCTGTGATCCTGAATTGTAAATGGAAGAAATTTAATTTTACTCCTTTTCTCTTTGCCCTAAAGGGCAATACAGGTTCATGCAATTACATCCTCTTGCACAAGTCCTAGGCATATATATATATATATATATATATATATATATATATGCCATCACATAAAAGCCCTGCACATTTATACAGTGTATTTAGATAATATACACACATCATAAAGCTTTCCATAGATACTTTTTTATTCTATGTTCTCACTTCTAAGTGAAATAAAAATTAATGTGAGAGATCACTAGAATGTTTCACCCAGATGACATTATTGTCATATGTACTATACCATAATTCATACATTAGTATGTGAAAATAACATTTAAAAAAAAATGTGTCACTTTAATTTAGAGCTGAAGGAGAAAACATAAGAAAATATTGTCCAATTCAGTAGGCCACAGGCCCAAAGAAATAAATCCTTCTGATGAATGCTGTCATCACATTGTAATCTAACATGTCAATATTCTGAAATTAACCATACCCATGCCATATTCTACTTTACTATTTCAACCTAAAATGCTTTAAGAAGCCCTAGTTGAGATATTACATTGTAAACTAATGGGAGTCACTAGGCAGGAGGTAAAATAGGGTGTTTTGCAATGTGTGACTGATATTAGATAAGCAGTGAGTTCATGTATCAGGAAAACGGCTTATTTCCTTTAATATTTTACATAGTGAAGCAGTCAAAGTAATGTTTTACAAACAAGAATTCTGGTATAGCTGTCGTCATGTGATTTTGTATAAACAATTGTCTGCTGCCTGAAACTTCTTTTTTGAGTGGCACTTATTTATTGTCTTTGGAGGGGTTTTCCTTCCTCACGGTGCCATCTGGCAGAGGTTTGTAGGAAAGCTGTTGATCCAGTCTCAGTTGAAAAAAGAAAAAAATGAATTGGTCAGTTGATTGTCATTGTTCTTCAATCTTGATTCCTCAGCACTTCAGATTATACTTCTGGCCAGGAAAATATGAGAGGAGACTTCTGGAATTTTTCTTATAGTCATTGGACTCTCAGAACTTGCCTGCTAACTATCTTCAAAACACAGAGTCAGCTTCTAAAACAAAAGGACCCCCATTTCTGCCATGTTTAAGAGAATATTGTCTTGAATAGGTTCTTTCAAACATTTCACTAATATGAGGCTTGGTAAAAATGTTAGTTTATTTATTCCTTTATATTGCATTTATTAGGTTGACACCTGTTAACAAAATTATGCAGGCTTCAGATGAACAATTCTACAACAAATTATCTGTATGCTGTATAGTGTGTTCTAAACCTCAAGTCAAGTCTCCTTCCAGCATCATTTATCCCCCCTACAACCTCCTGCACCTCTCCCTGAAAACAATCATCACACTGTTGTTCGTGTCCATGAGAATTTTTGCGTTTTTTTGTTTTGTTTTTTTGCTCAATCTCTCCCTCCCACAGCTGCCAGCCTGTTCTTTATCTATAAATCTGTCTCTATTTTGCTTGTTAGTTAAATTTGTTCATTAGATTCCACATATGAGTGAAATCACATGATACTTGTCTTTCTATGACTGGCTTATTTCACTTAGCATAATGTTCTCTAGGTCCATCCATGCTGTTCAAAGGGTAAGAGATCTCTCTTTCTTACAGCTGCAGAGTATTCCACTGTGTAAAAGCACCACTGCTTTTTTTTTTCCAGTTACCTACTGATGGACACTTGGGCTGCTTCCAAATCTTGGCTATTGTAAATAATGTTGTAATGAACATAAGGGTACATATATTATTTCAAATTTGTGTTTTGAGCTTTATTGGATATCGCTGGGTCATAAGGCAGTTCCATTTTTAATTTTTTGAGGTAACTCCATTATTGCTTTCCACAGTGGCTGTACCAATCTGCATTTCCACCAATAATGCACGAGGGTTCACTTTTCTCCACATCCTCATTAACACTTGTTGTTTGATTATTTATTGATAATAGCCATTCTGACAAGTGTGAGGTTGTGACAAGATAGTAAGAAGTTAAGGAAATTCCTTGGCAAGTGGAATAAGGGAATCTGAGACAAAATAATTAAACAAGGTCAACAATTTGAAAAATTTATATCCAGCTAGTGAGTCACAAGATTTTATTTTCCCTTACCAAGGACAGTTAGGAGCAAATGGTTTACACATTCCAGACTACCCCTGGGAAAACCAGCCTTGGTTCCAGTCCTTCTTCAATAATACTTTAAAAAAATAAAACTAATCAGAAACTAACCTTGACACCTCTATACATACATTTTAACTACATTATTGAAGAACAAATCTGAAAAGCCAATGAATATTCTCTTAAGACTCTTTCCTGAGACCTCCCCTAGGTTTCCAGCCAGCCAAAGAAAGATAAGAGTTCTCAAGAAAAAGGACTCAGAGTGCAGTCTCATTAGAATATGCCCATACCTTGTAACTCTGCTATTTTTATCCTAAACTCTAAGGGACCCCATGAGACTTGCAACCAGTAGAACAGAGAGTAGTGGCAGCTCAGCATGGCCATACCCCTTAACCTGTCTCCGAGGCCCTCTTTTTCTCTGAATTTCTCCTGTTTCTTCTTCTACCTTAAGCCCTCCTTTGTTTCAGTGTACCCAGTTTTAATAAATATACTTTTTAAAAATTTTTTCTTTTTATTTTTTCATTACTTAATTTATTTATTTTTGTTACATATGTTTCTCCTTTTTCCCCCATTGACATCATCCTTCCTCTCCCTCCTGACCCTGAACCCAGCTTTGTTGTCCATGTCCATTGGTCATGCATACATGCATACAGTTCTGTGGTTTATCTCAACAACCACCCCCTCTCTGTCTTTTGGGGATTGTCAGTCTGTATCCTACTTCCACATCTCTGGGACTACCCTGTTCTTCAGATACTATGTTCATTATATTCCACAACCAAGTAAGATCATATGATACTTGTCTTTCTCTGTTTGGCTTGTTTCGCTTAGGATAATACTTTCCAGGTCTCTCCATGTCATCTCAAAGGATAAGAGATCATTTTTACTTACAGGTGCATAGTTCTCCATTGTATATATGTACCACAGCTTTTTTTTATCCATTAGTCTATTGATGGACATTTGGGCTGTATCCAGATCTTAGCTATTATAAATAGTGTTGCTGTGAACATGGGGGTACATATATTCTTTCTGATTGGTGTTTCAGGCTTCCTAGGCTATATTTCTAGAAGTGAGATCACTGAGTCAAATGGAAGTTCAATTTTTAATTTTTTGAGGTAACACCACATTGTTTTTTATAGTGGCTTCCCCAGTCTGTATTCCCACCAGCAGTGTACGAGAGTCCTCTTTTCTCCACACCCTCACCAACACTTGTTGTTTGATGATTTGTTGATGACAGCCATTCTGACAGGTGTGAGGTGATACCGCATTGTTGTTTTAACTTGTATCTCTCTGATGATTAGTGATGTTGAGCATTTCTTCATATGTCTCTTAGCCATTTGTATGTTCTGTTTGGAGAAGTGTCTATTTAGTTCCTCTGCCCATTTATTAATTGGGTTCTTTGTCTTCCTTTTGTTGAGTTGTATGAGCACTCTATATATCTTGGAAATTAACCTCCTATTTAATGTATCATTGTAAATTAAGCTCTCCCATAGAGCGTGTTGCCATTTCATTTTGGTGGTTGTTTCTTTTGCTGTGCAGAAGCTTGTAAGTTTGATGTAGTCCCATGTGTTCATTTTTCTTCTTTGTTTCTGTTGCCGTAGATGATGTATCAGTGAAAATAGCATGTTATTGAGCAATGTATGGGTTACCATGGATATCAAGAAAGAAATTAAAAACCTCCTGGAAACCAATGAAAATGAACACACAACAACACAAAATCTAAGGGATGCAGCAAAAGCAGTTCTGAGAGGGGAGTTCATACCACTACAGGCCTACCTCAAGAAAAAAGAAAAATTTCTAATAGACTATCTAACCTCACAACTTAAAGAACTAAACAGCAAACCAAAAGTAAATCCCAGAGCAAGTAGAAGGAAGGGAAGAGTAATGATCTGAGCAAAAATAAATGACATGGAGACCAAAAAAACGAAAGGATCCTTTTTCTTCACCTTGTTTGGCCCATGTGGACTTAGTTCCCCTGTTTGAGAAGGAAAAATCCATTCCTAGGTCATCTAGTCAATATCTTGGGTGTTGGTAAATCCATTCTCAGAGAAGGAGATAAACATGGTCACAGCACATTGCCAACTCATATTATAATTCCTGGTCCTCACTCTAAAGCATGTATTTTCTTTCTCCTATTTAAACAACTCTTTGGTATATTACTTATGTAATTCCTTGAATTGGGGCCAAGTTCATTTATGAACTTTGAAACTTTCTTTCTTTCTTTCTTTCTTTCTTTCTTTCTTTCTTTCTTTCTTTCTTTCTTTCTTTCTTTCCTTCCTTCCTTCCTTCCTTCCTTCCTTCCTTCCTTCCTTCCTTCCTTCCTTCCTTCCTTCCTTCCTTCTTTCTTTCTTTCTTTCTTTCTTTCTTTCTTTCTTTCTTTCTTTCTTTCTTTCTTTCTTTCTTCCTCACCCGAGGACATTTCTGCATTCATCCTCAGATAGAGCATAAGGGAGAGAGGGAGGAAGAGACAGAGAGAAACATCGATGTGAGAGAGATACATCAAGTGGTCGCCACCCACAGGACCCCAACTGGGGCTAGGGACAAACTTGCAACTGAGTTATATGCCCTTAGCAAGGACCGAACCCAGGACTGTCTGGTCTGCAGGCCGATGCTCTAACTTCTGAGCCAATCAGGCCAGGGAAGGACTTTGAAACTTTCATTCAGTCTCAATAAGTCTTCCTACTGGGTAACTTGAAATGTAAACATTTATAAAATGAGTCTTTTAAACACCCTAAGTCCTCCTGGATACCTGGGAGCTATTGCAGTCAGGGAACAGTAGAAGAATTAATGCACCACCAAACCTTGAATAGGATGTAGGAGCTGCAGGGATGACTCTGTAACCCCAAATGGAAGGGGAAAAAAGTCACTTTATTTATTTATTTTTCTTTTTATCAATTTATTTTTGTTACAGATGTTTCTCCCTTTTCGCCCATTGACACCCTCCTCCTGATCCCGCCCCAGCCCCCAGGCATTGTTGTCTATGTTCATTGGTTATGCATATATGCATATGTTCTTTGGTGTATCTGTTCTTACCCCATGACTCCCCTCTTATGAGGTTTATCAGTCTATATTCTACTTCTATGTTTCTGGGTTAATTTTGTTCATTATATTCCACAAGTAAGTGAGATCATGCACATGTGTCTTTCTCTGATTGGTTTATTTAATGTAGCATAATACGCTCTAGGTCATCTCAGAGGATAAGAGATCTTTCTTTCTTACAGCTGCATAGTATTCCATTGTGTCTATGTACCACATTTTTTAAAATCTACTCATACTATTGACACTTGGGCTGTTTCCAGATCTTAGCAATTGTAATTAGTGCTGCTATGAACAGAAAGAGTGCCCGCACCTGACTCGAGGTCAACTACCTTCAGGACCATGACTCCTCTGCAAGAGGAAAGGCCATTGGAAAGTGAGTGTCATAAGCTCCGAAGGGAACATATTGCTGCCAAGCCAATGATGGTTAAACACACCTGAGAACTGACAGTGCCCAAGGCCTTTTACTGCCCCAACTGACTGTCTGAACATCATGCCAGAGAAGCCTTAGATGACCCTTGGC
Organism: Molossus molossus; assembly: GCF_014108415.1. Classification (NCBI taxonomy): domain Eukaryota; kingdom Metazoa; phylum Chordata; class Mammalia; order Chiroptera; family Molossidae; genus Molossus; species Molossus molossus. Next base: position 67,894,945 of record NW_023425401.1, read on the forward strand.
ATGACAGATAAGCCTATTACATTTTTACATTTTCATTAGAATGAAGGCAGCTTACTCTTCTCTGACTCACTCTTTAGGGCCTCTCTCTTCCCAAACCTATTTGATCACTCAGGTCAATGGTGCTACCATTTCACTCAATCCCTTGGCTGCAGCCTGGGTAATCTTACTTTTAGTCATGTATTTCTATAGTTCCTGGATGCCCCATCTCCTTATTAGGGATAAACATCTTGTCTAGTCTAGGAACTACCATAACCCTAGGAGCGTTAGTCATAGAAAATAATAAACCCTCATTGTTACACTCGATGGCAATCTAACTTCACACCTTGAATGAGAAATTAATAATATTCCAGAATCTGTCCTCATCGCAGTCCACCCCAAGGTATAGGAAATTAGAATACTGGTAAGGAAAACAATCATACCCCCTGTCAAGATATCTCTAAAAACCAGGGGTACCCTACTTTAACAAAAGACAATATTCTCTAAAACTTGAGGCCATAAAAGGGATAGAAACTCTCATTGAAAGATGTTTAACGCATGAGCTTTCCAGGTCCTACCAGTCAATGCAATACCCCTATTCTCCTAGTACAAAAGTCAAACAGAGAATATTGGTTTTCACAAGACCTAAGGGCAGTAAATGAGACTGTGATTCCAATACATCTTATAGTTCCAAACCCCTACACTACCTTAACTCAAATTTCAGGATAAGCTAAATATTTTATGGTGATATATTTAAAGAGTGCCTTTTTCTGTATCCCCCTTCATTCTGACTCCCAGTACTTGTTTGCACTGAATGGACTAACCCCCAAACTAGGAAAACTTGCCAATATACATGGGCTGTGCTCCCTCAGGACTTTAGGGACAGTACCCATTTGTTTGGAAATGCTTTAGCCAAGGAATTAAAGAACTGCAATTAACCAACAGGTCTCTCCTACAAATGTGTGATGACTACTTAATTTCTAGTACTAACAAAGAGGACTCAGATTTAAAAAAAAAAAAAAATCCATTCTGATATTAAACTTTCTTGTAGATAGAGATATAAAGTCTCTCCCCAAAAGCCCAAATAACCTCCTGGCAGTTCCAATACATAGGACATTTGCTTACTCCAGGAGCCTGGACCCTGTCACCACAAAGAAAACAGGCCACAAAGTAAACAACAACTTCAGGGATTTTTAGGAATAGTTGGTGTCTGCCAACTATGTGGACACCAGGTTTTGGGCTACTTGCTAAACCTCTACATGAGGCTTTAAAGGGAGATGACAAAGGACCTATAGACTGGGCCCCTGAAAGCCACCACACCTTTGAGGAATTAAAAGTGAAACTAAGCAGTGCACCTGCCTTAAGGCTACAAAATCTAGAAAAATCATTTACCCTATGTAGAGTAAAAAGAAAGGAAAAGCACTTGGGGTCCTCACCCAGAAATTAGGCCTGACTCCACAGCCAGTAGCTTACTTTTCAAAATAATTTGATACAGCAGCCAGCTGGCTACATAGTTTACAAGCCAAAGTTGCCATTGCTGTCCTAGAAGGAGAGGACAATAAAGTTGCCCTAGGGAAGTCACTAGAAGTACAAACCCCCCATCAAGTAAAAGCCCTGTTAGAAACAAAAGGACCGCAATGGTTCGCTGGAGGTTGGCTAAGTAAATGTCAGGCTTTCCTCCTGGACTCTCCTAAATTAACTGTAAACTTTCTTTTCTTTTTTTTGTTTTGTTTTGTTTTGTCCTCACATGAGGACATTTTTTCGATATTTTGTTCAGATAGAGTGGGAGGGAGAGAGAGAGAGAAACATCAACATGAAAGGGACACATCGAGTGGTTGCCACCCACACAACCCAACCAGGGCCGGGGACAAACTGCAACTAAGGTATGTACCCTTAGTGGGAACCAAACCCCGGTCTCTTCAGACCGCAGGCCGACGCTCTTACCACTGAGCCAAACCAGCCAGGGCTAACTGTGAAGTTTCAATACTGCCCCCCTTCTTCCAATAAACAAAGAAACCCAGGTTACACACCAATGCATAGAAATTATTGAACATGTATATTCATGCAGATGTGACTTAAAAGATGATCCTTGCCCTGGCTGGTGTGGTTTGGTTGGTTGAAGGATTGTTCTATGCACCAAAGAGTGGCAGATTTGATTCTTAGTCAGGGCACATGCCCAGGTTGCAGGTCTGATCTTTGTTCAGGGTGCGTGCAGGAGGCAGCTGATCGATGTTTCTCTCTCACATCAAAGTCTCTCTTTCCCCCTCTCTCTCTGCCTCTCTCCCTTTCTCTCTCTCTAAAATATATATATATATATATATATATATATGAAAGATTAATTTTACTTAACCCTGAAGCAGATGGTTTATGGATGGCAGCAGTTTTATACAAGATGGGGTCAGAAACACTGGGTATGCCATTGACAGTCTTCAGAAAACAATAGAGGCAAAATCCCTGCCCCCCAAAAGCTGAACTCACTAGCATTCACTAGGGCCTTACAATTAGAAAAAAAACCTTAGAGTTAATAGGTATACTGACTCAAGATATGGGTTTCTAACATTACATGCCCATGTGCTACTTAGAAAGAAAAAGGACTTTTAACATTAAAAACTCCCTCATAAAACACCGTAAAGTTTTAGAACTTGTCAATTGTAACACTCCCCCTGAAACGAGTAGTAATATATGCTGCTGGGGCCACCAAAAGGGAAACACAGATATAATCAAAAGCAATACATTGGCAGATTGGGCAGCTAAGATAGTGGCATGGTCTTCATCAATCACCCTAGAGGCATCTCTTTTCTCCAACCTTCCGCAGACCCCAGGAGGCCCTTCCTACACCACAGAGGAGGTCTCTTGGGCTCTAGAGAATGGATTCTCTAGAAACCTGGCAGGCCTAATGTCAAAAGATAATAAACATTTATTACCTAGAACCTTAAAATGGCAATACATCAAAATGCTCCATGATGACGTCCACTTGGGAAGAGATGATCTTACCCTTGTTTCCCAATTGTTTGTAATATAAGGGCTTTATAAAACTGTAAAGGAAGTAACCCGAGAAGGTGTGCACTGCTTCAAAAAAAACCTCCAGAGTCACCTCTCTACTCAGCCCCTCCTGAGGCCAATGCAAGACCAGGGCACATACTCTGGAGATGATTGGCAAAGTGATTTCACTCAACTGCTCCCTAAAGCTGGATTTAAATAATTGCTAGTATTTGTAGACACTTTCACCAAATGGACTGAAACCTTTCCTACCAAAACAGAAAAAAGTTACCAAGGTGGCAAAGTACTTAACTAAAAGAAACCTTAACTAGGTTTGGACTACCAAGAAGCTTACAAAGTGACAATGGAACCCTATTTTGCAGCCAAGATTACACAATAGTTGACTCAAGCTATAGGAATCAACTATCACTTACACTCATTATGGAGACCTTCATCTATGGGCAAGGTAGAAAAAACTAATCAAACCCTAAAAGGGATTCTAGCCAAGCTATGTCAAGAAACTCAGAGTCCTGGGTGTCTATGTTACCCATAGGTCTCAGGAGAATGAGAACTGCACCTAAAAAAAAGGTACAAGTAAGCTCCTTTGAATTCACCTATGGCAGGCCCTTTCTCAGATCTGACCTGCTAATAGACAACCCTTTCCAACTGTTGTCATATGCCATTAATCTAGGACAGGTTCAAAAAGCATTACAGGAATATGGAAACAAAATTATATATGCTACTGATAGAGACTATCAACACAAACAAGTAAAACCAGGAGACATGGTCTATTTAAAAACCTAAAGAGATAAATGTCCTGAGTCTCAACTACAACCCAGATGAAAGGCCCATATTAAGTCCTACTAACTGCTTCAACTGCAATAAAGCTCGAGGGATACCCAGTTGGGTTCATTTATCTCAAATCAAACCAGTTTCTTGTGAGTCCCCACAGGAACAACAACCTGAGATCTACTCCTGTGAGTCCATCAAGGACCCCATGCTCCTTTTCAAGAAACAAGAACCTGTTACAGATAAGTAATATAATATCTGGGTCTTAATATAATTATATTTCTCATATTTCTGACACTCCTTCTACTAGCCTGTTGATACACTCAGGCTCTTCCCCTACAAAACAAATTTTCTTGTCCCTTTTAGATTTAACCCTTATCAGATAAAGTCCCACTCCAGTAAACTTTTTGTCAAATTTGTCACCTCTAGAATATAATTCCATGTCAAGATGATGACATTTTGGGGATTCCAAATTATCTCTACTTTAGAAGGATAAGTTAGTTAATGGACTCTCTGTTTCAGTCTTAGATCCAATTCCAGTGGGATCTATATGTTGATAATGCTTTATATTACTATGTTCATTTATTGATTATCATACATTTAAGTCCATCAACCCAAAAACTAGCATGTTGTCTAACACCGTTATTTAAGAGGCCTACTTTTCTATATTTTTCTCTGAATTTTAAATAGCATAATATTGGCTAAAAATTTGTCATTTACATTTTTAATGCTTCAATAATATAAAAATAAAATCAGATTATATTGAGGGCCATCTTAATACATATATTATTCACTGTGCTGAGTACTTGTAAATGGACAGATTCAAATCTTAAAACAACCATACAAGGCAGAAACTATTATTATCTTCATTTTTTAAGTAAGGAAAGTATGATAGAGATAAGTAACTTGTCCAAGGCCACATAACTATTGTACAGTGTTATTGAAATTCATCCACAGCCAGGCTGCCTGAAGACCTAGGGCTCCAGCTCTGTCCTGGGTGAAAAAGTCAACATTCAACTAATTATATTTGCTGCTTACTTGATATGATTGTAGAGGACTCCCCACTTCACCAGTCAAATTGTCCAATAAATAGTAGATTATTATATTAAAAAGATAGCAGAGCTGGGTGGGTAGAATTGTGTTCTTATTCATACAAATTTATATATAATAAGAAATGGAATGGATAGGTAAATTAATGACTGGGGTAAAATGGAGAAAGAAGGATCCATAAAAGTAGAAAAGGAAATGCTCCCCTGATGTGTCCCCAAAATTTACAGAGTAAAAAGGTGCTATAGTACTTTATTTAGAATAAGTAAGGGGCTTACCATATAATAAAATATTCAAAGTGTTTTTAAACACTTATTAAATTAAGGTGATAGAATGGATGCATGTGTATATAAAATGATCAGTTTCACATATATTTATAAATATACAGGGACAATTAAAATTTTACAGTAAATAGCCCAGCTGCTGGGGCCCAGTGGTTGAGGACTGACCCATGCACCAAGATGTAGCCAGTTCAATTTCCGGTCAGGGCACATGCCCAGGTTGTGGGCCTCATTCCCAGTGGAGGACATGCAGGAGGTGGCCAATTGATGTTCTCTCTGATTGTGGTCTCTGTCTCTCTCCCTCTCCCTTTCTCTCTCTCTAAAATCAATAAAGAAAAACTATTTTAAAACATAATAAAATGAAAATTTCAGTAAATAGTAACTACTTTAAAATATTACATTAAATAATAAATTTCAATAGGTCTTTCCCTGGCCGGATTGGCTCAGCAGTTAGAGTGTTGGACTGTGGTCCAGAGAGATCCCGGTTTGGTTCCTGCTAAGGGCATGCACCGCAGGTACAGTTTGTCCCTGGCCCTGGTTGGGTTGTGCAGGAGGCAGCCACTCGATGTGCCCTTTCACATTGATATTTCTTTCTCTCTCTCTCTCCCTCCCCCTCTGTCTGAACGAAAAATGGAAAAATGTCCTTGGATGAGGATAAATAAATAAAAAACAGTCTATAAATTTCAATAGGTCTTTATCATATTGATTTTTAGTCAGCATAATTCAAATGTAAAAGGATGTTGAAATATTCTATATCTCAGGATATCAGTTTGATCACACTTGACCCAAGCCTCTTCCTTCCTGAATCAGATATTTATTGAACATCTACTCTTTGTTGACTCATTAGATACCAGGCATATTGGTAATTGTTGTGAGAGATACAAAGATGGATATATTAAGGAGAACAATGTAAAAGGTGTGCAGGATACCAGTTAGGTAAGAAGGTTCACTATGCAAGGTTGAGCAAAATAATCAGAGAGCTTGACTGTAGGTTTAATGTATGTTTGGGGGTCAGGAAGCATTGAAGTTTTTTGAACATAAGTGCAACTTTATAAATGCAGTGTCGTGTGAGATTAATCTGACAATGGTGAGCAGAACAGACGGGAGCTGAACTCTGCAAGGTTTGAAAAACACCTATAACTAAAATGATGAGGGTCAGGTCTAAGATTATGAAAGAGAGTAGAGAAAAGGGACAAATTCAGGACATGTTCCAGTTTTTAAATCCAACAACCAAATGAACCGATAATAGACATAGAACTTGGAGAATAACTTGCTAAGAGGTAAGAAGATGGGAAAGTCTAAGAGCTGTCTAAGTTTTAATGTTAAATGAGTAGGATATGATGTCCTCACCAAACTAGACAGTTGGAAAAAAGTCACTGTGAAGAGCGAGATACTGGATTCTGTTTTAATCATGTTAGTTCAAGGTAACATTATGGCATTAAAACAAACCAGCATATCAGGCAATTGTAGACACAGGTGCATAGCCCAGATGGGGGACATCCATGAAAAATCTTAAATCTTACACCATCAGACAAGTTTGGTCTGTGAGAGAGGTGAAGCAGAACTAAAGAGATTTTTGTGTTTTTTATTTTTTAACCTTACTATGAAAATTGTTTCCTTAAACCCAAGTTCCCATACTTATTCCTTTTGCTTTGGTATATATGAATAGGTACTTCTCTGTTTATTTTGCTTTAAAGTTATTCTCTCAAATCTCCTATTCACCTCCTTATTTTTTCTTCAACTGCCACCCTGGCTGAACTTAGCCAACCACTTGATCCTCTCTATTTTTCGCTCTTCATTTTCTATAATGCAAGGGAGTTAAACCATAGACAATATCAATGTGCTTTCTAGTCTCCCATATGGTTAAGTTTGGGACATATGACCAGTTCTGGTGGGTGAACTATGAGAAGCAAGAGATGTCTCTTTCAGCCCAATGCAGTTTGTTTCCTCCAGGTTTGTATTTCCCTCTTGTGGTAACCTCAGGGTTAATGTGCTCCAGATGGTGTCACTACAAAATGGAGGCAAGTCCACATGTTCTATATTGGACTTTATATAGGCAAAAAAATAAGCCTTGGTTGGGCTGAGTCACTAAAATTAGGAAGTGATCTGCTGTGGGTACTAGTATTATTTATGGCAAGTCACATACCATCCTATAAGATCCTGACATTTGAGAATGACTGAGCTATTTCAAATAGAGAAGTTACAGGAGAATTTGAAGAGCAGGGCAAAGTTTTCATTATGGAAGACATTGTATACTGCCTATACCTCAAATTTGCCTCCCACTCCACACTCAAGTCATGAAGATTGGAAATATTTTATTAATGTTTTCTTAAGCAATATAATCTCTATAACACAATGTGAGGCAATCTACATAGGAAATACAGAGCATTCCTGGCTCATGCACAGTTATTTCTTATTTGCCCTAAGAATCCACCCAAGACTTCTGGTCAAGTTGTCAGCATAGGTAAACGTGGTATTGCCTCCTCTAACAAACTCATCAAAATTACAAGTAAACTACAACACAACTATCATTCAGAACTACCTGAAATTGAGCTGAATGGAAGTCCTACAACCATGAAATTAACAAAACAGCCACACTGAGACTGGTAAGAGAGGCATAGGCACAGACAGGCTGGTCCCACACCCACATGTGGCAGATAAAAATCAGGAGGAACACCTCAGCTGTGCAGCTCTTCCCTGAGAAGTGAGGGGTCCCCATCCCACATCAGGCACCCAGCTCAGGGTTCCAGTGCCAAGAATAAAAGTCCCCATAACTTCTGGCTGAAAAAACCAACAGGACCTGAGGCGGAGGGACGCTGTGGCTGCTGGAGCCCCGGGCAGGTCCTTTTAAAGGGCCTGTGCATGGACTTACTCGGACTTGCTCCCTCTGAGCTCTAAGGAGAGGCAGCTTGAGGGGTGCCAGAGACATACAGAGAAGAACTGAGCTGTTTGGCCTTAGGATGAGGGCTGATAGGGCAGCTTTTTTCTGGATAGAGGTGCTGGCAGAGAGTGATGTTTCTTTGGTGAGCCTTCCCCTGGGGTGGCAGACAGCTGCCATATCTGGGACTCCAGCGACATGGCTCACCCTATTGCCCCACCCTGGTGATTACTTGAGGCCCTGCCCCACCCAACTTTTTGGCCCACCCAAGCTATTTCCAAAAGCTTTGCCATAGAATTGGCCTGTCTTGGATCCTGCTTCAGAGTTTCCTAACATTTCTCAAACAAGCAGTATCTAGATTCAGAGAGCCTCATACCTCTCGTTAAGTGGCCCCAGGCCTGGAACTAGAAGCAACCAGCCTTGGTTCACAACTTGGCTTTTCCTTGACACCTCCAAGCCTAGCACAAGAAGCAGCCATCTGCATATCACTTTGTAGCTTATGCCGGGTGGCCCCGGATAGAACACAGGCAGTGGCTGACACACCAAGTGAACAGCTTCAGACCATATTGAAAGACCATTATTCGACCACCTCTACAAGTGACACACTCAATGAGTGGACTCAGTGGGTACCAGAGCCCTGATGAAGTAAGTCTTGTTCTGTGTGGTGGGCCCTACACAACTGATTCTCTAAGGTAATCAAAGGCCATTGGCCAGTGGGTATAGCCAATCCTTGCAGCTGATCAGCCTGAGTAAATCCCTCCCATTGACATGCCAATAGTGACCAAGACTCAACTACAACAGAAAGGTGTACAGTCCACACTAGGGGTGGACCTCGAGAGCCCACCTGGGGTGATCAGGGAGACTTCCACTGGATCCTACAGAACACCTACAACAATAGGCCACCCTAGAAAGCCTAGGAAACATAGCAACTCTACCTAATACATAGAAACAATCACAGGGAAGCATCCAAAATAAGGAGACAAAGAAACATGTCCCAAATGAAAGAAAAGAACAAAACAGCAGGAAAAGAACTAAACAAAATAGAGATAAGCAATGTAACAGATACAGAGTTCAAAACACAGGTTATAAAGTTGCTTAAGGAACTTGATGAGACATTCAAGGAACTTAAGGAGACCTCCAAGAAACTTAGTGAGAGCATCAACAACATAAAAAAGGCAGTCAGAAATGAAGGATGCACTAACTGAAATAAAGAATAATTTACAGGGAATTAATAGTAGAGTAGGTAAAGCCAAGAAGCAAACAATTGATTTGGAATATAAGTAAGCAGAAAACCCCCAATCAGAACAGCAAAAAGAAAAAAAGAATCCAAAATAATAAGGATAGTGTAAGGAGCCTCTGGGACAACTTTAAGCTTGCCAACATTAGCATCATTGGTGTGGCAGAAAGAGAAGACAGAGAGCAAGAAATTGAAAACCTATTTGAAAAAATAATGATAGAAAACTTCCTAACTTGGTGAAGGACACAGACATACAAGTCCAAGAAGTACAGAGAGTCCCAAACAAGTTGAACCCAAAGAGGTCCCCACCAAGACACATTATCATCAAAATGCCAAAGGTTAAATATGAAAAATCTTAAAAGCAGCAAGAGAAAAGCAGTTTGTTACCTACAAAGGAGCTCCTATAAGACTGTCAGCTGATTTCTCAAAAGACACTTTGCAGGCCAGAAAGGATGGCAAGAAATATTCAAGGTGATGAAAAGCAATGACCTACAACCAAGATTACTGTATCCTGCAAAGCTATCATTTAGAATTGATGGATATATCAAGAATTTCCCAGACAAGAAAAATCTAAAAGTTCATCACCACCAAACCAGTATTATATGAAATGTTGAAGGATCTTCTTGAAGGAGGAGAAGAACAAAAATATGAATAATAAAACGGCAATTAATTCTTATCTATCAACAATTGAATCTATAAACAAAATGAGCAAGCAGAACAGAAACAGACTCATAGATACAGAGAACTTTTTTTGTTATTTGCCACATGGGTGGGGGCTGGGTGGATTGGTAAAAAAGGTGAAGAAATTAAGAAGTACAAATTGATTGTTAGACTGATAAACCTCAAAGGGAAGGGTGGAGGGAAGGGTGAGATAAACCAAAGAACTTCTATGCATACATGCATAACCAATGGACACCAACAATAGTGTGGGGATGGCAGGAGGGGTGAGGATTGGGGAGGAGGAGGTCAATGGGGAAAAAGGGGGGGAGGAATATCTGTAATATATTGAACAATAAAGATGAGTTAAAAAAAAGAAAAGAGAGAGAGAATCCACCTGATATTTATTATTGCACATTCTGCTTACATGCTTTACAAATGACATGTAACAACACTAAAGGAATGTTATCTGTGAACCTTATTTTGAAGACCTCATATTAAAGTCAAATATATGTGCAGATTATATAATTTAACAACACTTGTGTTTTTCCACTCCATTATGGACACTGGTATGCTTCTCAGATAAAATTTTATACTTAATTATGCAATGAATGTCTTTTGTTTTAACTACTTTTATTTTTGGTGGGAAATTATTGATGAAGATTTTTTCTGTGTGTGTGTGTCCTCTCCATAGAAATAGTTATTTTTTCAATGGGAATAAATATTGAGAATAGAGGAATCATTTAGAGGTTTGAAGCCAGAAATATCTGCTCAGAGTTAATCATAATTTCCTTTGTAACCCCCATAAATAGCTGAGGTTACATAAGTAATGTGGAGTGTGATTAGGGTTTACTGAGCATAGGCATAAGATATTTACAAAATTTTGACATGAAACACACTTTATCCTAACACTCTATACTTTTTACCATGCAAATCTGGGGAAAGTGGCATCTGGTTCCTTGTTTTGTTTGTGGGTGGGCTCTTCACTAATCTATGGAATTTCTACTCTGTTACAAACCAATGTCTGAAGATATGACATGCAAAAAGCTCAATTCTTTCCATATTTAAGATCAATGATAGTGCCATGTATATGCAACTATACTGTCATAGTGGAAGAGTTAGTTTTCAATTCTCAGAATAATCTAATAAAATGATCCTTGCAGTTTAGATGGTTGAATTACCATTTTTTGAGAAGAAAACATAGATTACTCCAGTGAGCGTTGATTTAGTTCCCAAAGGTAGATATGGAAGAAGCTCATGATTTGGGAAGCTGGTGAGTTTAGCTAGCTACAATATTTGGATAAGGGACAGGGCCATGCCACTAGAACCACCATGGTCTTCTAGCAGCACGCAAGTGTTCTAAAACACCGATTTTATTTTAAAGTGAAATGTTCATTGTAAAACGATGTAAAGAATTATCAAAGTGGGCAAGGTTCAAATCTAACACAGTAACAACATAGTTTTAATTTTTTTAGAAAAAAATTGAGTAGAACTTCTTCAAAACACTGACCCAAAGTAGAGTAAAAGGGGCTTTCCTTTCTGGTTTCCAATAGTAAAACATTGATCCCAAAAACAAATATATTTTGCCCTCTAGAGGTTTACTCTTCTGTGGAGCAGTAGTCTGGTCCTCTTTATTTCACTGTCTTTTAGCTGTCTTACATTGATCTCCAAAACCATAAGTTTGCTAATTTCCCCCTCCCCCACCCCCCTTAGTTCCTAAGCTAATGCTGATGGGGAAAAAGGTATTTGGCTCAGGAAAAGTCTCACAGATAATGGTGGGTTGGTGGAGAGAAGAATGGTAAGAGAATAGTTAATATATTTGTGACTCAATATGTTCCAAGCAAAATATTAAGTACTATATAAATTTTAGCTTCTTACTCCTCTAAAAAAGTCCCTTAAGAAGCTATTATAATGGTTGTTTCCTTTTATTGATGACAATCTGAGACTGTTAGGGGTTAATTAACATCCTCACTAAATAGAGGTTATAGGATGTGAACCAGACCCATCTTGTCCTCTTCCTACCACCTTGCTTTTCTGGGCATACATGATTGACTACAGCTTCTGAGTACTTGCATGCCATTTCCCCCCACCTGCCATCCCTGCAACCACACATACCCACACACATACACACATGGTTTCTTAAAGACTAGAACACTCAATCCAGGAAAATGGAAATCTCTGGAGTCTGAGTATCTTCTATAGCATTGTGTATTTACATGATTTCTTACTCATTTGAGATGTGTCTTAACTCCAATATCTTCCAAGTATTGGACCCTGTCAGAAACCTAAGCAGTAACTGAGTCCTGCTTCCTAGCTGTGGCTTCTGTCATCCTCCTTCACATGCAATCTATCTTTACAACTCAAACATTAGCAAAAGCCAGGCTTAATGAAAAGACTTCCCAACACAATGTACTACCTCTACTTGCCTTTGTAAGTGTACCTTTGCCTGAAATATCACCCTCACTATTTTCTATCTGTCAAATTGTGCTCCCAGATATTGATAATGACCAGAATCTTTTATAAGCCTAAAGATGAGTCCACAAAGATAACAAGTTTGACTTCACCACAAATCTCCTCTGTAGCTAGGATAATTCTCCTCAAGTCTATCCATTGCCTGAGCAGCAGGTCCCCACTTAGGCCTGGTTCCTTTTCACTTACAATTTTTCCAGTATTTCTCACTGTTGAGCCCATCACCATATCTTATCAACCCAAGTGAACTGATATGTTCTACCCAGAAGCAAGAAAGGAAGTGTTTATGTGTTTTTAATGAAAAAAAAAAAAAATGTATAAGGGCATGGTTTGTGTCCTGGGATAATCTAGCATGTTCTTCATTTAGGTCCTTGGAAAGTATATTAATAAGATAATAATTTTCATTTATTTAACTGTTATATAATACCTTATAGATTGTTTCCAAAGATGGCCACCAACAGTTTATCCCATGCCTGTCCTCCCAGTAAAAGGTAGAATTTATTTCCCCTCCCTTTGAATTTGGACTGGCTTTTTGATGTGTTTAGACCAATGGGCATCATGCCAATATGAAGCCTAGTCCTTAAAAATGCTACCAGATTCCTCTTTGTGCTCTTATAGCCCTGAGGCACAGTGTAAGAGGAGCAACTAGCTGCATCAAGAAAGAAATAGAGATAGAGAGAAAGAGAGATCCAGCTATCCCCCAGCTATTTCAGTCACCCCAGAGGTACCAGACATATAAATGAAACCATTGTTGGACCTTCTAACCTCAACTAAGTCCCTATCTAAATTCAGTGTGACCCCCACTTGACTTCATTTGGAGCAAAAGGATGACCCAGCTGAGCTCTACCAACCCAAAGAGTGACAATAAATATTAAATCATTGTTGTTTAAGCTGCTAAGTGTTAAGGTAGTTTGTAATTAGAAATATTCCCCCTTTTACTGGAACAAGTATGCCTTGCATTCTGCTTGTATCCAATATATATTTATTTCAGTCAATACTGGCAAAGACATTGACTCCTATTGTTCGTTGTAAGGGTTCAAGAGTAAAGAAGCCTGGGGGATAATCTGAATTCTCTAAATTAACATTCCTTACCCTACCTTTGGAGAAGTTTCAGGGCAGCATCTGAGATAAAGTACACAGTCAGGGCCAACCATGTACTTTTTTTTTTTTTGGAAGTGTTTTTGAGGTTGGGGAGAGGTGATTTTTAATCTAGCTCCTGACAAATTACTGCCTGAGAGAGTAAAACTGCGTATATGTTTTTTATCTAATGACAGAACTCTACATTTTATCTAAAGTGATATTATGTGCAAACCAGATATTTTACATAGCCAGTAGTTTGCCTTCAAATATTTATAAATCTCCCTAATAGCTGACAAGACTTGAGATCGGCAGTGACTTTAGCTCTTGGTTAATATTTCTTATTTTAAACTCCATGGATTAGGCTATAGATTTTTTTTAAGGACAATATTTCCCTAGGAGGTTGTTAAAAAAACAACTTCAAATATCATAATTGCTTTTACTTTCAGAGAAAGCAACTAAATGTTCATGTTTTATTGTGTCTTTTTGTTCATGGAAGTTCTTCATTAAAGGATATATTTACCCTATTCTCTTTTGAACCAGCAAAAGCCCTTTTGTGGCAGTATCAAGGAGGCCTTTGAGTAGCTCTTTCAGGTCCCTAGGATAATTGCTAAATTATTTTTCAGTATATTATAATTTAATGGCCTAGAGATCATTTGAATCCCTACAGGTAGACAGCTGTTAACTATCCCTGAGCTCCTCTGGCTCTTGGAAATGAACTGAAAATGAAGTTGTTTGCAGCTGCAGTTGATAGAGCTACCATCTGCTAAGCTCCCTAAAAGCTCTGAGCCAAGGACGTTGTTTCTAACTGCTTCACAGCACAATGAGCAGTTTTCTAAAGGAAACTGGCTTGAAGGTCATTTCTTCCCATCTCCAGAAGGCATTTCCAGAAAGAAGCACCTGGTGACCCTGATCCTTTGTCATCTAAGCCTTTGTTCTGAAACTACTCCAAGGATAGGGGAATTGGAGAATTCAAGATACCTTCTCCAGGACTTCAGCAGTGTGACCATTTACACCTACATGAAACTCTCTCTGCCTCAAAGTCTACCTTTACGTGTCCTTCTCTTTGTGCTCCTCTCTTTGGGCAACCACCTCCCACAGCAATGTTGCCTTCTGAAATGCTCAAACATAGTATACCACAAGATTATCTTTCTGCTTTTTGTTTTCTGAATTCTTAGTATCCCTTTTACCCCTCTATAGCCTAAGCAAACACACCCATAGTTTAGTACCATATCTTCCAACTTCTAATTGAATGTCTCCTACCAGACTTCCTATCTTTCCCAATCAGCATTTATAAAGAGAAATCAATCATATTTCCATCCAAATAATGGCTGAATCTGAATTTTTCTATTTGCTGACTCAAATTTTTGAGTTTTGACCTTGAACAGCCTACTTACAGGCTATTGATCTACTTACTTTGCAAGCCCAATATTACAACCATAGATTAAAAACTTCACTGTCTAAAATCTGGATACTTGCAGTAGTTTTCTAGTTCTTCCTTTTGTCTCTCTCTCTTTCTTTTTTTTTTTTTTTTTTTTTTTTTTACCTTCTAAGATACATTGCTCCTGGAGAAATTGTTCTAATGTAATTATTCTTACTTTACACCTCTGTTCAAAAATCTCAAATTCTGGGGAAGGCAGGAGGGAGTTGGGAGCAGGAAGAAGGGGGTCAATGGGAAACAAGGGGGGACATTCGTAATGCTTTCACAATTTAAAAAAAGAAAAGAAAATCTGCAATTATTTCTCATATTCAATATAAATGCTTTCACAATGACATGTAAAGTATTTTACAATATGGCCTCTACCTACCTACCTGGCCTCACATCCAGCCCGTGTCTTGCATTTGCATAGATATTGGACTGAACCATTATGTTGAGCAATTTCAGAGGGTGTATTGATGTGAACCTCCGTGTGGAGGGTGGTGTGCAATGCAGAGGACCTGGTCATTACATGCCATAGACACTTCCACCTCTAGGCCTTTGCCTATTCTGTGTTTCCCCTTCCTTTTACTTCTTCCTCATATTTATTTTCCCTTTATATTGTCACATTCGAGCCCAATATTTTTTCCTCTGGAAAGGCTTCTCCCATTTGCCTTTGTTTTTAACCTGTAGCAATTTATTGTTTAAATCATTAGTTGGCACTTATGTTCTACCATGCACTTATTTCAATTTAGTTATTCTTTATGTGTGTTATCTATTTCTGGAACTACAAAAAATGTTTTTAGATAGCAGGAACTACTCTGAAATTATGTGTAGCTTCAATGTTCATTAATAATGATATTTATGATGACAGTTTCTAATGTTTGTTTGTTTTTTTCACACATAGACCATAGTTGTAAAAAATATTTTCTTTAATGTCTAGGCAGAAAGATTTGTAACAAAAGAGTGGATAACTGCATTGCCCATAACCACATACCTCTTTTTTTTTTTTTTTTTACTCTTAATATCTGATTTTATATTTCAATCAATTAATTAACATATATCATGATAGAAATGCTAGTATCAGCCAGAGTTTAAGGCTGCTGAAAATATTGTTTATAGCATATGGTGTTGCTATCTAGTTCTCTGTTGAAATTTTCTCCTCCCTTTGCATTGCCTTCACACTCTCCTGATTCTCTTTCTATTCCTCTTTATTCATCTTATTTGAAAAAAAAAAAAAAAATATATATATATATATATATATATATATTTGTCATGCATCTTTCTCTCAGACCTTTCCTTTGGCTCTCTTCTTTTCTCACTCCAATAACTAGCTCAAGGAGGAGGATGGTTCCCATGCCTGTCTACAGCAGTGAACCTTTTTCTAACTGCCAGATATACATCCTCTTTTGCCAGCTGGAAACCCTCCTTGGATGTTCTTTAGACACTTCACACTTATTTTTCTCCCCCTCCCTATGCGTCTGTCTTGGTTAATTGCACTACCATCTTCTCAAGCTAAAAGTTCAGGGTCATCATTCTTTTTTCTACTTCTTACTCCCAACACCAGTCTTGGTCTCCTGTAGTTTTCACCTTTTAAATATGTTTTATTTTCTCTGCTGTTATGTCTTGAGTCCTTTGCATCCATCAGGATAATTAACCCTAGCTGCTGTAGCTGTCAAACTTAAGAAATCTTTTTTTTTATTTTTTCCACCACAATTCATCCCCTTTATGCCCTCTTTCACTTTCACCCATTCCACCCCCCTGTACTGTAGGTGCAGACAAGTACTGTATATCTTTTCTTATCTATTTTTGCTCAATCCCTCCACCCTCTACCCCATGCACACACATACCAGAACTGTTCTCTACCTGCTCTCTATCTATGACTCTGTCTCTATTTTGTTTGGTAGTTCAGCTTGTTCATTAAATTTCTCATATTAGTGAACCCACTGAATGGAAGAATAACTCACATCTGCTAAGGGGTTAATATCCACAATTTCTAAAAAACTTATAAAACTCAACACCAAAAAAATAAAATAAAATAAAAAAACAGCAACAACAAAAAAACAGTTCAATTTAAAAAATGGATAAAAGACCTGAATAGACACTTCTCCAAAAAAGACATACAGATGGTGAATAGAAATATGAGAAGATGCTCACATCACTAATCATCAGAAAAATGCAAATTAAAACTACAACGAGATATCACTTAACACCTGTCAGAATGGCTGTCATCAGCAAGTCAACAAACAAGTGTTGGAGAAAATGTGAAGAAAATGGAACCCTTGTGCACTATTGGTGGGATTGTATGTTGGTACAGTCACTGTGGTAAGCAGTATGGAGTTACTTCAAAAAATTTAAAATGGAACTGCCTTATGATCCAGTGATTCCACTTCTGGAAATGTATTTGAAGAAACCCAAAACACTCATTTGAAAGAATATATGTACCCCTATCTTCACTGCAGCATTATTGATGATAGCCAAGATCTAGAAGCAGCCCAAATGTCTATCAATAGATAAATGGATATAAAAGCTATGGTACATTTACACAATGGAATACTACTGTGCCATAAAAAAAGAAATAAAATTCTACCCTTTGTGACAGCATGGATGGATCTGGAGAACATTATGCTAAATGAAATAAGCCACTCAGAGAAAGACAAATTTAGAAATCTTAATGGCTTAAAATAACAGTGGTATGGTTATGGATTCATTCAAATCTAATACAGGTGGTCTCTGAAGTGGCTTTCCTCCATGTGGTCATTCAGGATTCATTCTGCTTTCATCTGTCATCTCAATAAATGCATCTGTGATCTCTGATAAAAGAGAAGAGAGAAAAGAGGAACAGACCAGCACTTTATGCCTTATACAGATGTAACACATGAGAAGTGCAAGGAGAAGTGGCAGACCATTGGGCAGAAGTAGTCACATAATCTACTGGAAAAATAAGAAAGGCTGAAAAATATGGAGACACGTGGAATATATGGTGAGCACTAAATATCTACTATGTTCTTCTTCTCTCTCACCTGCACCACTGTCCCTTCTCCTAACTTGTTTCCCTAGTTTCAGTTTTCTATTTTACCCTACTTATATACTTACACTAAAAAGGTTTTATTTGTTATATTTTTCTTTCTTGTAAAATACAAAACTCATCATGTCACTTCTCATTTAAAATTCAACAATGACTTTCTACTATGCACAGAATAAAATTTAAAGTCCTGCAAAATCTGACTTCAATCTACTTTTCCATTTATACCTCAATGTCTACAAACCCTTAGCTAGAACCATGCTAGACAAAATAGCCTCTGTTCATTCTTTTACTTTCACCCTTTGGTACATATACGACTCTCTTTCTGGAATATATGGAAAATGTAATTTTAATGCATTTTTTAAGATTCATTTTTTCCCCAATATTTATTAATTTATTTTTGTTATAGATGTTTCTCCTTTTTTCACTCTAGATACCCTCCTTTCCTTCCTGGACCCCCCACCCCCACCCCCAGCATTGTTATCTATGTCCATTGGTTATGCATACATGCATATAAGTTCTTTGGTTCATCTCATCCATCCCCCTGTCCCCCTATCCTGAGGTTTGTCAGTCTGAACCATACTCCATTCTATGTCTCTGTGTATATTTTATTCATCAGCCAACCTTGTTCATTATATTCTACAAATAAGTGAGATCATGTGATACTTGCCTTTCTCTGACTGGCTTATTTCGCTTAGCACAATACTCTCAAGGTCCCTCCATGTTGTCTCAAAGAATAAGAAATCTTATTTTCTTACAGCTGCATAGTATTTCATTGTATATATGTACCACAGCTTTTCTCTCTGAATCATTATGTCAATGCAAACATTGAACATAGATACCTACAGAAAAAAATATATATATACAAGTCAACAACTCAATTTTTAAAAAAATTTACTGAATTTATTCAGGTGACATTGGTTAATAAGATTATATCAGTTTCAGGCATACAATTATATAATATATTATGTATATATTATATTGTGTGTTCACCACCCCAAGTCAGGTCTCCTTCCATCACCATTTATCTCCCCTTTACTCTCTTCTACCTCCCCCCACTCCCTTTTTCCTCTGGTAATCACCATACTATTGTCTGTGTCTATGAGTTTGTTTTTTAATTTGATCAATCTCTTCACCTTTGTTTTTTTTCACCCAGGCCCCCAATCCTCCTCCCTATCCATATCTATGAGGCTGTTTCTATTTTATCTGTTAGTTTATTGTGTTCATTACAAATCCAATTCTTCTAGTCCTCTTTATCTTAGAAAAAAACAGAACTAGGGCTCAGTTTGCTTCTTTTCCCCTTAAATTAAGAATGTAAACACACTTTGTATCATTCCTACCCTATGTAGGCTCTAATCCCTCAAAAAGCCTGTGGTGAATGGTGCTGCTTTCTTAAACACAGGTTCTAGATCCCTAATAAGACTATTACAGGAAAATTTGGAGACACACAACAGCTGATGAATTTCATATTAGAACTGGAGTATTTCTCTCCTGGTCTAATCCATGACCACATGAGCCAGCTTTTTCTGCCAGCAACTACCCCTGGGACCAGGTTTCTATCTGGATGTAGAGGAAGATGAGATCTTTGCTGTTGACGGATTAAGCTACCAGGAGCTATGATTATTCAAACACAGAATAGGAAATTTCCCTTGGGAAACCAAGCTGCTTTAGCAATAGACCAAAGAATTAGTGAGAAGACAGTATAGCCTAGGGGAAACAGCCAGCTGTCTGCATGAAGATAGACAATCCAAGGTCAAGTCTATTAAGAAGGCCTGTTATTTAACCCCTCTAATCTACAGGTTCATCTGCATTTCTTTCAGGAATAGGGGTAGTAATTACATAAAACAACAAATGTATGGCAGATTAATATCTGAGATGTTAATTTGTATTTTCTCTCTGCACCTCCTCTCCCACATACACTCATAGACAACCCAATATTTGGATTTACTTACATTAAGGATTTTTCATTTCATGAAAGAGAACTCTTTGTCTCAGTAAAAATGTTCCTGTCCTTCTGTATTGCTAAATTCACAAAACAGATACCAGTACAGGAGAAGAGAGTGAGAGGACCATGGAAGGAAGAGAGAGCTGGAGGCTGACAGATGACAGAGAAATCATGAACTGTTGTGAGGCAGTGCCTTAAGTCGACCTCAGAGGGTGCCCAAAGGAAGGCAGTACAATAAATAGAAGGGCTCTCAGCCTATCAAACATTCCAGGGCCACAGCTATACTGTCAAAAGCCCAGAGCTGCAGGAATTGGAGGTCTCAGGAGCAACTAGTGTAGCCTGACAACAGAGGGCTGGAATTGTCTTTTGTTATACAGGATAATCATAGTAATGATTAAGAATTCATTTCTCTACCAAGCAGGTAGAATGGAGGCTGGAAATTTAATTTTAATTGAGTTAAAGAAAATCTTGAAATACAATGTTTCTCATGCCCCTGTGTTTTAGAATAAGGAGCTTATGTGCTACCAGTGTAAAGTCCCTCACACTTGGTAAGCTTTAGTAGATGTTCATCTGTCTCCTCCTTTCCATCCCTTTTATTCTACTGCTCTGAATATAATGGCAAGTGCTCAGGTAGATCTGCTTGCACCATTACATTAACTCTGACCCAGTCTCCTGGAATGAAAGTTCTATATCATACAAAATAGTTCTATTAAAATCACAGTGAAAGCTAATGGTGTAAAGTTCTTAAGATAGAACAATAACTCAAAAATCTCAGAAAGATAAAATTATAAAAATATGTAGCCATACTCAGGCTCACTTTTTCAGAGGATTTATCATGCTCTTTGGAGCAGGGAGACATAAACCTCTATTTATATACTTTGGCATTTTGCCTAAGGTTTGTTCTCAAGGCAGCCCTCATGAAGACAAGGTTCAGGTAAGGTGGGCAGAATAAGTGACAGGTTGCTGTTACTTGCTCTGTCCCTTTTTTTTATCCTCACCCGAGAACATTTTTGCATTTATATTCAGATAGAGTGGGAGGGAGAGAGGGAGGAAGAGAGAGAGAGAAACATCGACGTGAGAGAAACACATCAAGTGGTTGCCACCCACACAACCCCAATCGGGGGCAAGGACAAACTGCAACTGAGGTACGTGCTCTTAGTGGGAACCAAACCTGGGACTCTCAGTCCGTAGGCTGACACTAACTGCTGAGCCAAACCGGCCAGAGCTGCCCTGTTCCTTTTTGTTCTAGATCAGAAGTTAGCAAACTACAGCCCGTGGAACAAATGCAGCTCAGTGAAAAGTTTTATAAACAAAGTTTGTTGGAACACAGCCATGTTCATATTGTCTATGCCTTTTCTTGCACTACAACAGCAAACTTTAATAGTTGCAATTGAGATAGTGTGGTGTACAAAACAAAAAATATTTATTACCTGGCCCATTAATGAAAAATTTTGCTGACTCCTGTTCTAGATTTTGAATGTGGTGGGACTAGCCATACAAACACAACAAGGGAGCCTGACAGCTCTTACATTTTTGAAGTATGACATGTTTTAGTGTGAAAAGACTTCAGAAACATCTCTACCCTTTAAACTAATTCCCATGGAATCATCAAAATTGCTTTCTGTATTCAACCACTACTGTCGATGCACACACTATGTGCCAGGTCTTAATAGGTACAGTTGATACCGAATTAACAAGTATCACACTGCCCTTGTCCTCAAGGAGTTTCCAGTAAATGTAAGGAGATAAACGCCAAAGAGATCATTATTTCTGTGAACCTTCAGGACACTGGACCATATTTTTACAAGGCCTTAGCCTGGAAGCTCTATATTTATATGCTTCTAAACTTAGAATGGGGAGGAACATTAGAGTAGAAGGCTCCTCAACATGAACTGACAATTCTCTTCTAATAAAGATCATAGAAAATAGATTTCCTGTCTCTTTTGTTCTGGTACTCAATCTCTCATATACTTCTTGTTGTGACATGAATAAATATAAAGAAGTTCCTTTCAAACTAGATGTCAGTAAAGAAATCCCTAGGAAGTGCAAGTGTGGCCAAAATTACTTCTGCCCAGGATGGGTCTGTTTTACACCTGTTATCCCAGCATACATTTTTTTATTTGTTGTTACTCCTCACCTGAGGATATTTTTACATTGATTTTCAGAGAGAGTGGAAAGGAAAGAGAGAAAGACATTGATGAGAAGAGACACGCCAGTCAGTTGCCTCCCACATGACTTCGACTGGGCCTGGGGATTGAGCCTGCAACCCAGGTTTGTGCCCTTGACTGGGAATCAAAATCGTGACCCTTCGATCTGAGGGCCGATACTCCAACTGCTGAGCCAAACTGGCTAGGGTTGGACATAATTATTTTAATAGTGCCCCCTTTTAACTCTTCAAAGAGTTCTGTCTTGAACATTAAATTGCATGGTAACTTTACCTAGAACCCAAATCCTCAGCCTAGCCACCTTATAAAATATTGGTAACATAAAGTGTTGTTCTTACTGGTTCAAAATTGTACTTAGGTTATTCTACAAATAGAATACCTAATTAAAATGAAATACCTAACAATTCTTTTTCCCCCTCCCTAGAAAGCTGTATTCTATTTGCTTTTGATTGCATAGTTTAATTATCAAATAAATCCCAAAATGCCTAAAATAATCCTGACATATAGTAGAAAACAATTATATTTGCTGCATATGAGAATATTTATTGTTAAGAGATAAAATGAAGACTTAAGAAAGTAGCCTTTACATTAAGATCTTTATTTAATAAGTTGAAGAAACAACCACTTTTGTGAAGCTATGCCTGATTTGTACTCTGTCTCCATTGGAGGACCTTGAACTTACAGTTAGCTGTAATATTCTCAGGCAGAATTTAATATAGTGTCTCACTCATAGCAGTCTCATAGGAATTTCCGCATTAATTATTTACTGTCTGTTAACACATTCCAAAGACATAAATAGCAACAATGTCTCAAAAAATGCTAGAAAAAAACCCCTATCACTAATATTCTGAGCATTGCTTTAACTTTTTCTTCAGTGGCTGTTTGTCAATAAAAAGGTCTCTTTAATGAATGTCCTGCTCTTGAAACTCACCAATGGGAGGGAGCAGCTAGGTTGTAATCTGATTCATCCAGGAGCTATTTACTTTATGGACAGGAAATGAATCAGACCTAATTTTTCCTAAGAGAGGAAAATAATACCAATCAACTGACACCTGGTTATTAAGTAGACAGAATGGAGCAAACAACTAAATGTGAAAAGTTGAATTGCAGCTATTTGGTCTGTCCCTAATATCCCCCACCCAAGGCCAGACTTGTTACTACAGATTTCTCGAATAAGAGTGATTAAGGCAACAAGTTTTGTCTGGGCATCAATTAGGGTATCAGTAGCAGTGCATGTGAAACATTGGCTGTCTCTGATGAACAGGCATTGTGGAATATAAACTGGGAGCTGGCAGCCTTTCCCCTTCTGAAGGAAAAGAAGAAACACTGTCAGAACAGAGAATTTGTTGGAAGAAATTTGGGACAGAATTGGAACATGTCCTGCCAAAAGGTTTAATCCACTTCCAGGATCAATCCACTTCCAGGGTGAATTTTCTTAACCAGAAACAGCTGTCACTAGAAAAGAAGGGGTCCCTCCAGCTTAATTGATAGAAAGCTGGTTAAAGTTAGACAGGATCTTGGTAGAAATTCAAAATGGGCGCAGGGAGAATGAAAATTATTGTAAAAAGTGTTATCTAGACAGAGGTAATTTCAGAAACCTGTAATGCCAAATTGGGATAGTCAGGGAAATAATACCTTTTCTATAAGAAGACCAATGGGAAACAGTGAAGTAAAACTGAGTTAAAGAAAGTGTTAAGTCAGAAGACACCCAGTAGTGTGCATCCTCCTCTGTACCCTGACTTAGTTAGAAAAAATATAAAAAGGCATAAAGTGAATGATTCCTTCAAGGTCCATAAAATGTTTGCTATACACATTGCTATCACCGCCAGCCCCGAAGGCCAGAGATGTGTTGTTGAATTAGTGTTTCAAAATAATATACCCACTTTTCAAAGGACATTTATTCAAATTGATTGTATTTATTAGGACCAGGTTCAACAACGATTAGAAAAAACAAAACAAGACTATGGTTTAAGCAGGTTAGAACTTCATGTGTTTTGGTCACATAGAAGTAGAGACCTAAGGCAGCAGCCCAGGACTGGGAGGGTGCTTCTGCTCCATAAAGCCCTCAGAGACCAAGGATCCTTCTGGCTCAATTTTCTGCCATCTTTAGTATAAAGTTTTCATCTTCATGATCTGAAATGGCAGCTAGAGCCACATTTATAGCTGCAGAATTAAGAAAAGAAGGAAAATAAACAATTGTCATTGAGGATTCCAGCTCCAGGCCACAATTCTGTCTGTGCTCTTTCAAGCCCAACAACAGGTAAATACCAGGCCTCACAAGGGGAAGTTGCCCTCCTCATACCACACTTAGTGCACAGCCAGTACATTATACTTTTCTAGACTCAACCTCCCTCCCCCAATCCCTGACCCCTGCCCCTTGACTAGGCAGGCCATGCTCATAGCCCAGGTTCCCCCATTCAGAGGCTTATCAGGGGCTCAGTTGAGGCATTACCCATAGGTCTTTATAAGACCTCATTATGAGTTGCCGCCTTGGTTGAGGCACTTGTCCCCACAATGATGCAGGACTTCTCAACTCCTACTCCTTTTTTCTTTTCATTTCCTGTGGGATCCTAATATCCATAAAAATGGAGGAGCCATGTGTTGTGGGCTCTTGGTCAGTGAGAGGATCCCCCCATCTGCACTGCATGCCAGCTGGCCCTCACTGTGAATCTTCCATGGAGAACATGGAACACTGGGGACCTTCTTTCACTTTGCCTCTTGCCTGTACTTCTCGGTAAGTAGAAAGGGCTTGTTACTTTCAACATGGCTTCTTGTTCTAATTGACACCTTGACACCTGGTAGGAAGGGTCTCAAGGCAGCTTCACAATAGAGTTTTTCTAAATCCTATTGGCCATAAATTAATCACATGGCCATGACCAGCAGTCAAGATGCTAAAAAATTGATTTTATTACTATTACTACAAAAGGAGAGGATAAAATATATTGGGAGAAAGTTAGCAGCCTTTGCCACATCCTTGTATATTATTAAGTCATAAGAGTAGGTACAGACAAATTATACACCAGACATCTATATTATTTTATTAATGTCACCCAAATAAATTCAATTAAAAAAGGCTAGGTGTGGACAAATACTGTATAATCTGACTCATATGTTGAATCTTACAAAGAAAAAAGTAAAAAACACCTAAACTTATAGACACAGAGAACAGTTCTGTGGTTGCCAGAGGCAGGGTAACAGGGAGGCAAAATGGGTAAAAGGACTCAAAAGATACAACTTCCAGTTATAAGATGAATAAGTTCCAGGACTGTAATATACAGCATGGTGACCTTAGTTAACGATACTGTATTATATTCTTGAAAGTTGTGAATAGAGTAAAAAATTTGTAACTATGTATGATGATGGATGTTAACTATATGAGGTAACCATTTTATAATATCTACATATAACAAATATTGTGTTATACACACAAAACTAATACAATGTTATATGTCAATTATATCTAAATTTAGAAAAATGAAAGAATATGTGCAGCAATGTATGCAGCATTATAAGGAGACCAGAGTTTCAGTCTATGCTGCCAAATGGCTAAATCGTATTGATTTAGGGCAGTCCTTGACATCAATCCTGTACAACCAAATGAATTGCCTATGTTATACTTTTGTTATTATACTTACTCATACTGTTATAAAGACAAGACTGATTCCCTTGATTCGCTGTTCATGTCTCATTTATATGGATGAGGATCATAAATGAGATTATTCAACATGGGGGAAGACCCCATCAAAGGTGTTTTTTGTTTTTCTTTTTTAATTTTTTTTTCTTTTATTTTTGTTACAGATGTTTCTCCTTTGTTACCCCATTGACACCCTCCTCCCCATCTCCCCCGCCCCTTCCCCAGCTTTGTTGTCCATGTCCATTGGTTATACGTACATGCATAAACATTCTGTGGTTTATCTCTTCCCTCCCTCCACCACCCCCTCTTCTGAGGGTTGTCAGTTTGTACCCTACTTCCATGTTTCTGGGTCTACCCTATTCCTCAGACTGTTATGTTCATTATATTTCAAAAATAAGTGAGATCATGTGGTATTTGTCTTTTTCTGCTTGGCTTGTTTCACGTAAGATAATACTTTCCAGGTCCCTCAATGTCATCTCAAAGGGTAAGAGATCTTTATTTCTTACAGCTGCATAGTATTCCATTGTGTATATGTACCAAGGCTTTTTTATCCATTTGTCTACTGATGAACACTTGGGCTGTATCCAGATCTTACCTATTGTAAATAGTGCTGCTATGAACATGAGTGTACATATATTCTTTCTGATTGGTGTTTCAGGCTTCTTAGAGTATATTCCTAGAAGTGGGATCACTGAGTCAAATGGCAGTTCAATTTTTAATTTTTTGAGGTAACACTATATTATTTTCCATAGTGGCTGCAACAGTCTGCATTCCCACCAGCAGTGTACTAGAGTCCCTTTTTCTCCACACCCTCGCCAACACTTGTTGTTTGATGATTTGTTGATGACAGCCATTCTGACAGGTGTGAGGTGATACCTCATTGTTGTTTTAACTTGCATCTCTCTGATGATTAGTGATGTTGAGCATTTCTTTATATGTTTCTTGGACACTTGTATCTCCTGTTTGGAGAGGTGTCTATTTAGCTCCTGTGCCCATTTGTTAATTGGGTTCTTTGTCTTCCTTTTGTTGAGTTGTATGAGTATTCTATGTATATTAGAAGTTAACCCCTTATCTGATGTATCATTGGCAATGATGTTCTTCCATATAGTGGGTTGCCTTTTCATTTTGATGGTTGTTTCTTTTGCTGTGCAGAAGCTTTTGAGTTTGATGTAGTCCCATGTGTTCATTATTTTTGTTTGTTTCTGTTGCCTTAGGTAATATATCAGTAAAAATTCTGCTGCGTATGATGTCCGAAATTTTGTTGCATACATTTTCTTCTAAAATTTTATGGATTCCCAGGTCACATTTAAGTCTTTTATCTATTTTGAGTTTATCTTGTGTATGGTGTAAGTTGATGATCTATTCATTTATTTGCATATAGCTGTCCAATTTTCCCAACATTATTTATTAAAGAGGCTGTCTTTACTCCACTGGATGTTCTTGCCCCATTTGTAAAATATTAATTGAGTATATTGCCTTGGGTCCATTTCTGGGTTCTCTATTTTGTTCCACCGGTCTATATGCCTGTTCTTGTGCCAGTACCAGGCTGGTTTGATAACAATCACATTGTAGTATAGCCTGATATCTGGTATTGTGACCCCCACCTACTTTGTCCTTCTTTTTCAAGATTGCTGTGGCTATTCGGGGTCTTTTTTGGTTCCATATAAACTTTTGAAGTATTTGTTCTAGTTCTATGAAATATGTCATTGGGAATTCAATGGGGATTTCACTGAATCTATAGATTGCTTTGGGTAGTATGGACATTTTAATGATGTTAAGTCTTCCAATCCATGAACAAGGTATGTGTTTTTACTTTTTTATATCTTCCTCTATTTCTTTTTTCAAAGTCCTGTAGTTTTCTGCAAATAGGTCCTTTACTTCTTTGGTTAAGATTATCCTTTAATAAAATTGATTAATTTGGTTAATTTTTTTGCCGCCATGATACATGGGATTGTTTTTTTCAGTTTCTCTCTCTGTGAGTTCATCATTGGTGTATAAGAATGCCGTCGATTTCTTCACATTAATTTTGTAAGCTGCTACTTTGCTAAATTCATTTATTAATCTAGTAGATATTTGATGGCGTCTTTAGGGTTTTCTATGTATAATATCATGTCATCTGCATATAATGGCAGTTACACTTCCTCCTTTCCAATTTGGACCCCTTTAATTTTTTTCTTAATGTCTGATTGCTGTGGCTAAGACATCCAATACTATGTTAAATAAGAGGGGCAAAAGTGGGCATCCCTGTCTTGTTTCTGTTCTTAAGGGAAATGTTTTTATTTTATGCCCATTGAGTATGATGTTGGCTGTAGGTCTTTCTATATGGCCTTTATTATTTCAAAATATGATTCCTCTATTCCCACATTACTGAGTATTTTTACCAGAAATGGATGCTGGATGCTGGATGTGTCAAATGCTTTTGCAGTATCTATTGATATGATCATATGGTTTTTACTCTTTTTGTTTATGTGGTGTATCACATTTATTGATTTACAAATATTGTACCAGCTTTGCATTCCTGGGATGAATCCCACTTGGTCATGGTGAAAAAGTTTTTTGATGTATTTCTGGATTCGATTTGCTAGTATTTTGTTCAGGATTTTGGCATCTATGTTCATCAGGGATATTGACCTTTATTTTTCATTCTTTGTAGTGTCTTTTTCTGGTTTTAGAATTAGAATTATGCTGGCCTCATAAAACGAGTTTGGAAGTCATCCTTCTTCTTGTATTTTTTCAAGTAGTTTGAGGAGAGTGATGTTAGTTTTACTTTGAATGTTTGGTAAAACTCCCCCATGAAGCCCTCTGGGCCTGGGCTTTTGTTTGCTGGGACAGTCTTGGTTACCTCTTCAATTTCCTTAGTTGTTATTGATCTGTTCAAGTTTTTTATCTCTTCCAGGTCCAGTTTGGGGAGACTGTTTATTTCTAAAAATTTGTCCATTTTGCTTAGATTGTTGAATTTGTTGCGATATAATTGTTTATAGTAGCTGTTAACAATCTTTTGTATTTCTGTGGTGTCAGTTGTTACTTCCCCTCTTTCATTTCACATTTTGTGTATTTTGTTCTCTCTCTTTGTTTCTTGGTGAGTCCAGCTAAGTGTCCATCAATATGATGTATCTTTTCAAAAACACAGCTCTTTGTTTCAGTGATTCTTTTGTTTTGTTTTGTTTTGTTTTGTTTTGTTTTGTCGCTATATCATTTATTTCTTCTCTGATCTTTACTATTTCCTTCCTTCTACTTGCTCTGGGGTTTTCCTTTTGTTTGCTTTCTAATTCTTTAAGTTGTGAGGTTAGACAGTCAATTAGAAATTTTTCGTGCTTCTTGAGGTAGGCCTGAAGTGCTATGAACTTCCTTCTCAGAACTGCATTTGCTCAGAACTGCATAGATTTTGTGTTGTTGTATGTTCATTTTCATTGGTTTCCTGAAAGTTTTAATGACTTCCTTGATCTCTATGGTAACCCATTCATTGTTTAGTAATATGCTATTTAGCCTTCCTGTGTTCAAATGTCTTTGCATGTTTTTGTTGCAATTGATTTCTAGTTTCATGTCATTGTGATCTGAGAAGATGCTTGATATCATTTCAATCTTCTTGAGCTTCTAGAGGTTTAGTTTGTGTCCTATCATGTGGTCTATCTTTGAGAATGTCCCATGTGCATTTGAGCAGAATATGAATTTTGTAGTTTTGGTGTGTAATTCTCTGTAGATATCTATTAAATCCATTTGGTCTAATGCTTCATTTAGAGTCTCTATTCTTTGCTAATTTTTTGTCTAGAGGATCTATTCAGTGGTGTCAACGGGGTGTTGAAGTCCCCTGTTATGATTATATTGCTGTCAATTTCTCCTTTGAAGTCCTCCGGAAGATTTTTAATATATTTTGGTGCTCCTATATTGGGTGCATATATGTTTATCAAGGTTATATCTTCCTGTTGGGTAGATCCTTTCAATATTATGTGGTGGCCTTCTTTGTCTCTATTCATGGCCTTCATTTTGAAATCTATTTTATCAGATATGAGTATTGCTACTCCAGCTTTTTTTTTGCTTTCCATTTGCTTGAAAGATTTTTTTCCACCCCTTCACTTTCAACGTATGTGAGTCTTTTATTGTGATGTGGGTCTCTTGTAAACAACATATAGATGAGTCATGCTTTCTTATCAAATCAGCTACTCTCTGTCTTTTTATCAGAGCATTCAATCTTTTTACATTTAAGGTGATTATTGAGTACTTATTTATTGACATTTTTGTTTAGTTTGGTTATATTTTTCTTCACATTTCTTCTACTAATTACAGCACTTTTTAACATTTCTTGCAGTGTTGGTTTGGTGCTAATGTATTCCCTTAGCCTTTTTTTGTATCTGGAAAGCTCTTTATTTGACCTTCTATTTTGAATGACAGCCTTGCTTGGTAGAGTAGTCTTGGATTCAGATTCTTGTTTTTCATCACGTTGATTACTTCATGCCATTCCTTGCTGGCCTGTAGTGTTTCTTGTGAATAGTCAGCTAGTAGCCTTATGGGTATTCCTTTGCAGGTAACCTGTTGCTTATTTCTTGCTGCTTTTAGGATTCTCTCTTTGTCTTTAATATTTGGCAATTTGATTACTATGTGTCTTTGTGTGGGCCTGTTTGGGTTCTTCCTACTTGGGTCTCTCTGTTCTTCTTGAACTTGAATACCTTCTTCCTTCACCAAATTATGGAAGTTTTCTGTCACTATTTCTTCAAATATATTCTCTAACCCTTGCTCATTTTCTTTTTCTTCTGGGACTCCTATGATGTGAATATTATTACGTTTCCAAGTGTCCCATAGTTCTCTTAAGCTGTCCTCCTGTTTTTTAATCATTTTTTTTTCTTTTGGTTTTCTGAATGTTTGATTTTTTTCTACCCTGTCTTCTAATTCACTGATGCGGTCCTCAGCTTCCTCTACTCTGCTGTTTAGACCTTCCAATTTTTTTTTTTTAATCTGATATGTCATTCTTGATTTCTTCTTGTTGGTTTTTAATTTCCAGTTGGTTGATTTTCAACATCTTTATGTCCTTACTCATGCTGTTGATCTTCCTTAAGATCATGGCTCTGAATTCTAACTCTGTTAGCCTTCCTAACTACTCCACATTTATTTCATCTTTGGTAGAGGTCTCTTGTTCTTTCCTTTGTCTTTTGTTTCTGTGTTTCATCATTTTTTCTATCACAGTGGGCTTTTTAGCCTGCCAATTTTTTCCTGTGGGTGTTGGTGTTCTGCTGTTTGTTGCTCCCTCTCCTGAGTTTGGATGAGTGAGGGAGGAATGGTACAATTATCCTCTAGTTTTTGCCTGGAGGCTATCAGTAGCGGTTACTTGAAGAGTTTTGGGTTGTCAGGTTAATATAAAACTCCCTCAGGTGCTCAGAATAAGGGTATTTTTCAATTCCAAAATAGCGGCGGAGTGAATGGAAGCTACACAGACCGTCTCACAGGACCAAACTGAAATTACAACTAAAACAGAGGCAAATCAACAGGAAAGAGCAACAGAAATGCAGCTTGTGAGGAACATATAACCAGGGACACTGACTCGATCCTAGTAGGATTGCAGAAGTGCGAGAGGGGGCCTGGGAGCCCACAGACAGCAGTGGCCTTAACTATGAGCAGCACCCTCGGGTTAAACTCCCAAGTGGCTCCACAGTGCAGAGCCAGGACAGACACTAAAATAGCCACAGCCATTCAACTTGGGCTCTGGCAGAGGGAGTGCAGACTGGACGGGAACTGTGTGGGGACACTCAGGATTTGGAAGGGGCTCAGAGCTTTTGCTGAGTTGCAGCCATGCAGGACAGTGGCCATCTTGTTCCTTCCCAGGGCTCTGGGGAGAGGCAGGGGCCCCTCCCTTGGAGATTCAACCCCACCAAGGTGGGCCATTGAAATGCAAATTGAGGCTCACTAAAAACCAGTATCTGCCCCACTCTCAGAAATCCCCTAAAAGTTATTTTTGTTTTGTTTTGATTTGTTTTGTTTTGTTTTGTTTTGTTTTAGCTTCTGTTAGGCTATTAGTCATTTATTTGCCTGACTTTTCTCATTTTAGAGGAGTGGCATTCACTTGCTATTTGTCATTGAGTGCCTTTTTGTTAAAGAGGGAAGAAAACAGATTGCCAACCCTGAAATATCTGAGATAATACAATACTATATCCTAAAACAGTTATAGTAGACATGAAATTTGGACTTCAAAACACACAAATGCCTTCCTGGATGGGTGGTTCAGTTGGTTGAAGCCTTATTCCATACACCTGGAGTTTGCAGGTTTGATTCCCAATTAGGGCATGTACCTATTTGCATGTATGTTCCCATTCAGGGCACGTACGGGAGGCAACTAATTTATGTTTCTTGCTCACATTGATCTCTCTCTCTCTCTTTCTCTCTCTCTTTCTCTCTCTCTTTCTCTCTCTCTCTCTTTGTCTCTCTCCCTCCCTCCCACCTTGCCCTAATTCTAAAACAAACAAAAAAATTACTAAACATATCTTCAGGTGAAAATTTAAAAAGAAAAAGCACTCAAACACCAAAATATAGCAAATATTGACCTTTAAAAATGAAAATTTATTAAGTAAGCAAAGATGGAAAGACAATGTGAAAACTTCCTTAGCCACAAAATATGATGATATTTCCAGAAGGACTTCTCTAATTTCAATTTATTTATGAACTTTACCAAGACAAAATGACATGAAAGGCCATTTTACCATTAAGACATATGCCAAATTATCCTCTGCTATTCAGCCAAACTTCACTAGAAAGTTTTGGTAGGGCATGTGTACCTGTTTATCTATAATTTTTACGTTGTTGTAATGAAAAAGAAGACTGTGATTTTTAAAGTCATATTTTATAAGTGAAATTTCAAGAACTACATTTGCAAAGCAAACTTTAATCACATCTTAGAGACATTTGATGATTTAAAATTTATCTCTTAAAAATTCAATTTAAAATTTATAATCTATTAATTTCATTCTGCTAGTTTTATAGTATACTTTTTAATTTTTTTATTTGTTTTTGTTACAGATATTTCTCATTTTTCCCCCGTTGACACCCTCCTTCCCCTTTCCCTCCACCCCATTCTCAGCTTTGTTGTCTCTGTTCATTGGTCATGCATACATGCATGTAAGTTCTGTGGTTTATCTCTTCCCCCACAAAATCACCTCCTCTGAGGCTTGTCAGCTATACCCCACCTCCATGTCTCTGAGTTAATTTTGTTCAGAAGTTTGTTTAGTTCATTATATTCCACAAATAAGTGAGATCATGTAATATTTGTCTTTCTCTGTTTGGTTTGTTTTGCTTAGCATAATACTCTCTAGGTCCTCCCATACTATCTCAAAGTGTAAGAGATCTTTCTTTCTTACAGCTGCATAGTATTCCATTGTGTACATGTACCACAGCTTTGTAATCCACTCATGTACTGATGAACACTTGGGTTGTTTCCAGATCTTAGCAATTGTATATAGTGCTGCTATGTACATAGGAGTGCATATATTCTTTCTGATTGGTGTTTCAGGTTTCTCAGGGTATATTCCTAGAAGTAGCATCACTGGGTCAAATGGTAGTTCAATTTTTAATTTTTTGAGGTAAAACCATATTGTTTTCCATAATGGCTGCACCAGTCTGAATTCCTAGCAGCAGTGTACTAGAGTCCCTTTTTCTCCACACCCTCGCCAACATTTGTTGTTTGATGATTTGTTGATGGTGGCCATTCTGACAGGTGTGAGGTGATACCTCATATTTGTTTTAATGTGCATCTCTCTGATAATTAGTAATGTTGACCATGTCTTCATATGTCTCTTATACCATATACGAGAATAAACTCTAAATGGATATAAGACTTAAATGTAACTTGTGAATCCATAAAATTCTAGAAGAAAATGTAGGCAACTAAATCTCAGACTTTATACACAGCAAAATTTTCACTGATACAATACCTAAGGCAACAGAAACAAAGGAAAAAATGAACACATGGGACTACGTCAAACAAAAAATCTTCTACACAGCAAAAGAAACAACCATTAAAACTGAAAGGGATCCCACTATATTGGAGACCATAATTGCCAATGATGCATCAGATAAGGGGTTAATTTCTAATATATAGAGAGTGCTCATACAACTCAACAAAAGGAAGACAAAGAACCCAATTAAAAAAATGGGCAGAGGTCCAAAATAGACACCTCTCCAAACAGGACATACAAGTGGCCAAGAGTATATTTTGTTTTAAACTCCTGTCCTGATATTATATAATTTTCAATATTCATTAGACACCAATAATATTGTGATATGGGCAAGTAATTTAACTGTGCCTCACTTTCCTTATCTGTGACACAAGAAGCTCATACCAAATCAGTGAATATCAGTTGAGAAAGTAGTTCAGCAAATCTAAAGGCAATGAATACACTTCTTCCTCAAGATTCTGGTATCTCAACCCAGGTGAAAAATCATAATGCAAGATGAACAAGGACCCCTGCAATGTGACCCAATGTTAACAAATCCATGTTATATAAAAATGCTTTCTCATACATCACACCATGTCTCCCCTAATATTTATTTAATGTTATTTGAGTATTCATTATATGCAGGTTCTCTGTTTCACACAGGAGATACAGTGATGAAAGTTACATACTCCTTACTTATTTCAAAGACTATGTTTACCTATTCAATATCATTATCCCTTCTTCCTTAACAACAAAACTCCATGTTCCTTGCAGCTGGAAAAGTTGGACTTATAACTTATTCAAAACCATAAGACATAAGCAGAAGTCTGCTGTTTTGACTATTGTTTTAAAAAATGATTATTATGCCTTCTTCTTTCTCCGGTTCTTTTCTCATACCTGGATGTAGACATAATGGCTAGAGCTGGAAAACCATTATTCACCCAGAAGGAAAAGTTTAAGAGGAATGCAGTATCCTCAGACTTGGTATTCTTGAGCTACAGAACCAATGCCTATATTTACACACTCCTGGATTCTTCATTACTTGAGAAAAATTAACTTCTCTTTTGTTTTAGGCACAGTTGTTTATATTTTGTTACCTATAGCCAAGCTCAATCCCTAACTGGTATAATGTTTTAAAAGAAGTTAGGCAATTATAGTGTGATAAATGGTATTGGTGGGGGGATTAGGGTACTGAGGAATAGAGAGGCACCGGAGAGTTGGTGATATGACAAACACTTTTCATGTAGGAGGAGAAATTAGCCACGTAAGGAAAGGAAAATAATACCCAGACTGAAGGACAAAGAAATGTGTGGAGGTGAAAGGGAGTATGGCTTCTTAAAGAAATGAAATGAGATTGATACCTGACTGGTGTGGTCAAGAGGTGCCAGTTCCTTTCTTAGTTTCAATCTCCACACATGGAACAAAGGCTCAGTATGCTGACAGTACTGAGTCCCCACCACTCTTGCCCAGCTTTTGAGATGGTAGTTTCATACTAGGAGAGGCAAAATGAGAGGACCTCACACCCCACTAAGATCTCAGTCCCTAAAATAGGGAAGTCACTCAGAAAGGTTTGTCATTAGATCCACTCACAGCTTCAGAGTCCTGGCTCAGAGGTTGGCCTCAGAGTAAATGCAGGCAATAAAACAGATAGCTTTTAATCTTTTCCTAAAGAACTGAAAAAGCAAAATTTGCAAAAAACAAACAAACATAGAGTAATTGAACAATGGAAGTTGTAGTACAAAGTATTTGAGAGGAGATTTATACATTTATTTATTTGGGGAGGCTTTTTATTTATTTTTATTATTATTTTTTAATTAATTAGTTTATTTTTGTAACAAATGTTTCTCCTTGATCCCCCACTGATTCCCACCTCCCCATCCCTCCTCGCCCTGTCCCCAGCTTTGTTCTCCATGACCATTGTTTATGCATACATGCATATAAGTTCTGTAGTTTTTTTCTCCCCCCCACCCCCTCTCCTGGAGATAGTCAGTCTGTACCCCACTTGCATGTCTCTGGGACTACGCCGTTCCTCAGACTGTTATGTTCATTATGTTCCACAAGTAAGTGAGATCATATGATACTTGTCTTTCTCTGTTTGGCATGTTTCACTTAGGATAATACTTTCCAGATCCCACCACATTGTCTCAAAGGATAAGAAATCTTTCTTTCTTACAGCTGCATAGTACTCCATTGTGTATATGTACCACTGTTTTTTTATCCATTTGTCTACTGATGGACAGTTGGGCTGTTTCAAGATCTTACCTATTGTAAATAGTGCTGCTATGAACATGAAGATACATATATTCTTTATGATTGGTGTTTCCAGCTTCTTAGAATATATTCCTAGAAGTGGAATCACTTGGTCAAATGGAAGTTCAATTTTTAATTTTTTGAGGTAACACCATATTGATTTCCATAGTGGCTGCACCAGTCTGCATTCCCACCAGCAGTGTACTAGAGTCCCCTTTTCTCCATACCCTCACCAACACTTGTTGTTTCATGATTTGTTGATGGTGGCCATTCTGAAAGGTGTGAGGTGATACCTCATTGTTGTTTTAATTTAGATCTCTCTGATGATTAGTGATGTTGAGCATTTCCTCATATGTCTCTTAGCCTTTGGTATGGCCTCTTTGGAGAGTTGTGTATTTAGTTCCTCTGCCCATTGTTTAGTTGGGTTCTTTGTCTTCCTTTTGTTGAGTTGTATGAGCACTCTATATATATATTAAAAATTAACCCTTTATCTGATACCTCACTGGAAATTATGCTCTCCCATACAGTGGGTTGCCTTTCCAATTTGATGATTGAATCTTTTGCTGTGCAGAATCTTTTGAGTTTGAGGTAGTCCCATGTGTTCATATTTTTGTTTGTTTCTGTTGCCTTAGGTGATGTATCAATAAAAATTCTGCTCCGTATGATGTCTGAAATTTTGTTGCCTACATTTCTTCTAGGATTTTTATGGACTCATGAGTCACATTTAAATCTTTTATCACATTTAAGTCTTGGGTAGGGTGTAAGTTGATAGTCTAATTTCATTTTTGTGCATGTAGCTGTCCAATTTTCCCAACACCATTTATTAAAGAGGCTGTCTTTACTCCACTGTATGCTCTTGACACGTTTGTCAAATATTAATTGAGCATATTGTCTTGGATCCTTTTCTGGGTTCTCTATTTTGTTCCATTGATGTATCTGCCTGTTCTTGTGCCAATACCAGGCTGTTTTTATTACAGTGTCTTTGTAGTATAACCTGAAATCTGGAAATGTTATTCCTCCAACTATGTTCTTCTTTTTCAAGATTGCTGTGGCTATTCAAGGTCTTTTTTGGTTCCATATGAACTTTTGAAATTTTTTTCCTAGTTCTGTGAAGTATGTCATTGGTATTTTGATGGGGATTGCATTGAATCTATAGATTGCTTTGGTAGTATGGACACTTTAATGATGTTAGTTCTTCCAATCCATGAACAAGGTATCTGCTTCCACTTTTTTATATCTTCCTCTATTTCTTTTTTCAAAGACCTGTAGTTTTCGGTGAATAGGTCCTCTATTTCTTTGGTTAAGTTTATTTCTAGTTATCTTAATTTTTTTTGTTGCAATGGTAATTGGGGATGTTTATTTAGTTTCTCTGTCTGTGAGTTCATCATTGGTGTATAAGAATGCCCTAGATTTCGTGACATTAATTTTGTATCCTACTACTTTGCCAAATTTATTTATTAAGTTTAGTAAAATTTTAATGGACTCTTGGGGGTTTTCTACCTATAGTATCATGTCATCTGCGAATAATGACAGCTTCACGTTCTCCTTTGGATCCCTTTTACTTTTCATCATGTCTGATTGTTGTGGCTAAGATTTCCAGTACTGTGTTAAATAAGAGTGTTGAAAGTGAGCATCCTCATCTTGTTCTTGTATTAAGGGAAATGCTTTTAGCTTTGGCCCATTGAGTATGATGTTGGCTGTAGGTCTTTCATATATGGCCTTTATTATTTCGAGATATGATCCCTCAATTCCAGATTGCTGAGCTTTTTAATCAGAAATGGGTGCTGGATTTTGTCGAATGCTTTTTCAACATCTATTGATATGATCATATAATTTTTATCTTTCATTTTGTTTATGTGGTGTACCACATTTATTGATTTGTGAATGTTGTACCAGCCTTGCATCCCTGGGATGAATCCCACTTGGTCATGGTGAATAATCTTTTTGATGTATTGGTGGATTTGATTTGCTAGCATTTTGTTCAGGATTTTGGCATCTAAGTTCATCAGAGATACTAGAATGTGGTTTTCTTTTTTTGTAGTGTCTTTTTCTGGTTTTGAAATTAGAATTATGCTGGCCTCATAAAACAAGTTTGAAACTCTTCCTTCTTCTTAAATTTTTTGAAATAGTTTGAGGAGAATGGGTGTTAGTTTTTCTTTGAATGTTTGGTAAAACTCCTTGTATAGCCATCCAGGCCTGGGCTTTTGTTTGCTGGGAGAGTCTTGATTACCTCTTCAATTTCCTTAGTTGTTATTAGCCTGTTCAACTTTTCTATCTCTTCTCGGTTCAGTTTTTGGAGACTATGTGTTTCTAGAAATTTGTCCATTTTGCTTAGATTGTCGAATTTGTTGCATACAATTGTTCATAATATTTGTTCACAATCATTTGTATTTCTGTGGTGTCAGTTATTATTTCTCCTCTTTCATTTCTGGTTCTCTCTCTTTGTGTCTTGGTGAGTCTAGCTAAGGGTCCAGCAATCTTGTCTATCTTTTCAAAGAGCCAGCTTTTTGTTTCATTGACCTTTTGAGTTGTTTATTTGGTCTCTATGTCAGTTATATCTGCTCTGATTTTTATTATTTCCCTCCTTCAACTTGCTCTGGGGTTTTCTTTTTGTTTGATTTCTAGTTTTTTAAGTTGTCAGGTTAGATAGTCTATTAGAAATTTTTCCTGCTTCTTCAGGTAGGCCTGTAGTGCTATAAACTTCCCTCTCAGAACTGCTTTCACAGCATTTATAGATTTTGTGTTGTTGTGTGTTCATTTTTATTGGTTTTCAGAACGTTTTTAATTTCTTCCTTGATTTTCATGGTAACACATTCATTGTTCAATAACATGCTATTTAGCCTCCATGTGTTCAAATGAATTTGCATGTTCTTGTGGCAGTTCATTTCTAGCTTTATGCCATTGTGATCTGAGAAGATGCTTGATATGATTTCAATCTTCTTGAACTTGTAGATACTGAGTTTGTGCCATAACATGTGATCTATCTTTGAGAATGTCTCATGTGCACTTTAGAAGAATATGAATTCTGCAGTTTTGGAGTGTAATTTTCTGTAGATATTTATTAAATCCATTTGATCTAGTGCTTCATTTAAAGTCTATGTATTTTGTTAACTTTTTGTCTAGAAGATCTATCCAGTGATGCCAGCCGGGTGTTGAAGTCCCCAGCTATGATTGTATTGCTGTCAATTTCTCCTTTGAAGTCCTCCAGAAGATTTTTAATATATTTTAGTGCTCCTATATTGGGTGCATATATGTTTATCAAGGTTCGATAGATCCTTTCAATATTATGTCGTGGCCTTCTTTGTTTCTTGTTATGGCCTTCATTTTGAAATCTACTTTATCAGATGAGTATTGCTACCCCATTTTTTTTTTCCTTTTTGTTTGCTTGAAAGATTTTTTTCCATCCCTTCACTTTCCACCTATCGGAGTCTTTTGTTGTGAGTGGGGGTCTCTTGTAAACAACATATATGTGAGTCATGCTTTCTTATCCAGTCAGCTACTTGTGTCTTTTGATCAGAGTATTCAAACCATTCACATTTAAGGTGATAATTGATATGTATTTATTTATTGCCATATTTGTTTAGTGTGTTCTATTTTTCTTCCTATTTCTTCTACTAATTATACAGTCCTTTTAGCATATCTTGTCATGCTGATTTAGTGTTAATATATTCGCTTAGCCTTTTTTTGCCTGTAAAGCTCTTTATTTGACTTTCTGTTTTGAATGGTAGCCTTGCTGGATAGAGTAGTCTTGGATTCAGATCCTTGTTTTTCATGACCTTGATTACTTCATGCCACTCCCTTCTGGCCTGTAGTGTTTCTGTTGAGAAGTCAGCTGAGAGCCTTATTGGGTTTCCTTTGTAGGTAACCTGTTGCTTATCTCTTGCTGCCTTTAGGATTCTCTCTTTGTCTTTAATTTTTGGCATTTTAATTACTATGTGTCTTGGTGTGGGTCTGTTTGAGTTCTTCTTTCTTGTGGCTCTCTGTTCTTCTTGAACATGAATGCCTTCTTCCTTCACCAAGTTAGGAAAATTTTCTGTCACTATTTCTTCACATTTATTCTCTAACCCTTGCCCATTTTCTTCCTTTTGGGGTACTCCTATGATGCTAATATTACGTTTCCAGTTGTCTCACAGTTCTCTTAAGCTGTCTTTCTGTTTTTAAATTGTGTTTTTCTTTTGGTTTTCTGATTGGTTGATTTTTTCTACTCTGTCTTCTAATTCACTGTTTCAGTCATTAGCTTCCACTACTCTGCTGGTTAGTCCTTCCAATGTGTTCTTAATTTCTGTTATATAATTTGTCATTTCCACTTGGTTGGTTTTCAATGTTTCTATATCTTTACTCATGGTGCTGATGTCCTTTCTCATGCTGTTGAGCTTCCTCAGGATCATGACTCTGAGCTCTACCTCTGATAATTTGCTTAACTGCATTTCATTGATCTCATCTTCAATAGAGTTCTCCTGTTCTCTCATTTGGGATTTGTTTCTTTGTTTCACAATTTTGGCTATCTCAGTAGGTTTTGGAGCCTGCCTAATTTTCCCTGTGGGTGTTGGTGTTCTGCTGTTTTTGGCTCCCTATCCTGTGTTTGAATGAGCCTGGGTGGGCTCATGTTAAACTCCACTGTCAATTCTTACTTTCCTGGGTAGATTTGCAAGCCCAGGAAAGGTTCTGTTATCCTCTATCTTTTTGCTGGTGGCTAGGAATCTCAGTTACTCAGTGCCTTGGAATGTAGCTCTGAAGTTTTGCCTAAGAGGATTTCTAGAGGGTAGGATAGATGCTGGTTGTTAATGAGCCTCAGTTAGCATTTCTTTGCTTCACCTGGGAAAAGCTGAATCACTGTGGGTGGGGATGCTGCTTTTCCCCAGAGATCTTGGAAAGAGCACATTGGCCACCGATTTTTGTGGCCAAAACTCAGCAAAAAGTCTGAATGTCCTCCAAATTCCGGGTGTCCCCACAGAGTTCCAGGCCAGTCTGCCCTCCCTCTGCGGTAGCCCCCAGGTGAATGGCTGTGAGTATTTTAGTTCTCTGTCCCAGCTGTCTGCATTGTGGAGCGGGCTTGGTCTTTATTCCGCAAGGGCGCTGCTCACATCTTAGACTGCTGCTGTCCCTGGGCTCCCAGCCTGCCACCGTCTAGTGCCTCTACAGATCCTACCAGTGTCCCTGTTTATATGGTCCTGTCCTGCTGCTTTTCTGTTGCTTTTTTCTGAGGATTTGTCTTTATTTCAGTTGTAATTCCTGTTTCGTTCTGGAAAATCATCTGTGTAGCTTCTATTCACTCCACCTCCATTTTCACATTCTCTATGCTTATCTTGTGTGCAGTTGGGTTACATAGGCCTCTCTGGTGCCCCTACACCCTGCAGCTCCTGCGGGTAACTGGATAGCACAGTCCCTTTGGGGACCAGGCTCTATGCCTATCTTATAGGCTGCTGAGTCGCACAGGCCTCTCTGGTGCCCCAGCACCCCACATGTCCCATGGGTGGGCCGGTGGATTGCACCAGTCCCTTTCGGGTTCTGGCTTCCCACCGCTCTTATGGGATGCTGGACTTCACAGGCCTCTGTGGAGCCTCAGGTCATGCTGTTGGTGGCTGAGGAGTGCTGCTGCCCTGTGGGGCTCAACTCCTGCTCAGCTTTTGCTGTAGTTTTTGGGGATGGGTCTCAACTGCTGGTGTGTGCTTCTGTTGCCTGGGGATGGATGGCTGCTCCCCAGCCTCTGTGGATGGGGTTACCTCTCGACTCTGATTGAGATGCTACTGTGGAGGATGGTGCTGGGCTCCCGGCTGTCCCTGGCTTCCGTAACTTGCACCTTGTGAGCTCCACTACTGTGCACTGCTCTGTGTTGACACAGTGTCCACTGGTCCAATGGTGCCAGGTGTGCTGTTTGGCTCAGTTTACTGGGCCCTAGCTACTTCAACTGCTTCCTCCCAGGGAGACCTGGGATCTGCCAAAATAGTTGGACCACCCTGTGGTGCAGGGAGTAGTGTCCTAAAGAGCTGCTTACCGCTGTAGCCCACTGCTCCCATCCACCACACAGGAACTTTCTCTTTCGTGGCTCTGCACTGCTCTGGTTTGGTCGTGCACCTTCACATCCACTTACACTCTCTCACACACTAGCTCACTCTCTCACACATTCACCCTCCCTCTGGTCCTGCCCACCACCATCTTCAAGATCATGGAGATTTATAAATTTAATGACTGTATAGCCTAGATAGTAGGCCAACTAATTTGCAGGTAAGTACTAGGGAATAAGACAGCTCGGAGGAGGCCTGAGATCAATCATGGACCTCAGAAACTATTCCTTCATGAGAGGTAGAATTTGATTGAATTAGTTTTTAAAACAATTTATGCCCCAGGAGATTGTTGAAATCAATACAGCAATAAAAAGGCAATTAGAGGAGATTAACAGCAGGGTACAATCAGGGAAAGAGAGTAATAGAGCCCTGCCAAAACTGTGAAATACACAAAACTGAGCCTATATGTACACTCTGGCACTAATTGATTTCACTAAAAGAATCTAGCCATTCCCTAAAAAAGAAACAAGCAGATAACAATAAAAACCTTGAAGAAGGGGACCAGTACCAATTGTTACTACAAAGTATTA
Organism: Molossus molossus; assembly: GCF_014108415.1. Lineage (NCBI taxonomy): Eukaryota > Metazoa > Chordata > Mammalia > Chiroptera > Molossidae > Molossus > Molossus molossus. Next base: position 67,937,282 of record NW_023425401.1, read on the forward strand.
TTTAAAATATCTATTTTTCAATAAAAAATTACAAGACATTCAAAGAAACTAAAAGGTATGACTATACACTGGAGGATTGGGAAGGATAAAGGAGACATCACACACTGTCTATGAGAGCAAGATGTCAGTTTTAACAGAAAAATACTTTAATAGCAAGTATAATATATGTTCATAGAGTGAAAGGTAAGTATGCTTAAAGAAGCAGGCACCAAATCTGTGTTCTCCATTAACCTGGCTACCACAATTGACTCCACCCTGGTGGTTCCCTAAGACACCACCCAACCCACTTGCCCACTCAGCCCAAGCATTTTCATGGCACCTCCACACAAGCAGCCTGCTACTTTTTTGCATGCTACAAAATTTCCCTAAAACTCTCAAAGGTGCCCAAATCCCAAACAAGCAGCAGCAGTGGACCTCAGCATGCCTTCTTGCACTTGCTAAGCAGTTCCAAGCCCAATTCAAGTAGCAGCCAGTCTCACCTTTCATTGTAACTCCCTTTAGGTTGCTCCAAGCTTGGCATCAGTGGTGGCCAGTCTTCAACTAAACAGAACATAACTCTGACACATAAGGCGGCTGGTATCAGCCCACATTATGGTGCAAAACAAAGAGCCAAAGCCTGGCACAAGTGGTGGCCAGACTCAGTTTGCATCATAGCCTCTCTGAAATGCCTCCAGGCCAAGATCAAAAAGCAACCAAATATAGGTCACTTTGTTGCTCCTACCAAGAGGTCTCAAGCCCAGCACAAGCAGTAGCTAATGTTTGCCTGTTCTGCAGCCCCTCTCTAGAGGCATCAGACCCAACATACCTGATGGCGACTCTAGAACACACCAGAGCAACACCCAACCAACTTCACAAATGGCACACCCAAAACTCAGACTTGACTGGCACCAGAGCCCCGCTTAAGCAACTCCCACTCAATAAAGTCAGCCCCAACAAAATGGATCATCTGCTATAGACACAGACAGCCCTCACAACCAGCCAACTGGAAGGTCAAACCCACATGTCAATAGCAATCAAGTATCAACTATAATAGGACAGCACACAGAAGCCACACAGGGGACATTCCTGGAGTACCTGGTTCAGGTGACCAGGGGACTATGCCACTGGACTCCACAGGACACCTATTACATAAGGCCACTCTGTCAAGACCAGGATATGTAGTTTATCTAATACATAGAAATAAACACAGTGATACAGCCTAAATAAATATATAAAACAATACATTCCAAATGAAAGAATGTGACAAAACTTCATAAAAATAACTGAATGAAATGAAGAAAGGCAATCTACAAGATACGGAGTTCTCTAAACAATGGTTATAAGGTTGCTCAATAAACTTAGGGAAAGAACAGATAAACTCAGTAAAAAATTCAATAAAGAGATAGTAAACATAAAGAAGAAGACAGAAAACATTAATATGAATATATCAGGTGAAACAGTATTAAATAAGCAATCTGGAAGAAGAGGTAGTGGAAAACATGCTATTAGAACTACAAAGAGAAAAAAGAATTTTAAAAAAGGAGGATAGCCCTGTCCAGAGTGACTCAATGGTTAGAGTGTTGGCCCATGGATCAAAAAGTTACTAGTTCAATTTCTGGTCAAGGGCATGCACCTAAGCTGTAGGTTGGATCCCCAGTCATAGGGGTACCAAAGGGGAAGACAAAGTTCAAGAGATTGAAATAATGACTGGTCTGGCTGGTATAGCTCAGTGGATTGAGCATTGTTTCATGGTTTGAGAGGTCCTGGTTCGATTCCCAGGTTGTGGGTTTGATCCCCAGCAGGAAACATACAGGGAGCAGCTGATCAATGTTTCTATCTCTCTTCCTTCCTCTCTCTTAAAAAAAAAAAAAAAAAAAAAAAAAAAAAAAAAAAAGTCAATAAGAGCATATTTAAAAGAAAAAAGAAATAATGACTGAAAATTGCCCTAACCTGGGAAAGGAAATAGATTTACAAGTTCAGAAAACATAAAGTCCAAAACAAGAAGAATTCAGAGTGTCATCAAAACACATCATAATTAAAATACCAAAGATTAAAGACAAAATGAATCTTTTTTTTTTTTTTTTGGTATGTGCCCCTAGCCGCTAGGGCCCATTGGGAACTGAACCCGGGACTCTCTGGTCCACAGGCCAATGCTCCAACCACTAAACCAAACCAGCCAGGGCCCAAAAATGAATCTTAAAAGCCACAAGAGAAAAGCAGTTAGTTACATACAAGGGCACTCTTCAAAAATTATCAGCTGATTTCTCAATAGAAACTTTTCATGCCAGAGAGTTTGGCACAAAATATTTAAAGTGATAAAAGCAAGGACCCATAACCAAGATTTTTTACCTAGTAAGATAATCATATAGAATCCAACAAGAGACAGTTCTACAGACAAGAAAAAGCTAAGAGTTATCATCACTCTACTAGTATTACAATAATTGTTAAAGGGACTTCTTTAAGCAGAAAAGAAAAGATAAAATATATAAATAATAAAATACAGAAAAAAAATCTCACTGACAAAGGGAAACAGTAAAAGCATTGGATCAACCATTATAAAGTTAGTACAAAGATTATAAGACAAAAGTAGGAAGAGCATACATAATTACAACAATAAATTAAGGATATAAAAAACACACACAGAAAAAAAAGAAAACACAATGACAAAAACATAAATGTGGAGGGTGTCAGTAAAATTTGCACAGATTTTAGAATGTGTTCAAAATTAAGCAACCATCATGTTAAAATAGACTGCTATAAATATAACTTAGTATATATAAAGCACATGGTAACCACAAACCACAAATCTATAAGAAATAAAGAGAAAGAAATCCAAGTATAATGTTATAGAAAGATGTGAACATACAAGAGAACAGAGCAAGAGAATAAGAAAGGGACCGAGAAGAAATTTTTAAAAAGATGAGAAAACAATGACTAAAATGGCAATAACTACATCACTATCAATAATTACTTTAAATATAGACTAAATATTATTAAAAATATATATATAAGGTGGCTGAATTAATAAAAATAAAACAAGATTCATATATATACTGCCTACAAGAGACCCATTTCATAACAAAAGATGCACAGAGACCAAAAGTAAAGGGATAGAATATGGCATTTTATGCAAATGGAAACAAAAAATAAGTTGGGTATCAATATTATATCAGACAAAATATACTTTAAAACAAAAGCTATAGAATATTTCATAGTGATATAGGGATCAATTCAACAAGAGGATATAACTCTTTTAAACATTTATTCACCCAACATAGGAGCAGCTAAATATATAAAGCAAATATTGCTGGACATAAAGGGAGTGATCAGCAGTAATACATTCATAGTAGGGGACTTTAACAACCCATTGATATCAATGGATAGATCATCCAGACAAAAAAGCAGTAAGTAAATAGTGGCCTTAAATGACATATTAGAGTAGATGAACTAATAAATACTTTAAGAACTTTACACCCCAAAACAACAGACTACAAATTCTTTTCAAATGCACATGGAACATTTTTCAGAATAGACCACATATTAGACCACAAAACAAGTCTTAATAACTTTAAAATAATTAAAATCAGATCAAGCATCATTTTCAATTAAAATAATATAAAACTAAAAATCAGTTACAATAAGAAAACTAAAAATGCACAAGCACAAATAACATGCTATTTAACAATAAGTGGGTTAACAATGAAATCAAGAAAGAATTCCAAAATACCTTGAAACAAATGAAAATGACAACACAACAATTCAAAATCTATGGGACACAGTCAAAGCAGTTTTGGGAGAAAAATTCATGGCAATACAGGCCTATTTCAAGAAATAAGAAAAATCTCAAATAAACAACCAAATTTTACATGTGAAGGAATTAGAAAAAGAACAAACAAAGCTCAATGTGAGTAGAAGAAAAAATATAATAGAGATTAGTGAAAATAAATAAAATAGTCTAAAAACACAATACCAAAGATCAATGAAACCAAGTGCTGGTTCTCTGAAGATAAACAAAGTTGATATACCTTTAGCAGACTCATCAAGACAAAAAGAGGGAGAGCACAAATAAAATAAGAAGTGAAAGAGAAGCAACAACTAACCCCACAGAAATGCAAAGTATTAATGAAATCACTACAAATTATTATATGTCAACAAACTGGACAATCTGAAGGAATGGATAAATTCATGGAAATATATATATATTTTTGAAACTGAATCAAGAACAAATACGAATAGAGCAATAATTAGTAACAAAATAGAATCAGTAATAAAAATTAAAATTCTCATATAATTCCTGGACCAGATGGCTTCACAGGCAAATTATACTAATTAGTCGAACGGAATTACTACTTATTCTTAAACTATTTTTTAAAATTGAAGAGAAGAAAGGGTTCTCAAACTCATTTTATGAGGCCAGCATTCCCCTTATACCAAAGTCAGAACAAAAAAATAAATAAATAAAACTACAAGAAAAAAAAAAATTATGAGCCAATATCCTTGTTGAACACAGATGCAAAAATCCTCAACAACATATTAGCAAACCTAATTCAGCAATGTATTAAAAAGATCAGACACCATAATTATGTGGGATTCATTCCTGGGATGCAATATTAGTACAATATTTGCAAATCAGTCAATGTGATATAATACATAAACAAAATGAAGGATAAAATCATTTAATCATATTAATAGACACAAAAAAAGCATTTGACAAATCCAACATTTATTTATTTATGATAAAAAACTCTCATAAAAAAGGAGTTTACCTCAATGTAATAACGGTCATATATGAAAAACCCACAGCTAACATATTCAACAGTGAAAAGCTGAAAGCTTCTTCTTGAAGATTAGGAACAAGACAGCAATGTCCACTTTCACCACTTTTATTCAACATTGTATTAGCAGTCCTAACCACAACAGTCAGACAAGAAAAAAATAAAATAAAAGGCAACCAAACTGGAAAGGAGAAGCAAACCTGTAATTATCTGCAGATGACATGATACTATATAGAGAGAACTCTAAAAAATCAACCAAAAAATTATTAGAACTGATAAATTCAGTAAAGTAGCAGAATACAAAAGTAATATTTAGAAATTTGTGGTAGTTTCATTCTCCAATTATAGATAATCAGGAGGAGAAATAAAGAAAACAATCCCATTTGCAACTGCACAGAAAGAATCAAACACCGAGAAATAAAGTTAACCAAGAGAGTAAAAGACCTGTACTTGGACAAATATATAATATTGAAGAAAGAATTCGAAGAATATGCAAATAAATGAAAGCCTATATTATGCTCATGGATAGGAAGAAATATGATTGTTAAAATGTTCATATTAACCAAAGCAATCTATAGATTCAATGTAAACCCTACCAAAATGCCAATGACATTCTTCACAGAACAAAAACAAATAATCCTAAATTTTATATAGTACAAAGCAAAACAAAACAAAACAAAAAACAAACAAACAAAAAAACCCAACACCCAAATAGACACAGTAATCTTGAGAAAGAAGAACAAAGTTGGAGGTATTATGTTACCAGATATCGAAATAAACTACAAGGTTTTAGTGGCCAGAATAGCATGGTACTGGCATAAAACAGATACATAGATCAATTAAACAGAATAGAGCAACCAATGGCATAAAGACAGTCTACTCAATAAATGGTGTCAGGAAAATTGGGCAAATACATGCAAAAAAAGTGAAACTGGACCACTTTCTTACACCATGTACAGGAATGAACTAAAAATTGATAAAAGACTTAAATGTAAGACCCCAAACCATAATGTCCTAGAAGAAAACATAGGCACTAGATTAAAGAGCAAATCTATATAATGCTTAGAAAAAAAATATTGGGGGTAAATCTCTATGATCTTGGATTTGGCAAAGGATTCTTAGATATAACTAAAAAGAAGCATGAGCAACAAAAGAAAAAAAATAGATAAGTTGGACATCTTTGAAATTTAAAAAATTGTGTATTAAAAGACCTTATCAAGAAAGTGAAAAGGCAATCCACAGAATAAAAAGAATATGTTTGTAAATAATATATCTGAAAGGGTTTTGTATCTGGAATACTTAAAGAACTTTTAGGTTTGATCCAGCTATCCCACTTCTGGGAATATACCCTAAGAGTCCCGAAACACCAATCAGTAAAAAAATATGCACCCCTATGTTCGTAGCAGCTTTATTTATAATAGATAAGTTCTGGAAACAGCCCAAGTGCCAATCAGTAGATGAGTGGATAAAAAACCTGTGGTCCATTTACACAATGAAATACTATGTGACTGTAAGAAAAAAGATGTCTTACTCTTTGGGACAACATGGAGGGACCTGAAGAATATTATGCTAAGTGAAATAAGCCAGTCAGAGAAAGACAAATATCACATGATCTCACTTGTACGTGAAATTTAATGAACAAAATAAACTGACAGCCTGGCTGGTATGGTTCAGTGGTTGAGCATCGACCCATGCACCAACAGGTCTCCGGTTGATTCCAAGTCAGGGCACATGCCCAGGTTGTGGGCCTAATCCCCAGAGAGGGGCATGCAGGAGGCAGCCGATCAATGTTCTCTCTCATTAATGTTTCTGTCTCTTTCCCTCTCCTTTCCTCTCTCTCTAAAATCAGTAAAGGAAAAAAATAAATAAATAAACCGACAAACAAAATAGGTCCAGGGGCATGAATGAAAGGAACAGACTGACAGATATTAGAGGGATTGAAGTGTGGAAGGGATGGGAAAAGATTAACCAAAGAACATATATGCATAACCCATGGACACAGACAATAGTGTGGTGAAGGCCTGAGCTAGGGTGGAGTTTTGGTAGAGAGGCAAAGCTAGTGGGGGGAGATGAAGGACATCTATAATACTGTTTGTTAACAATCATTAAAAAAAAAACAACAACAAAAAAAAACTCTTAGACTGGCTGGTGAGCCAGTTGACCCATGTACCAAAAGGTCACTTGTTTGATTCCTGGCCAGGTTGTGGGTGGTGTGCAGGAGGTGGCCAATCAATATTTTTATTTTTTCTGATTGATGTATCTATCTCTCTCCTTTTCTCTTCCTCTCTCTCTAAACTCAATGAAAGAAAAATTATAAAAAACAAAAAAATAACTCTTATAATCCAAAAATAAAAAGACAATCCATTTAAAAATGAGCGACAGATCTGTGCAGATATTTTTTCAAGGAAGATATACAAATGGCCAATAAGTACATGGAAAGATGCTCAAATACCATTAGTTATCAGGAAAATGGAAATCAAAACTACAGTGACATACTACTTCATATCCATTAAGATAGCTAGACTCAAAAAGTGAGATAATAAGTGTTGTCCAGGATGTAGAAAAATTGGAACTCTCATGTATTGCTGGTGAGAATATGAAATGGTGCAGTCACTTTAGAAAACAGTCTGCAGTTCATTAAACACAGAGTTACTATATTACTTAGCAACTCCACCCCTAGGAATTTAACCAAGAAAAATAAAAACATATATTTATGCAGAAACTTGTACATGAATGTTTGTAACAGCATTTGTGATAGTCAAAAGGTAGAAAAAAATGCCTATCAACAGAAGAATAGCATACAAAATGTAGTATACCCATACAATGGACTACCATTATTTGACTAAAAAAATAAAAAGGAACAAAATATCAATTGACACATGCTACAACTTGGATGAACTTTGAAATCATTAAGCTGAATGAAAGAAGCCACTCACAAAATACATATATTATGTGATTTTATTTCTATGAAATGTCCAAAATAAGAAAATATATATGACAGAAAGGAAATTAGTGGTTGCTTTGGGCTCAAAGGAGGAAGTGGCAAGACAGGGAGGTGAGAGATAATGGACACAGATATTTTTATTTTGAGATGATGAAACAATTATAAAAATGATTGTGCTATGGTTGCATATAAATGTGAACATAATAAAAAACATTAAGGTACTATTTATTGTTTATATGTTTTTATTGCTTTTGTAGCAAGAGAGGAAGGAAGAGAGAGATAGAAATATGATTGTGAGAGAGAAACATTGATTGGCTGCCTCCTGCTTGCTCCCTTCTTGGGATCAAACCCTAAACTTGTGTATATGCCCCAACTGGGAATTGGACTAGGACCTCTCCAACCACAGGATGACGCTCAATCAATTGAGCCACACCAGACAGGCACATTAAGGTATTATTTAAATAAATTAAGTCCATAGTATGTAAATTATATTTCAAGAATATAATTTTTTTAAAAGAAGAATAAATATGAACTTTGCCCTCTGTCCATTTTGGTATGGCAGTATTTAATGCAGTAGTATTATTTTTATCAGGATGTGTTTCTAAAAGTTTATCCCCTATGTAGAACAGTGATCTTCAAACTTTTTTTAGTTGTAAACTCAGGTGTGGTGTGTAAAATAGTTTTGAGAGTACTCCTCCATATTATTTATAAGTATATATATAGCAATATACTAATATATTATAAATGGACCTGACAGAATTGATCAATGAAATACTTCTTAATCTATCTTATTTAAAAGGATTTCCCAAGAATAGAGGAAAGTTAATTTAGGTCACTAAGAACCACTTAGCACTCTAACGCTAAAATGTCTTTAGTATAGTAGTATTGTTTTAGCATAGATCAATCCATGTTAAAGGAAAAAAGGAAATTTGATTCACATTTGTTTAACGTATTTAAAAACTTCAAACACATGTCTTTCTTCAAAAATTAAAAAGCCAAATTTTACAAATAAGTAGCACAAAACTCGAGAGACTTACTGCTGAAGACACTGGAGACATTTATTGAAGAATAACCATGTTCCAGTCTATTCAAACTCGAAAAAAAAACAAAAAACAAAAACTGAAAAAAGAAATGTCAAATTGACAAATAAGTCTAGACTCGAGAATCTAAAATATAAATCTATAAAATATAATGCGGACATGCATAAAGAGATTTTTATTTCAGCAATACAAGGGTGCATTAAATGGGACACACAATTCATAAAAAACCTGAATCTTTATGTGTTTAGTAACATAGTCAAGGTATATAAAGCACAATCTGTGAGCTATAAAAGGAAGAACTGACAGAACCTCAAATGTAGTCAAAGATTTTTAATGCTCCTCTCTACGCTCTTGGCATATCAAATCATCTAAAATAAATGAGGATGTAAAGAATGTGAAAGATATATAATTGACAAGACTGAATTAAACAAAACTTATTCTTTGTATACTGAAAAAAAGGTAAAACTTCTGTGCCTAATTTTAAAACTTATCTATTTACTACTAGTATCTCTTCAGATGGTATTAGAATAAGCTGTCATGTTTTATTTTAAGATTTATTTTTATTATATTAAACTTACAGGTTATTTGGCGGAGTTTTACATCTTTATGTTCAAAATATTGACTAAATTTTTATTTATTTATGTTGCATTTTATGACCTTGTAAGTTTTTATATTTATAGGTCTTGAATATGTTTACATATACTCCTAATACTTTATAGTTTTCATAAGGGGGTTAAGTTTATCATACTTTGCTATTGGCTTTTGCTATTAATGAATTTATTTTACAAATAAATAAGTATATAAATACCTCAAACAAAGTTATTCTAAAAGTAGATATTAATGTATTCTTATCTGATTAAAGCTGTTAAAAAAAAAGGAGGGGGGGTTAAAGATGCTATTCAAGGAAAAGATATTGTTGCTTCAAAAGAGAAAGCAAGAAGTTTTAAGTAAGTTTTTGTTTTAATGAGGTATAAGACTTTTTCTAATTCAGTGTTTTACACTTTCTTAACTTTATTTTTTAACATGGACTACTAAGTTAATTCTAAAGTACATGAACATAATTTATTTGTATTTTTGGTAAGTTTCCATGCATCAGACCAAACATAATGCTTCTATAATTTTTTTAAAGTATTATATAATATTTCTGTATATATTGTAAATGTGATTTATTTATATTTACACAAAATGTATCAATTATATGTTTTTCGAAAATGTATTTGTTTCAGCATGTCTTTTTATGCTTGTTAGGTCTTTTGATGTATCAGTTATTTATTGTGGTGAATGTCCTTAATCTTTATCCTTTATGGTTTAAAACTTAGTTTTTATTTAAGAAATGCTTCTTTATATAATATTCTTGAAGAAGTTTGCATGTGTTTTTTCCTATAAGTTGTAAAATTTTGACTTTTTCATGTAAGTAATAAACCTGGATTGCCTTTTGAGTGCAGTGTCAGAAAAATGTCCTTCTTATTTCACCTACAGCAATGCTTAATCCTTCACATTGTAACACAATCATATACTGAAGGAGTTTCAGCTTCATTTTATGAATCTCTTACTCTTCCCCATCATATATAGGATGTCCCAAAAAATGCATACACATCTAACAGCTGATAGCTCAACTGATGTTTCTTTGTTTTCAGATTTAACACATTAAAATTTATAATTATTCAAGGTGTGTATACATTTGGGGGAGGGGCACTCTGCAAATGTGTAAGTCCTATTTCAGATCCTATTCTTTTTATTTTTTCATTTGCTCATCTTTACACCTGTTCCACACTTTTATATATATCTCATGTAAAATGACACTTGCTACTTTAGAAGGTAAGTCTCCATAGCCTGCCTATCCTTCTTTTTAGGAATGTCATGGTTATTCTTGGCCCTTTACGTTTCCACATAATTGTTAGAATTAGACTGACAAGAAAAAACAAACACCCTGTCGGTATTTTAAATTGACATTGCATTGAATCCATAGAGCAATTTGGAAAAGAATAAACATCTTCATGATACTGAGTTGATCCTTATAAATTTGATATGCCCCTCCATTTGTTGTGTTCCTCTTTCACATATGCCTTGGATTTAATTTTTTTTATGTTGCATGAGTGATTAGATTACATGAGAACTTTATTCTGAGCTACATAACATTTTTGCTTATATGTTTGAGTTGGGTAGAATTTTCATTATACAATAAATACAATACATAATATTGGACATTTGTGATTTAAAACAAATTTTAATTGAAGAAACTTAACTTTTAATAAGGCTTTTGAAATTTTCTTATTGATATGACATTTATTATAGAAATTTTTGTGCATGCCTTTTATCTTAATATTTATTTTCATTCACTAGTTAGTCTACTGACTATTGATTTTTTTTCCTAAAATGTATTGATTTTCTCTTAAAATAGATGTTTAAATTATCAAAATTTTACTTGTTTAATGGACTAATTATATAATTTTTGGCTTTAATTTCTTAATGTACTAAATTATCATATAAATTTAAAAATATTGACATAACCTTGCATTTCTAAAATCAACTCATCTTTATTATAATGTATGCCCATATATCATTAGGTTCAGTTTATTCACATCTATGTACACAAGTGACATTGATCATTAGTTTTTCTTTTCCATATGTCCTCAGTTTTTTGTTTTTTGTTTTTTTATCCTCACCTGAGGACATTTTTCCATTTTTTGTTCAGATAGAGTGGGAGGAAGAGAAAGAGAGAGAGAGAAACATCGACGTGAAAGAGACACATCGGGTGGCTGCCACCCACACGACCAACCAGGGCCAGGGACAAACTGCAACCAAGGTACCACGCCCTTAGCAGGAACCGAACCCCGGTCTCTCTGGACCGCAGGCCGTCACTCTAACCGCTGAGCCAAACTGGCCAGAGCTATGTCCTCAGTTTTTGTATCAAGTTTATAGTAAATGTATAAAATAACTTGGGAAGTACTGTCTCTTGTATTATTGCTGAAAGAATTTCAATAAAAATTAAAATTATTTGTTGCCTGATTATTTAAGAAAATCCATCTATAAGTTTAGACCTGATGTTTTTAGGGAGGATTATTTTAGCTACAGATTTATTATTTTTGGATTTTTTTCTCAAAAATTTTTAAGTCAGTTTGGTTGAATATATTGTTCTTTAAAAAGTGTCCATTTCACTTAAGTTTTCAAATACATTGATGAAAACATATTCCTAATGTTCTCTTAGAGTTAAATCTGTACAAAATCTCTAATTTTCATCATTAATTTTGTTGTTTTTTTGTACTTGTTTTCTTTGTCTCTTGATCAATTTGTTTCATTTGTCTTATTAAAAAAATTAAATTTTGCCTTGCTTTATTTTCCATATTCTTTTAGAATTAACAGAGTAAACTTGACTTTTTTTTTTAGTATAAGTTCTATGAATTTTGACACACTGATAGATTTATATAGCCAGAAACACAATTGAAATATAGAACAGTTTCATATCTCCAAAATCTCTCTTGCTGTTCCTTTGCACTCCTCCCAGCACCCAAGCCCGAGCAAACACTGGTCTGTTCTCCCACATTAGTATAGCTTTACCTTTTCAAGAATGGTATATAAATGGAATCGTACACTATATAATCTTTTGAAGCTAGTTTCTTTCACTAAGAATAATGCATTTGAGATTCATCCACATTATTTTGTGTATCAATAATTTGTTCCTTTTTTAAATTAAGTAGTATTTCACAGTATGGATGTACTACAGTTTCCTAAACTATTCATCCATTACAGAATATTTGGGTTGTTTTTATTATTCAATAAATGTAAATATAATGGATATAAACATTAGTGCATATATTTTTGTGATGACATAAGTATTCGTTCCTCTGGAGTCAATATTCAGAAGTGGAATTGTTGCGTCATGTGGTATATGTATTTTTAACTTTATGAGAAACTCCTAAACTCTTTTCCAGAATGTCTATACCATTTTGCATTCCCACTAGCAATCAAGAGTTACAGTTGCTCCACATTTGACAGCACTTGCATTGTCAATAAATTTTATTATAGGAACTGTAATACATATCTAGTGGTATCTCATAGTGATTTTAATTTTAATTTTCCTACATGCTGATGTACTTGTTTACCATCCTTATATCCCCGTTGGTGAACTGTCTGTTTCAGTACTTTGTCCACTCTTACTCTTCTTGAACCTTGAGTGTTCTTTATATATTCTGAATACAAGTATCTGTTGGATGTGTGACTTTGAAACATTTTTTCCAAGTCCGTAGTTTACTTTTTTGTCTCTTAATAATGTCTTTCAGAAAATAAACTTGTTTTTATTGATGAAAACTAATACATTACCATTTTTTTCTTTTATTATGGGTTTGGGGTTATGTCTAAAAATTATTTTCTATTTTAAATGATGCATTTTTTTCATGTTTTCTTCTAAAAAATGTGTAGTTTTTCTTTACACTTGTTATTTATTTTCAGTTGATTTCTTATAAGTGATGTGAAATAGACCAACAATTATACTTTTAAAAGGGATATCCAATTATTTAAATCCCAGTTTTAAAAAGACTATTACTTTCTTCCTTGAATTACCTCTGCACCTTTGACTAAAATCTACTGGTCATATTTGTGTGGATATACTTCTGGAATCTCTATTCTGTTTCACTGATCTATGTGCCTATTACTTTACTAATGCCATGCTGTTCTGATTACTATAGATTTATAGCAAGTGCAGAGGCTCAACTTACAATGGGGTTATATCTCGATAAACCCATCATAAATTTTAAATATTATAATGCAAAAATGTATTTAATACATCTAATCTAGTGAGCATCATAGCTTAGCCTAGTTTACCTTAAATGTGTTTGGAACACTTATATCAGCTTACAGTTTGACAAATAATCTCACTGCCACCGCCTAGCATCATGAGAAAGTATTGTACCACATATTGCTAGCCTGAGAAAAGATCCAAATTCAAAATCTGAAGTATAGTTTGTACTGAACTTGTATTGCTTTTGTTACAATATAAAGTTAAAAAATCCTTTAAATGTCCATACTACCCAAAGCAATCTATAAATTTAGTGCAATCCTTATTAAAATAACAATGGCATATTTCATAGATCTAGCACAAATACACCAAAAGTTTATTTGGAATCAGAAAAGACTCTAAATAGTCACAGCAATCTTGAAAAGGAATAATAAAATTGAAGGGATCACAATACCAGATATCAGGTTATACTACAAAACCATCATAATCAAAACATCCTGGTACTGGCACAAGAATAGGCATATAGATGAATGGAACAGAAAAAAAGAGTTCAGAAATCTACCCAAGACATTATGCTCAGTTAATATTGGACAAAGGTGACAAGAGCATGCAATAGAATAAAGACGGTCTCTTTAATAAATGGTGTTGGGAAAATTGGACAGGTATATGCAAATAAATGAAACTAGACTACCAACTTACACCGTACACAAAAATCAACTCAAAATGGATAAAAGACTTAAATGTAACTTGTGAAACCATAAGAATCTTAGAAGAAAATGTAGGGAGCAAATCTCAGACATCACACATAGTAGAATTTTCAATATATAGCCTAGGGCAAGAGAAACAAAGGAAAAAAAATTAATAAACAGTACTACATCAAACTAAAAAGTTTTTGCACAGCAAAAGAAACCAGCATCAAAATTAAACGGGAACCCACTCAATGAGAGAACATATTTCCCAATGATACATTGGATAAGGGGTTAATATCCAAAATATATAAAGTACTCATACAACTCAACAAAATGAAGACAAACCAATTAAAAAATGGGCAGAGGACCTGAATAGACACTTCTCCAAACAGGAAACACAAATGGCCAGGAGATATGAAAAAATGCTAAACATTACTAATCATCAGAGAGATGCAAATTAAAATGTCTATTGGGTATCATCTCACACTTTCCAGAACTGCTGCCATTAACAAATCATCAAACAATAAGTGCTGGCAAGGATGTGTAGAAAAGGGTACCCTAGTACATTGCAGGTGGGAATGCAGACTGGTGCAGCCACTATGGAAAACAATATGGTGTTTCCTCAAAAAATTAAAAATTGATCTGCCATTTGACCCATTGATCCCATTTCTAGGAATATATCCTAAGAATCCTGAGATACCAACCAGAAAGAATATATGTACCTTAATGTTCATAGCAGCACTATTTACAATAACTAATATCTAGAAATAGCCCAAGTGTCCATCAGTAGATGAGTAGATTAAAAAAAATAAATGTGGTACATATACACAATGGAATACTATGCAGCTATAAGAAAGAAAGATCTCTTACCCTTTGAGAGGACATGAAGGAACCTGGAGAGTATTATGCTAAGCAAAATAAGACCATCAGAGAAGAAAAGTATTAAATGGTCTTGCTTATTTTTGGAATATAATGAACATAATAATCTCATGAACAAAATAGTTCCAGAGACATGGAAGCAGGGAACAGACTGACAACCCTAAGAGGGAAGGGAGGTTGGTGGGGGTGGGGATTTGAGAGATAAACCAATAACTTATATGCATGTAGGCATAACCAAAGGACACAGATAACAATTTGGTGAAGGCAGCAGGTTGGGTGGGAACCATCATCAATTGGGGATTGTCTGTATTAAACTTGGGTAGCGTGCTTTCTTCATTATTCGTTTTTCAAAACTGTTTGGCTGTTATGCTTACCTTGCCTTTCTATATAAATTTTAGAATGAGTTGTATATGGCTATAACAATTTCTGTTGATATATTGGTTAGAATTATGTTAATCTGTAAACCAATTTAGAGAGATTTTACATCTTAATTATGTTGAAATTTCCAACCAATACATCACTTTATTTATTTAGGTCATCTGATTTCTTTCTTTTGCCTTTCTTATAATCTAGGCAATAATAGTTTTGCTCTCTGTCTTATTAATTTCTACATATCTTTATCAACTTCTTTATTCTACTTGCTTTGTGTTTACCTTGTTGCATTTTTTTAACTTCTTCAATTGGAAACATAGTATGGCAGTTTTTAAATATCTCCAGAAATATTTTGACACTTTTTCCTTCAAAAACTAAAGTTCTCCTTTTAAGATTCTTTTTTTGTCTTTAAAATTTGCCGTTTTAATTATAATGTGTCTTGGTGTGGGCCTTTTTGGGTTTATCTTGTTTGGGACACTCTGTGCTTCCTGGACTCGTGTCCATTTGTTTCATTAGGTTAAGAAAATTTTGGGTACATATTTTTTCATATAGGTTTCAATTCCTTGTTCTCTCTCTTCTCGGTCCTGTACCTTCTTCATGATGAGAATGTTGATATACTTGAGGTTGTCCCAGCGACTTCTTAAACTATCCTAATGTTTTAATGTTTTTCCTTTTTTGTTCTAACTTATGCTTCCTTATCTTCCAAATCACTGATTTAATCCTGTGCTTCATCTACTCCACTGTTGATTCTCTGTAATATATCCTTCTTTCAGTTATTGTATTCTTCATTTCTGCCTGATTCTCTTTTGTTTTCTACGTTCATTTTATCTCTGGTCTTTTTGTTGAAGTTATTACTGAAATCACTGAGATCTTTATAAATGCTTTTGAACTCTGCATCTGATTATTTGTCTCCGTTTTGTTTAGTAGTTTTTCTGGAGTTTTGTTTTGTTCTTTAATTTTGGACATGTCTTTTGTGTCCTCATTTTGGTTGCCTCCCTGTGTTTGTTTCTATCTATTAGGTAGAGCTGCTATGTCTCCTGGTCTTGATAGAGTGGACTTATCTAGTAGGTGTCCTGTGGAGCCTAGTAACACAGTCTCTCTGGTCACCTGAGGTAATAATGCTCCAGGTATATTGCCTGTGTGGCTTGTGTGTGCTCTCCTGGTATTGTTGAGCCTTGATTACTGCTGGCATGTCCATGGGAGGGATTAACCCTGCAGATGACTGGTTGTGAGGACTGGTTGTGACTATAATAGAGGAGCTATAGTGCATGGACTTACTCTACTGAGTGGGGATTGATTTAGCAGAGATCTGATGCCTATGAAAACAGCTCTTTGAGTGACATTTGTGGAGGTGGTTGGGTTTTGCTCTGGCCATGTTTGAAGCTGGCCTTCAGGTATGCTACTTCTGGGAGCTCTTGAAGGTGCTGGACTGTGCTCTGCCTAGGACCACTTGGTATAAGCTACAATGTGATCTGTATATTTTTTCCACTTGTGCAGGGCTTGGAAGTTTCTGGGAGAGGTTACTGTGAACTGAGGCTGTCTGTCACAAATGGTGGACTTGGGGCTGCTTAGTAAGAGTTACTGGGTTGGAAGAAACCATATGCTGCTTGTTTGAAATTGGTGAACCTTTAAGAGATTTTTAGGAAAGTCCAGCGCATAAATCAAGATAGGGTGTAAATCAAGATAGGGTGTTTATATGGAAAAGCCACTGGAAGTAGCTTGGGTGGGCCTTCAAGTTGAGTAGTGTAGCTTCTCAAGAATCACCAGGCAAAGAATGTTAGCCAGGATGGTAGATTAAAAGAGTTTCCTGTCTGTGCCTGCAGGGGAGACTTAGTAGAAGAACAATGGCTTCCAACAGCACTCTTATCTAGAAGTCAGTTGCCCCTCCAGCCCTCACCCTGAAGCCAGACAATTTGGTTATTTCTTATATGTCTCTGTTGCCTTTTGAGCTGCTGCCCAAGTGCTGGAGCTCAGAGACTGTGAGTTCATCACTGAATAAGTTTGTGCTCAGACCATTTAAGAAGAATTTCTGTGACTCCAGCAGCCCTTTATCTCAGTGTAATTCCTGCTGGTTTAACAGAAAAATGTTGGAGGTGTTATCCTTTTCTCAGCACTAGAACCCTGGGCTGGGGATTTTGGTGTAGAACTTGGATGCCTCACTTCTCAGTGGTAACCTCCACACCTAAGATATCCCTGTTAATTTTTACCCACCACATGTGTATGTGGGACCAGCCCTTTCTCCACCTCCATCCCTCCTACCAGTTTTTTCATGGCTGCTTCTGCATATCCTTAGTTATCAGACTTTTGTTAGGTGTTAGGCAGTTCTTAATGATGATTGTTCTGTAGTTTAGTTATAATTTTGTGTGGGCAGGGGAGGAAGCAAGTGCAGTGTTTAGCCATTCTGTCATCATAACCAGAAGCCAGTTTTACATTTATAAATTCAAAATCTGAAATGTTTTCTGGGTTTCTCATTTTATTTATGAGCCTCCTAAAACTGCTTGAAGCTTTGCTCAGCTTCTCAGCCTCATAGTCACTA
Organism: Molossus molossus; assembly: GCF_014108415.1. NCBI lineage: Eukaryota > Metazoa > Chordata > Mammalia > Chiroptera > Molossidae > Molossus > Molossus molossus. The sequence continues at coordinate 67,955,231 of NW_023425401.1, forward strand.
TTTTATCCACCAGCTCTTGGGATTTTCTAGCCTTCATAGATGTTTGAATTCTTTAAACCATAAACATATGCTTCTGATTAAGAATTCTCAAGAGAGATGAGAAGTTTTGCTTATTTCTCCCACAACTTTATTCAAAATCAAGTCTAGGACAAGCACATATTCTTCCTTTCAAATTTTTTAACTGATATTTTTGTTCTTGTTCAATCACTATGTGCTTAATCCTTCAGGTGTTTTATTTTCATGCAGAGCTCTCTTATTTATTCTGTCCTTATCCAGTCTAAAGCTTCATTTTCTATCCTCAACTTATGTAAATCAATAAAACAACAGCTTGTTTACCTTTCCAAATTAATGATTTCTATCCTCTAGTGGAATCCTTTAAATATTTTTGTTACCTTAGCCACTTATTTGCATTTAAAAAAAATGTTTACTCTATCATTTTTGGTATGTTGCACTAGAAGGTATATTTCTGAATATCTAGTCTACCATATTTCCTTGAATAAAAGTCTAATCATGCTGTTTCTCAGTCACATGGAAAACACATCCAACATATTTCCATTTTTAGGTATTGATGCCGCTAATTCTTCTTCTTACATCACTTTTTAAAACTTATTTATTTTTATTTAAATAATTTATTATTGACACTATTGCAGATATCCCCCGTTTTATACTCTCTTTTGCCTACCTTCATCCAGCCCCAAACTCCCCCTCCCTTGGCCCTCACCATACTATTTGTGTCCACGGGCTATGCATATACATGTTTTTTCTGTAATCTTTTTATCCAGACATCCCTACCTTAATCCCCTCTAACATTTGTCAGTCTTTTCCATATATCTATGCTTCTGGTTTTACATTATTCTCACTTTATATTGTTCATTAGCTTTACCATATTAGTGAGATGACATGGTATTTGTCTATCTCTGACTGGCTTATTTTACTTAATAAAAAAATGTCCAGACCCATCCATGTCATCCCAGAGCATAAGAGTACCTTCTTTTGTGCCACCACATAGTATTCCACAGTGTAAATGTACCGTAGGTGTTTTATAGGCTCATCTGCTTATGGGTACTTGAGCTGTTTCCAGATATTGGCTATTGTAAATAGCATTGCTATGAACATAAGAGTGAAAATATTCTTTCTGATTGGTATTTTAGGACTCAGAATATATTTTGAGAAGTAAGATTACTAAGTCAAAAGGCAGTTTTATTTTTAATTTTTATTTTTTTTAATTAATTAATTTTTTTTGTTACAGATGTTTCTCCTTTTTCCCCCAATGATTCCCCCTCCCCCTCCCTCCCTGCCTTGTCTCCAGCTTTGTTGTCCAGGTCCATTGTTCATACATATATGCCTATAAGTTCTGTGGTTTATCTATCCCCAACAACCCCCTCTTCTGGGGATTCTCAGTCTGTACCCCACTTCCATATCTCTGGGACTACCCCATTCCTCAGACTGTTATGTTCATTATATTCCACAAATAGGTGAGATCATATGATACATGTCTTTCTCTGTTTGGCTTGTTTTGCTTAGGATAATACTTTCCAGGTCCCTCCAAGTAGTCTCAAAGGCTAAGAGATCTTTCTTTCTTACAGCTGCATAGTACTCCATTGTGTATATGTACCACAACTTTTTTATCCATTTGTCTACTGATGGACACTTGGGCTGTTTCCAGATCTTAGCTATTGTAAATACTGCTGCTACAAACATGTGGGTACATATATTCTTTCTGATTGGTGTTTCCAGCTTCTTAGGGTATATTCCTTAGCAGGGGGATCACTGGGTCAAATGGAAGTTCAATTTTTAATTTTTTGAGGTAAAACCATATTGTTTTCCATAGTGGCTGCACCAGTCTGCATTCCCACGAGCAGTGTGCAAGAGTCCTCTTTTCTCCAGACCCTCGCTAATACTTGTTGTCTGATGATTTGTTGATGGGGGCCATTCTGACAGGTATGAGGTGATACCTCATTGTTGTTTTAATTTGCCTCTCTCTGATGATTAGTGATGTTGAGCATTTCTTCATATGTCTCTTGGCCATTTGTATGTCCAGTTCGGAGAGTTATTATTTAGTTCCTTTGCCCATTTTTTTAATGGGGTTCTTTGTCTTCCTTTTGTTGAGTTGTATGAGGACTCTATATATATTGGAAATTAACCCCTTATCTGATATATCATTGGCAATTATGCTCTCCCATATAGTGGGTAGCCTTTCCCTTTTGATGATTGTATCTTTTGCTGTGCAGAAGCTTGTGAGTTTGATGTAGTCCCATGCGTTCATTTTCTCCTTTGTTTCTGTTGCCTCAGGTGATGTATCAGTGAAAATTCTGCTGCGTATGATGTCTGAACTTTTGTTGCCTACAGTGTCTTCTAGGATTTTTATGGATTTATGAGTCACATTGAAGTCTTTTATCCATTTTGAGTTTATTCTTGTGTATGGTGTAAGTTGATGGTCTAGTTTCATTTTTCTGCATGTAGCTGTCTAATTTTCCCAACACCATTTACTAAAGAGGCTGTCCTTACTCCACTGTATGCTCTTGCCACCTTTGTCAAATATTAATTGAGCATATGGCCTTTGTTCCATTTATGGGTTCTCTGTTCTGTTCCACTGGTCTATATGCCTGTTCTTGTGCAATTACCAGGCTGTTTTGATTACAGTGACTTTGTAGTATATCCTGAAATCGGGTAATTTGATCCCTCCAACTTTGTTCTTCTTTTACAAGATTGCTGTGGCTATTCGAGGTCTATTTGGGATCCATATGAACTTTTGAAGTTTTTATTCTAGCTCTATGAAGTATGTCATTGGTATTTTGATGAGGATTGCATTGACTCTATAGATTGCTTTGGGTAGTATGGACATTTTAATGATGTTAATTCCTCCAATCCATGAACAGGGTATGTGCTTCCACTTTTTTATATCTTCCTTTATTTCTTTTTTTAATGACCTATAGTTTTCTGCAATTAGGTACTTTATTTCTTTGGTTAAGTTTTTTCCTAGGAATCTCATTTTTTTTTGCCACAATGGTAAATGGGATTATTTTCTTAGTTTCTCTTTCTGTGAGTTCATCATTGTTTTATAAGAATGTCATCGATTTCTTGACGTTAATTTTGTATCCTGCTACTTTTCCAAATTCATTTATTAAGTCTAGTAAATTTTTGATGGAGTATTTGAGGTTTTCTACATACAGTATCATGTCATCTGCAAATAATGACAGTTTCACTTCCTCCTTTCCAGTTTGGATCCCTTTTATTTTTTCTTTATGTCTGATTGCTGTGGCTAAGACTTCCAGTACTATATTAAATAAGAGTGGCGACAGTGGGCATCCTTGCCTGTTCCTGTTCTTAGGGGAAATGCTTTTAGTTCTTGCCCATTGAGTATGATGTTGGCTGTAGGTCTTTCATATATGGCCTTTATTATGTCTAGATATGATCCCTCTATTCCCACATTGCTCAGAGTTTTTATCAGAAATGGATGCTGGATTTTCTCAAAGGCTTTTTTGCCATCTATTGATATGATCATGTGGTTTTTATTCTTCATTTTATTTATGTGGTGTATCACGTTTATTGATTTGCGAATGTTGTACCAGCCTTGAATCCCTGGGATGAATCCCACTTGGTCATGGTGGATAATTTGTTTGGTGTATTACTGGATCTGATTTGTTAGTATTTTGTTCAGGATTTTGGCATCTATGTACTTCAGGGATATTGGCCTGTAGTTTTCTTTCTTTTTAGTGTCTTTTTTTGGTTTTTGAATTAGAATTATGCTGGCTTCATAAAATGAGTTTGGAAGTCTTCCTTCTTCTTGAATTTTTTGAAATAGTTTGAGGAGAATGGGTATTAGTTGTTCTTTAAATGTTCGGTAAAACTCGCCCGTGAAGCCAACCAAGCCTGGGCTTTTGTTTGCTGGGAGAGTCTTGATCACATCTTCAATTTCTTCTGTTATTGGTCTGTTCAAGATTTTTATCTCTTCCTGGTCCAGTTTTGGGATACTATGTGTTTCTAGAAATTTGTCCATTTTGCTTAGATTGTCGAATTTGTTGCCATATAACTGCTCATAGTAGTTGTTAAGGATCTTTTGTATTTCTGTGGTGACAGTACTTACTTCTATGCTTTCATTCTGATTTTGTGTTTTTGGGTTCTCTCTCTTTGTTTTTTCATGAATCTAGCTAAGGGTCCATCAATCTTGTTTATCTTTTAAAAAAACAGCTCTTTGTTTCATTGATCCTTTAAATAGTTGTTGTTTTTGTTGTTTTTGGACTCTATGTCATTTATTTCTGCTCTGATCTTTAATATTTCCTTCCTTCTATTGGCTCTGGGGTTTTCTTTTTGTTTGCTCTCTAGTTCTCTAAGTTGTGAGGTTAGATAGTCTATTAGAGTTTTTTTTTGTTTTTTGAGGTAGACCTGTAGTGCTATGAACTTCCCTCTCAGAACTCCTTTCACTGCATCCCATAGATTTTGTGTTGTTGTGTCTTCATTTTAATTGTTTTCCAGGAGGTTTTTAATTTCTTCCTTGATCTCATTATTAAGCCATTCATTGTTTAATAATATTCTATTTAGCTTCCATGTGTTCAAATGTCTTTCCATGTTCTTGTTGCAATTGATTTCTAGTTTCATGCTCTTGTAATCTGAGAAGATGCTTGATATGATTTCAGTCTTCTTGAACTTGTAGAGACTTAGTTTGTGCCCTAAAATGTGGTATATCTTTGAGAATGTTGCATGTGCACTTGAGAAGATGTGAATTCTGTAGTTTGGGGTATAATTCTCTGTAGATATCTATTAAATCCATTTGGTCTAGTGCTTCATTTAGAGTCTCTGTTTTCTTGCTAATTTTTTGTCTAGAAGATCTTCCAGTGATGTCAGTGGTGTGTTGAAGTCCCCTGCTATGACTGTATTGCTATCTATTTCTCCTTTGAAGTTCTCCAGCAGATTTTTAATATATTTTGGTGCTCCTATGATGGGTGCATGTATGTTTATCAGGGTTATATCTTCCTGTTGGATAGATCCTTTCAATATTATGTAGTGGCCTTCTTTGTCTCTAGTTATCGCCTTCGTTTTGAAATATATTTTATTGAATATGAGTATTGCTACCCCAGCTTTTTTTCCCTTTCCGTTTGCTTGGAAGATATTTTTCCATACCTTCACTTTCAACCTATGTGAGTCTTTTGTTGTGAGGTGGGTCTCTTGTAAACAACATATAGTTGAGTCATGCTTTCTTATCCAATCAGGTGCTCTGTGTCCCTTTATGCGAGCATTCAATCCATTTACATTTAAGGTTATTATTGATATGTACTTATTTATTTGCATTTTTGTTTAGTGTGGTTATATATTTCTTCCTATTTCTTTTGCTAATTACAGCAGTCCTTTTAACATTTCTTGCAGTGCTGGTTTGGTGCTAATGTATTCCCTTATCCTTTATTTGTCTGATCAGCTCTTTATTTGATCTTCTATTTTGAATGATAGCCTTGCTGGGTAGAGTAGTCTCTGATTCAGATTCTTGTTTTTCATTACCTTGATTACCTCATACCATTCCCTTCTGTCCTGTAGTGTTTCTGTTGAGAACTCATCTGAGAGCCTTATGGGGTTTCCTTTGTAGGTAACCTATTGCTTTTCTCTTGCTGCCTTTAGGATTCTCTCTTTGTGTTGAATTTTTGGCACTTTGATTACTATGTGTCTTGGTGTGGGCCTGTTTGGGTTATTCTTACTTGGGGCTCTCTGTGCTTCTTGAACTTGAATGCCTTCCTCCTTCATCAAATTAGGAAAGTTTTCTGTCACTATTTCTTTAAATATATTCTCTAACCCTTGCTCATAATCTTCCTCTTTGGCGACTCCTATGATGCAAATGTTATTACGTTTCCAGTTGCCCCACAGTTCTCTTAAGCAATTTTCCTGTTTTTTAAATTATTTTTTTCCTTTTGGTTTTCTGAATTGTTGATTTTTTCTACCCTATCTTCTAATTCACTTATCCGTTCCTCAACTTCCTCTACTCTGCTATTTAGATTTTCCAATGTGTTCTATATTTTTGATATGTCATTCTCCATTTCTTCTTGCTGGTTTTTAATTTCCAACTGGTTGATTTTCAACATTTCTTTGTCTTTACTCATGGTGCTCATGTCCTTTCCCATGCTGTTGAGCTTCCTCAAGATCATGGCTCTGAATTCTAGTTCTGTTAACTTGCTTAACTTCACCCCATTTATCTCATCTTTGGTAGAGGTCTCTTGTTCTTTCATTTGTTTTTTGTTTCTGTGTTTCACAATTTTGGCTATAACAGTGGGCTTCAGAGCCTGCCAATCTTTCCCTGTCGGTGTTGGTGTTCTGCTGTTTGTGGCTCCCTCTTCTGTGTTTGGATGAGGCAGGGAGGACCCACTTTAAACACCACTATCAAGTCTTAACTTTTCTGGTTAGAGTTACTAGCCCAGGGAATGGTAGTTGTCCTCTAGCTTTTTTGCCTGGAGGCTATTAGTAGAAGTCACCTGAAGAACCTTGGTTTCTGAGTTGACTGAAAAACTCCCTCAGGTGCTCAGTGTAAGAGGATTTCCAGAGGGTGGGGCAGATGCTGGTTGTTAATGGGCCTCAATTAGCATTTCAATGGCCACTGGGTGGGGTTGAATCTCTGAGGGAGGGGCTGCCACCTCTCCCCAGAGCCCTGGGAGAATATATGCAAATCAATAGAGGTGCTACACCACATAAACAGAATGAAAGATAAAAATTATATGATTATATCAATAGACACTGAAAAAGCATTTGACAAAATCCAGCACCCATTTCTGATAAAAAACGCTCAGCAATGTGGGAATAGAGCTATCATATCTTGACATAATAAAGGCCATATATGAAATACCTACAGCCAATATCATACACAATGGGCAAAAACTAAATGCATTTTCCTTCAGAACAAGAATTAGACAGGGAAGCCCACTCTCACCACTCTTATTTAACATAGCACTGAAAGTCTTAGCCACAGCAATTAGATAAGAAAAAGAAAAATAAAAGGAATTCAAATTGGAAAGGAGGAAGTGAAACTGTCATTTGCAGATGACATAATACTGTATATAGAAAACCCAAAGAATCCATAAAAAATCTACTAGATTTAATAAATGAATTTGGCAAAGTAGCAGGATACAAAATTAACATCAAGAAATCAACAGTGTTCTTATACACCAATAATGAACTCAGAGAAAGAGAAACTAGAAACACAATCCCATTTACCATTGCAACAAAAAATTTAAGATACCTAGGAATAAACTTAATCAAAGAAGTAAAGGACCTATTTGCAGAAAACTACTATATATTGAAAAAATAAATAGAGAAAGACATAAAAAAGAAATCTATAAATTCAATGCAATCATCATCAACATACCAAAGACATATTTTACAGAACTAGAACAAATACTTCAAAAGTACATGTGTAACCTAAAAAGACCTCAAATAGCCACAACAATCTTGAAAAAGAAGGACAAAGTAGGTGGGATTACAATACCGGATATCAGATTATATTACAAAGCCATTGTAATCAAAACAGCCTGGAATTGGCACAAGAACAAGCAGATAGGTTAATGGAACAGAACAGAGAAACCGAAAGTAGACCCAAGACATTATGTTTAATAGTTGACAAAGGTAGAGTAAATAAATGGTTTTGGGAAAATTGGACTTCTACATGCAAAAAAAAAAGAAGAAGAAAGAAACTAGACCACCAACTTATACCACTTACACCATACACAAGAATAAACTCAAAATAAATATCTTAAATATGACTCATGAATCCATAAAAAATTCTAGAAGAAAATGTAGGCAACAAAATTCCAGCTATTACACACAGCAGAACTTTTACTAATACAATACATAAGGCAAGAGTAACAAAGGAACAAATTAATACATGAGACTACAAATTAATACATGAGACTACATCAAAACAAAAAGCTTCTTCACAGTGAAAGAAACAATCATCAAAGTGAAAAGGGAACCCACTATATGGGCAAGCATAATCGCCAACAATACATCAGATAAGGGGTTAATTTCCAAAGTATATAGAGTACTCATACAACTCAACTAAACAAAGACAAAGAACTCAATTAAAAAATGGGCAGAGGACCTAAGTAGACACCTCTCCAAACAGGACATACAAATGGCCGGGAGGCATATGAAAAAATGCTCAACATCACTAATCATCAGAGAGAAGCAAAAAAAAAAAAAACAGCTATAAGGTATCACCTCGCACCTGCCAGAATGGCTGCCATCAACAAGTTATCAAACAAGTGCTGATGAAGGTATAGAGAAAAGAAGACCCTAGTACTCTGCTGGTGGTAATGCAGGCTGGTGCAGCCACTAAGGAAAACAATATGTTGTTAGCTCAAAAAAATTAAAAATTGAACTGCCATTTAACCCAGTGATCCCACTTCTAGGAATATATCCTAAGAAGCCTGAAACAACAATCAGAAATAATGTATGTAACCCAATGTTCATAGCAGCATTATTATAATTTCTAAGATCTGGAAGCAGTCCAGTGTTCATCAATAGATGAGTAGATAAAAAAGTGGTGTACATATACACAATGGAACATTATGCAGCTGCAAAAAAGAAAGATCTCGTATCCTTTGAGATGACATGAGGGGACCTGGAGAGTACTATGCTAAGCGAAATAAGCCAATCAGAGAAAGACAAATACCACATTATCTCACTTAATATAATGAACAGAAAAAGCTGATGAACAAAACAGACCCAGAGACATAGAAAGGAGTATGGTTCAGACTGGCAAACCTCAAAAAAAAAGGGGCAGTGCCGAGGAATGAGATAAACCAAAGAACTTATATGCATGTATGCGTAACCAAATGGTCATAGACAGCAATGCTTGGCGAGGACAGGATTGAGAGGAGAGTGTCTGTGGGGAAAAAAGGAGAAACATGTTTAACAAAAATAAATTAAAAATAATAATAAAGTACTTGTTGGCAAAAGAAATAATAATAAATAAAAGAAATTTTATATTGTTTTCTACAGTGGCTGCAGCAGTCTGCATTCCAGCTAACAGTGCACTAGGGTTCCCTTTTTCCACATCTTCACCAGCACTTGTTTGTTGATTTCTTGATAGTAGCCTATCTGACTGGTGTGAGTTGATACCCCATTGCTGTTTCAATTTGCATATCTCTGATGATTAGTGATGTTAAGCATCTTTTCATATGTCTATTTGCCATCTGAATGTCATCTTTGGATAAGTGTTTATTCAAGTTGTCTGCTGATGTTTTAATTGATTTGTTTATCTTCCTAGTATTGAGTTGTATAAGTTTTTTTTAAAATAGTTTGCAAATTAACCTCTTATCAGATATATCATTGGCAAATATGTTCTCCCATACAGTGTGTTCTCTTTTTATTTTGTTGAACGTTTATTTTGGGGTGATATAGTCCCATTTATTTATTTTTTCTTGAGTGCCCCTTGCCCTCAGAGACATATTAGCAAAAATATTGCTGCTAGAAATATTTCAGATTTTACTGCTTATGTTCTCGTCTAAGATGTTTAGCGTTTTGTGATTTACATTTAAATATTTCATTCATTTTGAGTTAATTCTTTTGTATGGCAAACGTTGGTGGTCTAGTTTCAATTTTCTTATATGTACCTGTCAAATTTTCCCAATACCATTTATTGAAGAGATTGTCTTTACTCCACTGTATGCTCTTGCTTTATTAATTCACCATAAAGGCATGAGTTGATTTCTAAGCTCTTAGTTTTGTTCCATTAATCTATATACCTGTTCTTATGACAGGATCAGGCTGTTTTTATTACAGTGCTTTGTAGTATAGTTTGATATCCTGAGTTTTGATACCTCCAACTTTGTTCCTCTTTCTCAAGCTGAAGCTATTCAGGGTCTATTTTGGTTCCATAGATTTTTGGAATATTTTTCTATATCTGTGAAATATACCATCAGTATTTTTATAGGAATTGGGTTTAATCCACAGATTGTTATGGGCAGTCTGGAAATTTTAAATATGTTAATTCTTTCAATTCATGAACATGATATATGCTTTCACTTATTTGTATTTTCCTTAATTCCTTTCTTCAATGTACTATAGTTTTCTGAGTACACATTTTTACCTCCTTGTTTAAATTTATACCTAGGTACCTTATTGTTTTTGTTGTAATAGTAAATGGGGTTGTTTTCTTAGTTTCTCATTCCGATGGTTTATTATTGGTATATAAAGATGCCATTGATTTCTTGATACTGATTTTGTATCCTGCAACTTTGTTCAATTCAATTATTAGATCCAGTAGTTTTGGTGGCGTCTTCAGGGATTTCTACATAAAATATCATGTCATCTGTAAAAAAGTTTTACGTCCTTCTTTCCAATTTTGATTTTTTTTACTTCTTCTTGTTGTCTGATTGCTCTGACTAGGCTTTCCAGTATTATGTTGAATAAGTGTTGTGAAAGTGGACATCCCTGTCTTATTCCTGATCTTAAGGGAAACACTTTTAGATTTTGCCCATTGAGTATGCTTTTGCCTATAGGTTTTTCATATATGGCCTTTATTATTTTGATGCATGATTGCTTTATTCCCACTTTGCTGAGAGCTTTTATCATGAATTTATCTGGACTTTATCAAATGCTTTTTTCCTGCATTTTTATATGATACTGTGATTTTCATCTTTTTTTGTTTATGTGGTATATCATATTTATTGAATTGCAAATATTGTACCAACCTTGGATCCCTGGAATACATCCCACTTAATCATGGTGTATCATCTTTTTCATATATTTCTGGATCTGATTTGATAAATTTTGTTGAAGATTTTCACATCTAAGTTCATCAGGGATATGGGTCTATAATTTTCATCCTTTATTATGTCTTTATCTGGTTTTGGCATTAAGATCATGTTGGCCTCATAAAAAGAGCTTGGAAAGCTTCCCTTCTCTTGCATTTCTTCAAATACTTTCAGGAGGATAAGTGTTAGTTTTTCTTTGAATGTTTGGTAAAATTCACCTGTGAAGTCATCTGGTCCATGATTTTTATTTGCTGGAAGTTTTTTTGATTATTGCTTTGATTTCATTAGTTCTTATTAGTCTATTGAGGTTTTCTGCTTCTTCTTGATTCAATTTTGGAAGATTGTATGTTTCTAGAAATTTGTCCATTTTGCACAAGTTCTCCAATTTTTTTTGGCATATAGTTGTCTGTACTACCTTCTTGTAATCACTTGTATTTCTGTGATATCAGTTGTTGTTTTCTCTCCTATTTCATTTCTGATTTTATTTATTTAGGTTCTTGCTCTTTGATTTTTGATGAGTTGGGTTAAATGTTCACCAATCCTGTTTATTGTTTCAAAGAATAAGCTTTTGGTTTCAATGATTTTTTTTGTTTTGAATTTGTTTTAATTCTTTTTAAAATTTGTATTGTTAAAAACATTACAGATGTCCCCCCTTTTATCCCCTATTAACTCCTCCTCCACCAATTTGTCTGTTGAAATACTTTCTTTTTTTAATTTTTAAATTTATTTTTATTGTTGAAAGTATTAAAGATGTCCTTTTGTTGTCTCCCATTGACCTCCTCTCTCTGCTCCCACCTCCCCTGCTTTCCACACTTTGTCTGTGTCCATTAGTTATGCATATATGCATATAAATTCTTTGGTTTATCTCTTCCCTCCCCATCCCACCCTTCTCCCCTTTCCTCTGAGGTTCTGAATTTGTTTTTTAGTTTCTATGTTTTTTCTTATCTCTATTTCCCTTTCTTGTATTTACTCTGGCCTTTTCCTGTTCTTTTTCTAGTTCTTTTAGGAGTAGGGTTACATTGTTTATTTGACATTTTTTTTTTGCTTCTTGAGGTAGGCCAGTAATATTATGAACTTCCCTCTCAGGACTGCTTTCACAGTGTCTCATAGATTTTTTTTAATTTTGTATGTTCATTTTTATTTGTTTTCAGGCAATTTTTTTTCTTCCTTGATCTCATTAACAACCCATTCATTACTTAATAACATGCTAGTTAACCTCCATCTGTTTGAATGTTTTTAAGTATTTTTTATTGTGGTTGATTTCTAGTTTCATGTCACTGTGATCTGAGATGATGCTTGATATGATTTCAATCTTCTTGAATTTGTTAAACTTATTTTGTGTGAATGAATATCTGCGGCTTTCAGATTAAATGTTTTGTAAATATCAGTTAAATCCATCTGATCTTGTGTGTCATTTCATGTCGCTGTTTCCTTTATGATTTTTTGTCTAGAAGATCTCTCCATTGATGACATTGGGGTGTTAAAATTTGCTACTATGACTTTATTGCTGTTAATATTTTCCTTAAGGTCTACCAACGTATTTTATTTTATTTTTTATAATTTTTTTTTATCCTCACCCAAGGACATTTTTTTGTTTTTTGTTCAGATAGAGTGGGAAGGGGACAGAGGGAGAGAGAGAGAAAGAGAGAGAGAGAGAGAGACATAGATGTGAAATGGACACATCAAGTGGTTGCCACCTGCACGACCCTACCAGGGCCGAGGACAAACTGCAACCAAGGTACATGCCCTTAATGAGAACCGAACCCGAGTCTCTCTGGACTGCATGCCGATGCTCTAAATGCTGAGCCAAACCAGCCAGGGCTACCAACGTATTTTAAAAATATATATTTAGGTGCTCTTATATTGTGTGCATATATATTTATAAGGATTATAGCCTCTTGTTAGATCAATTCCTTTGGTATTATGTAGTGATCTACTTTGTTTCTTATATGGCCTTGCTTTTTAAGTCTATTTTGTCAGATATAAGTATTACTACTCAGCCTCCTTTTTGTTTATTTTATTTGCATGGAATATTTTTTTTCCATTCCTTCACTTTTAGCCTGTGTGTATATTTTGTTCTGAGGCAGGTCTCTTGTAGACAGCATAGATATGGGTTGTGTTTTCATATCAATTAAGCCACTTTATGTCTTTTGATTAGAACATATAATCCAACTATATTTAAGGTATTATTGTTAAGTACTAATTTATTGCCATTGTTTATGTATTTTTTTCCTCTATTTCTTATTCTTCTTCATGCAGTCCCTATAGCATTTCTTGCAATGCCTGTTTAGTGGTAATGAAATCTTTATTCTTTTTTTCATTTGGGAAGATCTTTATTTCATCTTTCATTTTAAATATAGACTTGCTGGATAGAGAAGTCTTGGTTGCAAGTTCTTATTTTTTATTACTTTGAATACTTCATGCTTTTCCCTTCTGGCCTAAAGTTTTTTGTTGAGAAATCAGCTGATAGACCTATGGAACTCCTTTGTTGGTAACTGATTGTTTCTCTCTTATTGCCTTTAGGATTCTCTCTTGTCTTTAACCATGGCCATTTTAATTATAATGTGTCTTGGTGTGGGTCTCTTTAGGTTCATCTTGATTGGGGCTATCTGTGCTTTCTGAATTTGCGTAACATTTTCCTTCACCAGGCTAGGGAAATTTTCTGTAATTATTTCTTCAAACATGTTTTCTATCCCTTGCATACCTCCTTCTCATAACCCTATGATGTGGATATTGTTACATTTCATATTCTCCCAAAGTTCTCTTACATTATCTATTATTTCTTTTTGCTGATCTGATTGGGAGACTTTTTTTCTATCTTGTCTTCTGATTTGTCAATTTGATCTTATGCTTCATCCAGCTTTCTGATTATACCTTACAGTGTATTCTATATTTCAAATATGGCATTCTTTATTTCCAATTAATCATTTTTTTATGGTTCCTATGGTTTTTTCATGCTTTTGTGCATCCTTATAACAATTACAGTCAAACCTTTGTCTCTCATATTAAACAATTCAATTCTCTACCAAATTGTTCATGAAAAAGTATCTCTGTTGGTGAACAAAACTTTAGTTCTCTACCTCCCAACTCTTTCGTGTTAATACTCGTATGATCAGTCACACATCTCTCAGGCAACAAAGAAGAGAATATGTGAGTATAAATCAATTTACCACTAAATCTCGCATTGTTAATGTCTCAGGAAATAGTGCTGTCAATAGTGCTGTGTGATTTTGCTCTTGGGGTCTGAAACAGATTAATTCAATTCATATTATTTTTAATGGAAAAAAAATGACTCTGTTTTCAAACAGTCTTTCAGAACAAATTAAGTTTGAGAACTGATGTTCCAAAGTAATTTGAGCTCTGTTTCTGATAAAATGTTTTCCTCAATTTTATTTTGCTCTTTTACTGGAGATTTCTCCTGTTCTTTCATTTTATGCTTTATTCCTTTTCTCTCCACTTGGACTATCTCTTTGTGTTTGTTTCTATATATTAGATAGAAGTGCTATGACTTCCAGTCTTTGTGGGGTGGCATGCCCTTGGGACCCAGTGGTGCAGGCTCCTTGATCTTCTGAGTTGGGTGCTCTAGGAATGTCTCTTTTGTGTGTTATTTGGGCCCTCCTGTGTAATTGGGTCTTGATTGCTATGGCCCATTTATTCATGTTATCAATCTTCAGGCTGGCTGACTAAGAAGCTTCACCCTGACCATGGCATACAAACTGCTGTGCAGGTAGGTGTAGTCTCAAGATGTCTTGTTGGGCTCAGTGGCACAATCATTAAGCCTTCAAAGTTTATATATTTAAACCTTGATCACCATGTATGAGACACTGTTTAAGGTCCACAACCCTGACATGGGGTTGTTCTCAACAGGGTCTGGAACCTGCCTAGATCCCACTTTGGGTGTGACATTTGTTTGTCTAGTTGGGTCAAAGTCTGGTGTAGTCTGAAGTTCATCACTTTTTATGTTGGTTCCAGGTCCTCTTGGGTGGGTTTCAGAAGCAGGTCACTGTTAGGCTGTGTGTAACTGACCTTAGGCTAAATGTCTGTAGGTACCACTCCATTCACTGGTTGTGTCTGCACCTACTAGACCTGTGGGCATGGGAGGTACCAATCTGCATAAATGGGTCAACTTCTTGCAGCTTAGAGCTGTGGACAGATCTGTAGTTGAAATGAGGCTCCCTGAAGTTCACATTTACTTGTTAGCTACTTGCCTCTTCCCTGAGGTTGCCTGGTTTTCCTCCAGTGCCTTCCAAAGAAAGTCTATAGGATGAACCCAGGCTAGCCTAGCTTGGGCTAGTGGGCACCCTGCTTAGAGATTAAGCAGTCAGGCATTCACTGAGGGGAAATTATTCCCTGCTTGAAAGCCAAACACCTCAGCCTAGGCCGGAGTCTCCAACTCTAGTTCCCCCTAAGGGGGCTTGCCACAAGGCCAGTTTGGATACAGCCTATAATCTCTTCTTCAGATCAAGTTTAGTCACCCTAGGTTCACAGGGAGAGATCAAAAGAGTCTACCATTGAGGATGTTGCTGGCCCAGCCTGAAGGAGGGGTCTAAGCATTGGTCCTAGACAATAGCCATTCAAAGGTTTCATGCTTTGAATATTTCAGTCTAAGCCACTCTCCCATAGCCCACAGAACTGCATTCATTGGGGGTATCCTGGACTTCTCAGAACTGAACCAAACACCCTCTTGTAGTAGGTAATGTCTATAGCCTGCAGGAGTTGGGGTGGGAAAACAGCACTATCTCTCTTTCCCAGGATTACTTGACAGAACTCACAGAAAGCTTGGATCTGCCTCCCCATGATGCAGTCACAACGCTCAGCATTCACCTGTCTGTCTCCTTGACAGAAGCTTCTCTGGGACATAGTCCAAAAATCTTAACTCTACATGGCATTGGTGCCTCTGTGCTACCAAACCAAGCAGGAAGGGGCAGAAAATCAGAACTGCAAGGGACTCCAATTTCTTTGTGCAACTGGTCTCAGAAAGTGGGGTTGAAATTCCCAGCTCTTCTTAGGATCTGAACCCCACAATGAGGGCCCAAAACACCATACCTGTGCCACCAACCCAGCAGGATGGGGCAAGCTAAGAGGCTCCACAGGTGGGGGAGGGGCCCCTACTGCATACTCAAGGTGGGAACAGCCATTCCTTTTCCCCCAAGCCATACAGTTTAGTCATTGACTTGGGCTTTGTTTAATGTCTTTTCACAAAATAGAGGGTCCCTCAAAGTCAATGCTGGGTGCAGGCTGCAGACCCCTCTACTGGACCCAAACATGCTCCCACAGCCTCTCCAGCAGTTGGAATCCAGAACAAACTTCTCAAGTTTGGTCTGCTAACAATAGGGGCACTCCTTCACTGGGAAGGTGTGGTCCAGTCTCCCGGGTAGACAGAATCCCCCTGATTCCCTCTGCCCAATGCTACACTGGCTCTCCTTCCCATCTCTGTTGCTCTGAGCTGGGGAATCTATCTTTGCATGGAGACCCCATACTCCCAGAGGGAGGGAGCTTTGCAGCTTTAATATCCCTCTGGCCTCTCATCTGCCATAACTCTGTGAGGGAGACTTTTCTTTTCCATGTCTCTGCTCCTCTTACCTGTCTCTACTTGGCTTTTTCAATGTTCCTTATATATACTATTTCAGATTAGTTACACTTCAATTGTTTTTTCAAGTTGATTGCTCTATATTTTAGCGGTAAATCCAGTCTGTGGCTGAGTGCAAGTACACGCAGCCTCCAGATACTCTGCAGCTATTTTGCCATTCTGCCAGTTTGATTCTTGGTCAGAGCACATGCCCAGGTTGTGGGCCAAATCCCCAAAGAGGGACATGCAGTAGGTGGCCAATCGGTGTCTCTCATCGATGTTTCCCTCTCTCTAAACAATAAAGAAAAAAAAAGTATTCCTCTCACAGAATTGTAACAACTGAATGAGATAATGTGTGTAAAGTGTTAATACAATGTCTCTCACTCTGTATAAGCATCCTAGAGTCAAACATAGTAGAAGATAAATTAATGTTAGTTACTATTATAATTACCTAGAATATTCTTTCCTTGAACATTTGTTATTGAATTCTTATTCTCCCCTAAGGACCAACACATTCTACTTCTTCCAAAAATCCATTAAAATTTCTCAAGAAATCATTGCTTATAAATCTCTTAAAACAACTTTACTAAATCCAACTGTCCTACAGTTATGTGAATATTTACATGACTCTCCCCTCTAACAGTTTGTGAGCTTCTACATCATCAGCATTATTACAGAAAATATATGTTGGATTTCACTGAATTGATCTGTATCATGTACTCTAGAAGAATTCTTAAATGAGATAAGTGGCATACATTTGAATTTGAAAATGAAGAAAGGCAGAAAAAAAAAAGTGATATGGTTTTAGGCTAAAAAGCTGTTTCTAATATATTGTTTCAAATGATCCTTACAATAAATTCTGGGTCAGGTTTTCATGAAGTTTATCACAATTTTCATTTTTTTTTTATAAGAAGATATACATATCCCAAAGTTAATGATTTATTAAAATGTACTACAATACAAGTTTTCTGATACCATTTCACAAAGTATAATTTTGGAGTGAGAGGAGAGGTAGAAGTGGCTTGATACAGAAAGTTTGGGGGAAGAATACTAAATCTTAGCCCAGGAGAAGGTAAATTTCAAGGATAAAAATAGGAGGGCAATAGTGTCATGAGTAGGACAAGAGATTAAAGAACTTTGTTCCTGATTAATCAGGGTTCTCAAAGAAACAGCAAATAAGATAAATATAAATATATATATATGTATATATATATAATCTATAGAGATATGTATTTATTTATATCTCTATATTTCTATCTCCATCTCTTTATTTATCTATCAAAGGATAAGTTTATTTCATAAAATTGGCTCATATGTTTTCAGAGGATGGCAAGTCTGAAATCTACAGAGCAAACAGCAGTCTGAAGCCCCAGGAAAGGTTAATGTGTGGAGCCTGAGGCAGTCTGGAAGCAGAGCTCCTTCCACCTGGGAGGACCTCTTAAGGCTTTCACAACTTATTGGCCAAGAACCAATCACATTATAAACAGTAATATACTTTACTCAAATTCTACTGATTTAAATCCTAATTAGAGCTTTAAAAATACCTTCATAGCAAAATCTAGACTGGTATTTAACCAAAAACTAGGTACCTTGGCCTAGCTAAATTGACACATAAAATTAATCATCATAGTGGTTGAGAGAAAACTTACAAACTCACAATCTCTTAATTTATTTCTCTCTTCTTTTAACTAATTATGTTTTTTCTCAAATCTCACTTTTCCTAAATATAGTCTATAAATTGAATCTCTAACATCTCATCAGTACTCTCAGAGATAGCTTAGTTTAGCCTTTTCTAGGAAGTCCCTGAATCAAAATTCAAAGCATATCTTTCCTCTTTCTTTAACCTTCTTTCTTATTTTTCGTTTGATCTTGGACAGAAGGTTTATATACTATCTTGAAATTAGCAATTTTAGTGAAAAGCAATAAAATAAAACGAGTAGAAAGAAAGAGATGAAAGTGGTAACTCAGAGAAGAACTAACAGAATATTTGAAAGGTGAAAAAATATTATAGATCTAAGAATGCCAACAAAGTCCTTCCTGGTCTGTACTAGTAAGGAAATGCTTTGAAAGCCTGGGGTGCCTCAGTGCACACTGGCAATTGAGAAGTTCACAGCTGGGAACTTTTGATAGTTTGATAGAAGGGGCAGTGCTAGGGATTCCAAAAGGAGGATTTGGCACGTCGAAGAATCATTTACTATTACAATATGAGTAGACAATATTAGCCATTTAGTCAGCTTCTTTTCCTTTATAATTAGATAGTAAGATTTTAGTCAGCTCTTCTGAAGGGCTACCTCCTAATAAGTTTAATATTCCCATTTTTATAAGTATCAACAACAGTAAGGACTATAATAAGACTAAATAAATCTTTCAAAATTCCCTAAAATTTAATGTTTTTAATTATTTTCCATGAAGGTTATTAATGTTAATATAATAGAGTCTGTTATTACGAAGATATAGACATACTACCCAACAAACAAATCCTGCTCCTATAAAAAGAATGAATTAAAATAAGTCTGATATAGAAATTATTTAATTATTTCTCACAATAGTTTTTAGACATAGTATCGAAACTGTAAGGTAATCTTACCTACATTTTCTTTCACTGTCTGAATAAATTTTGTAACATTATCTACCAAATTGTGGTTTAATTAGTCTTCAAATGTCTCCATTTGCAGCCCATCTAAATTTTAGAAAACTTTGATTATAACTTCTTCATATGGAGCTGGAATTTATCTCCCTGTGACTTCTACTCCCTGATTCTAGTTCTACTCTTTCAACCCCATTAGAATAAAATTAACATCTTAGACTCATAAGTCATTAAAATAATTGAAGAGAATAATTGAAGGAAGAATACCCTCCTCACCCTTAATTTGGAGTTCTCTTTTACAAAATAACCTTCCCCCCAATATTTTTAACTATGTTTTATTACTAAATCAAACATGTTTTGCATCTTTGTTTTGTTGTTTTGTGTTGTTTACTGATCCCTTCCCTATAACAGATACAAAACTGGACCTTACGTGACCTGACTGGCAGACAATGGTAGGAAAAACTTTTTGAAGTGTTTAGCATTTCTATTATTCCATTATAATATCTCTTTAACTTTTTGGTTTATTAAAACTTGACAGTCATTTTATTACATAATACTATGCTACATTACTTCCAATTTCATTTGGGCAGTTGAGTTTTTGGACCCAAGTGTAGACACTTATGTTAATTCCTCTACTTCTCTTTTTTAGAGATTCATCCCATTGCTACAGACTGACAAGATTTTGTTGTTGTTTCAATTCTGGTTCTGACATACAATGTGTTCATTCTCTTGCCAGGCTTCATGCCATCTACATATTTGATAAGCATGCCTTCTGTAGCTTCATACAATTCAATCTATAGGATTATACAGTCATAATTACATCTTTTGAGAACTTTCCAACCTTCTAAAGTTATATTTTCTTTCAAAAATTCATGTTATAGAGTAATACAAACTTTCACAGAACTTTTTGGAAGTTCTACTTTCTAAATTTTAGAGTCTGTTCTTTCCTTCTTTGGATGTCACACATTCTCAGATGACAGGTTCTCACAACTCATTCCTTTCATTAGTCTCTAACTGTGATGGTCAATGCCAATTTAAATAGGCTAAGGGATATCCAAATAGTTGGTAAAATATTATTTCTGTGATGGTGTGTACAGAAGAGATCAGCATTTGAATCAGTTGACTACTAAAGAAAATCACACTCTCTAATGTGGGTAGTCATCAAGCAATCTGTTGAGGATATGAATAAGACAAACAGGCAGAGGATTGGGTCCAATTACTCTCTTTGCTTGAGTAGAAACACCCATTGTCTCCTGCCTCTGAACATCAGTACTCTTGGTTTTCAGGTTTTGAGATGCAGACAAGTACTTACCTCATCAGTTCCTTTGATTCTTAAGTCTTAGAACTTGAACTGCATTACACAACCAGATTTACTGGTTCTTTGGCTTGTAGATAGCAGATTGTGGGACTTCTCGGCCTTAGTAACTCTCTGACCCAATTGCTATAATAAATATCCTTTCACATATCTTAATGCATGTTCTATTGGTCCTGTTTCTTTAGAGAACCCTAATACACTAAACTTTCTTTCACAATCATTGTCTATGCATAGCTTCATTTCCATTTTAGATAGGATTTCTTTATAATTGTATTTGTTTCCTGTTGCTGCTGTATCAAATTTTCATAAATTAGTTATTAAAAGCAGTATAAATTTAGTGTCATATTTCTGGAGGGAAAAGTCTGAAACGTGCTTCAATTGGCTAAAACCCTCTCACTTGAGATTTGTAAATATTCCTGGAGATAAATTTATCAAATAATATATAATTTACCCTAGAGAAATACTCTGTTAGTATTCCACAAGCTTTACTGGTCTCATCATATTTTCACTAACTTATAACAGATTGTTATAGTTTATTATCTGGAAGTATGATATTTAAAATAAAATGCAATAATCACAAAAACGTCACTAGAGCAAAAGTCAACTATGTGAAAAAGACAGTCTAAATAAAAAAAAAATGAACAGATTCTTGTTTGACACTAAGATAAAAATTCTGGTTGAGATTTGGATAAAGATGAGAATATTAAGTAAAACTGTGTTTATCCAAACTGGGTTTATCCAGCTCAGAAGGATGGAGAGAAAATTATTCTATAATATTAATCTGTGTCTGCATACATATATGTCAAAATATATCTCTAAGGTGGGAAAGTCTTTGACAATGAAGATAAATTTGAGTTTTTTTGTTTGTGTGTGTGTGTGTTTGTCTTGTTTTTTCCTGCAGGGGTCTTAACATTATTACTTCACATAAAAAACCACCAGGTCAAGAGTGCCTGTCTTAAGAGTCTCACCAAATATAATATAAAGTACTTGCAATTCTTCCACCATCTATGGCTTTAGTCTAAATTAAATACTTAAAAAAATTTTCCCAAAGCAGTTTATTTTATCATTAACTGAGTTCATTTTGTTGTCTAATTTTGCTTCTGTCCATTTTAGCTGACATTTGTAGGGTTCACTGTACTGAGAATTTTAGAACCTAAAACACAATCCTGCTTCCTTCAGCATTGTGATAAAGCTGAAAGGACAGACAAGTAGGTTCCAAACATAGACTTTGTCCCTACTTGAGCCACTACTAACTTTGTAATCTTGGCTAACTCACTTTACTCTCAGCCCCAGTGTGATTATCTGTAAAATTAAGTTATTGGACTCCCTTCCTGTCAATTATTTACAAATAGTGTTATGTAGGTCCTTTGGTTTATAGAAATCCCTCAGGCACTGTTAAGATGGAGCAGAGTAGATGAGGGAGAGAGATGGAGAGAAGATAGGGTTCCTTGCAGTTCATTCTGTGCAGAAATCTGATTATCATTGGTATTATAAGTAATCTCTAAGCATCATGTTAAATTTTATCAAATTTATTATTAAAGAAACCAAGTTTTAAAAATATTCATGGGAATACATTATAAATATTGGTATTCTTTTTCATTCCCAAACTATTTATTTTTGTCATGATAGTTTAATCAGCATTTCTGTAGCCTAAATATTGTTGTAAATTAAGAAAAACTAAATTTACAATCTATAAATTATTCAGCAAATATCAAACAATTAATAATGAGCTATATCTTTCTTTGGATAAATGGTCAATTCTAGGGCTATGTGATGAAAAACGACAACATGAACCTGGAGTACCTTATGGTATCAGAGAATAAGGACATGCTCAAAAGGATGGAGGCATGGTAAAGGGCCAAGGAGCCAACCTAGAGGATGTCCCAATGTCCAAAGCTGGAACAATATGAGAAATAAAATAAATAATTTATTCTATTATAACCCATAGACTCAAATAAATATCCATGAGCTCTTACAGTCATAAAGAAATAACAGTACAAATAAATGAAAATGAGACAAATCCTTTTTACAGAAGAATTGTAATCAGTAAAAGTAGAAGGTATTAGGAAAATCGCCATTAGGGCACCACAATAATAATTTTTGAAGGCCAGGTCCATCAATGGATACTAAAATTACAAGGGGAAATATTCTAAATTACAGTGGAGAAATATAGCAGACTATACCTTCACCAAGTGATCATTTATATTAGAACATGGAAGGTTATAATGAGATCCATTATTTCTCTACTTAATGATATACAACACATTTTTTAACTTTATTTTTATTGCTGCCACTATAGAGATGTCCCCATCACCTCCCCCCCACCTTTGCCCATCTTCACCCAGCCCTGGCCCCCCTTCCCTCTGGCCATTACCACACTGTTGTGAATATATGTTCTTTGACTAATCCCTTCACCTTCTTTCACTGAGTTTCTGTTGCCCCCTTCCCACATTTTAAATCAAAATCTTTATATTATCATATTAGAACTTTGCTATCGTAATTCTAGAATTATTCTTAAAATTAAGAGGATAAAAATAAGATTTAAATAAAAAGAGCAGTATTGAACCACATCATAAAATTGTAATGATGCCCTGGCCGGTTTTTCTCAGTGGTTAGAACATCGGCCGGTGGTCCCGAGAGACCCAGGTTCGGTTCCCGCTAAGGGCATGTATCTCAGTTGCAGTTTGTCTCCAGCCTTTGTTGGTCATGCAGGTGGCAGCCACTCGATGTGTCCCTTTCATGTCGATGTTTCTCTCTTTCTCTCTCTCTCTCTCTCTCTCTCTCTCTCTCTCTCTCTCTCCCTCCCACTCTACCTGAACAAAAAATAAAAAAATGTCCTTGGGTGAGGATAAAAAAAATTGTAATTATTTTTTGTATATGCTGAAATTTTTAAATATATGTCATTTCATAACCATCTTTTGTTTACATTCTACAAATGACATCATCCAGTAATGCCCCAATACTTTTGTGAGGATAGTTTATGTATCTTTTAGATTTCTGTAATTAGTTATTCAGAAAGATTTTTTAGAAAAACTTGTTGACTTTTAATCTGAGATACTAGGTCTTTTAATTTATTTCTTTTTCTCAATTTTCAATGTAAACAATAGAACTGAAGTATCATTTTCTGAGATACAATTTTTTTCAAAGCCTCTGAAATATTATATTTGAGGAAAGGTTGAAAATAATTTCAGTAGATAGAGTTCTCATCTTCATTTTCGACAGTTTATAGAGGTGAACTGCTTTGGTTAATGCCATCAGTATCTGAAATGAACTAATAATCACTGTAGAGTTTATTAATGAATCATCAGTGGCACTTTCCATAGCCTTTTTAATAAAGTCTCTAGTTTTTTTGTTTGTTTGTTTGTTTGTTTTCTTACATCTTTAAATAACAGAAGGGTCACCCTGCATTCAAGAAATAGGTCCAACCCATGTGTTAACTGCATTTCATAGATAGCAGGATTTGCCACCAAAATTTAGGATCTCTGGTCCATCTCCTAAAATTGTAATAATTAAAACAGTACCCTAAGAACACATGAAATAAAGTAAATGACCTGAAATTATCTATGAATAGAAAGATAGGGGCATATAAAATCAGGATTAAATGAATTAGTCAATAATCTTAATAAATGCATAAAATGCAGACCATTTTTTAAGAAAACATCTATTTAGATTAAGTCACATAAATAAGGATAAACTAACTGCAGATATACTAAAAGACTAAAGGCAAAAAATAAAACCACAAAATATTTGAAGAAAACATAGGTGTGTCTAAACCTGTTTGGGTCAGGAAGGGCTTTTCAGGCAAGAAAATGAGAGAAATAATTGCAGAAAAATTAATTTTGCTTCATATTACATACCATAAAAGTATAAGTAAAATGTAAAACTGAGAAAAATATTAGCAATGAATGTTCGAATAAAGAGGAATTTCTAAAAAAAAAAAGACCTATGAAAAATCATTTATTTCTTTATCTATTCATTCATTAATTCAAAAAAATATGTTTTGAACAACTCCTCTATGCCAGAATACAGCAGCAAACAAACCAGACTGTTCCCTATATGAAACTTATGTTCTAGTGGGGCAGGGTGGGGGTGAGGCATTAGCAATAAGCCAATAATTAGAAAATATGCAAGATCTTTGTAGTATTGTAAAGAAAGAGAACACTAGCTATCAGAGAAGGCTCTGATGCAAACTTTGTTTGAGCAGAGACTTGATGAACATGAAGGAGAAAGCTGGGGAGATGTCTGCAGCGGGAGCAAGAAGGAGAGAAGGTCAAGGTCTTAGTTGGGAATTGCCTGGCATACCCAGGACTTGAAAGGGGCTCAGTGTCAGAGCTGAGTAAGCAAGGAAAAGAGAAGTATGGGTGGCTTGGGGTGGTGAAGTAGATTACGGAGGGCTTCCCAGTCCATTTAAAGGACTTTACTTTTTATTTGAATTGAATAAAACACATTTGGAGGTTCTGAATATTTGACAACAAATTTAATGATGACTTTGTGCTAGGTATACTGGTCTAAACTCACATATTATGTCCCAGTAAAACAGTGATGTATGAAACAATTAAATAAATAAGCCAAATATATAGGCTACGTATGGTAATAAATGATGGGGAGAAAATAAAGCAGGTTGTGTAGGGGCTGGGTAGGGGCTGGGTAGGGACTGGCCAGGGAAGGCTTCATGGAGAAGAGATGGCAGAGTCTGACCTAGGCTTTCAAAGTTCATTCTGCCTCTGTGTTAAGAATCTCCTGAGCCTTGGGGGAAAGTGTGCTGGTGGGAGGCATTAGGAGGCAATTACAATATTCAGGAAAGAGGAGCTGTGTTCTAAATCAAGGTAAGAGAGGAAATAGCAGGTTTTTATATACGTTTCTTAGGTACAGTGAAAAGTATGCTTGCATGTTTTAATTTTAGTGTTGAGTTAGACAGCCACAAGTATATAAAAGCAAGAAAGTAGGTAATGGAATATACGTTTTTAATGTGAATCAGAAACCAGATATTAGTAACCTGTTTTCTCTGCTGGGGACACTGAGAGACATTCCCATAATCATCTAGGTGCAGAGTCAAAATCATTAGACCATTTTCTCCTTAGAATAAATTATATGAGAGAAATGGGAACATTATAGAGAGTGTGAGAACTGATAAATATCTCTGAAAATGTAAAAAGGATAAGGTTGAGGTAAGAGAGTTTGATTTTGCTTCAAATCTGCCATTTAATAGTGCTATGATCTTTGGTAAGTCTGCTCTCAGTTCCTTCCTTCCTTCCTTCCTTCCTTCCTTCCTTCCTTCCTTCCTTCCTTCCTTCCTTCCTTCCTTCCTTCCTTCCTCTTTCTCCTCTTTCTCCTCTCTCTCTCTCTCTGGTACAGACATTTAACATTCCTGGTGACCCATAGGTAGACAAGTGAGGAAAGCAATAATACCAGAAATGACAGACCAAGTATTTGTTTGTTTATTTTATTTTCCCTTATTATTCCTTAATAATTAAAAAGATTGCAGTTTTTTTGTTTTTTTGTTTTTTAATTAAAAGTTTGTCCTCAAGAAAAATAGTGTCCAATTTTGGAGGTATGTGACTTTGGTATGCATAACCATCTGTGTTTGTCCTGGACTATCCTGTTTTGGCACTGAAGTCCATATCCCCCAAAACCATCTAGTCTCAAGAAAATGAGAAGAGTTGGTCACCCTAGATACTTGTCACTAGCCAACACCATGAAAGAGAGAAAAAGAAAGGGAGTGAGGAAGAGAGGAAAGTAAGGGAGGGAGAAAGTAAATAATAAAAAAAAAAGATAAAAACCTATTTTAAAAAATTAGAAATTATATCAACTTGGATACTTCTGGCTTCATGTAATATACCTTAAATCAAATTAACTTAAATGAGGAAACATTATTTCACATAAAAAGAAATCCAGAGGTACTGGTAAGTTTCAGATTGGGGTGAACCAGTGCTTGGACAAGGTATCAGTTCATTCTGGTTCCTTCTTCTGCTCACTGGGGCATCAGCCTCATCCTATCACTGGGTCCTTTATGGTCCTAAGACAGCTGCCAGCAGCAAGAAGCAATATGATTTATTGTTCACATGGTGGTGGGAGAGGTGGAATTATTTTACTAAGTAAGCCTTTCCTTATATCTCTCTCTTCTAAACAGCCCTGGGCCTACTCATCTCTGCATGAATATCCAGCAGGGGGATAAAATATCCCAAATGGGCTAGGACCAATAGTGTGCAGTGAAGGGATGGCAACCATGATGCTCACTACAGAAGGAAACAGTAAGTGGCCCATGAAACATGTGGACAGCATAGGACAACCCTAAACTACTGGAGGGTCAGTGAATAACAGATTTTCCTCAGGCAGTGAGTCCCCTCAGGGAAGTTAGGAGATAAAATTAAAATATTGAGTCTTCATTACTCAAAAAAAAAAAAAAAAATGGGGGAGGTGGGAAGAGCCAGTATAATAACTTCTTTGTGGTCAATTGTTTCCCATACATATTGAGCAAAATTGGAAATAGGTGGATTGACCTGAGCCATCAGCATAAGAGAGGGCTTCTGACTTTGAAGTGACATTTCTAGTCTAAGCATAATCTGCAGCTTGTGATTTTGAACATGTCATTTTATTTCATATAGAACTTTGAGAAGGTTGTGACCTATATTAATGCTTATTTCTCAATTTGTTTCTTTAAATTTTCATATAAAATAGCTACATTGTTGTTTGTTTTGTGTGGGGTAAAGGGGATAAGAGAATGGGAAAAGATAAAGAAGCCAAGAAAGAACAAATAACAAAAAGCAAGAAGGGAAGGGTGGTAACACTAAAAGAAAATGCTCCAAAATTTGGAGACCAGTGAACATTGAGGTCTGAGAGGAGGATACAACTCAGGTCTCCTTACTCCTATGGTTCCCTTTCAGCCTTGCAGACAGAACAGCCATTATAAATTTAAGATGTTTAACTCTAAAGTGGAAGTGGACTATTGTCCTGTCTAGGTTCAACTAAGAATTTCTTTGCTCTTTTTTGACACGTAACCTCTGAGAGAGCTTCAGGGACTCTTCAGCATTTCTTCAAAGGAAGATAGATTTTAATTATGCTCCCTAAGCTCCCTTAAAAATGTCTCCCTGTAAGTGAACCATAGAAGAAAATCTCAGAAAATCCACCAACGCAAGTTTGTTGTGAGAGTGGGTCTTCTTGCAAATATTTGACATAGGAAGTGCTGTATGCCAAATCTTCTGTAGACAAAATACTTTCATGTCTGTTACAAATTGGTTTAAAATTGTTAAAACATATAATGACATCGAAGGAGACTAACACCATGATCAAAGTGGCCATGGAGTTAAACAAATATGGAAGTAACCTCTATACTTCTACTTCTAAAAAGGAATAAAGGAAATCTCTCAGTGCAAAGAAAATAAAGTTGAAAAGTCATTTGCTCAGCACTGTATTTTTGTTTCATTTTGTTTTGTTTTTTTAAAGCATGAACAAGTAATATTTAATGACAGTCTACTTCTCTGATACCAGTGACAGGTGGTGGGAGAGATAAGACACAGCCCTGGCCAAGTCATAACAATGAACTAGTCAGTCTACCAAACCTTACAGACAAAGCTGAAGCTGACTGAGCAAATAGTTTTATAACTTTAGAAATGGTTACTTTAATGGTGTACCTTTAAAAGATAAAATAATGAGTTGATAGGTCCTTTGGCTAAGGATTAAGGAGCTGATCAAACTATTATTTAAAAGTAAAAATCTGATATGAAAATGGAGGCATGTGAATGGAAGATACACAGACAATCTCCCAGGACCAAAAGGGAATTACAACTAAAATAAAGACAAATCCTCAGAAAAAAACAACAACAGAAAACCAGCAGGACAGGACCATATAACCAGGGACACTGGTAGGATCTGCAGAGGCGCAAGAGGGCGGTAAGCTGGGACCCCAGAGACAGCAGTAGTCTTAGCTCTGAGCAGCGCCCTTGGGAAATAAAAAGCAAGCCTAATCCACAGCCCAGAGAGCTGGGACAGAGAGCTAAAATAGCCACAGCCACTCACCTGGGGACTACGGCAGAGGGAGGGCAGACTGGGATGGAACTCTGTGAGGACAACTGGGATTTGGAGGGCATTCACAGTTTTTGATGAGTTGTGGCCACAAAAGACTGTGGCCAGTGTGCTCCTTCCCAGAGCTGTAGAGAAAAGCAGCAGCCTCCCGACCCTTGAAGATTCAGCTTTTCCAAGGTGAGGCAAAAAAATGCAAATTGAGGCTCATTAACAACCAGCCTCTACCCCCACCCTATGGAAATCCTCTTACGCAGAACACCAGGGCTATATTACAAGGCACTGAGTAACTGAGACTACTAGCCTCCAGGAAAAAGCTACAGGATAACTGAACTATTCCTGAGCTTGCAAATTTACCCAGGAAAGTAAGACTTGAGAGTGGTGTTTAACGTGGCTCCACCCTGACCCACCCAAACCAAATAGAGGAAGCCACAAACAGCAGAACTTCAACACCCACAGGAAAAATCTGGCAGGCTCCAAAACCCACTGATACAGCCAAAATGCTGAAACAAGGAAACAAATTCCAAATGAAAGAACAAGAAAACTCTATTTAAGATAAGATCAATGAAATGCATTTAAGCAAATTATCAGAGGTAGAGATCAGAGACATGATCCTGAGGATATGCTGATGAGTAAGGACATCAGCACCATGAGTAAAGATATAGAAACATTAAAAACCAACTAAGTGGAAATAAAGAATGACAGCAGAAATAAAAAAACACATTGGTAGGAATAACCAGCAGAGTAGAGGAAGCTGAGGACTGGATCTGTGAATTAGAAGACAGGGTAGAAAAAAATCAAACAATCAGAAAACTGAAAGGGAAAAACAATTGAAAAACAGGAACATAGTTTAAGAGAACTGTGGGACAACTGAAAACGTAATAATATAGGCATCATAGGAGTCCCCGAAGAGAAAGAAAATGGGTAAGGTTTACAAAATATATTTGAAGAAATAGTGATAGAAAACATTCCTAACTTGAAGGAAGAAGGCATTAAAGTTCAAGAAGCACAGAAAGCCCCAAGTAAGAAGAATACAAACAGGCCCAACCAAGACACATAGTAATTAAAATGCCAAAAATTAAGGACAAAGAGAGAATCCTAAAGGAAGCAAGAGATAAGCAGCAGGTTACCTACAAAGGAAACCCCATAAGGCTCTCAACTTACTATTCAACAGAAACACTACAGGCCAGAAGCGAGTAGCATAAAGTAATCAAGGTCATGAAAAACAAGGATCTGAATGCAAGACTACTCTATCCAGCAAGGCTATCATTCAAAACAGAAAATCAAATAAAGAGCTTTACAGACAAATAAATGCTAAGAAAATATATTAACACCAAACCAGCAGAGCAAGATATGTTAAAAGGACAGCTGTAATTACTAGAAGAAATAAAAAGAAAAATAGAACCACAATAAACAAAAATGGCAATAAATAAGTACATATCAATAATCACCTTAAATGTGAGTGGTTTGAATGCTCTGATAAAAAAACAGAGTAGCTGACTGGATAAAAAAGCATGACTCACATATATGTTGTATACAAGAGAAACCCTTCACAACAAAAGACTCACATAAGTTGAAAGTGAAGGGATGGAAAAAATCTTCCAAGCAAACGGAAAGGAAAAAAAAAAAGCTGGGTTAGCAATACTCATATCTGATATAGTAGATTTCAAAATGAAGGCCATAACTAGAGACAAAGAAGGCCACTACATAATATTGAAAGGATCTACCCAATGGGAAGATATAATCTTGGTAAACATATCTGCACCCAATATAGGAGCACTAAAATATATTAAAAGTCTTCTGGAGGACTTCAAAGGAGAAATCAACAGCAATATAATCATAGCAGGGCACTTCAACATCCCACTAACATCACTGGATAAATCCTCTAGACAAAATTTAACAAGGAAACACAGACTCTAAATGAAGCACTAAATCAAATGGATTTAATAGATATCTACAGAAAATTACATCCCAAAACTACAGAATCCACATTCTTCTTACGTGCACATGGAACATTCTCAAAGATAGTCCCCATGTTAGGGCATGAACTAAGTCTCTAAAAGTTCAAGAAGATTGAAATCAAATCAACCATC
Source organism: Molossus molossus (assembly GCF_014108415.1). Classification (NCBI taxonomy): domain Eukaryota; kingdom Metazoa; phylum Chordata; class Mammalia; order Chiroptera; family Molossidae; genus Molossus; species Molossus molossus. The sequence goes on from NW_023425401.1 coordinate 67,985,547, forward strand.
TTCTCAGATCACAAGGGCATGAAACTAGAAATCAATTGCAATAAGAACATGCAAAGACATATGAAAACACAGAACCTAAATAGCATGTTATTGAACAATGAATGGGTTACTGGAGAGATCAAGGAAGAAATTAAAAACTTCCAGAAAACCAATGAAAATGAACACACAACAACACAAAATCTGTGGGATGCAGCCAAAGCAGTTCTCAGAGGAAAGTTCATAGCAACACAGGCTTATCTGAAGAAACAAGAAAAATTTCTAATAGATTATCCAACCTCACAACTTAAAGAAATACAAAGCAAACAAAAAGAGAACCCCAGAGCAAGTAGAAGGAAGGAAATAGTAAAGATCAGAGTAGAAATAAATGACATGGAGACCAAAAAAAAAAAATTCAAAGGATCAATGAAACAAAGAGCTGGTTCTTTGAAAAGATAAACAAGATTTAGGAACACAGCTAAACTCATCAAGAAGCAGAGAGAGAGAACCCAAATACACAAAATCAGAAATAAAAGAGGAGAAATAATAACTGACAGCAGAGAAATACAAAGGATCGTTAACAAATATTTTGAACAATTATACAGCAACAAATTTGACAATATAAGTGAAATGCACAATTTTTAGAAACATATAGTCCCCCAAAACTAGACGGGGAAGAGATAGAAAACTTGAACACACCAATAACAACAGAATAAATTGAAGATGTAATCAAGACTCTTTCAGCAAACAAAACCCCAGGCCTGTACGTCTTCACAGGGGAATTTTATGGAACATTCAAAAAAGTACTAATACCCATTCTCCTCAAACTATTTCAAAAAATTTGAGAAGAAGGAAGACTTCCAAACTCATTTTATGAGGCCAGCATAATTCTAATTCCAAAACCAAAAAAAGACACTACAAAGAAAGAAAACTACAGGCCAATATCCCTGATGAACATAGATGCCAAAATTTTGAACAAAATACTAGCAAATCGAATCCAGCAATACATCAAAAAAATTATTCACCATGACCAAGTGGGATCATCCCAGGGATGCAAGGCTGGTACAATATTCGCAAATCAAGAAGTGTGACACACCACATAAACAAAATGAAAGATAAAAATCATATTATCATATCAATAGATGCTGAAAAAGCTTTTGGACAAAATCCAGCACCCATTTCTGATAAAAACGCTCAGCAATCTGAGAATAGAGAGATCATATCTTGACATAAAAAAGGCCATATATGAAAGACCTACAGCCAACATCATAGTCAATGGGCGAAAACAACAAGCATTTCCCATAAGAACAGGAAGAAGACAAGGATGCCCACTTTCACTATTTTTATTTTACACAGTACTGGAAGTCTTAGCCAAAGCAATCAGACAGGAAGAAAAAATAAAAGGTATCCAAATTGAAAGGAGGAAGTGAAACTGTCATTATTCACAGATGACATGATACTATACATAGAAAACCCCAAAGACTCCATTAAAAATTTACTAGACTGAATAAATGAATTTGGCAATGTAACAGGATACAAAATTAACATCAAGAAATTGACGGCATTCTTATATACCAATGATGAACTCACAAAAAGTGAAACTAAAAAAAAATCCCATTTACCATTGCAGCAAAAAAATTAAGATACCTAGGAAGAAACTTAACCAAAGAAATAAAGAGTTATTTGCTGAAAACAACAGATCATTGAAAAAAGAAATAGAAGAAGATATAAAAAAGTGGCAGCACATACCTTGTTCATGTATTGGAAGAACTAACATCATTAAACTGTCCAAACTACCCAAAGCAATCTATAGATTCAGTGCAATCCCCATCAAAATACCAATGACATACTTCACAGAACTAGAACAAATACTTCAAAAGTTTATATGGAACCAAAAAAGACCTCGAATAGCCACAGCAATTTTGAAAAAGAACAGAGCTGGAGGGATCAAATGACCAGATTTCAGGTTATACTACAAAGCCACTGTAATCAAAACAGCCTGGTACTGGCACAAGAACAGGCAGATAGATCAATGGAACAGAAGAGAGAACCCAGAAATGGGGAGAGGAAAAAAATGGCAGCGGAGTGAATGGAAGCTACACAGACCATCTCCCAGGACCAAACTGGAAGTACAACGAAAATAAAGACAAATCGTCAGGAAGGGGCAACCGAAAGGCAGCTCGGAGGACCACATAACCAGAGACACTGACAGAATCCTGGTAGGCTTGCAAGGACTTAGATGGGGCCGGGAGCCTACAGTTTACAGAGGCCAGGGCTGGGACCTGCGGCCACCTCGGCTGGGTCCTGCAACCTCAGCTGGGTGCTACGCTCTCGGCTAGGACCAGCAGCCTCAGCTGGAAGCTGCGCCCTCAGCTGGGTCCTGTGGCCTTGGCTGGGACCAGCAGCTGCCTCGGCTGGGACCTGTGGCCGCTTCGGCTGGGACCTGCAGCCGCTTCGGCTGGATGGTATGCCCTCAGCTGGGAGCTGCTGTAGCCTCTGCCACCCTTACTGGGAGCAGCTCCCTCGGGATAAAATCCCAGGCGGCTCCACGGTGCAGAGCCTACATAGAGGCTAAACTGGCAATAGCCACTCACCTTGGGCTCTGGCAGAGGGAGTGCAGACTGGACTGGAACTGTGTCGGAAGACTCGGGATTTGGAGGGTGCTCAGAGCTTTTGCTGAGTGCAACCATGCAGGACTGTGGTCATCTTACTCCTTCCCAGGGCCCTGGGGAGAGGCAGTGGCCCCGCCCTGGAAGTTTCAACCCCACCTGGTGGCCATTGAAATGCTAACTGAGGCCCATTAACAACCAGCATCTGCTCCCCCTCTGAAAATCCTCTTACACTGAGCACCTGAGGGAGTTTTTCAGTCAACTCAGAAACCAAGGTTCTTTAGGTGACCACTACTAATAGCCTCCAGGCAAAAAGGCTAGAGGAAAACTACCATTCCCTGGGCTAGCAACTTTAACCAGGAAAGTTAAGACTTGACAGTGGTGTTTAAAGTGGGTCCTCCCTGCCTCATCCAAACCCAGGAGAGGGAGCCACAAACAGCAGAACACCAGCACCCACATGGAAAATTTGGCAGACTCCAAAGCCCACTGTGATAGCCAAAATGGTGAAAAACAGAGAACCCAGAAATGGACCGAAGACAATATCAATATGCTCAATTAATATTTGACAAAGGGGGCAAGAGCATACAGTGGAGTAAGGACAGCCTCTTTAATAAATGGTTTTGGGATAATTGGACAGTTACATGCAAAAAAATGAAACTAGACCATCAACTCACACCATACACAAGAATAAACTCAAAATGGATAAAAGACTTAAATGTTACTCATGAATCCATAAAAATCCTAGAAGAAACTGTAGGCAACAAAATTTCAGACATACACCACAGAATTTTCATGGATACATCACCTAAGGCAACAGAAACAAACAAACAAATGAAGACATGGACCTACATTCAATCTCAAAAGCTTCTGCACAGCAAAAGAAACAACCATCACAATGAAATGGCAACCCACTGTATGGGAGAGCATAATTTCCAATGATATCTCAGATGAGGGGTTAATTTCCAATATATATAGAGTACTCATAGAACTCAACAGAAGGAAGACAAAGAACCCAATTAAAAAATGGACAGAGAAACTAAATAGACACCTCTCCAAACAGGACATACAAATGGCCAAGAGACATATGAAGAAATGCTCAACATCATTAATCATCAGAGAGATGCAAATTAAAACAATGAGGTATCACCTCACACCTGTCAAAAAAGCTGCCATCAACAAATCATCAAACAACCAGTGTTGGCGAGGGTATGGAGAAAAGGGGACTCTAGTACACTGCTGGTGGGAATGCAGACTGGTGCAGCCACTATGGAATACAATATGGTGTTACCTCAAAAGTTTTAAATTGAAATCCCATTTGAACCAGTGATCCTACTTCTACGAATATACCCTAAGAAGCCTGAAACACCAATCAGAAAGAATATATGTACCCCCATGTTCATAGCAGCACTGTTTACAATAGCTAAGATCTGGAAACAGCCCAAGTGTCCATCAGTAGACAAATGGATAATAAAACAGTGGTACATATACACAATAGAGTACTATGCAGGTTTAAGAAAGATCTCTCATACTTTGAGACAACATGGAGATACCTGGAGAGTATTATCCTAAGTGAAACAAGCCTAGCAGAGAAAGATGAATATCACATGATCTCACCTATTTTTGTAATATAATGAACATAATAGTCTGAGGAACGGGGTAGTCCCAGAAACGTGGAAGTGGGGTACAGACTGACAATCCCCAGAAGAGGTGTTAGGAGGAAGAGATAAACCACAGAATTTATGTGCATGTATGCATGAGCAATGGACATGGACAACAAAGGTGGGGACAGGGCGGGGAGGGAGGTAGAGGGCAGTATCAATGTGGAAAAAAGGAGAAACATCTGTAACAAAAATAAATTAATTAATTAAATAAAAATAAATAAATAAATAAATAAATAAATAAATAAATAAAAGTAAAAATCTAACTGAGTTAACCAGTTGCTTTTTTGTCCACAAAACTCATTTTCTTGATCTCTTTTTTCTTTCTCCCTCTCCCTCTTTCATCATACCCATACCATTTAGGTCCTTAAATGACTGGAAGTAGCACAATCACAGGTTTCTTCCTCTAAAGCTTGTGCTCAAGCTTCAGGCGCCAATATGACAACATCTCCACCCAGTTTCAGCAAGCCATCAAATTCTTGTCTGGTACCCGACCCCACCCCTGCCTATAACCAGAAACAGTGACAGGATTATCTTGAAAATTAAGTAGCTGCCAGATGCTGTTAAAATTTCCAGACCTTGAAAAAAATTTATCTTCTTTCCAGATTATGCATTCAGTTAACAGAACTCTCCATGTGACCACTTCCATGTGTTCATTCAACTTTTATGACATCTAGATGATGCCTGAAAGTTTTTGGTGCTAAGTGCCTACTTATTCATCAAAAAGAAATTTATCATGTTGTATACTGAAGGTAGATTTATTTGTTATGGTCAGAACTAAGACAATGAAGGAAAGGAACTAACTTTTACCTCTCCAGGTGTAGGTTTGGGGTCTGGTCTACAATCTGGTGAAGCATGTCAAAGTGAGTTAAAAATTGCTATTTAAATGTATTACACATTGCTATTCCCAAAGAAACACAATGAAAATGAGACTCAAGGCTCAGAAATAAAGAACTTTGAAGCTGTGAAAGAAATGGGTAAAACTGGTCTGGTTGCTTCCTGTAATATGTTCATTTTTTCTTATAGAAAATGATGATTTATAAACAAAACAATCTTTTAATCCAAGAATCTGACTGCATATTTGTTCAACTGTTGTCTGAAAAGAGTTTGGCATTCAGTTATCACTTACCACCTGTGGATTCAGGAGAGACTAAACAGGTTATTCAAACATAGTCCAAGTTATGAAGGAATGAATTTTAATTTGGTGACTTTCAATCCATCTTCCACAGTTGATATTCCACAATAATTCTTTGCTAAAGATATATTCCTTTTACAAAATTCAAAAGAGGTTCATGCATAAATATATGAAAATCTATATTGATATACATAGTGTTTTCAAAGTATGCTTTAAAGAAAATTAAATTGTGTAGTTTTTTGTTGTTGTTGTTGTTTAAAGAAAATTTGCGATACCCCCTGCTATTTTCAACTATTTTTTGGCCATATTCTGTGATTCATAAAAGTCAATATTATGAATAACTAGTCAATAACATCAGCTATTTATTCTGAAAATTAAGAGTTAAAGAAAAATTAAACATTTATCCTTTTTAGAAGAAACTATAGTTGATTTCTATTTGATTAAAGAAGGCTCTCTTATTGTAGGAGAATTCTAGCTAATAAATGGAGATCATGAAATTTAAAAATAACTTTCTTTATAGTAAGTGAAGGTACAGATTTCAACTAGGTGACTTTCAATTCATCTGCCACCTAACAATGGATAATTTCATGAATTACCTGAGCTAATTCATTATATTAGTAAATGAAGAAAGTGAATTGTTTGCAACCTCCAGTGATTCAGGCAAGAAACATCAGGGAGTGCCATAAAAATTAGGTAAAAATTCTTGGGGCTAAGATATTCACAGGTGCCAAAGAGTATTTGCTAGTCACAAAGAGTCACTGCCTGCACCAAATGATCAATTATAGCAACGTTACTAGAGAGGAAACAAGAAATTATATATCCCCAGTTATGATGCAGTATTAGTTATATAATGTCACCTTAAATATTCTTACTAAACATATTTAATTTTAATCTAATGAAGCCTTTATATACATCTAACATTTTCACAGGAAATATAGAGGATATTAAAAGCAAGTTAAGCCCTGGCCAGTTTGGCTCAGTGGTTAGAGTGTCGGCCTGTGGTCCAGAGAGACCCAGGCTCAGTTCCCGCTGAGGGCACGTACGTACCTCAGTTGCAGTTTGTCTCCGGCCCTGGTTGGTCGTGCGGGTGGCAGCCACTTGATGTGTTCCTTTCACATTGATGTTTCTCTCTGTTTCTCTCTTCCTCTCTCTCCTTCCCACTCTATCTGAACAAAAAATGAAAAAAATGTCCTTAGGTGAGGATAAAAAAAAAAAGCAAGTTAAGTAATGAAACAACGGAAATAATCCAATAACACCATAATGTGGGACAGTTGAATTTGATCTCTTCAAAAAGGAAAAAGAAATTACAACAAAAAAGTTTGGAAGGCTGATCTAGTATTTTAAGACAAAACAAATGTAACACACAAATCTGAATTGGATTGTGGTTTAAAAACCATAAAAATCATTTAAGGTTCAATTGAGAAAAGTTGAATATGAATGGATTTACTCTTAGAAGATGTTACAGAATCATTGTTCATCCTCTTCAGCATAATATAGTCATGGTGGTTATGTGGAAGAACATCATTTTGAAGATGTTGAAATTTTTAGGAGTGAAAAGCAAAGATGTGTTCAAGATTATTTCAAATGGTTTGGTATAAATCATATTTAGGTCAAGGTTTCCCAACTTAGACACAACTCATATTTTGATCTGAATAATTCTTTGCAATGTGCATTATAATATGCTGGGCTCCCTGGCCTCTATACTCTAGATATCAGTATCACATACTGCTCCCTCCCTAAGTTGTGAGAGTAAAGAATATGTTCAGACATTACTAAACCAGCCCCTGGTGGAGAACCACATACTTAAATAAAGCAAAAACATGTAGTTAAATAATTATGATAAAGTGTTAACAGTTGTTGAATCTAGGTAAATGAATGTATGGGTAATTATTAAGCTATTCTTTCAACATGGTGGGTATGTGAGTAATCAGTATACTATTCTTTCAAATTCTCTAGAAATTTGAAAGGTTTCTAATAAAAAGATAGGGAGAAAAATGATGTCTTGACCTTACTTCCAGAAGTTCTTAATTGGCTTTGAGTGGGGATTGGGCATTTGTATTTTTCAACATGTCTCTAGGTGATTCTAAAGTGCAGCCAGGTTTGGGGACAACCTGGATTTAAATGATTTTATAATATGACATCTGAGTTTTGATATAGCTCTAGGAAATATAAGAGGACTGTGAAACATAATGAAAAATAATGAAATATAACATTTACTTTATACTTCATGTATTTTTTAAAATATAAATAGCTTTTACTAGTTCGTATCCACAAAGAATATGGGATTAAGAGTAGGAAGTGATGTAATGCCTTACTACTAAAAGTGTGGTCCACAGACCTGCTGTATCGGTATCACATGGGAGCTTGTTGGAAATGTATAATCTCAGACTACATTCCCAGAACTACTGAAACAGAACTTGCAATTTAGCAAAATCTCTACAGGTGATCTTATGCATATTCAAATTTGAAACTGCTCATAATACACAAACAGTTTAGCTAATTTCTAAATTAGTCACATCAGTGAGAGTTAAAGTAAAAGCCAAACAACCAGTTAAAAGGTTAAAAACAAAACAAAACAAAACAAAAAGTCAAAACATTTAGTCAAATAAACCATTGTGTATAAAACCTAATTTACTACTTGATTTTGTTGTTGATCAGAACCAGACCACAAAGTCCATGCTTTCTTTCTTCCTCTGGTATAGTATCTTCTCTTTAGGTATCCCTTTTCTTATGACCAAAACTCCCTAAATTACTTTCATTCTCAATACTTCGTGATTGCTATTCTTTTATACTCCATAAACTATCTGCACTTAATATCAACAAATTCAAATTGTACTGCTTAATTTCTAGAACAAGAAATACCTTTAGCATTTGCAGCAGAATGAGCTGATAAAGGAAACTAAGTAGCAGAAAAAGTCAAGAACATTTGTTTTTCCACTACATAAAGCACAGAAATAAGATTTATCTCTACCATTCACATCCAAAGATCTGATCCCTTATGATGATGTGGTTTACGGTCTCTGTGCTGCCCATCTCTCCACCCTATTAATTGAAGCAGAAATAAAGGCTAGAAAGATGGATGATCTCCTCCCTTATCCAACAGAAAATAACTATAAGATATACTTTCTATTCTTGCATCCCTTTATCTGTTAAATGTTTTAAGAGATGAAATATTCATTATATCCCTTTGACTACTTCGGAACACAACAGGCTTCTCTAGGAATTATTTTTGGTAACTCTAACAAATTTTTTCCGTGTACAATTCCATCTAATTATCCCGTACTACAACCATTTAGAGTACCAAAGCCAGCCTTCTACTCCCTTGCTACAGCTTCCAAATATAGCTTCTGTACTCAGAGTCAGCTATCTTACCCTCTTAGTCACAGCCCAGGTGCCTAAGACAAAAAGAATGCATCTGTCAAAACGAATCAACAATACACATACTGAGTAGGTGAAATACTCCTCTTTTCTCTTTACCTCCTACATTTTATGTGAAACATGAGAGGGAGAAGGATTCTTGTATAATTTCTCAAGTGGAAAAGGATTTTAACTTCCATGTTCCTCTACATGATTCGAAATCTACTGCTCTTCCTTCTCAGGGATTTGAAGTTTTGTTTTTGTTTTTTTTCCTAATAGCAGCATTATTTGAATCTAGATTTTGATCTTTTCAAAGAACATTGGCTATTGCATATAAATTACTGCACTATTGTTATTCAAAATACCTGCTATCTTATTTAGCTGGACAGCAATATATGCAGTAAATAGAGAGGTTCATTTTGCATCCCTCCCCCCTAATTTTTTCTATCTGTTTTTTCACAATGATACCCTACTAGGCCTATGGGGTTAATTTCCTTTTAGAATCAAAAGAAATCCAAGCAAACAGGAGTAAACATTTAAATCTCTTGGTCTGAAAGGCTGAGTAGTTAATTAAAAAAAGAGGAAGCCACCACTGGTTTGCATGAGAATTTGCAGGCAAGCTGCCCATTATTAAATTAGGATCATCCATTCATTGCTGAATTTGATTTCACTGCACTCCTTGCTTTAGTTCTTGAGTGGGAGTTAAGCAAGTTGGGAGATTTATAGTCTTCCCCATCTGCTGTGCCAACACATGGATCTTGGGAAGGTGTTCAATGGTGTTTAAGATGTTTTCAATAAGAAAAACGTGTCTGTAGGGTAAGTTCACTTTTTGTACCCTCCTTTTAACTTTTATTTGGCTATGAACTTGGCTTCTTTGTTCGTTCATGACTAATATTACCATCTGTGACATTACGTATCACACATAGCAATGTAACATATTAAGCACAGGAAAACTCAGAATGCTTAAGTCCATCCAAGCATTTGTTACTTAAAGTTCCAGGCCTGCTTTCTAGCCACCTGAAGCATTTCCCAAGTTTCTACTGACATAATATATTATAATTAATCAAAACATTTTTGTCTCATTAGGAATTGGCACCTCACAGCCTCTGGCATAGCAATCATTTGGTAATCTGTCTTTAACAGCAACGCCTGAAGAGTAATCATTTTTGCCATCATTGGTTGTCTCAGTGGGAAGGACCTTCTGGAGTTCTATTCATTCCAATGAGAACTGGCTACTGACAGGATCATCCTGATTCCCTTAACAATAGACTGAAGTTCTACATGATGATAACCAGCTATAGATCAGAACCTGTGACATCTTCTCTGTGGATCATGAGTTTATCCAAAGCAGTATCTGGGAGCAGGCCAATAGATTGATAGTAAGCATTGTACTACCTGGGAAGAAAGACACAGGGAGTTAAAGGTGCAGAATTTGAACAATTACTTTATTACAATGGATTGACCACATATGTGAACAAAATAGAAAATACACCTTGCCCTTAGGTATGTATCTACCTTTCACAATAATGTTGTTAATGTATACTTATGTGACCTAAGCCAATAAAAAAATGAATCTTTTTTTTTCCATTTTATATAGACCCATAAGTCTAAATTCCATTGGGTTTTGCAAAGGCAGTGTAGTTCAGGAGTGCAGCAGGGTGGCCAAGAAACCACTGGTGCAATGTATTGACAACAAGGGTGCTGGCATAGGTTGTGGTCTTGTTCTGTGTTCTTATCCTAGAGTTCCAGAAGTGGTTTGGTTTTCGTTTAAGCTTACTTGTAGGTTGAAACATGATGGGAAAAGTTGGCAGCCATCTTGTGGAATTTCTTAGATGAAGAATAACTGCTGGCTCTTACTGTCAAAGCTAGTAGAATACACACATATGAGACAGAGTCCTAACAAAGCCACCAGTAATACTGTCAGGTTTGGGACATTCCTAAGCAGGACATAGACTTATCATCAAAAATTACTATATTGGCAAAGAGGGAGAATTGCATAGGTATTGGTGACATGTTAACATTTTCTATGGCCAAATTGAATATTGTTAGTGTTTTCTTTCTATTGTTTGTTTCATAACTGTTTTTATACATTTAATTTATTCTATGAACTGTATGTTTATTGTTCATACTAATATAATATGTCTGAATAAAGACATAAATGACATTTTCTCATCCTTCCAAAAGAGTGTTTTTTAATTTGCGGGTTTTGATTCATTCTTGGGTCAATAATTTAGAGAGCCTTGAAAGGCACTTTATAATGAAATAAAATAAAATAAAAAATATCTGTTTGCTCTATACACAACAAAGCTAAATATTTTATTCAAATGTTTCATTTTTATGTATGTGCACATATTTTATATACATGCATGTACTGAGTTATGCTTAAAATATATTTCTAATGTAGAATCTGAGTTAAAAGATGAAAAGGTACTGCTCTATATTATAACAGTTCATTTTTCTTCACTTATTATGAGAAAATTTCTCTTAATGTATGTGTAAATGCACTTTGTAGAAAACTAACCATAACCCAAATTGAGAAATGATCTAGGAGGTCATATAGATGTATTCCAGCCTATTCTACTGGCTTGGAGCAAAACCAATACTAAATCTGAGGAAGAACTAGAAAGTGTAGAAAATAATATGGTTGGACCATCCTTTATCTTATTGACCTGGTAATTACTGAGTGCCTGCTATGTTCTTGGCAGTGTGCTTTGAGCCAAAGATACTGAAATTAATAAACTGGTCCCACCCACCCTGCCCAGTACCTTCAGTCCTCAGTTTCTCAGTTACTATCATTGGTATGCTAACAGTGGTAGAGAGAGGGTAGGGTAAGGTAAGGAAGGTCTGATTGATAGATAGCATTTTTTTAATTTCAATAGTATAAATGTTCCCACTGTGACTGACTCTAAATTGCCAGTATGATATCAGCAAATGTGGAGTCAGGAAGAGATGCACAATAGAACACCATTAAATAATATTACATATATATATTTTTTTTTCTACAGATAAAATACATAACAGTAAATATAATAAAATAATTAGTGATACACTGAGTATTTACTACTTTTGTCTCTAATATAATGTATTTAATTCTGAATTTATATAATTTAATTTTTAATAATGACTGTGATTAAAAACCACCCTACAAAATTACATAAAGTTTAACAAATCAAATTTAATGCACCATTGCCTTATCATCACAATTAATGTTACTGTACCTTAGGTTGGAATCTCCCCACAGAAATAGAAGTGTCCTTAAAAGACAGTCTAATTTTTTTAATATAAATTCAAGAGTGGGAAAATATTTTATATCCCTAAAAAGCATCTAGCTATGCCTAGTTAGTGTGGTTCAGTGGATCGAGGGACCTCCCATGGACTGAGAGGTCCTGGTTCAATTCCCAGTCAGGGCAAATGCCCAGGTTGCAGGCTCGATCCCCATTAGGGGGAGGGCAAGAGGCAGCCTATTGATGTATCTTTCTCACATCTATGTTTCTTCCTTTTTTTTTTTTTTAATCTTCAACCGAGGATATTTTTTTATTCATCTTCAGACAGAGTGGGAGGGAGAGATAGAAAAAGAAATATCCAATCAAGAGAAACACATCAATTGGTTGCCTTCCCTACAACCCTGACCAGAGCCGGGGACTGAACTGCAACTGAGGTATGTGCCCTTGACCAGAATTGAACCTGCAACTCTTTGGTCCACTGGCCAACACTCTAACCACTGAGCAAAACCAACCAGGGATCACACTGATGTTTCAATCTCTCTCCCTTCTTTTCTCTCTCAAAACTCAATTAAAATATATTTTAAAAAAAATTTAGAACAAATTTTGTACCATTTCTGCTCTTTCTCCTTCCATCCCATAATCCCAAATACACTTTTAAATACACACACACACAAACACATACAAACTTGTTTTAGATTAAGAGCACTCAGAAACGTTTTTTAATATTAGAAAAATAAGAACCTTTATGCAAATAGGTAAAAATCACATTAATTTGAATATTTAAATTAAGTATGCACATCATTCTTGCATTTGTAATTTTCTTTTAGGTCCTTTTCTAATGTGTGATTAAGTTTTAAAGGCAATTATAGTTCCTTAGTTTATTTTAGTTACTGCAATGGAAAGACAGAGGATTAATGAGAAGAGCTATGCATAATCTGAGTTTGAGGTATTAGATTAATAAATGACTAGGGCTTTTTAATAAGTCTATGTTAGATATATTCATGTAAAAATATAAGCAGTTGAAAACATTGCAAGTTAAAATCAGAAATGAAATATTCAAGATACCTCTAGAAGTCTGGAAGTTTTTCTAGATACTGGCTCTCTCCTAAAACACAGATCCTGTCTATAGCAACATAAAACCCCAGAGAAAGTAGGATTGTGGAAACCACTTATTGTCAATGAATCAAACTGAAAAGCTAATTGAACACTTTATTCTGAAATGTTTTACAATACATGTCCAGCAGATTTTGTAGTTTCATTAATGCACACTGTACTCAAATTCTGAATAAATTCTTAGAGAACAGAGAAGATGTCTCCTGCTCTCACCCCTAGTTTGACAAAATATTTTTCTAGTCTTAGTGGAAAAAGAAAGATATGTTGGAAGAAAGGTATCTGTCTTTTCTTGATGTTTTTCCAGAATATTTTTCTTACTTCTGAGTTTCATAAATTCTTATGAGCCAAGGTTACCTCAGCCTCAACACTAGTGACCTTTCAGGCCAAATACCTCCTTGCAGTGGGGGCTGTCATGTACACTGTAGGATGTTTAGCAGCATCCCTGGCCTCTACCCACTGATATCAGTAGTACTTCCTCCACTTCTCCAGTTGTAACAACCAATCTCCTGCTTCCACTGCAGTTAAAAACCACTGCCCTAAGGGCTTGGGCTTGGGAACTCTAAGGCCTGAGAGAACTCAGTGTCCATCTTATCATATCCATCCCCAGGGGCAGTGAGCATGAGACCAACCATCTCCATCAAATAAGGGAATTAAAAGAGACTGTGGAAATAAAAAAGAATTGCATATTGATGTTTCTAATATGTTTATTGTGCCATGTTTCATAATTCTATTTAGGTCAAATCAAAATTATTAACATTTGACCATTTTGACCCAAAAAATGAAACTTTTACATGGTTGAAACATATTTTATAAGAGCACATAAGAACGTTTATCCTGTCTCTTTCACAAACTATCTCTGAAGGGCTGAATAATATAAAAGATCATTGCACTCAATAAAGTTCTCAAAGATGGGAAGTTACAAAAATGAATAGTCATTAACATCCAACTAAATTCAACCAGAATGTTTGGAAAGATCAGTATACCTCTCCCAACTCATTTTTTTTCTTTTTAAAAACTTCATCCAAGGACATACTTAGAGGAAGAAGGAGAGAGAGGGAGAACGGGAGAAGAAGAAAGAAGAAACATTGATTTGTGAGAAAAGCATCAACCTATTGTCTTCTGTATGTGCCTCAACTGGGGACCCAATTAGGGATTAAACTCAAGTATGTGCCCTGACCAGAAATCAAATCAGCAACCTATTGGTGGTGGTTGGGATGGCACTCCAACCAACTGAGTCACTCTGGCCAGATTCTTTTTTGAGTAAGACCCTGTGTGAACAGTGAAGGCAATAGGATTATTGGTGGGAACAGAAGGCAAAGAAACTGTGATCACTCACTAGACATAGCCTTTGAGAAGGTGGATAGCCCAGCTGGTGTGGCTCAGTGTTTGAGTGTCAAACCATGCACCAGGAGGTCGCCGGCTCGATTCCCGGTAGAGCATATGCCCAGGTTTTGAGCCAAATCCCCAGTAGGGAGCATGCAGTAGGCAGCCAATTGATGTTTTCTCTCATCGATGTTTCTATCTTTCTTTCCCTCTCCCTTTCTCTTTCTCTAAAATCAATAAAGAAAAAAAAAATCTTTTTTAAAAAAAAGAAAAGATGGGTAGCAAGATGGCAGAGAAGCTTTTGTGAATCCTGTTGGTGCTTATAATAGACTCTGCAAAGCTTTGGCATAAGTATTTCTACAAGGTTGTTCTTCTCAGCCTAATGTCTGAAAGTAGCCATCCTGTCCCTGTGGTCCCTTCATCTCCCCCAGACTCTACTATAGTAGCAGAACACCAGAGCCCTTTTTCAAGACCCCTCAGCAGTTTTGCCATACCCTGACTCCAAGGATATATCTAGGGGACAGTGTGTGTGGTGCACTATAAAAGGGCAGCTTACTGCAGAGGCCACTGAGGACTAGAACAGATCCCTTGCCCTGCTTGCCACTCTCTGCCCTTGGACCCTAGCTCATACCATTGTGAGGAAAGATGCTTTATAAATAGCCATCTTTCCAGAAGCAGCACCTTTTACTAATCTGTACAAAGTGTTAGTGATGTCCCCCTATCATATACCCTTGACCTAAAGTCTCAGAAGATTCTGGAACATAAGAACATTCCTGAAATAAAAGGCTGAGGAAAGCTAGATAAATTGTGTTTGCACCAGAACATTAGGTGCACAAAAGGGAAATTGAATTGAATTGTTAAAAAATTAAGCTGTGGCACTTAAACTTACGGTTTTGTGGCCTCAGACTTCTGTTCACTACAAATACTTAAGACAAAGGGAATTTTTAATTTACTCTCACCTCCTCATTTTATACTTAAGGAAACAGGAAGTTGAGAGACAAAAAAAATAAATAAATGACTTCTCAAAGACAGCAATGATATTGGACACAATGGGTATGAGGCTGCCTGTCACTACTTAAGCCAAATTAAGCAGAGACAGGGTTAAATCATATATCACTGTTTTATTCCAATAATGCCAACAGTATGGGGAGAGCAGTTGGTCACCCTGGAAATTCTTCTCTGAGCCATTTCATTTCAAACAAACTCTTGTATACGGTTAGTGGGTGGGAAAAAAAGTCTAAATTTAGTGATTCCCAAGGTCTGCCTTCTTTCATTGTCCTTGTAAAAATTAGCCCCAGAATGTTTCCTCCCTTCAGATAGGTTCTGTCCTTGATCTGGGCTCCATCCAGGCTGCCTTATCTTCAGGGCCTGTTCTCCTTCTTGTAACATTTTCTTCAGTTTCCCAGGGTGTGTAAGAAAATCTGTTCTTTATAGTGAGTAGCTATTAAACAACTGTAATTCTATTTCTATTATGTGCTCCTCCCCTATTAATCTTACCTGTTAGTGTTATCATCTCATATCTATGAGGTTAGTTTTATATGGAAAGTGTCTTATTGTTTGGCTATATCATTTCTGGCCTTATATAATTTCCTCTTATGGATTTTTGGCTTTAAATCCTTTCAGGTATCTAGTCTCCTCTTTAACTGCTTCCTGCTGATGGAGGTGCAGGGTGGAGTCCTGAGGTTCTCTCTGATGAAAGGAGGAGGGAGCCAAAATGGGAAAGCAGTTTATTTTTTGTTTTTTTTGTTTTTATCCTCACCCGAGGACATTTTTCCATTTTTTGTTCAGGTAGAGTGGGAGGGAGAGAGAGGAACAGAGAGAGAGAGAGAAACATCGACGTGAAAGGGACACATCGAGTGGCTGCCACCCGCACAACCGACTAGGGTCAGGGACAAACTGCAACCGAGGTACATGCCCTTAGTGGGAACCGAACCCGGGTCTCTCAGGACCGCAGGCCGACGCTCTAACCGCTGAGCCAAACCAGCCAGGGCAGAAAGCAGTTTTAAGTGAAGTTGATAGACCATCTAAGTTTCACTGATTCAGTCATAAGTCCAAACCACTGAGTCTTATTTTTAGGACACAGTGATGCAGATGGCTTCTTTAGTGTGAGTACGCAATTAGGTAAGTAGAAACATTTTTGAACCAGAAGAACACAAAACATAAAGGTTGATGTATACAGTAAATCATAAAGCAGTTGTAAAGATTTCCAGCTGTAAGGCTTATGCTGGAATGAAATTGTACAGTGATAATCTGATACATTTTCTGCAGTTAAAACATTTTTGGTGATATCACCAGGTGCTGAGGCATGTATGACATTCATAGACACAGCCTTAAAACAAAACTTTGAAGATAATTAACTTCATTTGGAGTTAAATACCTACAACTGTGCATTGTGGTTTCTGTTGAAAACAATTTTTCTCTCTAAAAGTACCCTCATTTTCAAAGAGATTGTGTCAAGTCCAGCTTTAGTGTGGTCTATTTGCATAAATACAATAAGACTAATAATTGATCAAATAGATCATGTAGGCTCTATAAATTTGCTTTGCTGGAATTTCATGAAGAATCTTCAGATTGAGCTTTGATTAATCTCTTAGGACACAGAAACCAAGCTACACAGTTGCCATCTGGCTTTGCCTATAAAACCTATAGGCTTGGATGAATTCCTCAAGTTTTTGAGGTCTCCTAAGATGTCTTGAGGTTCCTACATGCTATCTTTCAGGAAAACAACCTTCATTCCTTACCTGGAAAGACTTCTGTGATCATGTGCCAAGCAAGGTACCAGGCTATTTCTTGGGATCTTATCAGCTTCAAAGTCAATTTTCACTCCTTAAAACTTTCTGGTAACATCCAGAGTCCTGGCATGTCTCTCTCAGACATGACATTACATTCAAAGTATTGATTAATAAAATCACAGTTGTAAGTTGGCTTTATGTACTGTTATAAAGAACTCAAATTCTTATTGAATTTATGCAAACAAACATATTCCCATGAGAATAATAATACTTATTAAGAGTTTCAAAATTCTGGAGGGATCAAGTAGGGAGAAAAATATAAATATTGAGATATTGCTTATGAAAGTATAATTTACCTAACTGCTTTAAGAAAAGAAACAAGTTTCTTTGAGTCTAGAAAACAAAAAGATTAAAAATCAGCATTACTTTCAACAACAAAAAAATTATAAAAACTGTAATTATTTTTAGTTAATTCAGTTCCATAATTAAATTCTGTTTCTTCTGATATTCCTTGCCAATACTTACATAAATTTAGATGTTTCCCAGAGGTCCAGTATTTTTCATCCAGTTCAAGAGAATAATCTGAAAATTTATTCTCAGTGATATGTAATTGAACAAACTATAGAAATGATCCCTGAAAGTATAGTCTTAGTGATATGTAATTTAAAACAAAGTCCTTTCCATGGATCTTTCAGAAGATGTAACATCTTTGCAAATGTATCTGAGTAAAACAATGACTGTCTGTAAATGAAAAAAAAAAAAAAAAAAAGGAAACTTAAAATGACATGTTTATTGATTTAATTACAATGCAATTAACATAGAATTCTATTCTTTTTGCAAAACATAACATTTCGGAATAACAGAGTTATAAATAAAAGTATATCAGAATTGTGTAGACTCTTACAGATTTTTATAAAATCTCTAGAACATCTATTTTAATATAGTCATTATTTCTTTATTTGACAAAGCTTCCCATGTACCCTAAGCATAATATTCTTCCTTCTTAAGAAGAGAAAACAAATCCTTGAGGCATTCCAGGGGCCCATTAGAATGACCCAAAGCCAATTTTAGGTTTCAAAATCTCTTATAATTAAAACCCTGGTAAGACTGTCAACATATTTGACCAAGATATCATATATTATTATGAAAATCATTAAATAATTTATTCATTCAAAGTGAAAACCAAATATATTAAACACAAACATAGGCTAGCAAAACTTCAGTTCTTATGATTAAGAAGATGGGTTTTTAAGTAATCAAGCACTTGGTTAATATAACATAACACATAACCATTTCAATAATATATAGATCCTTTGTTTTTTAGGCAAATACAGAAAATACTTTTTTCCCTTCTGTATTAGTTAACTTTAGATTTATTTATCTAATTAAATTTATTATTCCATATACCTAAATGTTTCTTTTTGTTTTTTCACTCCCCACAATCTTTTTTTTTTTCAACTTGCACAAACCCTCTGCAATTTTCTAGTCTACTTCAGCTTTTTTTCTCAGCTCTTTCAGAAATAACCAACCTTAGAACCACCTAATTTCAATTCTATGTTATCAAAACCATATAATTTCTTTCCAATTTAATTAGAATTCTTAACTCTTCGAAACCATGATCTTTCAGTGGCAAATAAGTAATGAACATTCCTCAGATTGGCAAATACATTCTACAACCTCCAGAAACATACCTCTTTTTTTTTTTTTAACAGCAAACACATTCATATTTTAAGATACATATTTCAAATAAAATATAAGACACTTATTAACAGATTCAAATCCATCCTCTAAATTCTCTTTAATAAGAAACCAAAGGTAGGCAAATTCAGATTGATTAATATTTTAGTAACCTATTATTTTAAAATACCTAGATATTTAACAAATTTAATCATTTCACCCACCAAACATTCAAAATTTAAGTTACCAAAGAGTTTGTAAAATTATGTTTAGGTATATGTAATTATTACTGAAAAGCTTTATCAAAAATTCTTCATTTTAGTGATAGCTATTTATTATGTCTTAACAACTCGATGAAATTTTAAACCAATTATTACTCAAGGCATTTTCTTGGCAAATTTTTTGTAACAGAGATGACATGACCTTGACAACTTTAGGAGGCTGGAGAAGAAGCAGGGGGAGAAGGGACAGCATGTTCTCAGGACTGCAGCAACTCCCTAGCCTCCAGCAGCTTCAGTGTAAAAGCACCATTTTTTTTTTTTTTCCTTTACAAGGGGAATGTATGACCTGTGCTGCCACTTCTGCAGTTTGCTCGAGGGCACTTCTGTAGCTGAAGTCCACTAGGAGAAGGACTTGGGGGTTTAAAAGATTTATTTCCCCATATGTTTCTTTCTGAGTACAATACTTACGATGTAACAACATGAAATATTGCATATAAGAAGAGATCTTATCCCATTTTAAAACAGAAACACAAACAAAATCTAAATACATGAGTACTCTCAAAAAAAGGGACTGGGACACTAGCTTTAGGATTGTATCTCACACCAACCTGCACAGCAAATGACCTTCACAAGGTTTGAGTGGTACAACGTCCCAACAGTAGAGACAGGATCCCCTGTGTTCATAAAACATTGAAGAGTAAACCAAATCCCCAAAAGACAAGAAAGCAAGCAAAAGACATCTGTACACAAAGTTGCATTACAGACAGAAAAGAACTCTCAGAGAGCTCTCTAACAGAACAGAACACAACAGAACACAACACAACACATGAGAGCTACCATACCTGTTTTTTTTCACTAGCTAATCATTTTGGGCAGCGGATGCCTTGAGAGGGAGAACAGGAAGAGTCCCCAAGGTAAAGAACTCTCAGCAGCTGCTAGGAAGTTCCTGAAACCCCTGCCACAAGTAGCTGGGGCCCTTGGTTAAGTGGGATATGCTCCCATCTTTAAACAAATTAAACCAACCCACAAACAACAATCAACAGACATTCGTATATATAATATTTGCAGGAACGCACAAACCACAGAAAAGAACTTTATACTGTGCTCCTTATCTGTCCAGCCACATTAAAAATAACCACGGAAGCAGAAAACAATCTCCTCCCAGAGTGCATCAGGCTAAGGGTTTGGAGATTATGAAAGGGCCATGGGAGGTCTCTTGCCGCCAGAAACTGATCAGGTTCACCCAGACAAAAGGCAGCAAATGCTTCTCAAACCATTTATTAAAGAGACTGTCTTGACTCCACCGTATACTCCTGCCAAATATTAATTGAGCATAATGTCTTGGGTCAATTTCTGGGTTCTCTATTCTGTTACATTGATCTACCTGCTTGTCCTTGTGCCAGTAGCAGGCTGTTTTGATTACAGTGGCTTTGTAGTGTAACCTGAAATCTGGTAATGTGATCCCTTTTACTTTGCATCAAATAAGGGATTAATTTCCAAAATATATAGAGTACTCATACAACTCAACAAAAGGAAGACAAAGAACCCAATTAAAAAATGGGCACAAGACCTAAACAGACACCTCCGCAAACAGAACATACAAATGTCCAAGAGACATATGAAGAAATGCTCAACAGCACTAATCATCAGAGATATCCAAATTTAAACAACTATGAGGTATTACCTCACATCTGTCAGAATGGCTGCCATCAACAAAGCATCAAACAAAAAGTGTGGGCAAGGGTGTGGAGAAAAGGGGACTCTAGTACACTGCTGGTGGGAATGAAGACCTGTGCAGCCACAGTGGAAAACAATATGGTGTTACCTCAAAAAGTTAAAAATGGAACTGCCATTTGATCCAGTTATCCCACTTCTAGGAATATACCCTAAGAAACCTGAAACACCAATCAGAAAGAATATATGTACCCCTATGTTCATAGCAGCACTATTTACAATAGTTAAGATCTGGAAACAGCCCAAGTGTCCATCAGTAGATGAGTGGATTAAAAAGCGGTGGTATATGTATACAATGGAATACTATGCAGCTGTAAGAAAGAAAGATCTCTTATCCTTTGAGATGGCATGGAAGACCCTGGTGAGTATTATGCTAGGCAAAACAAGTCAAGCAGAGAAAGACACATATCACATGACCTCACTTATTTGTGGAATATAATGAACTAAACAAACTGCTGAACAAAATTAATGTGCAGACATGGAGGTGGAATACAGGCTGACAAGCTTCAGAGGAGGGGTATTTGTGGGGGAAGAGATAAACCACAGAACTTCCATGCATGTATATATGACCAATGAACATGGACAATAAAGCTGGGGATGGGGTGGAGGGGAAGAGGAGAAGGGTGTCAATGAGGTAAAACTGAGAAACATCTGTAACAAAAACAAATTAATAAATAAAAAATTAAAATAAAATAAAAAAGATTTCTGACAGTGGTGTCTGAACAAGGAGGCTGGTGGCAGGAAGAAAGGAAAAGGAGACTGCTGAGAGAGAACAGAGGACACAGAGGTCCTGTTCCAGCTACAGGATCCAGGAAAACTTCAGCTCCTCCAGAGCTGAGATTCTGTTGCCTGGTTGACCACAGTATCTTTAGGGTGAGGAGTGGGTGGAGATCTACAACACAGTAAGGAGACAGAAGATTACTGAGGAGATATAAATAAAAAAAGAGGAATAACAAGTGCCTAGAAAAACTAAACCTTTCTAGTTATTTTATAGGCTTGATGCAATTGTAATCAAGATCTCAGCCCTGGCCAAGTAGTTCAGCTGGTTAGAGTGCAACATAATACACCAAGATTGTGGGTTCTATCCCTGGTCAGGACACATACAAGAATCAACCAATGAATGCATATATAAGTGAAACAACAAATTTCTCTCTCTCTCTCAAATCAATGCATGAAAATGTATAGTGCATGGGTTGGCACTCAACCACTGAGCCATACCAGCTGGGGATAAAATTTTTTTTTAAAGTCTCATTGGGATTCAAAAAATCAGCTTTTGGTTTTCTGGAAGATGGTGGCAGGCAGGACTAGAGGGAGGGTGAGCATGTGAGAGAGTGAACAAGTGTGTGACAGAGTGTGAGTGGACATGAACATGGATTACCAAACGCGAGCAGTGCAGAGCCACGGAGCAGAAAGTTCCTGTGCTGTGGACTGGAGCAGCCGGCTACCACGGTAAGCTGCCCTTCAGCGCACTTCTCCCTACAATACAGGAAGGTTCCACAATTCTGGAAGATCCTGGGTCTTCCCTGGGAGGAGGAAGTGGGAGCTGATAGGGCCCAGAAACCTGAGCCCACCAGCACACATGGCACCATCGGACCAGAGGACACTCTGGGTCAACACAGACTGGTGCACAGTAGTGGAGCTACCAGGTTGCTGGTCGTGGACGTTGCAGACAGCCTGGAGCCCAGCACCATCCCCCGTAGTAGCAGCCCAATCAGAGTTGAGATATACCCCCAGCAACAGAGGCTGGGGAGCAGCCATCCATCCCCAGGCAACAGAAGCACAGACCAGCAGCTGAGACCCATCCCCAAAAACTACAGTAAAAGCTGAGCAAGAGTTGAGCCCCACAGAGCAGCAGCATTTCCCAGCCACCAGCGGCAGGACCTGGGGCTCCACAGAAGACTGTGTGGTCCAGTAGCCCACGAGTGTAGTGGGAAGCCAGCGACCAAGAGAGACTGGTGTGATCCAGCTGTCTGCCTGTGAGAACTTCAGGGTGCAGGGGCACCAGAGAGGCCTGTGCAACCCAGCAGCCCATAACATAGGAACAGAGCCTGGTCCCCAAAGGGACTGTGCAATCTAGGTACCCGTGGGACCTGCAGGGTTCAGGGGCACCAGAGAAGCCTGTACAACCCAGCTGCTCACACAATAGGTATAGAGGATGTGAAAATGAAGGTAGAGTGAATAGAAGCTATGCAGACAATCTCTCAGGACCAAAAGGGAATTACAACTGAAATAGATAAATCCTCAGAGAAAAGGAACAGAAAAGCAGCAGGACAGGACCATATAAGCAGGGACACTGGTAGAATCTGCATAGGTGTGAGAAGGTGGCATGCTGAGAGCCCAAGGACAGCAGTAGACTTAGCTGTGAGCAGTGCCCTTGGGGAATAAAGAACAAGCCCCCTTGGGGAATAAAGAACAAGCCCAATCCACAGCCCAGAGAGTTGGGACAGAGCCTAAAATATCAATAGCTACTCGCCTGGGGGCTATGGAAGAGAGAGGGCAGACTGGGCTGGAACTCTGTGGGGACACCCAGCATTTGGAGGGCACTCAATATTTTTGCTGAGTTGCAGCCACAAAGGACAGTGGTCAGTGTGTTCCTTCTCCGAGCTATGGAAAAAAGCAGCAGCAACCCTCCCCTCTCTAAGATTCAGCCTTTCCCAGGTGAGGCAAAGAAATGCAAATTGAGGCTCATTAACAAGCAGCATCTATCCCACTCTCTGTAAATTCTCTTATGCAGAACACTAGGGCTACATTCCAAGGCACTGAACAACAGACACTACTAGCCACCAGGAAAAAAGTAGAGGATAACTGAACCTTTATTGGGCTTTCAAATCTACCCAGGAAAGTAAGACTTGAGAGTGGTGTTTAACGTGGATCCACCCAGGCTCATCTGAACCCGGTAGAGGGAGCCACAAAGAGCAGCACACCAACACCCACAGGGAAAATTTGGCAGGCTCCAAAAACCACTGACATAGCCAAAATGGTGAAAAAAAGAAACATATCCCAAATGAAAGAACAAGAGAATGTTATTGAAGATGCAGCTAAGCAAATTATCAAAGTTAGAGTTCAGTGCCACGATATTGAGTAAGCTCAACAGTATGAGTAAGGACATTAGCACCATGAGTAAAGATATAGAAACATTGAAAACCAATCAGTGAAAATGAAGAATGACATGGCAGAAATTAAGAACACATCGGAAGGACTAACCAGCAGAGTAGAGGATGCTGAGGACCAGAACAGTGAATTAGAAGACAAGGTAGAAAAAAATCAATGAATCAGAAAACCAAAAGAAAAGATCAATTAAAAAAACAGGAAGATAGCTTAAGAG
Organism: Molossus molossus; assembly: GCF_014108415.1. NCBI lineage: Eukaryota > Metazoa > Chordata > Mammalia > Chiroptera > Molossidae > Molossus > Molossus molossus. The sequence goes on from NW_023425401.1 coordinate 68,009,631, forward strand.
AACTGTGGAACAATTTGAAAAGTAATAATATTCACATCATAGGAGTCCCCGAAAAGGAAGAAAATGGGCAAGGGTTAGAGAATATATTTGAAGAAATAGTAACAGAAAACTTTCCTAACTTGGTGAAGGAAGAAGGCATTGAAGTTCAAGAAGCACAGAAAGCCCCAAGTAAGAACGCAAACAGGCCCACAGCAAGACACATAGTAACTAAAATGCCAAAAATTAAAGACAAAGATAGAATTCTAAAGGCAGCAAGAGATAAGTGATAGGTTATCTACAAAGGAACCCCCATAAGGCTCTCAGCTGACTTCTTAACAAAAACACTACAGGTCAGCAGGGAGTGGCATGAAGTAATCAAGGTCAAGAAAAACAAGGATCTGAATCCAAGACTACTCTATCCAGCAAGGCTGTCACTCAAAACAGACGGTCAAATAAAGAGCTTCCCAGACCAAAAATAAATAAATAAATAAAAAGGCAAAGGGAATATATTCACACCAAACCAGCACTGCAAGATATGCTAAAAGGACTGCTATAATTACTAGAAGAAATAGGAAGAAAAATAAAACCACACTAAACAAACATGGCAATAAATAAGTACATATCAATTATCACATTAAATGTGAATGGTTTGAATGCTGCGATAAAAAGACACAGAGTAGCTGACTGGATAAGAAAGTGTGACTCATATATATGTTGTTTACAAGAGACCCACCTCACAAAAAAAGACCCACATAGGTTGAAAGTAAAGGGATGAGAAAAAAATCTTTCAAGCAAACGAAAAGGAAAAAAAAGCTGGGTTAGCAATACTCACATCTGATAAAGTAAATTTCAAAATGAAGGCCATAACTAAAGACAAAGAAGGCCACTACATAATATTGAAAGGATCTATCCAACAGAAAGATATAACCTTGGTAAGCATATATGCATCCAACATAGGAGCAACAACATATATAAAAAGTCTTCTGGAGGACTTCAAAGGAGAAAGCAAAAGCAATACAATCATTGCAAGGGACTTCAATACCCCGCTGACATCACAGGATAGATCTTCTAGACAAAAAATTAACAAGGAAACTCAGACTCTAAATGAAATACTAGATCAAATAGATGTCATAGATATCTACAGAGAATTATACCCCAAAACTACAGAATTCACATTCTTCTCAAGTGCACATGGGACATTCTCAAAGATAGACCACATGTTAGGGCATAAACTAAGTCTCTACAGGTTTAAAAAGACTGAAATCATATCAAGCATCTTCTCAGATCACAATGGTATGCAACTAGAAATCAAATAAGGGATTAATTTTCAATATATAAAGAATGCTCATAGAATTCAACAAAAGGAAGACAAAGAACCCAATTTAAAAATGGGCAGAGGAACTAAATAGACACCTCTCCAGACAGGACTTACAAATGGCTAAGAGACATATGAAGAAATGCTCAACATCACTAATCATCAGAGAAATGCAAATTAAAACAACTATGAGGTATTGCCTCACACCTGTCAGAATGGCCGCCATCAACAAAGCATCAAACAAAAAGTATGGGCAAGGGTGTGGAGAAAAGGGGACTCTAGTACACTGCTGGTGGGAATGCAGACCTGTGCAGCCACAGTGGAAAACAATATAGTGTTACCTCAAAAAATTTAAAATTGATCTTCCATTTGACCCAGTGATCCCACTTCTAGGAATATACCCTAAGAAGCATAAAACACCAATCAGAAAGAATATATGTACCCCCATGTTTGTAGCAGCACTATTTACAATAGCTAAGATCTGGAAACAACCGAAATATCCATCAGTAGATGAATAGATAAAAAAGTGGTGGTACATATACATAATGAAGTACTATGTAGCTATAAGAATGAAAGATCTCTTCTCCTTTGAGACTACATGAAGGGACCTGGAAAGTATTATCCTAAGGGAAACAAGCTAAACAGAGAAAGACAAGTATCACATGATCTCACTTATTTGTGGAACATAACGAACCTAACAGTCTGAGGAATGGGGTAGTCCGAGAGACGTGGAAGTTGGGTACAGACTGACAATCCCCAGGAGAGGGGTGGTGGGGGAGAGATAAACCACAGAACTTATATACAGGTACGCATGAACAATGGACATGGACAACAAAGCTGGGTACAGGGTGGGGAGGGAGGGAAAGGTGGGTATCAGTGGGGGGAAAAAAAAGAAACCTCTGTAACAAAAATAAATAAATAAATTTTTAAAAAGTCTTATTGGGATTGTTTGCATGAAATATGTAAAATTATTCTAAATTTAAATTTTCCTCAAATTCATCTGGAAAATTTCAATGGTGAGAATCATTCAAACAGTGAAAAAATAATGTGGAGGGTCTTATTCTAAGACTATAAAACATATTGTAAAGATTAAAGTAAAACACTACTTATGTCAACATTTCTCAACTTGTGAGTTGCTACCCCTTTGGGGGGTCAAAAGACCCTTTCGCAGGAGTCACCTAAGACCATGGGAAACAAAATTACAGTTATGAAGTAGCAACAAATATAATTTTATGGTTGGGGCTCACCACAACATGAGGAACTGTATTAAAGGGTCGCAGCGTTAAGAAGGTTGAGAACCACTGACTTATGTGAAAATTGAAAATCATTAAAAAAGAGTAGACAGCCCCAAACAGACTATAGAAAAACAAAAACCCACATTTTATGTACAGATTTTTAGAAGCTTATTTAATGAACTTTCACAATCTAATACTCTGCATTCCCTCTATAAAGCAAAATGACCAATGCCTAGAACTCTGAGCACCCAGGAATACACACACACACACGCACACACACACACACACACACATATGCACACACACATTTATCTACACACACACATATATATTGATATATGCCACTGATAGAGTTATTTGCTTCCCAAGTCAATGATCTCATTCTACAACCTATTTATGCAGATATTTATATTGTAATTATTTTATTTCATTATTGTGTAGAACCAATGAAAATATGGATGTGAAAGAGGAGCTGTTCCTGTACTGAAAATTATGTTGAATGATATAGAAAGACTAGACAAAACCAAATCACTAAAATAAAAATCATAAACACACAAGGATCCTAATCTTGCTTTGTTTCTGTAAATTATCTGTGCACTTAGTATAACTAAATCCAGAAAATGACACAGTATTATAGTTTACACAAGAAAGGGGATGGAAAACTCCAATCAATGGATATATACTCATAAAGGCCCTGGAATCACGTTAGAAAATCAACAAATAAATTAATATAGTAAAATATTTAAAAAGAATAAAAAACATTTTTAATCATACTTTCCTATAATCAGTTTTCCTGATTTACCAATTAACTTGTGTTAATAGGTTCAGATAAAAGTATTTCTCTCTCTCAAACACATACATAACATAATGGGAAAGGATTTATTGTTCACTAAATTGTTGAAGGGAAAATAAACTTCATGAAAAACTCAATTCCCAATCAATTTAATAAAATAAATATAAAACAAATGTAAAAATAAAAATTAAACTCAGAAAACAAATAAAATAATATAATAAACACAGATTTTTATTATATAGAAGCACAGAAAAAAATTATTAGAATTTCAAATTTCTGAGTAAGAGTGAATTAATAGAATTATGTAATAAAATTTAAAAATAAATAAATAAATATTCTTATTATTTTGTATACTTATTTTGGATTTAATTTGCTCTTAGTTTTTCTAGTTTTCTATGTGGACTTTTACATTGTTTTTAACTTCCATATTTTAAAAGTATGTTTTCTAACCAAAAAAATACAATTATAATGTATATTAATTAATTATTTTATTAAATGAAAACAGAAGAATCATGAAAATAGTTACAAGAGAACTTAAGAGATCACTGACTTCAGTAAAGATAATGGTTTTATATAATTAAAATATTAAGAACATTTTAGAGCGTTTATGTGTGATACACTGTTTTTTTGAGTTATGCACAAGTGATTCACCCATTTTCATAGAGAATGAGGTTAAATAAGTAGCTCACTCACATGGTTAGTCTTAAGCAGAGACACCAGGCTATGTGCTTCCAGAGTCCATTCCCTTTACTATTGCAATGTTTTTCTGCCTCCGGAAGCATCATAGACTGGGAACCAGACCACCATTCTCATATTAGCTCTAGAATAACCTGGTGAATGGCTTTACCAAGTTACTTAATTCAAAGCCAGAACAGAACTGAATGTGCAGTCTAATCCCTTCTCTTACAATGAAGACCAACAGCCATGGTTTTGACTGCCATTTCCAAAAGTGCAATGTGGAGAGATGTGAGACCCAAATCCTCTCATACTTTCTATCAGTTTTCTAAACCCTTTGGATTATTCTTTGAACTACCTTTCCATGCAGTGTTCCAGGGTGCAGAAGCTCACACTTTGCTCACATAAATTAAGTTTTCAAGTTAAAATAGCACAGGGTCTTGCCAGAGTTTTATCTGTCTCAGGGCCAAGTTGCCTTTCTTGAATGGATCTTGGATCTAGGAGGAAGTTCATCTTTATTCTATGTGCTCTGTGATTGACATTTCCAAACATTCACTCTGATGAATACTCTCTCAGCTAAAACTCCAGCTCTCCACCTTTTAGTGTGGATTTTCCTGAGTCATTCCCAGATACCTGTCTTCCCAGCAAATGTTTCAACACTACCTGTGTGTCTCCTTGATGTACATCCATGTCAAATTTAAAAATAAAACAAAATCTCAAATCATAAATCACTGATAAGAAAAGCACAGTCTTGATGCTGCTCTCAGCATTTTTTAAATTGTGTATGTGCAGAGAAATGGCATTGTAGGGCAAAGGAAATGGTTTATTTTAATGTATTCTGTAATTTAACAATAATGTGGCTACATTATCTCCTTTGTTAAAAAAGCAAACATTTGAACTGATTACTCATCATCAGGGAGGATTTACTACATTGACATTTTTCTGAAGTGGTGCTGGTTTGGGATAGCAGGACATATTAAGCTCCTGGTGCTACAAAATAAATAAGTTCATTGACCCAGCTGACTGACTGTGTAATAAATCTGCTAGAAAGTGTTCATTTGGTCATACTCCCTCCCTTTGGGAGTGTATAATGTGACATTACCATAGTATGGTAGCTGTTTACAGAAATATGGTGAAGAAGCCATAAAAAGTGATTTGTAACCTTCTTACCAAAGCAGCTAATAATGACAGAGTCAAATGGGAAGATTGGGAGGGATATTGGTAAGGGCAGGGTGAAACAAAATAAATGTGAGTCTGACATATATATTTATGAAATACGGGAATTTGGAATGTTGAACCTGACAGTGGGTACCAATTAATAACAAAAGCAATTAGTAGTGATAGTTGTGGGCAATCAGAGTTTCCTAAATGGTACCTCACATTAAGAAAAGTATCGCCCTGGCCGGTTTGGCTCAGCGGTTAGAGCGTCGGCCTGCGGTCCGGAGAGACCCGGGTTCAGTTCCCGCTAAGGGCACGTACTTCGGTTGCAGTTTGTCCCCGGCCCTGGTTGGTCGTGCGGGTGGCAGCCACTGGATGTGTCCCTCCACATCGATGTTTCTGTCTCTCTCTCCCTTCCTCTCTCTCCCTCCCACTCTATCTGAACAAAAAATGGAAAAATATCCTCGGGTGAGGATAAAAAAAAAAAAAAGAAAAGAAAAGTATCAAGAGGGCATTTACAAATACTGAGGGGAAAGGGAGTCAGATGTGTGGTGACAGGAGGAGATTTAACTTTGGGTGGTAAACACAAAATGCAATATATAGATGATATAGTATAGAATTGTAGACTTGAAGCTTATATAATTTTATTAATAAATGTCACCCGAATACATTTAATTAAAATTATATTCAATTTATGTTCTTTTTAAAACAATATTTGAAATAAATATTTAGACATTTTAAAAAGTCCTAAGTAGTGTGCCTGTATCTCCTTCTCTTGTTACCTAACAGAATCTTTGCTTTAGAAAAATGATCTATTAGTGAATAATGATTGGAGATTGTGATCCTTCTGTAGCTTGAATGCAAGTGGAAGAACAGCCTTAAACAGAGGTTAAGTGCTGTGGGCCCTATTGCTCACTGCATGTAAAATCATCAGGAATTGTAGATAGGCTATACTTACTTTCTTGGCCAAAACTCATGTTCATGTTTTTGAAATTCAGGCTCATTTTCTTATGTGGAAGGGTAATGGAGCCCCCTTACACTTACCTGCCTACACACATGTTTTTCTTCTTACTATTCTTCTCTCACCTTTCTACTTTCAACAATTTTCTCCTGTAGGTTTTTCTTCACATTGCCACCATGGGTACAGATTAGATGTCAAAAAATGGGAGACACTACCTTGGGAAATGAGAAGGAATAATAATTTCAACAAATTAAATGCACAGTGCTGAAGGTCAGGTTCAAGGGTCCATAAGGTCACAATTATTCACAAAATAACAGAAAAGTGTGGTTCACAGAATAAGTGGTGAGTAAGAGTGTTGGCACCATAGCATGAATTAAAGTACCATCATACACAATGCCAAAAGAAAAAGAAAAAGAAAATGTAAATGTCTTTTATGATGCAATAAAAATTACTAATTGACATATCTTAATATTTGAATACTTTTATAAAAGTAGTATGTGATGAAATGGGAAGTATATATAAAACCCTTTGGTGCATACAGAGGTACAATGGTTGTCTGAAGGATAAGGACTTGTGTGAGGGGTTGCTGGCTGAAGCAGTTACTTTTTTTTTTTTTTTTTTTAGTACGTGCCCCTAGCAGAAACTGAACCTGGGACTCTCTGGTCCGAAGGCCTACCTATGCTCCAACCGCTGAGCCAAACCGGCCAGGGCTGAGGCAGCTACTTTTTCTGATGAAACACCATTTTATTTAAAGAAACACCTGAAAGAGAACAATGCTTATTCAGAGTTGGGTATGTGGTGGACATGTTCTAGAAAATAAATTTGTCACTTCAAGGAAAACAACTTAGAATACTTGGAAGTGACAAAATTTGAACTTTTGACCAAAAATTAGAATTTTGAAAAATGTGTATGTTCCACAGTGAGCTAGGAAGCTTCCCAATATTGAAAGGGTTTTCAGGAGAGATTTGAAGGTAATATTAACAGATATAATTTTATATATAATTTAATGAAATATGTCAACATTAACCCAGTAAATCAATATTTTCCAAATGGCCAATACATGATACTACAAAATCATAAATGACTAAATGTTAATTTAAAGTATCAATTAGATCTATGAATTTTAATTTAATAAAATATGAAATTTTATTTATATAATTTCAGATACTACATTAATTATAGATTGTGTAGCCAATCCATTAAGAAACTTCCACACATCAAGTTTTGGTATAACATCAAAGAAGAATAGGCACAATTATAGGAAAAGGCTATTAAAACACTTCTCATTTCCAACTACATATCTGCATGAGGATGGATTTTCTTTATACACTTCAACCAAAGCAACATATCATAACAGAAGCAGGTATAAGATCCCAGTTGTTTTCTATTAAGCCAGACATAGAGGTTTGCAAAAATGTAAAACAATGCCTCTCTTCTCACTATGCTTTTTGTTTCATTATGTACAATTATTTTCATGATATATTATTTTGTTAGCATGATATGGGTTTCTCATTGTTATAATAGATGAATTAATAAACATTTTTTAAATGTCTCATTTTAAATCACAAATTTGGTACATATTGATTGATATTGCCCATATAACAAAAATTATTTGGGACCTTTAATAATTTTTAAGACTGTAAAGGGTATTTGGGACCAAAAAATTTGAGAACCATTGGATTGAATGAACAAAAAATAAAAATCAAATCTTGATTTGTTGTTATTTTTATTTGTTATTAAATGAATAAAATGTTTAGGTGAACCTAATTTTCAAGTTTTAAACTTTTAGTAATAAATAATAAAAATAATAAATGTTTATTAGGCACTTATTTTGTGCCAGCTCTTAGCAAACAACTTTGTTTATATTTATAGTGTATGATTCCTATAGACTGAATGTTTGTTGACTACTGCCCTCAAGTTCATATGTTAAATCTTAACACCTAATGTGATGGCATTAGAAGATAGAGATTTTGAGAGGTAATTAGGTCATAAGGGTGGAGCCTTCATGAATGGAATTAGTGTCCTTATAAAACAGACCTCAGAGAGTTCCCCCACCCCTATCCTTTACATGAGGACACAGTGAGAAGACAGTCATCCATGAATCAGGAATCAGGTTTTCACCAGACACTACTGACTGTTGGCACCTTGATCTTCGACTTCCCATTTTCCAGGACTATAAAAAAATAAATTTCTGCTGTTTATAAGCAAAGTCTATGATATTTTTGTTATAGCAGCCTGAATACACTAAGTCAGTGATCCTCACAACTTTTATTCTATGCCAATTGTACAGAGAATAGACCTATGGCTTGAGGAGTATAAATCACTTGAGCAGGTTTAGAGCTAGCTGTTGGCATCACCAGTGCTGAAAACAGCAGGCTTACCTGGCACCAAGGACACTAGCCTAAACCAGTAAGACACAGCCTCCCAATGTCTGACATACACTGACATTTACCATGTTCCAGTGCTGTGCTAAGAGCTCACTGCACTTTGTCTCATTTAATCCTAATTTTAAAGAATGAGGTAGTTATCTTTCATTAGTTTTTCAGAACAGGAAACTAAAGTTGTGAAGGGTTAAGTGACTTAGCCTCTAAGAACATAACCACAAAGGGTAGAGCAATAATTTGGATTCTTTGTTTTTTTGTACCTGAAGTACAGTACAAAGATTTGAGATGGTATTACTGCTCATTTTGTGGTACACTAATTATCAGTTTAACAAGAACCCTCTTATGATCTATTTCATTATTTTCTCAACATTTTCCTATCCCCCACTGCCATTAATCTCTCTATAAAGTCACCATTTTAATGTTTCATATAGCTCCTCGGATATGCATATTTTCTCATATAGTTTTCTGATGCATGTTTTTAACTTTGTTAAATGTTATTATGATAGATATAATTTTTTTTAACTTTTTAAATCCCACACGCTTTTCATTATCAGGAAACTATAAATAATTTATTGCTTCTGATTGCTGCATAATGTCCCATCATATTTATTCACTGCTCTTTACCAGATATCCCTAGATTTCTCTACATCACTGCTCTTACATCACAAACAACCCCTTAGATAACATTATAACCACAGATTCTTAAAGATCTATTTTTAGGAATAGATTTCTGAATCATAAGATACAACATTATCAATGTTATTAAGTACTGCTAGAGAGTTTTCCAGAATGACTGTAAAAAAATATGGACTCCCACCAGTAGAATATGAGGATTAACATCTTCTTCATTTCTGCACAACACTCAGTGTTATAAATGGTTTAATCTTTGCCACTGTGATGGATGTACAGTTTTATTTAATTAGTGTCTTAACATGTGCTTTGCTAATTATTATAGATACTAAGTGTAGTGTCATCCACTTGCCAGCCAATTTGCATTTCTCCTTCTTTGTATTGCCTATATTTAAAATGGTAGCCATTTCTCTATGAAGTTTTCTTTTTATTTCTTTTATTTCTTGTTAATTTCTCAATGTTAATTTTATATGGCAATATTAATTGTTTATTTATATTAAATACTTTATCTTAGGCTGTTATCCATATGTTACCTTTGTCTAAGATTTCTTCCTTAAAAAATGTTTACTTTGAATGTAATGAAATTCATCAATTTTTTATGATAAAAATTTATAATTTTTGGATCTGCGTTACAAATATTCATCCAAAAGACATAAAGATATTCTTCTGCATTTTTTTCTACCAAGTTTTGTATTTTGCCTTTCACATTTAATTGCCTGGATTTCACTGTGTGATGAATTATATGTTTCTTTATATAGTGAGCCAGTTTTCCTAAGAACTTTCACTAAATAATTAATATTTTATGTACTAGATTATAATATCACTTTTATGCCAGTTCCATATATAACAAGTCCTTTACTTCATTGCATGGGCTCCGTTAATTCTTGTGCTTATATAACATCATTTTTTAATCATTTTGAATTTTTTAGTAGTTGGTGATAACTTTTAGAACAAGTATGCTGCCCACAACATCTCCAAACCCTGGGACAATTTTGTTTTTCTTTTTCAAAATGTAGATAATATAACCAGCGCATTTATTTTTACATCGACCCTGAAATCCCTTTTCAAAGTTCTTTAAACAAATTCTGCATGAATTTTGCCTAGAATTTTATTGAATGCACAAATTTGAGAAGAATAGATATCAATACATATTAAATTGTCCTATCCATTGACATGGTCATTAATTATTCATTTATTTAGGTCATCTTTTAGATCTTTTAATGAGGCTTTACATTTTTAAACTTTTTTTTTTATTTCTCCCACAATTTCTTAATAGGTTAATTCCTAGGTTTTACAGTTACTGTTATTTTTTATAAAACAAATACTATTTTCTGTCAAGATTTCTATTCAATTATTAGTAATATAAAAAAGAGTTATTGGACTTCCGGTCAAGATGGCGGCGTAGGTAAACGCGGTATCGTGTCCTCCCACAACTACATCAAAGTTACAACTAAACTACAGAAAAACCATCATTCAAAACCACCTGAAATCAAGCTGAATGGAAGTCGTACAACTACGGAACTAAGAAAAAAAAAGCAGTTACATCCAGACCGGTAGGACAGGCGGCAGCACGAGGGGGGGCGGCGGCACGGCGGCGGCGAGACGAGCTGGTCCCATACCTAAGCGTGGTGGATAAAAATCAGGAGGCTCCCGGGGCTGGGAAGGTCCTTCCTGAGGACTGAGGGGTCCCCGTCCCACACCAGGTGCCCCATTCAGGGTTCCAGTGCCAGGAAGAGAAGTCCCCATAACTTCTGGCTGGAAAAACCAGCGGAAACTGAGGCTCAGGGAAGCTGAAGCGGCTGGAGCCCCAGGCAGCTCCCTAAAGGGCCGGCGCACCAACTTATCGGACTCTCTCCCTCTAAGCTCGGAGGAGAGGCAGCTCGAGGGGCACCAGAGACATACAGGGAAGAACTGAGCTGTCTGGCACTGGAGCGAGCGCTGGAGAGGGGGCTTCCTCGGGGACAAACGTGCTGTCAGAGGCCTTTGTTCCTTTGGTGAGCCCTTCCCGGGAGCGGCAGACAGAAGCCATATCTGGGACTCCAGCAACCTGGCTCACACTGGTAGCCCCGCCCTGCTGACTCCCTGAGGCCCCGCCCTGCCCCACACAACTTTCAAGCCCACCCAAGCTGTTGCCACTTGCTTAACCATAGGATTGGCTGGTCTTGGATCCTGCTTCAGGTTTTTCCTAAATTCTTTCTCATGAGCAGCACCGAGTCTCAGCGAGCCCCATACCTCTCATTAAGTAATACACAGAAACAAACACAGGGAGGCAGCCAAAATGAGGATACAAAGAAACAGGTCCCAAACGAAAGAACAGAACAAAACCCCAATAAAAGAACCAAGCGAAAGGGACATAAGCAACCTAACAGATACTGAGTTCAAAATACTGCTTATAAGGATGCTCAATGAACTTAGTGAGAACCTCAGTGAATTTAGGGAGGGCCTCAAGAGCATAAAAAAGGACCAGTTAGAAATCATGGATACACAGTTAGAATTAAAGGAGGCATTAACTGAAATAAAGAATAATTTACACAGCTTCAATAATAAAGTATGTAAATCCAAGGAGCAAACCATCGATTTGGAATACAAGGAAGCAAAATATCCCCAATCAGAACAGCAAAAAGAAAAAAGAATCCAAAAAAATGAGGATAGTGTAAGTAGCCTCTGGGACAACTTCAAGCATGCCAGCATCTTGGGGGTACCCGAAGGAGAAGAGAGAGAACAAGAAATCAAAAACCTGTTTGAAACAATAATGGCAGAAAACTTTCCTGACTTGGTGAAGGAAACAGACATACAAGTCCAGGAAGCACAGAGAGTCCCAAACAAGATGAACCCCAAGAGGCACACACCAAGACACATCATCATCAAAATGCAAAAGGTTCAAGACAAAGAGAGAATCTTAAAAGCAGCAAAAGAAAGGCAGCTAGTTACCTACAAGGGAGTACCCATTAGGCTGTCAGCTGATTTCTCGAAAGAAACTTTGCAGGCCAGAAGGGAGTGGCAAGAAATATTCAGAGTGATGAAAACCAAGAACCTACAACCAAAATTACTCTATCCTACAAAGCTGTCATTTAGAATTGATGGACATATAAAAACTTCCCCAGACAAGAAAAAGTTAAAGGAGTTCATCACTACCAAACCATTATTATATGAAATGATGAAGGGTCTTTTTGAAGAAAAAGATAAAATGTATGAACAAACAAAATGGCAATGAATACATATCTATCAACAATGGAATCTACAAACAAAATGAACAGGAAGAACAGAAACATTCTCACAGATACAGAGAACATTTTGTTGGTTGCCAGTTGGGAAGGGGGTTGGGGGAATGGGTGAAAAAGGTGAAGGGATTAAGAAGCACAAATTCATTGCTAGACTGACAAACCTCAAAGGGAAAGGGGTTGGGGGGTTGGGAAGAAATAAACCAAAGAACTTATATGCATAACCAATGGACACAGACAATAATGTGGGAAAAGGTGGGAGGGGGGCGGGAGTGGGGAGGAGGGGGTCAATGGGGGAAAAATGTGGAACATCTGTAATACATTTTACATCCAACAGTAAAGATTTGGAAAAAAAAAAAGAGTTATTTTTATAAGTTCATCTTATATTTGGCAACTTGATTTACATCCATAACATTCATTAAATGTTTTAATTTGGCTGGGGTGTTTATTAAATAATTATAAGAAAATATCCCTGTCTCTTTCTTCTCAATCCTTAAGCCTTTTACTTTAATTCATTTTTTTCATGTCTTATCATTTTGGTCAGAACCTTCAGGAAGGGGTTCCCTACATTAATAAAATATATCTAATATTCATGAATAAATTGATGTTTATTATAGCTTTTTGAAATAGATTTTATTAGATATAAAAATATCCTTTCAGCCCTTTCTTGAGAATTTTATCATAAGTGGGCATTGAACGTTTGTATTTTTTCTATAGTTATTGACATAATAAAGTGATTTTTTTTCCATTGGTCGAGTTTACTTTTAAAAAAAATTTTTTTTTTTTTTTGCAATTTTTAAGAATTTACTTTTGTTACAAATGTTTCTCCTTTTTCCTCCCTAGACACCCTTCTTCCAATCCTGTCCCCCCAACCCCCAGCATTGTTGTCTATGTCCATTAGTTATGCATGCATGCATGTAAGTCTTTGGTTTATCTCATCTATCCCCCCCTTACCTCTCCTCTGAAGTTTGTCAATCTGAACTGTACTTCTTTCTATGTCTCTGGGTCTATTTTGTTCATCAACTTGTTTTGTTTATTATATTCTACAAATAAGTGAGATCATGTGGTATTTGTCATTTTCTGATTGGCTTATTTCGCTTAGCATAATGGTCTCCAGGTCACTCCACGTTGTCTCAAAGGGTAAGAGATCTCTATTTTTACAGCTGCATAGTATTCCATTGTGTATATGTACCACAGCTTTTTTGTCCACTCATCTATTGATGGACACTTGGGCTGTTTCCAGATCTTAGCAATTGTAAATAGTGCTTCTATGAACATTGGGGTACATATATTTGTTCTGATTGGTATTTCAGGCTTCTTAGGGTATATTCCTTGAAATAAAATCACTGGGTCAAATGGCAGATCAGTATTTAATTTTTTGAAGAAACACCATATTCTTTTCCATAGTGGCTGCACCAGTCTGCATTCCCACCAGCAATTTACTAGAGTCTCCTTTTCTCCACACCTTCGCCAGCACTTCTTGTTGGATGGTCTGTTGATGGCAGCCATTCTGGCAGGTGTGAGGTGATATCTCATAGTTGTTTTAATATGCATCTCTCTGATGATTAGTGATGCTGAGCATTTTTTCATATTCCTCTTGGCCATTTGTATGTCCTGTTTGGAGAGGTATCTCTTTAGGTCCTCTGCCCATTTTTTAATTGGATTCTTTGTCTTCCTTTTGTTGAGTTTAATAAATGGTGTTGGGAAAATTGGACAGCTATGTGCAAAAAAATAAAACTAGACCACCAACTTACACCATACACAAGAATAAACTCAAAATGGATAAAAGATTTAAATGTGACTTGTGAATTCATAAAAATCCTAGAAGAACATGTAGACAACAAAATCCTAGACATCACAAGCAGCAAGATTTTCAGACACAATGCCTAAGGCAAGAGAAACAAAGGATAAAATGAACACATGGGACTGCATCAAACTAAAAAGCTTCTGCACAGCAAAAGAAACAAACATCAAAACGGAACCCATTCTATGGGAGAGCATAATTGGCAATGATACATCAGATAAGGAGTTAATTTCCAAAATATATAGAATACTCATAAAACTCAACAAAAGGAAGACAAAGAAATCCATTGGTCAAATTTTCTGTCTTCAATGAAATAAATTAAATTGATAGATTTTCTGGTATTACACTATTTCAACTTATTGTGAGAAACCTTTTGTAATTTATAAACTTTAATTTTTAATAGCAGTTTTAGGTTTATAAGAAAAGTGAGTGGAAAGTACAGAGTTCCCATATACCTTTATTTCTACAAACCCGCAACCTCATTAATTATGAACACCTTGCACCATACCGGTAAATTTGTTATAATCAATGACCCTATACTAACCCATCATTATCACCCAAAGTTCATAGTTTGCATTATGTTTCACTCTTGGTATTGTACATTCTGTGGCTTTTCATAAGTATACAATAACATGTATCTACCATTACAGTACTATATAGAATAGTCTCATTGTGGGGTATAGTTCAAGTATGAAACCTATAGAGGTATACAGAGACTGACCTCATTTGTTTTCTGCTTACCCCAGAGTCAGAGCTATTGTTTTGCTTCCCTCAGAAGTAAAATTCCTGTTCAACACCCCCCCCCCCCCAGGTACTTGGTCCCCATATGCTACTGCACGCTGCATCTCTCCCTTTCCATATTTCTCTCTCCATGAGTTTTTCACAGTTTTTAAGATCTGAGAGCAATCAACTCCTGTCTTGTTTTTGCTTCATCTCCAGACTTGGTTTTGACATCAAGAGCCAGCATCTTATATTATAGTTCTTTTTTTGGCAGCCAAAGCAGATATTTAAACCTTAGTTTGTTTGACTCCAAAACCGTTGCTCTGTGATGTAATAAATGAGAAAGGACTCAGGGCATTAGAACTAGAATTCCAGATGTTATCTTGAAATGAGAAGCAAATAAGCAAATAGATCAATTTAAGGGCACATATTTTTATTCTCTGACTCAAATATAATCAAACTTTATTGTAGAACATTTTTAAAACACGTTATTGCAAACTGCAGACAACCACTATTTTACTATATTATAGTATATTTTCCTCCTGTTTATTTGTGTAAATATTTAAAGCATAAGGAAGATACATTTACATTGTCCTCAAAAGGACAACATAAAGAAAAAAAAAATTCTAGAATAGTTCAAAGGAAATCTCACTTCAACCTTAAATTCGGAGCCATATCGTACTGAGGTCTTGACAAGGATAATTAATATCCAGCTCCTCAAAAATGTCCTATCTCAAACCAGTGATTGAAAAAGTCATTTAAGATCCATGCCTTATAACAATATAACAATAACAATATAACAATTTGTATTTTGGAGGTGATCTCCTCTATCAGGACCTAAGTTCAAGTACAGTTGCATCTTCCACAATCATACTTAGTTGCTTAATAAATTCTGTCTTAAAGAACTAAACAGACGTTTAGAAACTTTTTTTACTTTAGAAGATACTGATTCAATATTTAACTAAAATATAGAAGCAGCCACTATTACTTGTTAATCATTACTTATATAGTGGCCACTAATTTAATACAAACCCAAAGAAAATTTAGTCCTCTATCTTGTGCTAGAGCAGTGGTTCTCTACCTTCCTAAAGCCACAACCCTTTAATACAGCTCTTCATGTTGTGGTGACCCCGACCATAAAATTATTTTTGTTGCTATTTCATAACTGTAATTTTGCTTCTGTTATGTCTTAGGCAACCCCTGTGAAAGGGTCATTTGACTCCCAAAGGGGTCACATCCCACAGGTTGAAAACCGCTGTCTAGAAGTTCATTGACAACTTGAGGCTCCTTAACATCTGGAAATTTAATGTAGATTATTGTACATGCCTTTATACATTTTTAAGTGATATGACTCCACCTTAATCTTCTCTGTGGCTATAATATCAAATAAAGGAATGACATGTAAGAAATAAGGTCCACTTATCAATGATTTCATGTTAGGTTGAATTGTCTTTTCACATGTAATAAAGTGACTTGACTAATGTAAAGTTTGATTATTTTTATTCTCATTTTCTACAGGAAAATGAGTTTTCAGGGAGACAAAAGCAGAGAAAACCAACCTTTGATTTTTCCACAAGCCTTACTTAACTAATGAATTTAAGTTTAATTAATGAATCTCCAGAGTTTCTATTTTTTAATATAATAGCTTGATTGAGATATAATTCATATACCATTAAGTTTATTCATTCAAAATGGACAATGCAATGTTTTTTAATATATTCATAGAGTTGTACAAAGTATCACCACTATCATATTTGGGACAGTTTCATCACCCAAAAAAGAAACTATTTTCTTAAAACTCACTCCTCATGTCTGTCCTTCAAGTCCAGAAATCATTAATTTACTTTATGTTTTTAAAGATTTGCCTATTCTGGACATTTAATATAAAATGAATTGTATAATACAGGGCTTCATGTATGTAGCTTCTTTTACTTAACATAGTGTTTTCAAGGTTAATTCATGTTGTAGCATGTATTAATATTTCATTCCTTTGTATATACATACTGTATTTTATTTATCTCTTCATCTGTTGATGGACATTTGAGTTGTTTCTACTTTTGGCTATTATAAGTAATCTGCTATGAATATTTGTGTATAAGATTTTGTGTGGACATATACTTTTTTTTTTCTCTTGGATATATACCCAGTACTGGAATTGTGTCATATACTAACTCTATGCTTAAATTTCAGAGGAAATGCCAAAGCTGTGTTGTTGTTTTTTTATCTGGTTAATCCTTTATCTTTCAAAAGATATTTACTTACAGAAGTTTCCCTGTTTTACCCTGGAATAGCACACAGTACTATTTAGAAGTTGTTAAATTTCTGATGCATTACTTGGATGTAAACTCTATAAGGGTAGGCATAGTATCTATTTAGTTCACCACTGACTACCCAGTAGGCACTCAATAAATATGAACAAAAGAAAGAAGAAAGAAAAAAGAAGGAAGGAAGGAAGGGAGGGAGGGAGGAAGAAAAAAGGGAGGGAGGGATGGAGGGAGGGAGGAAGGAAGGAAGGAAGGAAGGAAGGAAGGAAGGAAGGAAGGAAGGAAGGAAGGAAAGAAAAAGAGACATGAGAGTTTCTTTTTTTTCCTAAGCCCAAGGAACTGATATAACAAGAAATATTATCTATTAATAACACATATGAAATTATGTAGCTTAAAATTTCCCAATAATTACATTTTCTAAATAAATTTGCTTAATAATTTTGAGACACATGACCCTGGAATCATTAAGTATCCTGACTTAGAAAATCAGGGTGTACTAAAGAGTGCAACTCACCAAATATAGAGAGCTCAATCCCAGTCCATCCCTGCAGTTCACCCATTGACCCCACCACACATGTACCTATTTCTAGGACACAAGAGAATACACACTACCGTATATCATTAAGTTCTGAACTGGTAAACCAAAATAACTAGATACCATTGACTAATATGTTCCAGGTGCACATACATAATGGACAGCTGTTAAATTTCATTTTGTATAAATTGTTGTAGAAAATAATTTACCCTTGCAACTATTTCTCTCATTTTTAAAATTGGAATTTATTTGTGTAGATCAGTTTACCATATTCTGGAAGGTGATTTCGCTATGTATGTATGGTACACATCTTCTTATCTGACAAATTCACTTTCAGGACTTGCTTTTTGGGAGATAAACCAAGAATTGTGTGTATGTGTATAAAAATGTATATACACAAACATATTTGCTGTTATAATATTTTTTAAAAAAGAAAATTAGAAATGAGCTCTAATTCCAATAATAGGTTAACAAAATAAATTCTAATTCACTCTAATTGAGTGTCTTTAATATCTGTAACTGATGCTCTAGAAAGATATGTATTGACATGAAAACACCATATTATTGCCTTAGCCAGTTTGGTTCAGTGGTAGAGCATCAGCCCACAGACTAATGAGTCACGGGTTTGATTTTGGCCAAAGGCACGTAACTCGGTTGCAGTTCATCCGCAGCCCTGGTCCAGGTCTTGCAGGAGGCAACCAGTTTGTGTGTCTCTCTCACATCGATGTTTCTTTCGCTCTCTCTCCCTCCCACTCTATCTGAAGACAAATAGAAAAATATCTTCAGGTGAGAATTTAAAAAACAAATGAACAATAAAAAAACCCACTATATTAGTAAGTAAAAAAACATAAGTTACATCTATAGTCACAGTATATGACAATTTTAATTTTTCCAAAATACCTAAGGATTTCCTAGGAAAACCGAAGACACAGCATTTCTTTATTAATATGACTTTAAGAATTGCATGGTTTTATTAACAAAATATGTCATATGCAAAATGAGCATGAATTTAAAAATGTAACAGCATGTTGTTACATAGGCAGAGCCGATTATTTGGTACTTAAAGCATTGCTCCTTCCTGATGATATCAACAAGTTTTTGGAAACTTCTGAAGATGCATCCCTGGCTGCTTAGAAAATATTTCTGCTGTTTTGTTTCCTGAAATAAAATGTTTTTTTGTTGTTGTTTTTTTCCTGAATATAGAAATATAAAATTCAAGACAAGCTTTACTATTAAGAGTGAGGAAAGAAATATATATATTTTGATGACTTCTAAGTCTCTGAATCTTGAGGGGAAAGAACAGTTTATCAAGAATTTAGTTGAGATTTTCTGGCAGGATTGATAATTATGAGTTGTGGCAATGGAACAACTCCCAAAAACCTTGCTATGGCTCCAACTCCTCACCACTCTAATTTTGCCTCTCTTTAAAGTGTGAGGAAGTGACCAATCTTGCCTAAGCGATTTGTGGCAATGTGACTCTCCAACTTTCAGGCTCATGTTCAGATTGTGGGAAGCAGAGGGAACGTGTACCTTCAAATGATCAACCTTGAAAGCAGGAAATTTGTTTTGAAATGAGCAATGCACCTTAGGGTTGTTTAAATGAATACAAAAATATTTACAGAATTAGGACCAGTCTGAGCTCTCACACATACCTAGAATCCATGGAAGCCATTAGAATGTTTCTGAAGTAGACGTGGATGGAAATGGGAACATAGCTTCAACAATAGCAAATAGCATTTGAGGACTCACTGATTTGAGATTAAGTTGCCATTTAAATGGAATCTTTACCTCTCAGCTATCATAATAATGCAGCCAACAAATTTGTCTGTGAGGGGGAAGCAGAGGAAATGTATTGGGTCATTTGAAATTAAATCCCTTGCAGCTGACCCTTGAGAGGTGCTGATGGCTTCCAGATGGAGCATTGTCCAGTTCCCATTGGCCAGATGTTTGGGCCTGTCCAGCAGGATTGTTTTGTATGTAGAGTGGGGAACCATGGAAATAGCATCAGGATTGACCAAGGGCTTACCATTGAAATAAGAAAATTCCAGTCAGAGGTGTGGTCTATAGCTTGAAGCATATTCCATGCACTAATTGGCTTCAAACTCCAGCTCTATCTCATCACAATTCTATGCCTTTGGGTAAATTATTTAAACTATCTGAGAATTAATTACTCAATTGTAAGTTGAAGAAAATAAGAACGCTGCTTCATAACAGTGTTGTGAGGAATACAAAAGATGGCTTATGTTACAGAGTGACTCAATAGCACTTAATAAATGCTAGCCATTATGAATATCAATGTCATGATATTTCTACAAACATTGACTGACCACCTGTTACTTGCCTAGGACTTCACTGGGTGCTGAAAATACACACACACAAAATGCTAGAACATCATTTTGTCCTTCTGGAAATTAAATCATTTTGGGGAGACAAATGAATGAGTAATTAATTTCACAGAGTAAATAAGCAGTTGACTAAAGCTGATAGGGATATGGACACATACAGGGCTTCGGGAGAAGGCTAAGAGGAATGACATCTACACACACCCTCCATTGCCACCATTAGCATCGTGCTTGATAATTCCATCTTTTAAGCTTAACACAGCGGCATTAGACAGCCATGTTTTCCCTCACTGAATAAGTGAAAAAGTAAGGCAAAAGTAATGTGACAAAGTTTGCATAGTTAGAAAATGGAAAAGTTTAGATTATCTTTTCTTGTCTTCTCCCTACTCCAGGCTGCTTTCTAAGTACCAAGAGTGCCTGAGTGACAAAAAGTGACAAGAGGATTCAGAAAATGTTTCACAAGCAATGCACAAATTTTGATTCTAGATGAATAAATAAGAGTTCTATATATGAGTAAAGGGTGGGAAAACTTCAGTAATTTCTCATGTTAAAAGTATGAACACATGAATTAAATATCCAGAGAACTACAGTTCCTTTAGGTCTAGAAAACAGCTCTGGGTGTACAGCTGGGAGTCTATGAAAAGCCAGCAGAAATAAGTAATGACACTGGGAAAATCAGTGGGGAACAGGTCACAAAAGGACATTGTAGGTATTTAGGAAGTTTGGGTTTATTTGTTAGGATATGTGCTTTTTATCTAGTGATCTCCTCAATTTAGCATAAACCATGGGCAAGCACTCAGTGAATCTAGAAGAGTGGGATGAGCTGGAGTTGGAGAGAATTCTGTGAAGTTTGAAGATCTCTAACACCTCTATTTGCCCCAGAGGCAAAGAAAAGTGCTCCAATCTGTGGATTTGAATGCAGTTCTTTCATAAATGCAGTCAATTCCACGAATGATTGCTAAGCACTTTCTACACAGCATGTATGCGTTTAAATGCATAAACAGAACAAACAAATTATCTTCATGGGGCTCACAGATTAGTCGAGAAACAAAGACTCAATGTCACAAATAAGTAAATCATGTAGGATGGTTATATGTGCCACAGGGGAAGAAATACAGTAAAGTAAGTGGAGTGCATAGGGCCAGATGAGGACAGCTTTTCCAGTTTTTTTTTTTTTAAATCCTCACATGAGGATATTTTTTCTATTGATTTTTTTTTTTTTTTTTTTTTTTAGATAGAGAGGGAAGGAGGGAGTGAGAGAGAGAGAGAAACATCAATGTGAGAGAGACATATCAATTGGTTTCCTCCCACATGACCCCAACCAGGGCTGGGATTGAACCCACAACTGACATATGACATGCCCTTGACAGGGAATTGAACCTGTGACTTTTCAGTCTGTAGGCTGACATTCTAACCACTAAGCCAAACTGACCAAGGTGGCTTTTTCATTTTTAAATGGGGGTGTATGGGAATGTGTTGGGGCAGCCTCACTTAGAAAGAGATATAGGAGCAAAATTAGAAGGATGTAAGGGAATGAGGAATACCTGATAAAAGACAATTTCAGGCAGAGAACACCTGTGTAAGGCTTGAGGTGAGCACGTGCATGATATGCTTAAGGACAAGAAAGGAAGTGAGTCTGGTAGGAATAGAATAAATGAGGGAAAGAGTGGAATTTCATGGGGTCAGAGAGGTGTCTCTGAGTTAAATAAATGAGAAGGCATTGACTGGTTATGAGCAAATGAGGGCATGATTTAACTTAGGTTTGAAAAGGTCCCACTCTGGGTGCTATGATGAGAATAGACATAATTGAATATTTAAACCAAGAGTAGCTAGATGCCGCAAAGTTAGTTCTTGAATGTCTAAGCCAATGGCTCCCAATCTTTACAACGGTAATCCATGGGAATATACTAATTCTATATGATGGCCAGTATAAATGCATAAATCCATATAACTAAAAAAAGTTATATGACTATACTAGTTACTCATGCTATATAAGATTGATCTGATGTTTTCTATCTTAGTTTAGTTTATTCTATTTCATTTTTTTAATGTTTTGGTTGTCACTTAGTAAGTGGTTTTTATGAGTGTATCAGTTACAAGATGTAGTTTCAAAAACACTTAAAAAATAATCTTTACACAAAATGTATTATATGTTTCAATGTGGTTAGGAATAATCAGTTTTAGTGCATAATACTTTGGGTAAGGCTGTGGTATATTACTTTTGATAATATATAATAATTATTTCATGATTGAAATAATATTAAGGGATTTTCAATCAAGATGGTGGTATAGGTAAATGTGGTACTTATTTGACTCCTCCCACAAACACATCAAAATTACAACTAAACTACAAAAGACCATCATTCAGAAGCACCTGAAATAGAGCTGAATGGAAGTCCCACAACTACAAAATTAAAGAAGAAGCCATATTAAGACTGGTAGGAGGGGTAGAGGCACAGAAGAGTTAGTCCAACACTCACCTGTGGAAGATAAAATATCAGGAGGGATATCTTAGCTGTGAAAGTCCTTCCTGAGAAGCAAGGAGTCCCATTACACACCAAAGCCCCTACCTCAGGGTTCCAGTGCCAAGAAAAAAGTCCCCATGACTTCTCGCTATAAAAACCAGCAGGAATTGGGGATGAGGGAAGCTGATGCTCTGGTGTCCCAGGCAGCTCCTCATAAAGGGCCCACACATGGTCTTACTCACTTACTCCTTCTGGATTCTAGCAGGGGGAGGCAGCTTGAAAGGCACCAGAAACATACCTGGAAGGACTGAGTTGTTTGACATCAGGGGAAGAGCTGAAAAAGCAGCTTTCTCTCAGACAGATGTGCTAGTGGAGGCCATTGTTCCTTCCGTGAACTATTCTCCCACAGGGCCAGCACAGGGGTGCCATATATTGGACTCTAGTAGCTGACTTACACACTTTGCCCTGCCCTGGTGATTCCCTGAGGCCATGCTCCACCCAAATGTGGGGCTCACCCAAGATGTTTCCTGGGATTTACTATAATAATGGCCTGTCTTGGCTTATGCTTCATATTATCCTAAAATCTCTCAAACAAGCAACATCTGGCCTCGGCGAGCCCTATCTCTCTAACTAAGTGGCCCTAGGTCTGCCACTAGCTGCAGATGGCCTTGGTTCACAGCTTGGCCTGGTCTGGTGACCTCCAAGCCCTGCACAAGAAGCAGCCATCTGCAGGTCACTTTGTAGCTTATGCCTGGTGGCCCTGGGTAAAACACAGGCAATGGGTGACTTCAGCCTGTGCTTCCTGGGAGGCTCAGAGCCAGCACACCCAGTCAGAAATGAAGGATGCACTAACTGAAATAAAGAATAATTTATAGGGGGTTGGGGGGAGACATAAACCACAGAACTTATATGCATGTATGCATGAACAATGGACATAGACAACAAAGCTGGGGACAGGGCAAGGGGGGAGGGGGAGGGGGGTATCAGTGGGGGAGAAAAGGAGAAACATCTGTAACAAAAATAAATTAAAAAAATGAATACAAAAAAAATAATAAAAAGGAATAATTTATAGGGAATCAACAGTAGAGTAGGTAAAGCCAAGAAGCAAACCATCTATTTGGAATATAAGGAAACAAAAGACACTCAATCAGAATAGCAAAAAGAAAAAAGTACCCCCAAAAAATGAGGATAGTGCAAGGAGCCTCTGGGACAACTTCAAGTATACCAACATTCGCATCAAGGGGATGCCAGAAGGAGAAGAGAGAGTGCAAGGAATTGCAAACCTATTTGAAAAAAAATAATGACACAAAACTTCCCTAACTTAGGGAAGGAAACAGACACACATGTCCAGTAAGTACAGATAGTTCTGAACAAGATGAACCCAAAGAGGCTCACACCAACACACATCATAATCAAAATGCAAAAGGTTAAAGACAAAGAGAGAATCTTAAAAGCAACAAGAGAAAAGCAGTTAGTTATCTACAAGGGAGCTCCCATAAGACCACCAACCAATTTCTCAAAAGAAACTTTGCAGGTCAGAAGGGAGTGGCAATAAATATTCAAAGTAATGAAAGGCAAGGACCTACAACCAAGATTGTTCTATTCTGCAAAGCCATCATTTAGAAGCAGTGGACTTATAAAGAGTTTTCCAGACAAGAAAAAGTTAAAGGAGTTTATCACCACGAAACCAGTATTATATGAAATGTTGAAGGGTCTTCCTGAGGATGAACAACAAAATGACAATAAATACATATCTATCAACAACTGAATCTACAAACTAAATGAACAAGCAGAACAGAAACAGACTCATAGGTTCAGGGAACTTTTTCTTGGTTGCCAGATAGGAGATGAATTGGAAGTTTGAGTGAAAAAGGTGAAGGGAGTAAGAAGTACAAATTTATTTTTAGATTAAAGAACCTCAGAAGAAATGGGAGGGCAGGGGGAGATAAACCAAAAAACTTATATGCATATATGTGTAACCAATGGGGAAGGCAGGAGAGGGTTAGGAGTGGGGAGGAGGGCATCAATAGGGGGGAAAAGGGGGTATCTGTAATACTTCTTTAAAAAAGAAATAATATTAAAGTTAAATTAGATATCCTTGTGATGGAGACAACTGATAACAATATTTACCTCTGGTAATTCACAGATGTAGAGCTCCAAACCATGTATTTTACTCTCAGATTAGATAAACTGATGTTGAGTATTAAGTGGAATCTAAAATAACATAGTATTAGAGTATACTAGAAGTCATGTGTATGAATAGACTGGGTAAAAGTTGAATTAAGGAATGACATTTTAGCTTTTATTATGACCATACCCAGGTAGATAAATATTTGTGCTCAACAAAGTTACTGGATACTATTTTTTTCCCTTTTTGTTCTTTTTCTTTTATCATAGAAGGAACGTTTTCAATTATAGGTCACATTTTTTGTAGCCTTAGAACATGTCTATTGATCTGGACCCTATACCCAGAGTTGTGCTACTGGAGACACTCAGGCAACAGGCAATGTTGGTGCTTACATGACTGGACCTGTAATCAGTCACTTTTTAATTTATCCTAGGAGTACATTATTTATGTATCATTGAGTGACCATTTTCCAGGCTCTTAGCCACCCTTTGAACCTTTGCCCATGTATATTATCAACCTTCAGTTGATATGCTGAAATATTTGGATGCAGAGTTTATAGCAGGGACTAAAGCTAGGAGTGTCAAAACACGACAAGAAAGGCTTTTTTTTTGTTGTTTGTTTGATTTCTGGCAGGGCTTGGGGTGGAAGTGATGGAAGGCTTGGGAAAAAGCCCAATTCTGTCAGTGATTCTGGCCAACTTGGCTGACTCCATACGTTTAGAAGGTTCAGATGAGCTTTGTGTCCATAAACCTTTGAATACTTGTAAGGAACTAATCTTACTGTCTGAACTTTTCTGAGGTTTAGCAAATCCAACTGCTCTGGTGCCAAACTCCTAGCTACAACCAGACTCTCTCCCTCACCACACACACACAAAGGCATTGAGCACTGATTGCATGTGTCAAACCTAAATTCATGGAAAATGGCAAGAAAGTTGATAGAGTATGTGCCTGTAGCTCACTTGCATTGAAACTGTTATTTGCTCTGCCTTGTGGCACACCTCTCCAAAACACATCTGGAGGCTTCTGTTTGTCTGTTATGTGTTTTTACAACTATTAAAACTAAGCCAACCAAAAATGGCCTCTATATGACATATCTGTATGAATGCAAAATTTTTCTACTTTTTTCTAAAATATTTAGGTTGATTTTTTATTATTTCCAATGGATGAGATTATTTACTGATTTGTATTTTATAAGTGTGAGTCTATGTGTGTGTGTGTGTGTGTTTGCATGAGTAAAATAACTTATGATCTACATATAGTCCAAGGCTACTTAGTAGTGAAACTTGTTATAGTTCAATTTTTTTTTTTTGCGATATATGTATTTTAATTTGTCCTAGGAAAACCTTCAGTGAAAACAAGATTTCCCAGAGAAATCATGATATCTGGCTACGTGTGATACTGAGTGAAAAAGAAGATGGTCTAGGAAGAAAGATGAGCTTTTTTCTAAATTCATTGTTTTTACATTATCCAGACTCGGATATTCATCTTAGGGCTTTGTGGACATCTGTTCAAGTCTCCACTTAAATTGAAGTTACCTCCAACACACACATTTCCTTGAGAACACTCATTAAATTCACATTTCCAACTTTTATGTCCCTGGTATTACTGTGCCTACAATGTTGGCTCAGGATCAGGAATATGTCTGGTTGTAGCTGCATTTTCTCTGAACTGTAGATGTATTCAAGAAAGACCATGTCTGATAGTCAGAAAACAATCACCAATGTCCTCCCTTTTGGCAGGCACACTTCCATCAGACAATTCATATGCCCAGTACAACTATAGAGGTCTCTGGGTTAGTTAATTGCCCAGCTTGGTCAAGAGGGCAATTGGCCTTCATTTCATACCACATCTCAAATGTATAAGTAGGTCACCAGAGGTGTTCCCTTATGGATAAAAGCACAAATCATTTATTAGAGAAGAAAAGTGGAGAGAGTAGACACCTGACTGGTGCTTCTTGATCTCTCATATCCAGGATTTCTTGACAAAGCTCAATTTCACATTTCAAATATCAATAATGTGAAAAGTTTATTGGAACACCTGGCAGATATGTAATAGGCTTCATACACCAAACACAAATCAAATCAAAGAATAAGACATGCACTGCATTTCTGTATTTTTGCAAAGCTGGGTTTTTTGTTTGTTTGTTTGTTTTTGTCTTTACTGCTCTGTCATTGATTCAACAAATAGTGGCCTTCATTTTATTCCAACTATGCAGCATTTGTGTTGGTTTCTTTCTGTTTCTGCTTTATCTGAGATAGCTTTCTAATGTGTTTATGAATTTTGGCAACTCTTGTGACCATATCAATAGGAGTTCACACATTTCAATTTTATTTTGAATTTACTATATAAAACAAAAGTGCCAAAATAGTTGTTGTTTTTTTTTTTTAATCATAAGACTTCTATACTTTGGAATGAATTTCAGTGTACTCCATATGTAGATAACTATTAATAATTTTCAAGTACTTGCCACAGAAGTTTATATCTCTGGAGTTCAAACAGTTACTCATGGTTATATAATACCTCAAAAACAATTCTATTATTAAAATCCATGCTTACCTTGATAAAAACTGAACCTTTCCTACAAAAAAGTAAAAAACACTGATCTATCCATAATTTAGGAAATGTAAATTCCTTTTCTATTGATTTTAGCTCTCACTGAACTGATCAACCCCAATGGTATCTATATATTTACATTTTATTGTGAAGAGGGATAATATGGAGTATTTGTAGATTTAAAAGACTTCCAAGCCCAAAAGAATTAAACTATAATAGTGCCATTCTTGAAACTGGCAGTTGGGCAGTAATGGTGGCAGCTAGTACATCTGCCCACTGAAAAGTTTAGACTTGTCTATTTCTTGGCATAAAGGAATGGATTTTTCCCTGCCCCACCTCTATTCTGTGGAACCAGAGCCAGTTTCTAGGTGCATGCTAGGCACTTAATGAACAATTTCTCCATTATTATTTCAGGAGGGCACTAGCCATGAATCTAAGAAGTTTAAATATTTTCTTTGGATACATTTTAGTTCTTCCAGGCTTAAATGAAGACAGATAAGAGTGTCCCCATTCAGCTAGAACATACATGTCAAGCCACAGTGAAGTGCCAGCACTGCATTCTTTCTATAGGGGTACACAGGTTAGAAGAGAAAGTTATATAGGCAGAGACAATACTGCCCAAAGGATACCTGATAAAGAACTCTAACTTCCAGGCTAAAATCCTAGGAGTAACTGCTTTTCCTACTTACTGGTACTTACTCAGCAGCATAACCAAACTCAGGTTATATAATGGGAGGAAGGATTGCTAGGTCAGTTTTAATTTATGAATATTTTCATGTAAATTGAGGATGACAAAGCTATTCAGAAGAAAAATGATGCTGAGGTTCTCTTCAAACAGAAAGGATGTGATTTGTCCCTCTGTAGAGAATGACACAATGATGAGATATAGCATGGTAATAACCAGGGTTCAGCTTCCAGTGAGAGCCTGGCAAGGATATGGCTTAACACAAACCAGTATTCAATCATGCTAAGCAGTAAAAGCTTAGGTGCACATAGAAAAATATACTAATAAGACATCCCTAGACTCCTTACTCTTCAGAAGCAAGCTTTCTGTGGAGAGCATGGTAAAACATCTCTTCTATGATTTACCATTCTTAATTTAACTTGCCATTGTAAATAAGAACAAAAAAGATAAATTAAGGGAAACACTGATCATGCAAGCTACTTGTTAATACCTTACATTTATTTAGGGTTAGTTTTCTCAACAACCACATACCTTATTTTATTTTGTAATAATTTTGATTTTGAAAGAATTAACAATTAAGTAATAACCAGTATGATTTCTGCACCAGAATCTGTCAATCATTAGGGAAAGAGAAGAGAGAGATATATCTTTAGAATACTCACAATAAAATAGAGAATTTTCTCATCAAAGTTCTCTTCCCTTAATAAATGCCCTTCCATCATGATGTTATGAACAAGTTGAGGGGAGCAGTGAACAGATGTATGGACAGTCTTCACACTGTAATGTCTATTCTATCAAGTATCAGCATTTATTTAGCTCTTCTATTGAGCCAGAAAGGTGCCCTCATCATTTCAAGATAAAGGGGTGTATAAATATTACTCTGCTAGGGAGAGAGGGCTGCTCCTTAGGAAAGAGGTTCAGGTACCAAGAGGAAGTGAACCCAAGGGAAATGGTGGATTTTAACTTCAGTAATACAGAGGAAAGAGACTACCACATGTGTAAATGGGCCACAAAGTCTTCATCATCAAGGCAACAGAAAATTGCTTTTACAGAAGAAAAAATGAGGTTGAAGAAGAAATAACAAGCTATGGAACAAGCTCTCTAATGACATAAATTGTGAGTGGGTATACAATGAAAACTATTTCTCCCAAGGGTCAGAGTGATTATGAAATGTAGGCCAAATTATATGCCATGCCTGCAAAATAAAGACAAAGCAAATGAAAGAGAGAGAGACAGAGACTAAGAGGAGGAGGAGGAGGAGGAGAAGGAGGAGGAGGAGGAGGAGGAGGAGGAGGAGGAGGAGGAGGAGGAGAAGGAGGAAAAGGAGAAGGAGGAGGAGGAGGAGGAGGAGGAGAAGGAGAAGGAGGAGGAGGAGGAGGAGGAGGAGGAGGAGGAGGAGAAGAAGGAGAAGGAGAAGGAGAAGGAGAAGGAGAAGGAGAAGGAGAAGGAGAAGGAGAAGGAGAAGGAGAAGGAGAAGGAGAAGGAGAAGGAGAAGGAGAAGGAGAAGGAGAAGGAGAAGGAGAAGGAGAAGGAGAAGAAGAAAAGAAAGACAGTATGGTATGGCATTGGAAGAAAAATAAGATAGGAAATTATTCTCTGGATCTAAGGCAGTGTTTCCTGTAGCTTTATAGTAAATTTTCAAGCAATGTTTCAAACAATTTCTTATGTAGTGTTAACATTCTGCCTCAAGGAACCCCAAGGGAGATGGAGAAGGGGTAAAGGATGAGTGAAATGTGTTTTCAGGTCCCAGGCTTCACTGTCTTTCAAAGAAGAGTTTTTGCTTTCTCTGTAAATGGTTCTACAAAATTAATTGGCTTCTGGGGACATAAAATGATTTGAAAATACCACTCTAAATTATCATATCTTGGTGGTGGCCATTTAACTCAATTCTTGAGATGATATCCTTGATGGGGCCTCATTGTCATTCCTTCAAGTCAAGTGAAAAAATAATTAGAAGGCATAATTTACCAGTTAACTTGTCTCTCTAATCCCCTATAATAACCAGTTACGAGTTACAAGAACTTATTAACCCAGACAACCAGCATGGTGTCCATTTCTTTCTTTATCTTGGAGGGGCAAGTGAAAATTAACAGTCATTAAAAATTATTTTAATCATGTCATTTTAAAATGCGTAATGTTGCCCTGGCCGGTTTGGTTCAGCAGTTAGAGCGTCTGCCTGCGGTCCTGAGAGACCCGGGTTCGGTTCCCGCTAGGGGCGCGTGCCTGGGTTGCAGTTTGTCCCCGGCCCTGGTCGGTTGTGTGGGTGGCAACCACTCGATGTGTCCCTTTCACGTTGATGTTTCTCTCTCTCTCTCTCTCTCTGTTCCTCTCTCCCTCCCACTCTACCTGAACAAAAAATGGAAAAATGTCCTCGGGTGAGGATAAAAAAAATAAAAAATAGAAAATAAAAAATAAAATAAAATAAAATGTTTAATGTTGACAGCATTACAGATGTCTCCCATCCTCTTCATTTTTCACTCCACCCAACCCCACCCCATCTAACCGCAGGCCTTCCCCATAATATTGTCTGTGCCTATTGGTTAATTACATATGTGTACATGTTCTTTGGTTAATCTCTTTCCGTCCTCTCCCTCCAATCCCTCACTGAGATCTGTTATTCTGTTGCATGCATCCATGCCTCTGGTTCTATTTTGTTTGTCAGTTTATTTTGATTGTTAGATACCACATATAAGTGACATAAAGTGATATTTGCCTTTTTCTAACTGGATTATCTATCTCCAGGCCCATCCATGCTGTCCGCTTCTTTTGTACAGCCACATAGAATTCCACTGTGTAAATGTATTACAGAATTTTTATTCACTAATCTACTGATGGGCACTTTAGCTGCTTCCAGATCTTAGTTATTTTATAACACTGCTATTAACATAGGGGTGAATTTAGTCTTTCTGATTGGTGTTTTTGGGATTCTTAGCATCTGCTCTCAGAAGTGCGATCACTGGCAGGTACATTTTTAATTTTTTTCAGGAATCGCTAAACTGTTTCCCTTGGTGGCTACATTAGTCTGCATTCCCACCAGCAGTATACTAGGGTTCCCTTTCCTCCACATGCACAGCAGCACTTGTTTGTTGATTTATTAATGGCAGCCATTCTGGCAGGTATGAGGTAAAATCTCAATGTAGTTTTTAGTAGTATCTTTCTGATGTTTAGGGACATTGAGTATATTTTTCATTTGTCTATTGATCATCTGTATGTTCTCTTTGAAGAAATGACTATTCAGGTCCTTCACCCATTTTTTAATTAGATTGTTTGCCTTCCTGGTGTTGAGATACATAATTTGTTTGTATAATTTGGAAATTAACCCCTTATCAGATGTATCACCACTGATGAATATGTTTTCCCATACAATAAGGTTTTTTTTTTGTTTTTTTGTTTTTCATTTTATAGATGGTTTCTTTAGCTATACAGAAGCCTTTTAGTTTGATGTAGGCAGTTTATTTATTTTTTTCCTTTGTTTCCCTTGCCCTAGACTATGTATCATTGAAGACAAAGCTATGTGAGATGTCTGAGATTTTACTTTCTATGTTTTCTTCTAGGATTTTTATGGTTTTGCAAGTTACATTTAAGTCTTTCGTCCATTTTGATTTTATACTTGTGTATGCTGTAAGTTGGTGGTCTAGTTCTATTTTTTGATATGTACTTGTCCAATTTCCCAACAACATTTCATGGAGAGACTATCTTTACTTTATTGTATGCTCTTGCCAACTTTGTCACATATTAATTGACCATATATTGGCATGGGTCAATTTCTGGGGTCTCTGTTCTGTTTTCTCGATCTGTATATTTGTTCTTGTGCCAATACAGGGCTGTTTTGATTTCAATGGCTTTATAGTAGAATTTGATATACGGTATTGTGATTCCTCCAAATTTGTCCTTCTTTCTTAATACTGCTGAGGCTATTTGGGATCTTTTTTGGTTCTTTATACATTTTTGGAATAATTGTCCTAGGTCTGTGCAATATGCAGTTGGTTTTATAATAGGGATTGCACTGAATCTGCAGATTGCTTTGGATAGTGTGGATATTTTAATTATATTAATTTTTCCAACCTATAAACAGTATGTGCTTCCACTTGTTTGTATCTTTCTCTATTTCATTTTCAAAAGTCCTATAGTTATCTGAGTGATTAAGTTTATTCCTAGATGCTTTTTGTTGTTGTTGTAGCAATAGTAAATAGGATTGTGTCTTTAGTTTTCTTTCTGAGAGTTCATTCTTAATGCATAACAATGCCATTGACTTTGTATCCTGCGACTTTGCCAAATTTATTCATTAAATATAGCAGGTATTTTTGATGAAGTCTTTAGGGTTCTCTATATACAATATAAGATCATCTGCAAATAATGACAGCTTTATTTTCTCAATTCCAATTTGGATGCCTTTTTATATCTCTTCTCATCTGATTGCTATGACTTGGACTTCCAGTACTATGTTGAATTAGTGGGGTAAAGTGGATATACTGGCCTTCTTCCTCATATTAAGAAAAATACTTTATTGTTTTAACTCATCATTATTGTTAAACACATTACAGATGTCCTCACTTTTATTCACCATTGACCTCCTTCTTTCCAATCCTGCCCTCCTCTAGCCTTTCCCCAACTATTTTCAGTGTCCATTGTTTATGCATATATGTATAGAAGTTCTTTGGTTTATCTCATCCTACCCGTTCTCCCTCCCCTTCCCTTTGAGACTCATCAGTCTAACAACCAATTTGTAATTCTTAATTCCTTCATCTTTTTCACCCTTCCACCCAACACCTGCCCATCTGGCAAGCAACAAAAAGTTTGCAGTATCTATGAGTCTGTTTCTGTTCTGCTTGCTCATTTTGCTTGTAGATTCAATTGTTGATAGATATGTATTAATTGTCATTTTATTGTTTATATTTTTGTTCTTCGCTTTCAAGAAGACCCTTCAACATTTCATATAATATTGGTTTGGTGGTGATAAACTCCTTTAGCTTTTTCCTGTATGGAAAACTCTTGATATGTCCATCGATTCTAAATGATAGCTTTGCAAGGTAGAGTAGTCTTGGTTGTAGGTCATTGCTTTTCATCACCTTGAATATCTCTTGCCACTCCTTTCTGGCCTGAAAAGTTTCTTTTAACAAGTCAGCTGACAATCTTATGGGAGCTTCTTTGCAGGTTACAAACTGCTTTTCTCTTGATTCTTTTAAGATTCTCTCTTTGTATTTAACCTTTGGCATTTTGATGATGATGTGTCTTGGCATGGTCATCTTTAGGTTCATCTTGTTTGGGACTGTCTGTGCTTCCTGAAATTGTATGTTTCTTTCCTTCACCAGGTTAGGGAAGTTTTCTGTCATTATTGTTTCAAATAGGTTTTCAATTTCTAGTTCTCTCTCTTCTTCTTCTGGCATCCCTATGGTGCGAATGTTGGCACACTTGAAGTTGTCCTAGAGGCTCTTTACACTATCCTTATTATTTTTTATTCTTTTTTCTTTTTGCTGTTTTGATTGAGTATTTTTTTTTGCTTCCTTATAATCCAAATCAATGGTTTCCTTCTTGGGTTTACCTACTCTACTATTGATTCCCTGTAAATTATTCTTCATTTCAGTTAGTGCATCCTTCATTTCTGATTCATTCTTTTTTATGTTGTTGATGTTCTCACTAAGTTCCTTGGAGATCTTCTTAAGTTCTTTGAAGGTCTCACTAAGTTTCTTGAATGTCTCATTAAGTTTCTTGAGCAACTTTATAACCTGTGTTTTGAACTCTACATTTGATAGATTGTTTATCTCCATTTTGTTTAATTATTTTCCTGGAATTTTCTTCTTTACTTTCATTTTGGATATGTTTCTTTGTCTCCTCATTTTAGCTGCTTCCCTGTGATTGTTTCTATGTATTAGGTAGTTACTATGTCTCCTAGGCTTCATAGGGTGACCTATTGTTGCAGGTGTCCTGTAGGTTCCAGTGACACAGACTCCTTGATTACTCCAGTGGGGCCCTCAAGGTGCACCCCTAGTGTGAACTATACACACTTCTGTTGTAATTGAGTATTGATTGCTGTTGGCACATCGATGAGAGGGGCTTTCTCGGGCTGGTCATCTATGTAGGGGCCCACCACACAGAATAAGATTTACTTCAATAGGGCTTTGATACCCACTGAGTCCACTCATTGAGTGTGTCACTTATGAAAGTGGTTGGGTGGTGGTGTTTTGATATGGTCTGAAGCTGTCCACTTGGTGTGCTGGCTCTGGTGCAAAGTCGGCCACTTCCTGTATTCTATCCGGGGCCACCCGGCATAAGCTGCGAAGTGATCTACGGATGGCTGCTTCTTGTGCTGGGCTTGGAAATGTTGATGAAAAGCCAAGTTGTGAAGCAAGGCTGGTTGCTTTAGTGCCAGGCCTAGAACCACTTAACAAGAGGTATGAGGCTTGCTGAGACCAGATACTGCTTGTTTGAGAGATTTTAGGAAACTCTGAAACAGGATCCAAGACAAGACAATTCTATGGTAAAGTCTTTGGAAACAGCTTGGGTGGGCCAGAACATTGGATTGGGTAGTGCCTCAGGGAATCATCAGGGCGGGGCAAACTGTGTGAGCCAAGTTGCTGGTGTGCCAGATATGGAGGCTGTCCGCAGCCCCAAGGAAGAGCTCACCAAAGGAACATCAGCCTCCACCAGCACCTCTGTCCAGGAGAAAGACGTCTCTCCAGCCTTTGTCCTGAAGACAAACAGCTCAGTTCTTCCCTGTATATCTTTGGCACCCCTCAAGCTTCCTTCCCTCTGAGCTCAGAGGGAGCAAGTCCGAGTAAGTCTGTGTGCAGGCCCTTTAAGAGGAGCTGCTTTGGGCTCCAGCAGCTTCAGCCTCCCTCAGCCTCAGTTCCTGCTGGTTTTTACAGCCAGAAGTGATGAGGACTTCTCTTCTTGGCACTGAAACATGAGCTGGGTGCCTGGTGTGGGACAGGGACCCCTCACTCTTCAGGGAGGAGCTTCACAGCTGAGGTATCTTCCTGATTTTTATCCACCACATGTGGTTTGTTGGACCAGCCCTTCCACACTTCCACCCCTCCTACCAATATAGATGTGGCTGCTTCTTTAATTTTGTAGTTGTAGGACTTCCATTCATCTCAATTTCAGGTGGTTCTGAATGATGGTTGTGTTGGTTTAGTTGTAATTTTGATGTGGTTGTGGGAAGAGGTGATACCACATTTATTTACACAGCCATCTTGACCAAAAGTGCAAGAAAAATACTTTTTTTTTTTATCCTCACCTGAGGACATTTTTCCATTTTTTGTTCAGATAGAGTGGGAAGGAGAGACAGGGAGAAAGAGAGAGAAACATCGACATGAAAGGGACACATCGAGTGGTTGCCACCCACACGACCCAATCAGGGCTGGGGACAAACAGCAACCGAGGTACGTGCCCTTAGCAGGAACCAAACCCGGGTCTCTCTGGACCGCAGGCTGACGTTCTAACCATTGAGCCAAACCGGCCAGGGCAAGAAAAATACTTTTAGTGTTTGCCCATTTATTATAATGTTGGCTGTAAATGTTTTATATATGGTCTTTATTATGTTTAGGTATGGTGCCTCTATTTCCACTTAGCTGAGAGTTTTTATCATAAGAGGGTACTGGATTTTATCAAATGCTTTCTCTATATCTATGAATATGATTAGATTATTTTAGCTTTTATTTTGCTTATGTGATGCATCACATTCATTGACTTAAGAATATTGTACCAACCTAGCATCCCTGGAATAAACCCCACTTGATCACAGTGTATAATCTTTTTAATATATTGCTGGATCCAATTTGATAATATTTTGTTGAGGATTTTAGCATCTGTCTTCATTAGGGATATGGACCTATAATTTTCTTTCTTTGTAGTGTCTTTATTTGGTTTTAGAATTAGGATAATGCTTGCTTCATAAAAAGGGCATTGAAGTCTACCCTACTGTTGAATTTTTTGGAATAGTTTGAGGAGGGTAGGTTTTAATTCTTCTTTGAATGTTTAGCAAAACTCACTAGTGAAGCCATCTGGGCCAGGTTTTTTGTTTGTCAGGAGGGGTTTTTTTGTTTTTGTTTTTTTATTACTGGTTCAATTTTCTTAGTTATTTAGGCTTATTCAGGTTTCCTGATTCTTCCTGATTGAGTTTTTGGAGACTGTATGTTTCTAGAAATTTGTATATTTTGCCCAGGTTGTCCAGTTTGTAGGCGTATAATTGTTCAAAGTATTTTCTTACAATCCTTTGTATTTCTGTGATATTAGTTCTTACTTATCCTCTTTCATTTCTGATTTTGTTTATTAAGGTTATCTCAATTTGTTTCTTTGTTAATCTGTCTAAAGCAGTGGTTCTCAACCTGTGGATTGCAACTCCTTTGGGGGTTGAATGACCCTTTCACAGGGGTCACCTACATAACAGTAGCAAAATTATAGTTATGAAGTAGCAACAAAAATAATTTTATGGTTGGGGGTCACCACAACATGAGGAACTGTATTAAAGGGTCACAGCATTAGGAAAGTTGAGAACCATAAAGGATTACAAATACTGTTTATCATTACAAAGAACCATCTCTTGGGTTCATTGATCTTTTATATTGTTTTTTAGTCTATTTGTCATTTATTTCTGCTTCAATCTTTTTTATTTGCTACCTTCTACTAACTCTGGGATTTTCTTGTTGTTCTTGTTACAACTATTTTAGTTGTAAGGTTAGTTGTTTATTTGAGCTTTTTTTCTGTCTCTTGAGGTAGGCTTGTTATCCTGTGAACTTCTTTCTCGGGGCTTCTTTTGCAGTGTCCCATATATTTTGGATTGTTGTGTGTTCATTTTAATTGGTTTCATGGAGTTTTTTCTATTTCTACCTTGAGCTCATTGGTAATCCACTTATTATTTAATAAGCTGTTTAGTCTCCATGTGTTTGAATGCTTTTGAGTGGGGTTTTTTGTGTGTGTGTGTTTGATTTCTAGTTTCATGCCATTTTGATCCAAGAAGATGCTTGATATAATTTCAATCTTCTTGGATTTTTAAAGACTTATTTTGTGTCTTAACATTTGGTTTATCTTTGAGAATGATCCATGTGCACTTGAGAAGAATGTGTATTCTGCCACTTTGGCACAAAATATTCTGTAAATACAGTGATACCTCGGTTCTCGAACGCCTTGGATTTCGACCAAATCGGTATTCGACCAGGAGATTCGAGAAACTTTTGTCTTGGAATCCGAACAAATATTTGGAACTCGAACTTCCGAGATGAGCCGAGTTGAGCCGAATGGCGTTCATTCGGCCCAGCGCGCCTTGCTTGCGTCATCAGTGTGAGTGCAGAGAGAGAGTCATGCTTTGTGGAGAGAGTCACACTTTACACTGAATTTAACCCTTAGACATACTGTACACTTTTATTTCTTGTTGAGACTTATGTTTTTCTACATATTATATACAAATTAGGCCAGTAAATAGGCATTTTCTGGGGCTTGGAACGAATTAATCCAGTTTCCATAATTTCCTATTGGGTTTCATTGCTTCGGTTCTCGAACAATTTGGTTCTCGACCGTCCTCCTGGAACGAATTATGTTCGAGAACCGAGGTATCACTGTTTCAATTAATTCCACCTGATCTAGTGTGTCACTTAAGGCTACTGTTGATTTTTTTGTCTGGAAGAACTATCTGGTAATTGCAGTGGTGTGTTAAAGTCCCCTACTATGACTCTATTGCTACCTGTCTCTTTCTTAAAGTCTTCCAAGAGTTTTTTGTTTTGTGTTTTTGTTTTTTGTTTTTTTAATGTATTTAGGTGCCCCTATGTTGGGTTTATATATGTTTACCAGAGTTATATACTATAGCTAGAATGATCCTTTTAGTACTATGTAGTTTCCTTCCTTGTCTCTTTTTATGTCCTATGTTTTGAAGTCTATTTTTTAGATATGAATATTGTTACCCCAGGTTTTTATTTTTATTTTCATTTAAATGGAATACTTATTTTTTATCCCTTCACTTTCAGGCTGTGTGAATATTTTGTTATGTGGTGTGTCTCTTGTACACAGCATATATGTGGGTCATGTTTTCTTATTCATTCCACTATTCTATATCTTTTGTTTGGAGCATGTAGTCCATTTACATTTAAGGTTATTAGATATTTATTGCTTTTTTTTTTTTTTTCCTTTATACCCATATTCCTATCTCTGTTGATTTCTTCCTCTTCTTAAAGACATGGTTTCTATGTCTTGTCTGTCTTGTTTCATGCTGTTGTACTGTTCAGCCTTTTTATTTTCTTCTCTTTTTGGTCTGGGAAACTCTTTATTTTTATCTTCAATTTTAAATAATAGTTTTGCTAGATAGATTAGTCTTGGGTTTAGGTTCTTGCTTTTCATTACTTTGAACACTTCATGCCAATCCCTCTGGCCTAAATTGTTTCTGTTTAGAAATCACATGACATTAATAGGTACTCCCTTAGAGGTTGTATTTTATCTCTCTCATTGCCTTTAAAATTCTTTCTTTGTCTTTAATGTTTGTCATTGTAATTTTGATATATCTTGAAGTGGGTCTTTGGGTTTATCTTGATTGGGAATCTCTATACTTCCTGAACTTGTGTCCTTTTCCTTCACCAGGTTAGGAATGTTTTCTGTCATTATTTCTTAACAGGTTCTCTGTTCCTTGCTCAATTTATTCTCCTTCTGTTACCCTTATGATTTACAAGTTGTTACATATCATATTGACCCAGTTACTTTAAACTATTCTTTCTTTCTTTCTTTCTTTCTTTCTTTCTTTCTTTCTTTCTTTCTTTCTTTCTTTCTTCTTTCTTTCTTTCTTTTTCTTTCTCTCTTTCTTTCTTTTTCCTTCCTCCTCCTCCTTCTTCCTCCTCCTCCTCCTCCTCCTCCTCCTCCTCCTCCTCCTCCTCCTTCTTCTTCTTCTTCTTCTTCTTCTTCTTCTTCTTCTTCTTCTTCTTCTCTTGTTGCTCTAATTGTTTATTTTTCTACCTTATCTTCCAAATCACTGATTTGACCTTATGCCTTATTAAATCTACTTTAATTTCTTCCAGTGTATTCTTGATATCAAATATCTTATTATTCATTTATTACTGGTTATTGTTCATGGTTTCTATGTCTTGTTTCATGCTGTTGTACTTCCCACTAAGTGTCTTGTAATTCTCACTAAAATTTTTGAGCATCCTATAACCATTACTGAACTCTGTATCTGATAAATTGCTTGCCCCATTTCATTTAGCACTTTTCTGGAGTTTCCTTCTTTTTTTTTTTACTTGGGAATTATTTCTTTGTTTCATCATTTTTGCTGTTCCTTTGAATTTGCTTCCATGTATTAGATAAAACTGCTATGCCTCCCAGTCTTTGTGGTATGGCCTATGTAGTGAGAATTCTGTGGGACCCAGTGGTGCAATCTCTTTCATCTTCTGAGCCAGATGCTCTGAAAATGTCCTTTGTGTGGGTTATTTGGGCTCTACTTTTGTAATTGGGTCTTGATTGTCCCATTTGGGGGTGGAATCTCCTCTCAGGCTGGCTGACTGTGAAGCTAACCCCCAACTACATTATGTATATTGTTGTGCAGGTGCTGACAGAACACAACTGAACACACACACACACACACACACACACACACAAACAACAAGTAAAGAAATACAAGAGACCCTTACAACAACAACAAAAGCAACCACAGGAGAAAAAAAGAATTAGAAAAGAGCACAATAATAATAATAATAATAATAATAAACCCCACAAAACAATACAAGAAGAAAAAAAAGGAATATGAAAAGGCAGAAAGGAATAAAAAAATAAGAATAAAGAATAGGGGAAGGAGCCCTGGCAAGTTTGGCTCAGTGGTTAGAGTGTCAGCCCATGGACCAATGAGTATCTGATTCAATTCCAGTCAAAGGCATGTACCTCAGTTGCAGTTTGTTCCCCACCCTGTTCAGGGTGGTGTGGGAGGGAACCAGTCAAAGTGTCTCTCTCACACCAATAGTTTCTCTTACTCTCTCCTTCTCTCTTCCTCCCTCCCACTCTATCTGAAGATAAATAGACAAATATCCTTGGGTAAGGATTTAAAAAAATAGGGTAAGAAAAATAGTACAAAAGAAAAGAGGAAGAAAAAGTTGTGAAAGGAAGAAAGAGTGGAAAGAAGAAAAAAATAGAGTAAGAAAAAGAAAAAAAATTAGACATATGAAAGAAAAAGAGAGACAAAAATTATAATAAAATAAAGAAGATAATGCAAAAAAAGAAAGAAGGAATGAAATAATGAAAATGTGAAGTAGTGTTCTCAGCAGTTTATTGTCTCTAGGAGCTCCTTTGGAATCTTGTTCTTCTGTTCATTGAGGCTGACTGTTTTGTCTGCCATTTCTGGGCCCCCTGGGAGTTACTTTGGTGCTGGCTACTGTCAGGAGATGACCATGTTTGGGTTTCAGCAACCTGTTTGAAGCTTCAAGCAATCTGCAGTTCATGTTTGTCAGTCTCCACAAGACTTGACTGCACGTGGGAGAGCCAAGCTGCTCTCTAAGGTTAGTTTTTTAACAGTACAAGGATCAGGGGAAAATCTACAAGCTTCTCCAAGTTCCCAAGGCTCCACTTCTGCCCACCTTCACCTGACAGCTAGCTCTCAGTCTTAATTACCAAAAAGGTTGTTTCTGAAAGGGCTTTTGGTGGAATTGGGAATATGAGACCTCTGGGTCTCCTGTGAGATGGAGGTACCATTCAAATTTCAGGGAAAATGGTGGGTGTGTTTCCCTATCTCAGAGCTACCACTCATAGTGTCCCAGAATATTTCCGTTTTGGGCTGGGCTGAGATATTTGTATGCAGTCCACTGGGATCTGCTAGAAACTGGGAGTTTCTATCAGCTCTCCTGTGAAGGGGAAGCACCAGTTAGGCTCCCAGGACAGGAGGGCAAAAGGCCTCACCTCCAAGCCAGTATCTGATGCTCCCTGTGGCTGTTCAAGCCTGTAGGCTTGGCCTCTGCTGCTATCTGCAGGGGTTGAGATGCAGTGTGTAGCAGCGGAATTCCTGAGGGTGGGGTTAGCTCTAACACCTAGGGCAGGGTACTTGCCTTTTTCCAAGCTGTGGCTGCGAGAGGGGTTTGTACCTCTCAGGAGAAATGGTCGCTTCACTTTGGAGGAATACGACTGGTTGCAGGTCTCCTGGTTGCCAGTTTCCCATGTCTCTCCACAAAGCTTTTCACCCCAGCGTCTCCTCAGGCAACTCTAGTCCGCACTCCGCACCACCCTCCTTCCACCAAAGCCTTGGGTAACTGCAAATGAAAATCCAGTGCTCTGGGATTAAAAAACAAACAAACAAACAAAAACAAAACTGTGGCTTTATCTCTTACTGGCTCCAGTCTCCCTAGTAGCCAAGAGCCCATTGCCCTTGACAGCTGGATGCTACATGGGCTGCTATTCTTAACTCTACTGATCTCACCCTTCTTACTAGTCTCCAGGTAGTTTCTGCCCTTCCTTGTTATAAGTCTCCTCCTCAGCTGGACCCCAGTTGGTAATTCCAGATGAATGTTCCCCAATTCAGTTTTATGTCCAGTCTGGCCCTGGAAGGAGGTGCAAGAAAGTTCTGCTTACTTTGCCACTATGTTTCCCTCCTTCTAGTTATTTTAGTTTTGTGGAGAAAAATATAAGAACCTGTGAATTCAAAACCTGTAATTCTACCCTGCCTCAGTCTTCAATGTGTTCCCTCAAGATCTATGGGTCATTTGAATATGTCTGGTTCCTAAAAAAATCCTGACATCACCGTCAATTTTACATCTTTGCAATCTCTTTGGAAGCTTCACAAGCACTTGTTGTCTAAATGCTAAACTAAAATAAAAACAGGTAGTATCTTTCGTTTTTATTTACATGGCAAATTTCATACAATGACACAAGGATTCAGTTACTAAACTTGGTTTAAGTGGCAAGTTTAATTCAGACCTATTCATTCAGACAATGTGGAGAACATGTCAATAATATGTGTCAGAATTAATTCTAGTGGATGGGAGGAGAGTAGTACAAATCTTGTATCTTGAAAGAGATGGCTTTATAGTCCCTTGTAATACATTCCTAATTCACTATATTAAGTGTGATTGAGATGTCTCAAAATCTTATGAATTCTGCCATTTCTAATTTTTAATAGATTTATAACTTCTGTCCTATAATTTGAAAATTATAGTTCTATATAAAAAACACTCATCAATTTTTACATCCTTTTACCAAAATGTCTACATTTAATCAAGTTACTTAGACACCCCTTTGTTAATCACATTAGTAAATTCTATCTTGGTAGGCTATCTTATTATGACAGCAACATATACTTCAAATTTTGGCCACTCACATGTTATTTCTTACAGAAAAAGAAGTGCATTGTACATATATAAATAATTGAGCATATGTTAGCACACAGATACATATATGAATATACTTTGAGTCAAAATCTCCTAAAGAGATTATAACACATCTGGCCAATGAAAGCTATAAATGTACAATTGAGGGCTAGCTGTACTAATTCACATAATTAATAAAGTTTTTCAAACTGGTAGGCTCATATTGCTATATTTACTTACAGTAATTTTATCTTAATTCATAGAGTCATTTACTATTTCTCAATTGAAGTTGTAGCTTTCTGTCCCTTGGAAGTTTCAGTCTGAATCAATTGTAACTTATGGTCAACATGCCCTTGCATGCTATAGACAGCATGTGCCCAGTTACTATCTTTTTTTTGAAGTACTGAAGATATCTTACCAGAAATTATTTACCTTCAAAGAATTTTCACTACTCTTTTGGACACCTGTGAAATCTGATCACCTATTATATAATGTTAAAATTTCAAATGTTTTCTGCTTGTAAAAATTATGAAATGTAAAAATGTGACTAAGTCTAATCAGGAATTGGAAGCACTCTAAAGTGAACTACTTAGCACATTATATATGTGCCCTGGGTTACAAATTTACAATGAAGAAGAAATATTTGTGCTTGGTTTAGGATGATTTAAGTACATCCTGAAGAACAGACTCAATCCACGCTGCTCATCCTGGAGCCCCATGAAGTGTGTTTCTTCCTGAAATTTACATTGGCAACATCACTTTTGAGAATCAATAACCACTATGATAGCAAAGACCTGTGAGTAGAGAATATCCCTCACCCCAGGGACCAAGTGTAGTGAGTTGAATTGTGGCCTGAACAGGAATCGAACCAGTGACCTTTCAGTGCATAGAATGACTCTCAACAAATTGAGCCCACACTGTCCAGGGTCTACCTGCTCTTGAGCAAAAGAAAAAAAAAAAAAAAAAGCATGTTGCAAGAAAAGCATAAAGTTTACTTCAAGTTAATCTCATTCTATGGCAACTCCTCCCTCTTTACAGGTTATTAGGCTAGAATTCTAGAGTCACCTCTGAATGCTCCCTTTCTTTCAGAACCCACATCCAGTGAATGCACTTACAAATCTTGTTAGCTTTATTTTTAGTATATCTATAATCTGAACTCTTCTCACAAACCCCTCTGTTACTACTTGCTTCAAGCATCCATTATCTTTGGCCTGGATAAATGGAAGAGCCTCCTGATTTTTATCTTTTTTTATACCCTGCTTTTCTTACCCCTAATACAATTCTTGACTTACTAGTTAAAGGGATTCTTTTAATATTTAGATTTTATTATTTTACAACTCTGCACAGAATCCTCAAAGTCTTCCCTTAGTACCATCCTTAGATCCTATATTCTGGGTCCTACATGTTCAAGCCCCACTAAGCTCTAGTTTACAGCTGTCTTCAGGGTAAAAAAAAAAAGCCAGAGTTTTCTTCTTCATCCTCATCCCCTGTGCCTACTGCAATTTGAGTACCTTGATCAGGAATTCTCTGACCAAATCGTTCCAGATTACCCCTCCCTCAGTGAGAGACTTTTCTCTGTCTATTCTCTCTAAAATAAAGTATGTAGGACCTGGGCACACCACTAAGTTTGGGGGATGGACAAGAGGTGGGGTTAAGGGTGTGGTTATGAACTTCCATTTGTCCTCTTGCTCTGGACCCAGAACTCTTAGAGACTGGCCTATGCATTCCATGTCACTTAGAGAAAAGCCAAAGTCTTTCAAAGTCCTTCAAGACCATATAATAGCTGCTACTCCTTTGTCTCTCCAAGTTCATCTGTTTCAGGTTCTTGAGCCTCTGTTGTTCCTGGTACACTTAAGTGAGTTTGCATCTCTGGGTCTTTGCACTATTAATTCTCTCTGACTGTAATTTTCTTCCCTCCATCTCTTTTTCTTCAGGATTTTTCATCATAGCACATGTTCGCTTACAATATACAATCATAATATTTTATATAAATATATATACAGATAATGCTAACATATACTTTTCAAAATTAAATCATTAATTTAATATAAATATAAAATAAAAACTAGTGAAAGATTTTATTTAGTTTATTAACTAGTGAATAAATAAGATGTTAAAACTGATTCACTGAGAGTTTATCTTGCAGAGATTTATATTCTTTACTTAACAAAATTAATTTGCAATATCATGCACAGGAAGCATTTGCATTGCTATGAGGAGGAAATTTTAACATTCTTATCAGCTTCTACAACTTAAATTTTATTCTTACAGATTTGTAATATAGTCTAATCAATGAAAGAAAATCAAGGTGCACAAATAATAGGTTCAGATAATCCCTTTCATAGGCAAGATATTCTGCAGAAAGGACACTTATTTAATTTTGCCAATAACTATATACTCATATCCAATATTAACTAGAATATACTATATGTCAATATATGACTATATTTTCTTCTATGATATTAAGTTCCTTGAAGGCAAAGAGTTTATACTTTCTTTCACTGATGA
The DNA here is from genome assembly GCF_014108415.1 of Molossus molossus. Taxonomy (NCBI): domain Eukaryota; kingdom Metazoa; phylum Chordata; class Mammalia; order Chiroptera; family Molossidae; genus Molossus; species Molossus molossus. The sequence continues at coordinate 68,054,246 of NW_023425401.1, forward strand.
ATTTCTTGTATCTAGAGTAAAGGCTAGTCCAATGTATTTATTGATTTTTTGTTGAATGAGTAAATACACAACTACACCAATACATGCAATAACTACATAGGCATAAAGTAGTCTAAATTTACATAGAAAAAAAAGTGATTAGCTCCTAAAAGTAATACAGTCTGCAGAGATGTTGTTTATATAATATTTGCCTTTAATTTACATTATTAAGTAGAATGCTTTCCTGCATTTCTCAGCCTTTTTCAAGGCTGCAGTTAATCTCCAAAAAACAAATGGATTGCTACTTTATGCTAGTTTAATGCATATATCCTAGTGTTGTTTGATTATATATACATGGTGGGGCAAAAGTAGGTTTACAGTTGCTCACATGGACAATAATACAATAATTAATAAATAATAATACAAAAATAAACTCTATTTTGTGTATTCACAACTGTAAACCTACTTTTTCCCCACCCTGTAGATATATGGTCTCCCAAAGGTAAATTTAAATTTTCACCCATTGAAAGAAAAATCTGCTGCCTTAGTTTTTTTTCCCCACTATTTCAAAATCTTGGGATGTAGATGACTGGTGTGTCTAATTACATATTTTTATAAACTTTGCTGTATATTTAGGGACACAGAATATTTTAAATAAAGGTACTTTTTCCCCCTGTTGTTCCCATCCTATATATCATTGGCTATTCCAGAGATAAGACCTATTTTTCCTCTCTAAGAAATCATAAGAAAAATAATGATTCCAATTTTTCACATAGTTTATTTCTTACCAGAAGGGCTCTTCATTTTAGCTTTTTCATGTCAGGCTTTCAATTAATTTGTTTTTCCCATACTTGGGTTTTCTCTAAGATAGAACAGTTTTCTTTACAAATATCACTAGTATTTTTATAAAGACTGAAACAAATTATGCTCTCTCTCCAAATCAATGCTCTAAAAAACCTCAAAAATTTTAAAAACATTTTGATACGAAATAGTGACAGCAAATTCTTCATAGCCAAATTACTTGTGTATTTATTGAGTGCTACACTGAAAGATCTAGCTAGTTAAAACATTACTTTATAAGAAGAAAATCTAAGCTTCTTAAGACTGCCAAACTGAGAATTAGTACATTGATTTCAACCCAAGGAAGACATACTGAAGACAATATGTAGGAGGAAAAGAAAGAAACAAAGACATGTTTATTGAGTGTTTATTATGTCCCTTACACAGTAATTTCAAACACTATTTTATTTAATTTTCACAATATTCCAATGAGGTAGTTATCGTCCTTCTCCTCCATCTCATCACCATCTTTAGATATTAGGAAACTGAGGCTCAAATAATTTGCCCAAGGTCACAGAAATGGGGAGTAACAAAGGCAGAACACAGAACCAGATGATTCCTGCTTCTATAATTTCACTGCAACGGGCAGGTTACAGCTCAAGTAATTTAACTCTCTTCTGCTTTAATCAGTGTGTTTGTAAATTAGTGGTGAGGCTTAAAGTAGTGCAGGAAGGAGAATTACATGAGGAACAAATTTTAATCATATTCATACTTAAAATATACATTTTAAAATATTTCACAATGATCCAGTGTAGATGTATAAAACAATATACAGTGAATTTCAGACCAGGGCTATGAAGTGTACAATGAGTGCCATAATCAAAGGTTTTTTGCCTGGGGATTTCTTAATTCCACTTGTTCGATTGAAAAGAGAAATTAGTTATTCTATTGAACTTAACCGCTGTATACAGAAGGCTCTTGGCTCTAAAGAAAATAGTAATGTGCTCTTGGGCAACACTTTTCAGTTATGTTTAATATTATACTTCAGTCACAGGGGAATGATTATTTTTTACCTGGCCTCACTAGGCAATTGAAAAGAAACAATGAAATAGGCAACAAAACAATATTTTTAAAAACCTGATAATAAATTTATTGAATGATATGATAGTAAGAAGTGATAGAACACAAAAATCAGTGTTTTGAATGTGTTTCACTTCAATGGACTAGCTCTGTCAGCAAGTTTCCTATTACTTATGCTCTTCCTGCCTGTAGTAACACAATGGTCATAAGAGAGCATAGAACTTCCTCAATCAACCCATAAAAACATCGAGAATACAATATCATTCCCATTTTCTAGGTAAGAGAACTAAGGCCAGAAATTTCAAATAACTGGTTCAAGATTATCAAGATTAAACTCAATTTTGTATCACCTAAATTCTAAACTATATGCTTATTATTTCATATCATATCTTGTGTCTCTGGAGGTTACAGGGGTTTATTCCACACATATATGTGTAAAAGGCGTAGCCTAAATGATAGGTTTGGAAAGTGCCCCAGACTGGGAAACCACCCTCTATAGCCATCATGCATCAAAAATAGACACCCCAAGATCCTAGAAAAGAAATTATTTTTATTTGGAAGAAACAGCACATTAGACCTCAGGTCTTAGCTACTTAACTTAAATTGGTTTATATCATTTGCTACTTGCTTCTCACTGTCTTAAAAGAAAGAAAATGGGACATTTAATTTTTAAGCAGCAAAAAGTTCAGAAGGCCAGAATTTATAATCAGTTCTGAACCTCACTCAACCCCCCCTGTTAACACAGGAACTGATGTTTACATCTAATCTTATTAGCTCATAACTGTGATAGATGAATTTATAGAAAAAATACATGGAGAAAAAAGTCTAGACTATGTTGAACAGTTAGCTGGAATCATTTAGCATAAACTTTGAAGAAACTTTAAAAATTGGTTTGGATGAAATCAGTTTCAGGTGCCCCTTTCTTCTATTTTAACAAATGTGACACACAACTTTACAAGTATATTGTGTCTCTAAGTAATTGGATATGATGAAATGTGATAAGGCAAAAAAAAAAGATACTATGAATTGAGAGAAAAAATTTCCTTTTACAATAATACAGAGGAAACAATAGGAAATGAATAAAAAACAGTTGTGGCCATTTGAAAATCTGGTTTATCTATAATTCCTGTGCACATTGATCTATATTTCAAAATAAATCTGAACCTTTATCCAAGCCTAAATTTAGGTCCTCTATTATTTGTTCTTGTTTATCTTTATCATGATTTTAGCTTCATGTTTCATTGTGTGGAAGGAGTATGTGGCAGGTTAATGGTCTAAATACCTTAAGCCCCATTTTATAAATATTTATTGCCAACTGATGTGTTCCTATCTTTGAAGTCATATGAATGACTCACTGTGAGGGAACCCCTCTGCCTGTGGAGAATAACTACGCAGCACTTTGTTTATATAAGAATTGTTTCAATACAGGGTTATTTTTTAAAAATTTACATCTTGTCACATCACACATCTTTGCTTTGTTATATTTTCTTTCCCTCCTTCACTTCACATCTCATGCAGTGAAGTCCAGAACTAATAAACCATATAGCATGATTTGTATTGCTACTGTTAAACCAGTAGTATAGGCTGAGCTAACCATTCATAACCTACCTTGGGTTGCTGTAGGAGACCTATTAGGTCCAGGAAAAATAAATAAACATAACTCAGAGAAGAAAGTCAGAATAAAAGAGGGGAGCATGGAGGATATTGAACGTCAAACTAAAAACGCTGGACATGATCCCAGTAGCAACAGAGAGCTATTGAAGGTTTTGAAGCAGAAGAACCACATTACGAAACAGGGCTTCAGGAAAATTAATCAAACAGTGTACATGAAGGATTGGTATGTACTGAGGAAAAACCATTAGGGGGCAATTGTCATAATATTGATGAGAGGGGATAATGACTTAAACAAAAATATAATTTCACTAATACTTATGCAATGTATTACAACAGTGAAAATATATAAGAAGGTGTGGATGGGAGAGATATCAGTAGCATACATTTGATAAAATTTGGGTGTATTAGATACAGGGCTAAGGTGAGTAAAATAAATGTGACTATAGGGAGTAAGAAAATGAGGGTGACATTAACTAAAATTCTAATATGAATTAGAAGAGAAATATGATTAGAATAGAAGATGATATGTAGTGTTTATTTTTGAACATTATAAAATTTAAGTGTTACTGGAGCCCAAATTAAGAGACATCCACAGAAGCAATGGGGTGAGAAAGGCAGTGGGTTGTATAATGTATTTAGATAGATGAAACATGGCAGGTGAGGGAAAGAAAGGCATATAAGAATAGCTTCTAGATTTTGGATTTGGTGGCCATATGGTGATAATAAACACAATAAAATGAAAGAAGAAAGGGTTTTGGAAAAAAGGGGAGGAAGCCTATATATTTATGTTACATTTAGGTTTCTATGGGATATCCAGGTGAAAACATTCAGAAAGATGAACTCACCTGCCTAGAGCTCAGTGGGATGGTCTAGTGTAGTGATCTAGATTTACAAAAAAAAAAAAAAAAATTAAAACATTGTTCAGGAAAACAAAGTTCCACTTCTGAAAAAATAAAGTACATATGCCTTTCCTAATCCCTCCCACTAAGTCTCACTGAAAACCCTAGACATTTATTCTCAGAGATAAGAAAAAGAAAAGAGATTTATTAGGACCTTAGGATGAGAGGAACAACATAGTGGGGAGTTACTAGGTTTTTCTTTTCTTATATATCTCAGACTTCGGATGAAAGAAGTCGGCAACCTAGAAATAACAAATGCAATAAAAATAAGCCCAACAAATCCTGCTCTTTCTAATCAAGGAACCCAAAAAAGGGCATCCTAGAAAGCCTGAAAACTTTTAGGCAATTACTGCTTTACTTCACTTAATAAATCACCACAGAAGAAATTGCCCAATTCCAAACCATGCTAAGTAAGGCCAAATGAGGCACCTGGGGTGTTTTGTTTTGTTTTGTTTTTACCTCTGAGAGATTGTAACAAGGTGCCTCAGTACCCCTGACAGTGTGGGGTTAGAGAAGGCCAAGTAGGAAGCCAGAATTCTCATCCCCAACAGCCAATAATGAGCTTCATCCAGGCTTGTGGTGTCAGTGGGAAGTCTAGACATTCAACCCCACCAGATAGTAATGAGTGCAGAGAAAGTGATCACGGGCAGAATCCTGAGAAACACCAGTTTTCAAGAGGCAACTAGAAGAGGATCCCCAAAGGTGACTGAACAAATACTCCTCTGTAATGTGCAGAGCCAAGAAACAGCCAAAGAGAAAGGCTCTTAGAAAGTGGAACTTATATTGGAAGTATAAAATGGATAATAGCCTATATTGGAAGTATAAAATGGATAATAGCTTGCATTCAGTAATACTCCTCAAAGGTCCCCAAATTTCCAGTGTGTATAGATATTTACCAAACTCAAACTGGATGAATTTCCAGTCTGGTTAACTCAGTGATAGCAGAGGCAGTAGAGAAAGAATGAGATCAGAGCTAGACGAGATCATAGAATATAAGCGATCTACACCCCACACTCCCATAGTAATCACCACAATAACCTAGAAAAGATTTTTCAATTTTACCTTATTTTGATCTCAAAAGTCAGTGAATTCTAAGCTGAAATCTGAGATAAAATGTCAAATTGCTGAAATGTCTCATTTAAAAATCTATTCCTCATTTTCTGCTGTTTTTATGACTGTCTTTTCCTTTCCTTTATAGTGAAGCTCATTGAAATCATAAATCTACTGTATTCTCTCCTACTTTTTCCTTTTTAACTTCTTAAATCAGAATAATCTGATTTCTCCCTCCACTACTCCAATGAAATGGCGCTCCTAAAATTTATAGGTGACCCTCTTCTAGCTAAATCTGACAGGTATTTTTTAGTCAATATCTTCCTTGGTCTTTTTATTTTTGTGGCATTTGCCACTTTTGAGCACTTCCTTCTATACACTTTCCTTTCATGTTTTCTCTAACATTCTTCGCCAATATTATTCCCAATCAATAGCTGCATCCTTAGATTTTATGTCTTCTATTCTGCTCACACCTTCAATTTTCATGTTCCTTATCTCTCAGTTTCTCCTTGGAATTATATCCAAGCCATTAATTTAATTACTCCCACTTCTACAATGGGCCAAGAACTATATCTGTAGGTTCAGACCCACATATCCAATTTCATACTGGACTTCTTCCTACAATGTGTCATTTATTAATTCATTTATTCATTAATTTACTCAATGAATTATTTATTTTTTGTGTTACTCTTTGGTGTTAAGGCCAGTGCTCAAAACCAGTTAAACAGAAGCACCTGCCTTCAGGATGACCACACTCTGGAGAGAACACAATACTTATTGCATGTCATTTCTGCTTCTCACTTGGGCTTACAAAAGTGTCTGCTCTCCCTCTTCTGTCTTGATACCTCATCAAGGTGCCTTCCTGCTAGGCCCTCCCAGGGAAAACCATCCCCCCCCCCCAGGTAGAACTATCTTCTACCATGGGATGTTTTCTACCATTGAGATTGTATAGTAAACCTTGGTTGCTGACCCAGTACAGGGGAAGAAAAATAGTTCTCTCCCAAATTCTGTACCTCTGACATCAAATGCCTCTGTCCCAAATCTTGAGGATTATGACATCCTATCCAGTCCATCCAATAGTTTAAGTGAACAAGGTCAAGTAAAATCATCTTGTAGTGCCTCTTGGGCTCTCCATGTCATCCCAATCTCTCCTCTTCTTTCAGCCTTTTCTCTAATATCTGACTGTTACAGGTCACTGCTTATCTTAGTGCCTCATTTAATTTTTCACCTCTCAGTCAAGACGAGCTCTTATAACTTTCTACCAAACTCTATCATACATTTTGGCTCATTTTCAATAACTTTCCTAGCCGTAACTTACCTCACTGAAAACCTGATAACTTCCCAGAATCTGGGTTCAAATCGACAAGAAGTTCCTGATTGGCCTTTCTCCTAGTATGGCTAATCAGGACCACTCATGCCAGCACATTAGGCTTCTCTCTTCTTGCAGGCATCCTCTTGCCTCCCACCACTCTATCCTCTGCTTCTTTGCTCAAAAGCCTTTCTAGCATGGCATTTTCTCCATTCATTTCACTCTGAGTTAATATGCACCATATTTATCTTCCTCTCTCTCTCTTTTCCTTTCTTTCTTTCTTTTTTTTTTTTTATCCTCACCCGAGGACATTTTTTGATATTTTTTTGTTCAGATAGAGTGGGAGGGAGAGAGAGAAACATTGATGTGAAAGGGATACATCAAGTGGTTGCCACCCACAAGACCCAACCAGGGCCAGGGAAAAACTGCAACCGAGGTAGATGCTTTTAGCGGGAACCGAACCTGGGTCTCTCCGGACCGCAGGCTGACACTCCAACCGCTGAGCCAAACCAATCAGGACTCTCTCTCTTCTCTTTTTCTATAAGTATACAATTCCATAGAGCTTTCCACCTTGTTCTTCAGCATTCTGTCTTAGGTTGTAATGCATCCCTTTGGCCTAGCCACGGATTTCTTCCTTGCAGGGGTCATTGGAGGAAAACAAGAAAGATTCCTATAATCCACACAAATGTGTAACACAAAGAAGAAAAATTTACCCAAATTTCCTATGGGCATCTATTTACACTAGTGGACAATGAACTGGCAATAAGTTTAGGATATACACAGATCTGTTTTGAAATTCTATCTGTGCCATATACACTGAATGACTCTGGCAAGTTTAATAAATATATTGATAACAATAATGAGGTCAGCTATAATTGAGGGCTGTTTCTTGTCTTGAACTTTATATATTTTATATCTAAACTCCACAGTAACTTGCAAAGAAGGTATTACTATCTAAAATTTATAAATAAGGAATGAGACTGAAAGGAGTCTTCACTCAGTTCCTCATCAATGCACTTTTTAGGACACAGCAGCTAGCTTCCTACAGAGCCAATGACACAGAGAAAGAGAGAAAAGCCAAAGAGTTATTTTATAACTTATCTCGGAAGTGACATACTATCACTTCAGTAGTATTCTACTGGCCACCCAGATCAATGCTGATACAATGTGGAATGGGAGATAAGATTACACAAAGGTGTGAACACCAGGACACAAGGTTTATCGATGTCTATGTTGGAGGCTGCTGCCATACTAACAAAATCAGGACTGGTATATGTTCCTGGTTAATAGTTAATTTATAAGTAAAATTGCACGGCATTAAAAAATCAGAATTAATGAGTATATTATGGAAACCACAGTGTCCTATATGTAGTGACCCTCACTGTGAAACTCCCACTTTTCAAAGATAAGTGTTTTTAACACTTTTTTTATTTTTTTAGTAATTATTCTGAAGTGCTAAACAATATACCTTTTAATGAGTTTTGAATAACTTTAATCATTGTTTTGCTACTATGGATAAGGATTTAACATTTTAATTCTTGTAATCTAAAAACTGCCACCCATTAAGCCATTCACCAACCATCACTATTTTATCCTACTAATAGACCAGAAAAACCTTTCTGCCTGATGTTGTGGTGGATGTTTAATAAGAGAAGTTGACTAAAGAGGATAATTATACAAAAGGATATGAACTTTTGACTTGATTTTAATTTAAAGTGAACTGTTGTACATTCATTCACCAAGCTTTTGATATAGATTCAAGGCCTTTTCTTTGAGAGTGGTTTTCTTGATTGGAGGTTGGCATCATTTTCTTGTATAAATCACATTTATAATGTATCTTCTACAATTTCCAGTTTGAGATTCTTTAAAGTAGAATAAGAACTTAATTACTGTAAAATTTCATAAATGTAGAATCTTTCTACATTTTATAATTTTCTTCACTCATTTACAATTCTTTTCCTTGGCTAATTTAGTCCCAAATATATTTAGTGATTTTCCTTGAACTCTATGGAACAGTTTATTTTTTTGCTAGCTTATTTTTTGTTTTTCTCAGATTTTAAGTGTTTATGTTATACAATCACAAATACAGCTGGCCATAAACAGGTTTTGGAGCAAAAGCACTTGAGCCTTAGTAAGAACATAACTCGACTGTGAGAGCAAAAATGTATACATATTGTACAAAGTGACCTACTTACCTATGTATATTTAATATTCTGAGAGCATCAGACAATAAATTTTATGCAGGAAATAATCCCAGAGTCAGTTATGTGTGATCTATTAAGAGATTTTCTGATATATTTTCTCTCATAGCAAAATTGAGAAGTAGATTTCTGTTTACCACAAGCACTTGAGTTATTAGCATCACAACAACTGAGAAAACAAAGCATTCAGAAGGGCAGTTACAAAATTCAAGAAATCCAGGAACTCTTTAGTTCAAGAGCAAACAGTTCTGCCCACCTAAATAGTAGTTACTGATATTATCACTGAATAATAATCTCTGTATCACCATCCAACAAAAGGCTAAATTATAAGTGTTGTCTATTTAAGGATGAGGAAAGTGAGAACACTGTGTAAAATTTTCATCATGATCATTGAAATTAAACCTTGGCACCTGTGATGTTTTACTCTTTACCTTTCACTTTACCCAATCCCACATATCTAGTAGCAATGAAATTTAGGGAACAGACACCATATTAGGAAGTTAGTTATGATTTGTCTTAGTCAATCATAGTTTACTGTCCTTGTGTTTGGTCTATGCTAACTTGGGCCAGAAAATCATTAGTTGGTGGCTTCTGTGAAATTTCTTAATTGCTTTTAAAAGAAAACCATGGGAAAAAATCTACGTGGTATAAAAACAAAGATAAAATTACTCTGGTTTCTGCTAAGGGCTTGGTAGATATTGGAACTGAATAGCAAAGTCAAACTACTGAGGGAGAAAGTGACCAAAGAATTATAATAAAATAGAGCTGGTGCCATGATTTCACTGTGCCTGAAAACTCAGTCCCAAGTGACATGAGCAACAAATGTTTCTAGTATTTAAACCTGTTCAGTCATATTTCTATATCTTATAGCCAAATAAACACTAATTTATATTTCAGTGTTTAAAAACATTCTTCTTCAATTATAGAAAAAATATTCTTTATATTGGGATATTTTGGTTTCTATTAATTCAAGAAAATTAGGTTCTACTTTAATTTATACATTAAATGAATCACATTTGTTACCTCAAATGATGGACTAAACTGAAAATGGTAGCTATGCTGGCAGTACTAAAGAATGTAAAAAACAATAACCCCCTATGATTGATATAAAGAGCAAGAAACAATATTTACTCTCAAAACATCCTGTGGGATCATCCTAATATACAAAAGCATCCTCTGTAGTACTAGAATGATGGGCAAGGGTCTGATTGAAATAGGGTTTCTGATCATTCTTTTAGTGTGGACAATGAAAATATAATAAAATATTTCTAGCAGGGGCCAATGATAAAGTTACTGTGTCAGACACTGAGTTCTGCCTTTTAAAAAATTTTTTTCTTGAAATTTTCCAAATAACCCTATTAAGTAGATATTATTTTTATACTAAATTTAAAGAAGAGAAGAAACATGTTTAATACATTTTAAAAAGTTTCCCAATGTTACAGGATCACTTAGTAGCTGACCTAAAATTTGTATTCTCTTCACTACTGTTATATATTTATTTTATTTGTTTTTTAATCCTCACCAAAGGATATGTTTTTTTTTAATTGATATTTTATATATAGAGAAAGACATCAAAACGAGAGAGAAATATCAATACTTTGCCTCCCATATGTGTCCTGATTGGGGATCAAATTTACAACCAAGGTATGTGCCCTGATCAGGAATCAAACCCGCAGTGCTTTGAGATACAGGACAATGTTGTAACTGAGCCATTTGGCCAGGGCTATATATTTAATTTGATTAATTAATTTTAATTCACTGGCTCTAAAAACCTGGGCATGCATAACTATAACAATTGCAGACATCTTCCAGTGCTTTTCTGTACTGATAGTTAACTCAGCTTCTCTTGTTCTGATAGCATGTATTTTTCTCAATAGGCCAAAAGGTCCCTTCTGTATTTTCAGGTAAAAGAGTTTTCACTTGTGGGTTCTTAGAAAATGATAGTTTACAATAAATGCATTTGCAATGACTTTACATTGGAGTGAGATGGCAAATATGTAGCACATCAATAAAAAGAGAGTTTGAGATGAGTTCTACTTGAAAATGCTATGGAAAAGAGCTTCCAAAGTATAAAAAAGGGAATAAAACAATGACAACAATATAAAAAAGCCCAAAGTGAATAGAAGAAAGAAAATAATAAATATCAGAGCAGAAATAAACCAAACCAAGACTAGAAAAAAACAATACACACAAAAAAAATCAATGAAACAAAGAGCTGGTTCATTGAAAAGATAAACAAGATTTGACAAACCTTTAACCAGACTCATCAAGAAAAATGTAGAGCGAGAACCCAAATAAATAAAATCAGAAATGAATATGGAAAATTAACAACTGACACCAAAGAAATACAAAGGATTGCAACAAGATATTACAAAGAACTGCATGCCTACAAATTGGGCAACTTGGGTGAAACTAACAAGTTTCTAGAAACATATAATCTTCCAAAACTAAATCAGGAAGAATCAGAGAATCTGAATAGACAGCTTACAACTAGTGAAACAAGCAGTAATCAAAACTCTCAACGAATTAAAGTTCTGGACTGGATGGCTTCACAGGTGAACATTCCAAGAAAAACTTACACCTATCTTTCTAAAATATTCCAAAAGAATTCAATAAAAGGGAAAAAAAACAACAACACCGAGCTCATTTTATGAAGCTAGCGTTAGCCTAATTCCAAAACCAGATAAAGAAACTAAAAGAAATATAATTATAGGCCAATATCCTTGATGAATACAGATGCTCAAATCCTCAACAAAATAAGAGCCAACCAGATCCAGAAATACATTAAAAAGAAAATACCCCATGATTAGGTGGGATTTATTCTGGGGATGCAGAGTTGATACAATACACGCAGGACAATAAAAGTCATACACAGCATAAAAAATGAAGAATCAAAAACACATGATCCTGGAATTTCAAAATGGTGGCAAAGTGAAAGGAAGCTATACAGACCATCTCCCAGGACAAAACTGGAATTACAACTAAAATAAAAATAAATTGTTGGGAAAAAGCAACAGAAAAGTAGCTGGAGAGGACCCATATAAAGAGAAACAGGAAAAAAGGACACTGAATCAAGCCTAGTATGTCTGCAGAGACACCAGAAGGAGGACTGGGAGCCTAAGAACAGCAGCTGTTTTAGCTGTGACCAGATCCCTCTTTTGTATTGTGTCAGCAAGATAATCAGAAACTCACTGCTGGATTGTAAAGGAACAATTTATTCACCAGTAGGCTGCAGATCACAGCCCTGAGCCTTTGTGTTGCCCACTTTTAAAGGCAAAAAACTACATTCTCTTGGCGCCACTTTTGGCACCATTAAGGGGACAGGGACTGATACAGAAGGGACAAGAGAAACTGTTACAGAGGTCAGGGCAATCATTAACATCTTTCTCTTTATGATTCCTCTGAGTTTCCCATGCCCTCATGTTTACAAAAAAACTGCCAGCATATGTACATGGCACAAGTGAGGGTCAGAATGCAGTTACTTCACCTTGAGGTAAAAATCCCAAGCTGGCTCCACAGTGCAGATGGCCAAGAAAGAACAGTAAATGAGCTCCAGCCTCTCACCTTGGGCTCTGAGAGAGAGAGAGAGGGCAGACTGGACTAGAACTGGATGGAGAGACTCAGGATTTGGAGGGCACTGAGAGTTTCTGCTGAATCACACTTTCATAGGACAATAGCCATATTACTCAAAGAGCCCATTACCAGAGCCCTGGAGAGAAGCAACAACCCCTCCTGCAGAAATTTAACTCCACCCAGCTGGACCAGAGGAATGCAAATGAAGTTCATTAACAGCCAGCATCTGTTTCACCCTCTGGAAATTCTCCTACCCTGAACACCTGAGAGAGTTTTTCATTCAGCTGAGGGATACAACCCAGGCCTCATCAAGTAACTGAGATTAATAGTCTCTAGGCAAAAAGCTAGATGATAACTGAACCTTTCCTGGGCTTGTAAATCTACCTAGAAAAGACTTGACAGTGGTGTTTAATGTGGGTCCTCCCACACTCACCCAAACTCACTAGAGAGAGCCACAAACAGCAGAACACCAACACACACAGGGAAAACTTGGCACGCTCCAAAAACTACTGAGACAGCCAAAATGGTGAAACACAGAAACAAATCCCAAATAAAAGAACAAGAGAACTCTACTGACCATGAGATCAATGACATGCAGTTAAGCAAGTTATCGGAGGCAGAGTTCAGAGCAATGATATTAAGGAAGCTCAACAACTGAGTAAGAAACTCAACACCATGAATAAAGACATAGAACATTGAAAACCAACCAACTGGAAATGAAGAATGACACAGCAGAAATAAAGAACACATTGGAGGGAATAACCAGCCGAGTAGAGGAAGCTGATGACCAGATCAGTGAATTAAAAAAATAGGATAGAAAAAATCAACCAATCAGAAAACCAAAAAGAAAAAACAATTCAAACACAGAAAGATAGCTTAAGAGAACTGTGGGACAACTGGAAATGTAACAACATTCACATTATAGGAGGTCCAAAAGAAGAAGAAAATGAGGAAGGGTTAGAGAATATATTTGAAAGAATTGTGACAGAAAACTTCCATAACTTGGTGAATGAAGAAAGCATTCAAGTTCCAGAAGAACAGAGAACCCCAAGTAAAAAGAACCCAAAGAGGACCATACCAAGACACATAATAATATAAATGCCAAAAATTAATGACAAAGAGTAAATCTTGAAGGCATCAAGGGGTTACCTACAAAGGAACCCCCATAAGGCTATAAACTGACTTTTCAACAGAAACACTACAGGCCAGAAGGGAATGGCATGTAGCACTCAAGGTAATGAAAAAAAAAAAGTATCTGAATCCAAGACTGCTTTTTTTATCCAGCACAAAATAGAGGGTCAAATAAAGAGCTTCTCAGCCAAAAAAAAAAGGGGGGGGGGGTAAGGAAATATATTAGCACCAAACCAGCACTGCAAATCATGTTAAAAGGATTGCTGTAATTAGTAGAAGAAATAAGAAAAAATATATAACCACAATAAAAAAAATGGCAATAAATAAGTGTACCAATAATAATCTTCAATGTAAATAGACTGAATGCTCTGATCAAAAGACACAGAGTAGCTGATTGGATAAGAAAGCATAACTTGCCCTGGCCAGTTTTGCTCAGTGGTTAGAGCGTCGGCCTGCAGTCCAGAGGGACCCAGGTTCAGTTCTCACTAAGGGCACGTACCTCATTTGCAGATTGTCCCTGTCCCTGGTTGGCCATGTGGGAGGCAGCCACTCAACATGTCCCTTTCACATTGATGTTTTTATCTCTCTCTCTTCCTCTCTCTCCCTCCCACTCTATCTGAATTAAAAAAAAAAAAGAAAGCAAGACTCACATATATATTTTTTACAAGAGACCAACCTCACAACAAAAGACTCACATTGGTTGAAAGTGAAGGGATGAAAAAATATCTTCAAGCAAATGGAAAGGAAAGAAAGAGTTGGGTAGCAATACTCATATTTGATCAAACAGAATTTAAAATGAAGGCCATAACTAGAGACAAAGAAGGCCACTACATAATACTGAAAAGATCTGTCCAACAGAAAGATATAAACTTGGTAAACATACATGTACCCAACACAGGACCAGGAATATATATTTAAAATCTTGTGGAGGACTTAAAAGGAGAAAACAACAATACAGTCATAGCATGGGACTTCAACACCCTGCTGACATCAATGGATAGATACTCTAGACAAAAAACTTAACAAGGAAACAGAGACTCAAAATGATGCAATAAATCAAATGGATTTAATAGATATCTACAGAGAATTACATCCTAAAACTGCAGAATTCACATTCTTCTCAGGGGCACATGGGATATTCTCTAAGATAGACCACATGTTAGGACACAAACTACATCTCTACAAGTTCAAGAATATTAAATCATATCAAGCATCTTCTCAGATTACAATGGCATGAAACTAGAAATTAATTGCAACAAGAACATGCAAAGGCATTTGAACACATGGAGGTTAAATAGCATGTTATTAAACAATGAATGTGTTACCAACAAGATCAAGGAAGAAATTAAAAACTTCCTAGAAAAGAATAAAAATGAACACACAACAACACAAAATTTATGGGACACAGCAAAAGCAGTCCTAAGAGGGGAGTTTATATATAGCACTACAGACCTACCTCAATAAACAAGAAAAATTTCTAATAGACTGTCTAACCTCACTATTAAAGAAAGATAAAGCAAACAAACAAACAAACAAAAACTCCAGAGCAGGTAGAAAGAAAGAAATAGTAAAGATCAGAGCAGAAATAAATGACATAGATACAAAAAAATAAATAAAATCAAAATCAAAATCAATTTAAAAGATCAATGAAACAAAGAGCTGGTTCTTTGAAAAGATAAACAAGATTGATGAACCCTTAGCTAGACTCACCAAGGAACAAAGAGATAGAACCCAAATACACAACATCAGAAATGAAAGAAAAGTAACAACTGACACCACACAAATACAAAAGATCATTAACAAATACTATGAATGATTATATGGCAACAAATAGGACAATCTAAGTGAAATGCACAGATTTCTAGAAATACACAGTCTCCCAAAACTGGACCAAGAAGAGATAGAAGACTTGAACAGACCAATAACAATGAAGAAAATTTAAGATGTAATCAAGACTCTCCCAGCAAACAAAAGCCCAGGCCCAGATGGGTTCACGGGGGGAGGTTTACCAAACATTCAAAGAGGAACTAACACCCATTCTTCTCAAACTATTACAAAATATGCAACATGAATGAAGACTTCTGAACTTATTTTATGAGGCCAGCATAATTCTAATTTCAAAACCAGATAAAAACACTAAAACAAAAGAAAAGTACAAGTCAATATCTCTGATGAACATAGATGACAAAATCCTTAATAAAATATTAGCAAATTGGATCCAGCAATACATTAAAAAAATCATTCACCATGACCAAGTGGGATTCATCCCAGGCATGCAAGGAGGGTAAAATATTCACAAGTCAATAAGTGTGACACACCACATAAACAAAATGAAAGATAAAAACCACATGATTATATCAATAGATGCTGAAAAAAATTCAACAAAATCCGGCACCCATTTCTAATAAAAACGCTCAGCAATCTGGGAATAGAGGGATCATATCTCGACATAATAAAGGCCATATATGAAAGACCTATAGCCAACATCATACTCAATGGGAAAAAATTAAAAGCATTTTCCTTAAGAATAGGAAAAAGACTGGGATGCCCACTTTTGCCACCCTTATTTAACATATTACTGGAAGCCTTAGCCACAGCAATCAGACATGAAGAAAAAACAAAGGGATCCAAATCTGAAAGGAGGAAGTGAAACTGTCATTATTTGCAGATGACATGATAGTGAACAAAGAAAACCCTGAAACTCCATCGAAATCCTACTTGATTTAATAAACAAATTTGGAAAGTAGCAAGATACAAAATTAACATCAAGAAATTGATGGCATTCTATACACCAATGATGAACTCACAGACAATGAAACTAAAAAAACAATTCCATTTACCTTTGTGGCAAGAAAATTAAGACACCTAGGAATAATCTTAACCAAAAAAATACAGGACCTATTTGCAGAAAACTACAGACTCTTGAAAAATAAATAAATAGAGGAAGCTATTAAAAAGTTGAAGCAAATAACTTGTTCATGGATTGAAAGAATCAACATCATAAAATGTCCATAATACTCAAAGCAATTTATAGATTCAATGCAATCCCCATCAAAATACCAATGACATATTTCACAGAACTAGAACAAATACTTCAAAAGTTCATATGGAACCAACAAAAGGCCCTGAATAGCCATAGTAATCTTGAAAAAGCAGAACAAAGTAGGAGGGATCACAATACCAGAGATCAGGTTATACTAGAAAGCCATTGTAATCAAAACAGCCTGGTACGGGCACAAGAACAGGCAGATAGATTGATGGAACAGAACAGAGAACCCAGAAATTGACCCAAGACATTATGCTCAATTAATATTTGACAAAGATGGCAGGAGCATACAATGGAGTATAGCCAGCCTCTTTAATAAATGTTGTTGAGAAAATTGGAAAACTACATGCAAAAAAATAAAATAAAACTAGACCACCAACTTATACCATACACAAGAATAAACTCAAAATAGATAAAAGACTTAAATGTGACTCATTAATGCATAAAAATTCTAGAAGGAACTATAGGCAACAAAATTTCAGGCATCATACGCAGCAGAATTTTCACTGATACAACACCTAAGGTAAGAGAAACAAAGAAAAAAATAAACAAATGAAACTACATCAAACTAAAAAGCTTCTGCACAGCAAAAGAAACAAGCATCAAAATGGAAAGGGAACCCACTATATGGGAGAGTATATTTGCCAACGATTCATCAGACAAGGGGTTAATTTCCAAACTATACAGAGTGCTCATACAACTCAACAAAAGGAAGACTAAGAACCCAATTAAAAAATGGACAGAAGACCTAAATAGACATCTCTCCAAAGAGAACATACAAATGGCCAAGAGACATGTGAAGAAATGCTCTACATCTCTAATCTTCAGAGATGCAAATTAAAACCTCTATGAGGTATGACCTCACACTTGCCAGAATGGCTGCCATCATCAACAAATCATCAAACAGTAAGTACTGGCTAGGGTGTGGAGGAAAGGAGACTCCAGTACACTGCTGGTGGGAATGCAGACTGGTGTAGCCACTACAGAAAACAATGTGGTATTTCCTCAAAGAATTAAAAATTGATCTGCCATTTGACCCAGTGATCCCACTGCTGGGAATATACCCTGAGAAGTCTGAAACACCAATCAGAACGAATATATGTGCCCCTATGTTCATAGTGGCACTATTTACAATTGCTAAGATCTGGAAACAGCCCAAGTGTCCATCTGTAGATGAATGGATATAAAGGCTGTGGTTCATGTATACAATGTGTCTGTAAAATAGAAAGATCTCTTATCCTTTGAGACAGCATGGAGGGACCTGGAGAGCATTATGCTAAGCAAAATAAGCCAATCAGAAAAGACAAATACCACATCATCTCACTTATTTTTGGAATATAATGAACAAAATAAGCTGATGAACAAAATAGACTCAAAGACATATAGTTCAGACTGACAAACTTTAGAGGAGGGGGACGGGAGAGATGGATGAGATAAACCAAAGAACTTATATGCATGCATGCATAACCAATGGACATAGACAACAATGCTGGAGGTGGGGCAGACAGGCAGGATGGGGAGGAGGGTGTCTAGGATGGAAGACAGAGAAACATCTTTAACAAAAATATATTAATAAAAGTTGAAACAAAAAAACACCACCAACAAAAAACAAACAAACACATGATCCTATAAATAGATGCGGAAAAGGATTTGACAAAATCTAGCAGCATCTGTGATAAAAACTCTCAGAAACGTGGAAATAGAGGAACCATATCACAATAAAGGTCATATATGACAAACCTGTAGTCAACATCATACTCAATGGCCAAAAAATAAAAGCATTCCCTTTATCAGGAAGTAGACAGGATGTCCACTTTCACCACTCTTATTCAACATAGTATGGTATAAGTTCTAGCCACAGCAATCAGACAAGTAGAAAAAATAAAAGGCATCCAAATTAGAAAGGAGGAAGTAAAACTGTCATTTTTTTGTAGATGAAATGATACTGTACATAGAAAACCTAAGGAATCCACCAAAAAAAGTACGAGATATAATAAACAAATTTAGCAAAGTAGCAGGACACAAAA
The DNA here is from genome assembly GCF_014108415.1 of Molossus molossus. Lineage (NCBI taxonomy): Eukaryota > Metazoa > Chordata > Mammalia > Chiroptera > Molossidae > Molossus > Molossus molossus. The sequence continues at coordinate 68,072,935 of NW_023425401.1, forward strand.
TTAATATTCAGAAATCTCTGGCATTTTCAGATGCCAACAACAGATTATCAGAAAGAGAAACTAAGAAAACAATCCCATTTTCTGTTGCAACAACAATAACAACAAAATAAAGTATTTAGAAATAAATTTAACCAAAGAGGTAAAAGACCTGTGCTTGGATAACTATAGGACATTGAAGAAAGAAACTGAAGAAGGTACAAATAAGCAGAAGTATATATATACCGTGATTATGGAATGGAAGAATTAATATCATTTAAATGTCCATAATACCCAAATCAATCTATATTCAGTGCAATTCCTATTAAAATTGCATATTTCACAGATCTAGCACACATATTCCAAAAATTTACATGAAACCAAGAAAGACCCTGAATAATTTCAGCAATATTGAGAAAGAACAAAGTTGAAGGTATCACAATACCTGATATCAAACTACACTACAATGCCAGTGTAATCAACACGGCCTGGTACTGGTATAAGAATAGACATATAGTCCAATGAAACAGAACAGAGAGCCCATAAATCAATTCACTTCTCTATGGTCAACTATGGTCCATTAATATTTGAGAAAGGAGGCAAAAGCATAAAATGGAGTAAAGTCAGCCTTTCCAAGCCTTTTCAATAAATGGTGTCAGGAAAATTAGACAGGTACCTGCCAAAAAAAAAAAAAAAGCAACTAGACCAGCAACTTACACCATACACAAGAATAAACTCAAAATAGATAAAAGACTTAATTTTAAGTTGTTAAACCATAAAAATCCTAGAAGGAAATATAAGTAGTAAAATCTCAGATATCTCTTATAGCAATATTTTTGTTTACATATCTTTCAGGGCAAGGAAAACAAACAAAAACATAGAAAAATGGGACTACATCAAACTAAAAAGCTTATACACAGCAAAAGAAGCCATCAACAAAATGAAAAGGGAAGCCACTGTATGGGATAACATATTCACCAGTGATATATCTCATAAGGAGTTAGCTTCCAAAATATACAAAGAGCTTATATAATTCAACACCAGGAAGACAAAATCCAATAAAAAATGGGTAAAGGACCTGAATGGACACTTCTCCAAAGAGGTCATACAGTTGGCCAATAGACATGAAAAAATGCTCACCACCACTAATCATCACAGATGTGTAAAATAAAATCACAATGAAATATCCCCTCACACCTGCCAGAAGGGCTACCATTAATAAATCAATAAACAAAAAAATGTTGGCAAGATGTGGAGAAAAGGGAACCCTGGTGGACTGTTGGTGGGAATGCAGACTAGTGCAGCCACTGTGAAAAACTGTATGGAGTTTCCTCAAAACATTAAAAATGGAAAAACAATTTGACCCCATTATTTCACTTCTGAGAACATATCTTAAGAATCTTGAAATACCAATTCAAAAGAATAAATGTGACTGTGTTCATAGCAGCGTTATTTACAATAGCCAAGATCTTGAAACATCTCAAGTGCTCATCGGTAGATTAATGAAAAAAAAAAAAAAAAAAAAAAGGCTGTGGTACATTTACACAGTGTAATTGTATGCAGCCATAAGAAAGAATGAAATCTTACCTTTTGAGACAGCATAGATGAACCCGAAGATTATTATGCTAAGTGAAATAAGACAGTCAGAGAAAGACAAATATCATATGATCTCACTTATACCTGGAATCTAAATAACAAAATAAACTGACAAACAAAATAGAAACAGTGTCATGGATATTTGGAACAAACTGACAAAATGTCGTGGGAGGGGGTGGAGACTAGATGAAAGAAGGTGAAGTGATTAGCCAAATAACATATATGTATATCTCATGAACACAGACTGCAGGTGGTAATAGCCACAAGGAGGGGGTGTAGGGGTGGGTAGAGGTGGGCAGAAATGGGGGTATGTGGACATTTGTAATAGTGTCAAAGTTCAAAAATATATTATGAAAAATACCCGTTGACCTAGGTTGTGTTGCATGGTCACTATCATTCTTTAAAAACTATAGTCATACATGCTGTGTGCTTCTTTATCACCATTTCATAGTGCTATAGTAAGTGATTTGAGTATACCATTAAATTATTAAATTTAATAAAGTTAAAAACTAATTGCTTAAGATATTGTATTTATTGATTAAAAAAGTAGAAATAGCATCTTCATCATTACTTTGATTCTTTAATTACTAAAGCACTTTGATATAAACTCACTCTCATAGCACCTCAGGGACATAAGTAGAATATATATTGTTAGCTCCACCCTACAGAAGAATAAATCTTGCTAGCATCTAATTCAAGGTCACATTGCAAAGTAAAATGACAACCTGGATCAAATATATTAGTACTCCCTCCTTGACCAATTCATCTTCAATTTGTTAATGCTTGCACAATTTTCAGCAAAGATAATGCTGTACATTAGCCATTCATGTGAAAACAAGTTGATGTTTCTCAGAGATGAGTTTACGTGATTATAAAAATTACCTTACTATTAACTCTAAAGAAAAACTAAGGAGGTAGAAATATATCACTAGGCTTTATATATACAGTTTCATAACTTATCCATCTCTATTTGGTCGTGACTAATAATAATCTTTTGATGAATAATATGTCTATATCTGCAGTCATTACACCATGTGCTCACATTTCCTACTCATGGTTCTGGAAAAGACTACTGAGTAGAGAAAAAACCCACACTGAGCAGGCATTAATTTTAGACATTTTGTGCTAACACATCATCTAATTTCTCCCAGAGAATTCAGGGTCACCAATATGGTATGGCATGTTCCAATTTCCCTAATTTGTCTATCTCTATCCACTTGTAAAACAAAAACAAAAGCAAACCAAAAAAGTAGCCTCACCCTTATGGAACACTTCCCTGTATTCACTGTATTCACTTGAGTATTGTTAACTTGGGAAGCACCATGCCACTGTTCCAACAATGTTATAGAATATAAATCTCCAGGTCCTATTTCTGACCTATTGTCTCAAAAATATCTGGTGAGTAAAGTATGATAATGTGCATTTTTATGTTTTCCAGGTGATTATGCACACTTTAGTTGGAGAATTTCTGGCTGAGGACATGAAACCCCATTTGAAACTTCCTCAGCCAAAATGTCTTACTCTTAATGACATTCACTTTTAGATTTAAGAAAGGCCAGGAAGACAGGAGCAGGGAGGAATGTGTCAATAGGGATAAGGGAGGAACATCTGTAATATGTTCAACAATAAAGATAAGTTTAAAAATAAAAAAAAAATAAAAAAAGGAAAAGGCCAGAAGAAGAATATTCTACAGAAATGAAGAATAGTGGGAAAAAAAATAAAAGAAGAAGAAGCAGCAACAAACAAACTCTCTTGGGAGAAAGTGAAAGAAAAAAAGAGATAGAAATCCAATGATATGCAGAGTAAAACACAATTAAAAGTATAGAAATGTACATAGTAACCAGATAGGTTAAAGACATGAGATGCATATAAATATATGTCATGTAGCCAAAAATCATCTCTTTGGTCTGACTTCTTTTAAAAGCAACATTAGTAATTCTGAAACAATTCTTCTAGCTAATTTGAGTGTTTTTTGACAACTGCTTTTTTTCACAAGAAGTCATTTAGTTATGGTTTACTGTTGTTGCTGTTATAACAAAAGCACCTATTGGAAAATAAAAAACAGAATGACAATCTATTAAAAAATAAGTTTCATGATTAGGTAGATCCTTGTGTTAACATCTGTTACAAAGGGAGATGAAGATACTTTCGTCAAAAGATACTTGCCAGTTTGAATTTTAGAATCCTGAAACTGAAAAGCACGTAAGAGATTCTCTCTCTGCCCCTTTTTGGGACAATGAAACCCAAAGATGTAAATGTAGCTGAATATGACAAACTTGCTTATCTGAGGAAGTTTAAAGCTTGGATTTCCTGACTCATAGTCTGGAGGTTTTTTTCCTCTTCATTACAATGCCTCCGCTCTGCAGGTTTCTAGCTGAAAAGGTAGTTGGTTGTATTAGTTGTAAATATGCAATCTATATGTAAAAGTAGAAGAAGGCAGTTTTGTAGTGTGAGCAGAATTATGAGGAAACAGCAATCGTGTTCTCGGTGGAGAGGTAGTAGAATCACATAGCTGAGGATGCAATCAATGGCTGATGCAGAACTTCTCTCGGTTGGAATCCTATCTTTGTTGGATCCAAGCTGTCTTACTTTGGATGAGTTATTTAAATATTCTCTGCCACAGTTTTCTCACCTGTGAAATGGTGGCTCTGGTACAATTTCTAAAAGGTGGAAGCAAAACTCTACCTCATAGAGTTCTTATAAGGTGAAAAGCATTTAGAACAGTACCCAGCAAATAATACCTTTCTAGGAGTTTGTTAAATGTGTTTTAAAGCAATCACCTTGTTGGTAGTTTCTCTCAGCCACTATTTCACTGAAAGGACTGTTTCCAAGTCTGGTTCTCACTTTTTCTAAGTATTTTTTTCTAGCAATTCATAAATATTATTTCATTGGCTTCACTTCTTATTTTAAATCTATTTTAGATTGTCAAATATAACTTGCTTTTAAAGATTTTCATTAGTAAGACACATACTTTGTGACTTGTTTGAATTTGGGTTTAAATAATATTTCCTGCAGATTTTTTTTCCATGTCTCCATTTACAGTTCTAATGCAAATTGTATTTCCTCCACCCTTACAAATATGTAAGAGCAGAGAGGATTGCACTAAACAAAACAAGCCAACTTTTATTAGCTTGTGGCCCATCTTCTCAAAGATAAAACATATTAGACTCTCTAGGCTATTCCTAAATTTAATTCAGTTGTACCTGGGAAATCTCAGACAGTTCCCATGTACATATAAACTGCCTGGTCAGCTTCACTTCCTACAAGGCTTCTCTCAGGTTATTCCAAAGCTCCAAATGGGGATCCATCATATTACCACTGCTTCCAGGGATCATCCAGAATTGCCAAAATCTGGTAAGGGTCCTGTCTTTCATAGCTCCCAAAACTGTTGACTGTTTTTATGCAGCACCTATAATGCTGTTTTCAATTTATAATTGGAGAAAATGGGCCTGTCTCTTATATAGTATCACAATTTTTTACTTAGGAACCTTACACAGAAGCCTAGGTGTAAAGATTTATTTCATTTCTGCCTGTAGCTGTTTTTCTCTACTAATCTAGATAAGTCCTTCTTTTTTTTATTTTTTTATTTTCCTTCATCATTGAAAGTGTTAGAGATGAACTTCCCTTTTCCCACCATTGACTCTCTCCTCCCCATTCCTGGCCCGGCCCCCATCCCCACCTTCAGTGTACTGTTGTCTGTGTCCATTAGTTATGCATATATGCATATAAGTTTTTTGGCTTGTTTCTTCCCCCACACACCACCCCCATTCCTCTGAGATTTGTCAGTTTGTTCCCTACTTTCATGTCTCTGGATACATTTTGTTCATTAGCTTATTATGTTTATTAGATTCCACAAATAACTGAGATCATGTGATACATTTCTCTGGCTGGCTTATTTCACTTGGCATAATACTCTCCAGGTCCCTCCATGCCATCTTAAAGAGTGAGAGATCTTTTTTTTATAAACAGCTGCATAGTATTCCATTCTATAAATGTACCACTGCTTTTTTATACACTCACCTACCAATGGACACTTTGGCTGTTTCCAGATCTTAGCTATTGTAAATAACTCTGTTATGAACATAGGGGTGCATAAATTCTTTCTGATTGGTATTTTAGGCTTCTTCAAATATATTCTTAGAAGGATCACTGGGTCAAATGGCAGTTCCGTTTTTAACTTTCTGAGGAAACACCATAGTGTTTTCCACAGTGGCTGCACCAGTCTGCATTCCCACCAGCAGTGTACTAGTTTTCCCTTTTTTTCACATTCTCACCAGCACTTGTTGTTTGATGATTTTTTGATAGTAATTATTCTGGCATAGTCTTTTTAACTTGCAACTTTCTGCTAATTAATGACACTGAGCATTTTTTCATTTCTCTTGCCACTTGTATGTCCTCTATGGAGAAGTGTCTATTCAGATCTTTTACTCATTTTTTTAAAAAATATTATTTTATTTATTTTTTATAGAGAGAGAAAGGGAGAGAGAGATAAAAACATCAATGTGAGAGAGAAACATCAATCGGCCTCCTTTTGCACACCACCAATCAGGAATCAAGCCCACAACCCAAGCATGTGTCCTGCCTGGGAATCAGACTGGGACCTCTCAGTCCATGGAACAATTCTCAGTTCACTAAACCACACCAGCCAGGCATCTCTGCCCATTTTTTGTTAAATCATTTTTCTTCCTTTTGTTGAGTTGTATGAATACTTTATATATCTTGAAAATTAACCCATTATCTAATGTACCATTGGCAAATATGTTCTCCCACACAATGAGTTCCCTTTTCATTTTGATGCTGGATTCTTTTGCTGTACAGAAGCTTTTTAGTTTGATGTAATCCCATTTATTAATTTCTTTTCTTTGTTTCTCTTGCCCTAGGTAATGTATCATTGAAAATTCCACTACATATGATGTCTGAGATTTTTCTGCCTATCTTTTCTTCTAGTATTTTTATAATTTCATGACTTACATTTAAGTATTTTATCCATTTTGAATTTATTCTTGTGTATGGTGTAAAATGTTGATCTAGTTTCATTTGTTTTAATGTTTCTGTTCGATTTTCTCAACACTATTTACTGAAGAGACTGTCTTTACTCCATTGTGTGTTCTTGCCTTCTTTGTCAAATATTAATTGAGCATAATGGATTGGGTCAATTTCTGGATTCTTTGTTCTGTTCCATTGATCTACATGTGTATTCTTGTGCCAGTAGTAGACTGTTTCAATTACAATGTCTTTGTAATATAGCCTTATATCTGATATTGTGATCCCTTCAACTTTGTCCCTTCTTTTTCATGATTGTTGTTGGTATTCAGGTTTTCTTTTTTATATATTCCATATAAACTTTTGGAATATTTGTTATAGATCTGTGAACTATGCCATTGGTATTTTAATAGGGATTACATTGAATCTATAGATTGTTTGGGGTAGTATGGACATTTTAATGATATTGATTCTTCCAATACATGAATATGTTATATGCTTTCACTTTCTAATATCTTCCTTTATTTCTCCAATGTCCTGCAATTTTCAGAGAATAAATCTTTTACCTCCTTTTCAAAGTTTATTCCTAGATATCTTAATTTTTTGTTGTTGCAATGGAAAATGCAACTGTTGCCCAGCTGGTGTGGTTCAGTACTTTGAGTGTCATCCCATGGACTGAGAGGTCCCAGTTCCATTCCCTGTCAAAACACATGCCTAGGTTGAAGACTCGATCCCCAGTAGGAATCATGCAGGAGGCAGCCAATCGATGTATTTCTCTCACATTGACATTTCTATCTCTCTCTCCCTTTATGTTTCTCTAAAAAATCAATTAAAAAAACATATAAAAAAGAAAAGAAATGTGATTGTGTTCTTTGTTTCTCTTTCTGAGTGCACATTATTGGTGTATAAAAATGCCATCGATTTATCGATGCTAGTTTTGTATCCTGCCACTTTGCTGAATTCATTTATTAAATCTGGTAGTTTTTTGGTAGAGTCTTTATGGTTTTCTATGTACAATATTATGTCAACTGTGAATGATGATAGTTTCACTTCCTCCTTTCCAATTTGGATGACTTCTATTATGTCTTCTTGTCTAGATGCTGTGTCTAAGACTTCCCGTACTATGTTTAATAAGAGTAGTGAGAGTGACCATCTCTGTGTTGTTCCTGTGTCTAAGAAAAGTGCTTTTAGTTTCTGCCCATTGAGTATGATGTTGGCTATAGGTTTGTTATATATGGCCTTTATTATGTTGTGGTATGATTCCTCTAGTCACACTTTGCTGAGAGTTTTTATCACAAATGGGTGCTGGATTTTGTTGAATGCTTTTTCTTCATCTATTGGTACAATCATAGGATTTTTATCTTTCATTTTATTTATGTGGTGTATCACATTTATTAATTTGCAAATATTTTACCAGCCTTGTATCCTTGGGATAAATCCCAATTGTTCATGGTAAATTATTTTTTGTTATACTGCTGGATACAATTTACTAACGTTTTGTTTAAGATTTTGGTGTCTATATTCATCAGGGATATTGGCCTATAACACTCTTTCTTTATAGTGTCTTTATATGGGCTTAAATTTAAGATTATGCTAACTAACCTCATAATAAGAGCTTGGAAGTTTCCCATTGTCTTGAATTTTTTGAAATACTTTGAGGAGAATAGGTGTTAATTCTTCTTTGAATGTTTGCTAAAACTCCCCTATGAAACAGTACTGACGAAGGCCTTTGTTTGCTGGGAGTTTATTGATTACAGCTTCAATTTCCTTAGTTGTTACTGGTCTGTTCAGGTTTTCTGAATCTTCTTGTTTGAGTTTTTGAAGATTGTATGATTTTAGGAATGTGTCCATTTCACCTAGGTTGTCCAATTTGTTGGCGTATAATTGTTCATGGTATTTTCTTATAATCCTTTGTATTCCTGTAGTGTCAGTTGTTACTTCACATCTTTTTTTCTGATTTTATTTATTTGGGTCCTTTCTTTTCAGGACTGCTTTTGCATGTTTCATAGATTTTGTGCTTTTGTGTGTTAATTTTCATTTTTTGTTTCCAGGAAGTACTTTCTTTTTTGAGCTCTTTGGTAATCCATTCATTGTTTAATAATATGCTATTTAGACTTCATGTGTTGAATGTTTTTGAATGTTTTCATTGTAATTTATTTCTAGTTTCATGGCATTGTGATCCCAAAAATTATTGATAGAATTTCAAGCTTCTTGACCCTGTAGAAACTTATTTTTTTATGCTAACATATGGTCTATCTTTGAGAATGTCCAGTGTACACTTGAGAAAAAATATATATTCTACAGCTTTTGGGGTGAAATGTTCTGTATCTATCAATTAAATCCATCTGATCTAGTGTTCAATTAGAGACTCTGTTTTCTTATTAATTTTTTTTGTCTAGAAGATCTAGCCAGTGCTACTAGGATTGTATTGCTATTGATCTCTCCTTTAAAGTCCTCCAGAAAATTTTTATATATTTGGGTGCTTCTATATTGCATGCCTATATGTTTTCCGGTGTGATTTTCTCTTGTTAGATTGATCCTTTTAATATTATGTAGTATCTTTCTTTGTCTCTTGATATGGCCTTCATTTTGAAGTCTATTTTATCAGACATGAGTATTGCTACACCGGCTTTTTTATATTTCTCTTTGCATGGAAAGTGTTTTTTCATTCCTTCACTTTCATCCTGTGTAATTTTTTTTTTGTCAGTCTCCTGTAGACAGCATATTTATGGATCACAATTTCTTATCCATTCAGCTATCCTATGTATGTTGATTGGAACATTTAAGTCACTTACTTATTTATTGTCATTTTTAATTTATTATGCCTATATTTCTCTCTATTTTTTTTTTTCTTCTTATGGCTGTCCTATGAACATTTCTTATAATGCTGGTTTGGGAGTAATAAGTCTCTTTAGTCATTTTTGTCTCTGAAGCTCTTTATTTTACCTTCTATTTTCAATGGTAGTCTTGCTGGATAGAGTAGTCCAGGTTTTAGATTCTTGTTTTTCATTACCAAGAATACTTCATGCCATTCCTTTTTGACCTGTAGTGTTTCTGTTGAGAAATTAGCCAACACCTTTATGGGAGCTTTGTTTTAGGTAGTATGTTGCTTTTCCCTTGCTGCCTTTAAGATTCTTTTTTGTCTTTAATGTTTGGCATTTTAATTTTTATGTGTGAGCATCTTTGGATTCTTCTTGCTTGGATTCTCTGTGCTTCCGGAACTTGTATGACTTTCTTTTTCACCAAGTTTTGGAAGTTTTCTGCCACTATTTGTTCAAACAGGTTCTCTGACTCTTGCTCACTTTCTTCTTCTTCTGTTACTCCTATGATGTGGATGTTGTTACATTTTATATTGTCCCACAGCTCCCTTAAACTTTTCTCCTGTTTTTTTTTTTTTTTTCTTTATTGTTTTCCAATTGAGTAATTTTTTATACCTTGTCTTGTAATTTGCTGATCCAATCCTCTCTTTCCTCTAATTTATTGTTTATTCCTTACAGTGTATTGTTTATTTCTGCTGTGCTATTCTTCATTTCTGATTGGTTGTCTTTCATTGTTTTAAAATATTTTCTCCTGCTGTTGAACATCCTTATAATCATCACTCTGAACTCTATGTCTGATAAATTGTTTATCTGCACTTTGTTTAGCTCTTATTCTGAAGGATTCTCTTAATCTTTCATTTGGGGCTTGTTTCTTTGTTTCCCCATTCTGGCTACCTATTTGAGTTTGTTTCTATGTTTTATGCAGATCTGCTATGATTCCCAGTCTAGGTTAGGTGGTCTTACTTAGTAGATGACCTGTGGGACCCAGTGGCATAGTCTCCTTGATCAACAGACCTAGGTGTTGGAATAATATCTTTTGTGTGCTTTGTGTGGTCCTTGCTGTTGTAATGGAATTTTTATTGTTACTGGCCCATTCATGCATGGGTTCAACCCTCAGGCTGTCTTACAGTGATTCTCAACCCCCAGAACTGTGTACAGGCTGCTGTGCAGTTGCTTATCACGTGAAGTGTAATTCTTCTCAGCAGGGTTTGGAGCCTGCCAAAATGTCCCAGTGGATAGCTATGCATTGCTTGTGGTTCCCTCTGCTGGGGCTGAATATGTATGGAAAGGACCGAGCTGAACTCCTGGGTCTGCTTTTAAAAACCCCAGCCAGAGGCACATGAGAGGCAAAGGCTCAAAATACCCAGAAATTCACCTCTGCCTGTAGGCTGACTGTTAGTCTTAGTCACTTAATGATCCTCATGCTGTAGTCCTCTGACAGGCATAAACTTTACTCAGCAGATGGGGCAAGAAAATGTCCAGTGGGTGGGAAAATTGCTTCCCCTAAGGTTATAGCCACTTCGGTTGGAAATCTTTGCCTGAGAAATATGGCTTCTGCAGCATGGGCTTATGACTCAGCACAGGGATCCAGGTAGAAGCCTTCCCAACTACTTCCCAGAGCCGTGAACCCCAGAGTCTCCTCATGCAGCTCTAATCCACTTTGCCCTCCCTCTGCTAAGCCCAAAGTGGGTGGCTACAAACAAAATTTAGTGCATCGAGCCTTCAAGACTGTTTGTGTTTATAGCCATCTCTTCCTACTGGGCAGAACCTCTGGTGTTTTTCATGGCTAGGTGTTATGTGGACATCTTTCCTGGGTTTGTTACTCTGAGTTGCGGAGCCCAGCTTGGGATTTAGGCCCCAGACATCTAAAGAGGAAACCTCTTGCCCTGGCCGGTTTGGCTCAGCGGTTAGAGCGTTGGCCTGCGGTCCGGAGAGACCCGGGTTCGGTTCCCGCTAAGGGCACGTACTTCGGTTGCAGTTTGTCCCCGGCCCTGGTTGGTCGTGCGGGTGGCAGCCACTCGATGTGTCCCTTCACGTCGATGTTTCTCACTCTCTCTCCCTTCCTCTCTCTCCCTCCCACTCTATCTGTACAAAAAATGGAAAAATATCCTCAGGTGAGGATAAAAAAAAAAAAAAAAAAAAAGTAAAGGGGAAACCTCTTGCTGCTGAGATATTCCTCCAGAACTTCAAGTGCTACCTGTGGGATCTCAGCTAGCACTTCCATGCCTCTATACTTTCTAGGAATCTTGATGTGGGCTCCTCTTTACATCCCTGGTTATAAGAGTTTTCTCTAGCTAGTTTTCAGTTGGTTATTTAGAAGCCTTTTCTATATTTTAGCTATAATTCCAACTTAGTCCTTGGAGAAGGTCTGTGTAGTATCTATTCAACCTGCTGCCATTTTGAAATCCAATCTGCTGACATGTGAAGGGTTCAGCTTTTCCCACTTTAATTCCCCTAGGAACCTACTCTTTCTTTTGGAAAACAACAAAAAAGAAGCTTCTAGCAATTTCATTTTTAGAGGCCAGTACATGCATTTATCAAATTACTCCCTGGTAATTATAAGTCACAGCTAAAGACAGAGAGAAGCACCTATCTGCACTCTCACCATGCCTGGGTTTCATCTAATTTTCCCTTATTTTCTTTCATCTAAAAGGTGATTTTTACAGTGATTTCTTTTAATTAAATTTCAAGTTCTGGGCTTACTATATACTTTGAAAATCAGTTTTCCAGATGATGAATGTATCTAGTCAGAATTATAACTGGGGACTTGTTCAATATAAAATGGATTAAGATTACATTTTCTGTTTTATAAAATGCTTAAAGTCCAAAGATAAAAGATGTTTACTGTCACCCAATGTCTGGTTGCAGGAGTAAACTGGGGTGGCCCTAGGTACTAGGGTGAAAACTGGCTCTCTTAGGAAACGAAAGACATGCTTATCCCACTTCTCTGTACCTTTTGGCATTTGATTTGCTAGAACACTGATGGAGCCATCTAACATTTGCTGTTTATTCCCCTTTCAAGGAGTCAAAAGGCTATCCTACCTACAAGGCAGTGTTCAGCTTGGAGAAAACTCTTTTGAGTCCTCTGCCAAGGCTGCTTTCATATAGTGGCTAATTAAATGATTAAATAAATCCAATTAACTGGCATTTTTTATGTCAGTCATATTTTATTACTCCAAGTCCAAAAAGAAGAGACTATATCGCTTTTTCCATGTTTCAATCTGTAATTTCATGGAAACATAGGCCACTCTATAATCTTATGGAGACTAGAAAATTCACTATTTAAGTCAATAAAGGTTAATTGATTTCAGAATTGTAAACCCCATAATATTTGGCATAATAATAGCTACTAAATGTATCATGCATACCATATCAAGCTATTTCATGTAGTTGCCAATTTCATCATGTATAGGGTATGATTACTCAAAAGAAAAACTAGCTTAATCTTGAGAAATATTCTATCTGTGGACAATTTTACTTATAATCTTTGGGGAATAAATCAATTGACCATGAAACACAAAAATTTGTTTTTGAGATCAATGGTGAGTAGGCTCCCTGGTTCCATTTAGAAGGGTTTGATGATTGTCTTCAAAGTATTTGGAAGCTTTAGCACAATAAACACTTTGAAGCACAATGCTTTGTCATCCTCCTGCCTTAGGCCTACTGTTTCTGGCATAAATTAGCAGTGTTCAGTTTTCTTTGTTTTTCTTTTTTTCTTTCTTTCACAATAGAAGAGTTTCCCCATAATAACTGCCTTTATCCCATGTGAGTACTAAGCCTTTCAAATGGCCTAGGCTGTTATACTGAACTGTGTTGGGACAACCTCATTAATGAAAGACATATTATTTGGGGTCTTTGTTGCCACATTATAGTATTTGTCTTAGAGTACTGTGTCCCCCCACATGACAGTGATGCAGGCACTTCTACCACTATGCCAGTAGGAATTACAGCAACAAACTAACTCTTATCCTGGGTGGCTTTTTCAATGCTCTTTTCTGACAGTGACTGGCCCTTCTCTCAACATTTCCTCTGACTTCTTCCAGAGCAAAAATCAGTTTTAAAAAGATTCATCATTTTTACTTAGTTGGTCTAATATTTTCCAGAATCACTTTCAGATTTTAACGGCCAAGTTTTCTGCAAGAAAAGTATTTTCCTGTTGTTCCTCCAGTGAATCAAAGTTATGGTGGAACTCCTAGGATTACAGGCTCTTCTTGAAATTGGGCATAATCAAGAGGAGCAGATTGTCTATTTTTAAGAAGTCTTGAAACAGCTCTTGGTTTTTTGCCAGTAGATAAACAATTTGCCTTCCTTATTTTAATTATTGTCAGCGCTAATTAGATGACATGTAAAGCCTAAAAAGGAATAATGAAGAATTGTTATTGAATCCTGCTTTTTCATGGACCAAAGACTCAAAACTGGATGGATGCAAAAACACCAGAATTCTTTAAAAGGAGCTGGTACTTGATCTATGCAAGGAGGAATTTTTACATTTCTCTGGTTCTTTTGCTTGGACATATCCTCAGACAACTATCTTCTGGGTAAGGATTAAACCTCTATATAAACTGGATTTAGATTTCCCTTTAAATAATGACATATTCTCTCTATATATCATATATGTTAAGTATGTAATATATATATATAACATATACATATTATATATTATATATATACGTACATTTTTCTATACCTGCTCTCAACTGTTTTCTTTGTCATTTTTGCCTTAATTATAATAACATCCATTAAAATGTCATAATAATATTCATTTGTGATTCAGTGGAATTTTTACTTAGTTCCTAAAATGCCTTCATTATTAAACTTGGTAGGAAATGAAGGTTAATACATGTGCTCATACAACACACACACACACACACACACAAAATCAGAGGGCCCACAAAGTAAAATCTTTTAGACAAAAGGTTTTCTCTAGCAAAATATAAGAACATAAAAATAAAACAAATTAATAAATATTAAGCAAAAGTATAATCAAACCGACCAGGGCAATAATTCCATTTATTTTATTATTATTATTTTTTAATTTGGAACTTTCCTACCTAAAACAAATAAAAAGGGTTCAGTATGAATTTGCATGAATTTGGCATTTCACTTGGAGATAGTACAAGTGAACTATCTGGTGAGTATAAACTTAAAAAGTTAGCAATATCTGCCCTGGCCAGTTTGGCTCAGCGGTTGGAGCGTCAGCCTATGGCCGAGAGAGACCTGGGTTCGGTTCCCGCTAAGGGCATGTACTTTGGTTGCAGTTTGTCTCCAGCCCTGGTTGGGTCATGTGGATGGCAGCCACTTCATGTGTCCCTTTCACATTGATGTTTCTCTCTCTCTCTCTCTCTCCCTCCCACTCTGAACAAAAAATGGAAAAATGTCCTCGGGTGAGGATTAAAAAAGAAATTTAAAAAAGTTAGTAATGTCTTCAATGCTTAGCTCCCCCCATCCTTCTTTTTTTTTTTTTCTAGTACAAAAAAAAAATTAACAAAAAATGGAAGTATGAAATAGCCAAAAAGAAAATTAATACATGTGCTAATATAGATTTTAATATTGATCTGTCTTGAAATCCTAGTTCCAATGAAGTTATTTTATGCCTCAGATTCATTAGTAAAAGCAAGGATCACAATATGTACTGTTCAGGTTAGTTAAACAATATATGAAAGCAAAAAAACAAACAAACAAAACTGGGTACATGCTTGGTTCATATGAGCATTTATAAAATTTAGTTTCTCAGGAAAAACCGCTGGAATAGGCACAGATCCAAGAGAAAAAAACATATAGAAGAAAATGTTTACCAATCAATTCATTCTTGTCTGTACTTCTTCAATTTCAAATTGGTCCTATTGTCCCCAGTCCTTCTTTTTCTATATATCTAGTTTTCTAGCTTTAGTTGCTCTGTTGTGTAATTCCAGATTTCTAGCTAGAAAGGAAATGAGGATGAATTAGGAGAAGGAAGGAAGAAGGAGGGAGATAGTGAAGGAGAGAAGAAAGTGGGAGGGAGAGAAGAAGAAAGTGTCTTTTAATTTCATGTTACTTGCCAATACAATTTGAGAAATGGGAAATTAACAAAATGAATATAAATGTTGCTGGTACAGGCATCTGCAGCCTATATAAATCTCTGCACAGCAATACATATTATTTTTCTATCTAAGCTTTTATTCCAGTGTTTGTCCTTTCTCTCCCATTCAATCTATTTCTCATACTCTTTCCATATAATTACAGTGGAAACAAAATTATTACCCCAAAAAAGATGTGCAAAGTTGATCTTGGAAAACCAATAAGACATAAAATAAAAATAAATCTCAAACAGTTCTTTTTATTTAACATAAGGCCAAAGAAGCTATCAGGCGTTGCTGAATACTGTCCACTAACTGTACAAAATATTGACTGCATGCCTTGCAAACACCAAAATATCCGCCGGAATGCCATAGAAATAAATAACTTCTGCTATAAACACATGGAAACATATCAAATTGTTATCTCTTTAAACATATTGTAAATAAAAAATTACCAGTACTTCTACACAATAAATATTAAGAAATTATTGACATAGTTGAAATGCACTCATATAAATTAATAACTTTAATTACATTAGCCAAACAGACATCGGTTAAAGAACTGCATGTAGTATGTAAAAAAAATGAACAAAATAAAACAAACACACAAACAACATCAAACACAAAACATAAAAACTTTTAAAACAGGACAGGCTTTAGGTTATCTTGGCTTTCATAATTATATTTTTCTTTTAAAGAAAAATATCAACCCATTGTCAATGCACTGTTTTTCAAAACATTTAAATAGAGGGTAAAACACATTGGAAATTAATACAGAAGAATGATTCACTCTGTGCATAAAAAATAAATAATATAGCTGAGACATATGGTTTGTTTCTGCTCTTGAAGATGTGAACAGCTTCGAAGCATTCATTTTCTCTAATCCGTTCAACGGCTTCTCAGTGACAAAGGGTTTAATTTCAACACATACAATGTCCACCCACAAACCTTCTGGCCACATCTACAAATTTCATCTATTGTGTAGGTTTTCAGGGTCACTAAGTTTTTCTTTACATTGAAAAGGGAAGTTGCCAAAAGGTCCACAGGAAATAATTTTTTCAAGTGAATATGATCATTTGAATCTAAGCTCAATACAACTGAGGCATTTGTATTCTCATTTTTTTAGAGTCACCTCAAGGTCCAATCCCATGAGGGAAAAAAAAAAATTCCTTGCTCTACATAAGAGGAAGATGCAGCTTCTCTCCTTGAAAACAGAGTGTGGAATCAATCTTAAATAAATAAGACATTGATTGGTCTTCAGGGACAAGATAATTCCAGCTCAGTGTGCTGAAACTTGTCTTAGTTTTAGTGAAACAACAAATGTTTCAATACAATCTACAAAATAGTTACCATTCTTAAAAGATATTTGGTGACAAATGCTTTTCAGAGCTCTTAAACTTGGTATGGGTAGATTTTTTAAGAACCTGGAAATTAACTCTAGAGAAAGAGTTGAAAGATGCTAAGATTAGATTAAGGAAATCATACTATGAAGAACACAATATGATAGAATTTAAAAGCTTTTTCTTTTGGCCTCATGCTGCTATATGAAAAGTATGGTTGTTCACAAGGCTGCATATCTTCCAAGATTATTAAAGATAGTAACAATATATAATTCTATTTCAAGGCCATATAAATTTAATAAAATAGATTAAAGTTTATGTGTGATAACCTAATTAATTTAAAATAAATAATCTCATCAAAATATTCTCATGGAATTTCATTTTGCTCTCCTTATAGTTACTGTGGCTACTAATCGAACTCCATCTAACCCCCAATATGTTGAAATCTTAAAGGGCTTAAAAAGATGGCATATATATTTGATATATCATACATGTCAACTGTCTTTGCGACCTGTTGCTTTTTCCCTGGCCTTTGGCCATCTCTGTTATTGCATAATGAATTTGCACTTGGCTTCCCACTCTATTTTTGGTCCAGTACCAAATAAGAAGCAGTTCAAAAGGCCTTCAACATTTTTCATGAAAATTTGTAAACTATGAACATCAACATCTACTCCTCTCCTCAAAATTTTCCTCAACACACCCACCTTCTCCACCCACCTTGTTTCCTGGTGAGTGGTTAAGAGTGAAGAAGTAAGTACCAATTTTGCCTCTTCTCTCTCTCGTAATTAGAATCCACTCTCATGCAGTGCATGTTGTGTTTCCTGCATAATAAATAGTGAATGTCTAGACTGTGGTAAGTATATCTGCCAGGTAATGACATTAAAGTTATTTGCCTACATACAGCCTAGTGTTACCATACACTGATTTAGTACAATAGCTAAACCACCCTTTCTAACATTTGGTTTCTCACTAATATTTTATTTTCTTACAATTATTTTTTTAATCTATGAATTGACATAGGGCTGACATTTCAATATTTTACAAAACATTAATGAATGTAATTTTTCCCAATTATTAGAATTTTTTTAATGTTTGCAAACTTCAAACAAGTCAGTAAAAATAAGGCTCCGTACTTTTAAAAAGCATATAAATGATTAACTTACAGCTGTTCTAGGCAAGATAAATACTGTGAAATAAACTATTAAAATTTAGCTTTAAGCATGTACTTTTATATTTATAAAACAAAGTAGCACCCTCCCCACATTTTGCATCTGAATTAGTACATACCAATTTATACATCAAAAATTTGGGCTGTAAATTAAAATACTAGGAATTTTTACTCCTTCCCCATTCCTGCCTCCTCTTAACTATTCTCTTCCTTAATTATACTCTTAACATCCTCTCCCAAATTATTTATCTTTTAACTGGTGGCAGGTAATATTTCTCACATTCAGGTCTTAAACATTTTTAAAAATTTCACTTAAATCTCTTATTCTGGACTAAAAATTAAAAGTTTTTTTCTGAAAAAGCTTCTGATTTAAGATTGATTCCAATAGATAATAAGCATAAATTTGAAAAGAAAAACAAACAATTAGCCTAGATCTTTAATGAACATGAGCTTCCTGTTTTCCCAGCAGGGAATAATTTGTAGGATAGGAGTGGGGGACAAGGAGAGGAGGGAATTGGATCTCTGTACATTGAAAGAAGGCCTTGTTGAATATTCATTGGAATTTCCAGGATTTTTCTCATCAAAATTTTTAATGTGTTCACCTAGTTCAGATTAAAATCAAAAACTATCACCTCTCCTTCTTAAAAATACTGTGTTATGCACACAAACATTCATTTCTTTTAAAAACATTAAAAAATTACAGCCTGAAGTGCTTAAAATGTGTATGGACATGATGTGATACATGTATATATACACACAGATATGCATATGCAAAAGCGATGTATACATACATATATAAGCATGTAGCATTTGATGAATTTGATTAAACTTGATATCCAACAGTGTACAACTACTGTACATCCGGTATGA
Organism: Molossus molossus; assembly: GCF_014108415.1. Taxonomy (NCBI): domain Eukaryota; kingdom Metazoa; phylum Chordata; class Mammalia; order Chiroptera; family Molossidae; genus Molossus; species Molossus molossus. The sequence continues at coordinate 68,091,743 of NW_023425401.1, forward strand.
AATATCCTGTTTCATAGATATAATAGGAGTCATAACTCAAACTTCTCAGGTCTTTTAAGCCTGAAGACAATCCACCTTACTCAACCTTGGATCCCATCCCTTGACTCATTGATGGTGAATAATACCAACCACAGACTGTTTAAAGGCTCACACAAATGTCTTTGGTGTATGTGTCTATTTTTTAAGGTACAAAATAATAATAATTATTATAATAATAAAAATAGCTATTTTGTGTGCTGTAGCAGTTCTTTTATAGCTCACATTAAGTGCAGCTTTTAACCCTCCCACCCTCACCCAAAGAAAATACTTGTTAAATAAGGATTGGACAGGTCAAACACCATTGTAGTGCAAATAGTAAACGATAAAAATAAAAACTAAAACAAAACAAACAAAAAAAAAAAACAACATTTACAAAATATAGAAATGTTTGGATCCAACATATGGACAAACATATTCCTTTCAAGTATCTCTCCTTGAAGAAAATAAAAATTAATCAGGTTACTTCCAATACAAAAAAAGTCTCTCTTTTTGTTCTCTCTCAGGTAAACAGTTTCAAACCTATTAGGTTGCATAGTTCTAAGATCATAAGCACCTTAAAGAAATATAACTTGATATTCTTTTTTCCTTGATCTTTTACTTTTCTATTCTTGCTCTCAATTTTTTAATGATGACTTTTGTTTTGTTTAGTTGCAGAAAAAGGAAGTGTGATCACCTGCACACTATTGTTCTTTTACCAGTACGTATATGTATATGGGTGTGTAGAAATGCCCGTGTGTGGTGTGTGTATGTGGAGGGGTGTCTGAGTGTGTGGGGTCTGTGGCATGTGTGCATGTATGTGGAGGGGTTCAGTGTGTGTGTATGCACACTGATATACATAGAGAGAGGGTCACGCAGACAAACCTTACGACCTGGGTAACTGGGTGGAAAGTGCCTATAACTGGCCCTTTCATATTCATGGCTTTCTAGATGCTACTTGGGTTGTGCTAGCCCACATTACTGCGGACTACACAAGTTGACTTCATGGCTCACCCTGAAAGGGAACTGAAAAGGACAGGACAATACTCCTATTGGAGCAACTGATATCATCACTTGGATAGCAGAAGAAATGAAGGATAGTCTTCTCCCTTTCCTTCCCAATTCCCATCTCCTTCACTGCTTCATCTCTGAGACCTGGATAGGGAATTTGTCCACATCTTCCTCTATCTGTTTCAGGTTTTGTTTTTAGTTTATTATTATTTTTTTAAATTTCTATTTTTCTGGTTGTTTAACTCAGAAACCTTAAACATTTCTTCATTTTGCCACTGTCCTCTCTGGACAACTCATGTTCCCATTCCCGTTGGGTTGAGCACTCTATGAGCACCCACACTCCTCCACTATCATGTTCTGAATGTCCTTCTTGATGATGTTTTGCCCATCATCATAGTACAACATGGACATGGGTCTCAGCTTGGTGGGCACACAGCACGACTTGAGGTTGGCGAAGGGGCTGTAACCCCGCATGCGGTAGTGGTTGATAACCGTTGAGTGAAAGGACAGCGATGAGCCTGATGTGCCTGCTATATGGCTCGGACACTCCCCCTCGCAGTAGTTGGCATGATAGCCAGACGGAGCAATTATCCAGTCATTCCAGCCAATGTCCTTGAAACTAACAAAGAACTGTTTCTTACAGCAAATATTGACCTTGCCGTCACACTCCAAGCCTCGCCGCCGTCTCCGGTGAGGGTGGTCTTCAGATTGCCGGGCCTGCAGCATAAGGAAAGGTCTATGGGACTGCTCCTTCTCCTCATCTCCTCCCACCCCTCCTTCTCCTCCAGCCTTTTTCTTTCCTTCTCCCTCCTCTTCTTTCTTCTTCTTCTTGCCCAGGAGAACAAGGCTGGCGCCAGTCTCATGGCAGTGCTCACAGGCAATCCGAATGTCAAGGGAGCTCTTGCCCTGGTCCAGCAACCGCTGGATGCTGCTGGAGACAGGAAAGATGTGCCAGGTGCTCTTTCGAGCATCCACTGCCTTTTCCGATATCAACAGTTCACTCCTCTCCTCCATTAAGCCAACAGCCTCGACCTCATCTCCTGTGTCCAAGGTGCCCTGTGGGTGCTTCTGCTGCTGAAAGAGATGGATGGTAACTTTTGTCCTGTTCCTATTGGCCTTGGGGACTTTTAGGAAGAGCCAGATTTCTGCACGCTCCACCACTGACAGGTCACTGCCTTCTTTGGAAATCTCAAAGTGCAACGTCTTCCTGGTAGTGCCTATGAATGAAACAGCACAGGAGAGAGAGGAGAGAGCTGTCAGTTCCTATGTTTGCCACTACTCACTAATTTCTGGCCACCATGGGTTCTCTATTATAGACCCTCTGGAAAAGGGATCAACAAATTATGGCCCACAGGCAAAATAAGACCCACAAGCCATAAGAATAGTTTTGACATTTTTAAATGGTTGAATAAAAATTGTATTTTGTGACACATGAAAATTATATGAAAGTTAAACTTCAGTGCCCATAAATAAAATTTTATTGGACCACAGCTATGCTTATTTCTTTATAGGTTTGTCTACAGCTATTTTTTCATGTTAATATAGAGATTAATAACTACAACACAGACTGGCCCAACACAGACTAGCTAAAATATTCTCTGGCCCTTTACAGGAAAAGTTGGTCAACTTTTGCTCTGGAAAAACCATGGCCTAGATCATGGTCCACATCTGTTGACTAATTGCTTAATCTCAGTTTCATCTTCTATAAAGTAGAAATGACATGACATTTGACCCATTATCTGATAGGTTAAAGACAATCAAATGGAATAACAAATAAAAACACACTGTAAGTTCTAGCAAGCAGTGGCTATATTATCCCCACACAAATATGAAACACCCCCAACACCCACTACTGGCTCCATAAGTCTGTGTGGCATGTAGCCTCCTCCTCCCTAGTCACAACCTGCTTCACTCACCCATCTCTTCTTTCCTGGGTCACAGCATCAGCTGTCTCTTTAATTTGCCTCTCCATCGGGGAATCAAGCCCTTTTGCAATTATTTCTCCATGAAATGAGGAAAGTACTCTTTTCCAAAGGGTGATCTGATCATGTCACTCATTGTTTACAGTCCTTTTCTGAGTTTCTCTTGCCCTCAGTTTCAAACAGAAACTGCCCAGAACTCTGGGATCTGCCTGAACTGCTTCTGCCTTCATCATCAGCTCTCTCCCTATGTCCCACCTCTGTGATCCAGCCACATGATGTTTGTTTGCAGTTGTGAGCATCCCATGCACTCTCTTACCTCCAGGCAGTGACACACCTGCTGTTCTTTCTGCCTAGAATACTGCACCCAACATATGACCCTCAGTGGTTATTCTTCATAAAGTTTTAGATTGCAGATGGGATGACACCCCTTACTCTAGAAGCCTTCTCTAACATCTGTGCCCTCACTCTCTTGCCCAGGTCTAGGATGCCCAGGTCTGAGGTATCATCTATCTTGTGCAGTGTCATAGCCCAGTGTTTAGCAGAGTGTAGGTAATTCCTTGTTTTCTTCTAACAAATAGTGGTATCCTTAGCATTGAGTCATGTTATATTAAGAGATCTACCTCCTACCTCTGAATCCCACATTTTTTTTTCTTTTTCCTTTAATGCTGCTAATAGAGGGAAAATCCCTACATCAGTGGAGTGATTAGATTATGCAATCACTCAGTTTTTGCCTAACTCTGAAATTAGAAAGTCATCTCTGTTCTTCTCTTTTCTCTAGCATCTGTATATTTATTCATGGATGATTATTGTAAGGTGCTGGTGTTCAGACTAGAATTCTTTCATTGATGAAATATTTTTCCTCACTTCCACTTTCACCATTTGGTAGTATATGAAACATGCCCTTTTTTCATGACCACCCTCTTGCATATATCTGCTTATAACTATCTGGCATACATGCATCCCATGTACAAATCTGAGAACAGTTTTAAATAAGTTCATCTTCAAACTTAAAATTCCCTAGGAGGGTCTTCCTGTCTGGATTTCTATAGCTAACGGAAATCCAGCCATACTTATCACTCTCCGCCCTGAGATGTTTACTGTACTATAAATTCTAGGCACAGTTTCAAGTTCTCTGCAGCAGAAGGCAGGCTTTTCTGTGCATTGTGCACTGCAGATTCTGTTCTTAATTTAACACACTCTGCACATGGTGATTATGATAGTGGTAAATTCACTAAGGTCAGGGCCAAGGAAGGCTGCCTATGAAAGGTTCTCTGGCATCTTTGTATAAACTTACTAGGATCCTGGCCTAGATGGTGGTGGTAAGGGGTGTTCCTTTGATTTCATGTCTCTGGTAGAAGTTGACATAAATAATAAAGCTAGGTTTATGATTAGATCACCAGAACGAGGAGCAGTTAGAGAGGGAAGCTGGTTGTTTTTAGGAAGCATAATTACTTTTTTAAAAAGTGAATCCACTCTTCCCCTTTACTAAAAATTGTCTGTTTTGTTTGTTTGTTTATTTGTTTGTTTGTTTGTTTGTTTGTTTAAGAAAGCAAAGAAAAGATTCCAGGAAGAAGAGCTTAGTCATTTAAATTTAAGAAGACAATCAGCAGCTGATTTTATGGTGGTAGGTGGGGCCTTCCAGAGGTAAAGGCTGTCAAAGCCTCCCAAGCCTCTGAAGACCAGCCTGGAGGAGTGTGCAGGCTCCCCACACTGAGGACACAGCATCCTGCCTGTGGATAATGTTAACAAGCTCCCTATTGCTCTCCCTTCTGCATCTAAGCATACCAACTTCTGAAACCCTAAACTGTGTAGGGTGCCACTCTAAAGATAGAGAGATAGTAGCTGCTAAATTAGAGAAGCCAGAGGGCACAAGGTTGTGTTTTGTTTTTCTTTTCTGTGTGTGTGTATGTGTGTGTGTGTGTGTGTGTGTGTGCTTCTAGTAAGGAGTGTGAAACAGAAGAATCTGACCTGTCCCCAGGATGGGAGATCTCGGTTTCATGTAACTCATTCCCACAGGGTCTGCTCTGATCTAACCAATGCTTGACAGGATGGGCTTAGGGTAAACATAGGTGCTCTTCAGGAAAAGAGAGGGGACAGATGTCACTGTGGACCCTTACACATTAAATTTTCCGTGAATAAAGTCTAGAGATATTTACAGATCCTGGGGTGGGGGGGGGGGGTGGACCAGGGAGGGCTAGTTGGAGATGAACGAGTGACAGCACATTGATTTGTAGGGCCATCTAGGCTGCTCACTTCCAGCAACAGCCTACAGGACAGTCTCTCATTTCACAAGAGCAGGTTTCTAATGCATGAGACAGCCCCACCCCTTCTTCACAGGCAGCTGTACTTAGAAGCAAATGATTTAGTGTTCCTGAGAGAGGATTGTACAAAGAGAGTACTCATTAGAGGGGACTCAATCTGTCAGGTGCTGTTATATTAGGATCAGAGAGTCATCATAAAATGACTTTCATCCTGGTCCTGGCAGATAATTAACTGTATGGCATCACCTGGTACTGCAGAGTGAAACAGCGCTGATTTATGCATTGGTTTCATTATCTAAGCTGAAAGACTGTTCCCTGTATTCTCTTCCACTGCCTGCATGCAGTATCTCTCCCCTACATTTCTGACATTTGGATTTTCCCCTTACTAATTGACGTGCCTGTCGCCTCCTTCTACTGGTGTCCATTTCTGGAACTGCTATTTGTATATTGCATGATACTTTATCAGGAATAAAATAAAACTGAGATCCCATTTCGTGAAAGTGCTGTTGCCATAATGCTCAGGAGAACAGGGGAAGAGAGAGAATCAAGTCTTCTTAATATCTACCTTATATGCAGGTACATTTTAAAGTTCTATTGTATTCTGACTCATTAAACAGTGCATATTTTTTTCTTTTACATTTAGCTTTCATTGCAGAAGGGAGTGGGGAGAATGAGACAGCTAGAAGCTAAGATGAAATTAATATTTATTAAGGCTGTAGGTTTCAGAAAGATATTACAACCCTAAAATTTCTCAGGTATAAAAAATATAACTAGCCTCTTGATTATATTCCCTTCATTTGTGTATTACCTGAGAGAGATTGCTGTATTGCAGTGATGCTTTCAGAATGGTTCATTCTTCAAATTTCTATGCATAACAATTTGAAAAACGGAAGGAGGTTGCCTAATGCTTAGGTATTTAGGATCAATTACTAATCAGTTTCAGGTATGAATTAAATATATCTCCTGCTATAAATTCCTGAAATGGAAGCCTTCCCATAATGCTTTGTGAGCAGGTAGAGCATTATAGTTTCTACAGGTGCACAGTAGAACCTATTACCTATTTAATAAGATATAGCTAGTGGTTTTGCTAACCTTTCATTACCTACTCTGATAATATTCTTTTCATCTTCTGTGCTATTTTTTCCTTCCTGAGGCTTGTGAGCAAGGCTTATATCACAGCCTGCTTCGCCTGAGTAATTCACTAAGAAAGTCCCACGCAAACCCATGTGGGTGATAATATTTCATCACTTAAACCTCAGTGGACTTATACCAAAGGGAAATAAAAAAGTGCATAAAAATAGGTAGGAGGGATAAACTTTGCATCTTACAGGGAACACTGTTGAAATGTTGCCAGTGGGAAAGATTAGAAAGAGGAAAGACTGTGGAAGCTGGAAGTAAAAACACCTGAAAACAGACTGTCATCTGCTTTCATAATTTTTCAAATGTTTGTAGTACCTCAGTCACAAAATAGGCTTGCCAAGGGTTAAGCTGCCAAGATCCTCGTTTTTCCCTTCCCCCACACCAGTATGCTGCTCATCCCCCAAGGGCAGCCACTCAAATTTGTGGGGCAGATGGGCATATGAACACTTCCAATGAAATAAGCAATACACTCAGTGTCCCAGTTTTGTTTTGTTTTCTTCACTGGGGTCCTGCATGAGTATGATGTTCTATGTATGGGTATTGACTATAATGTTAATGTGGAAAGATTTGTTGTTTACAGAGGATTTAAATTCACCTTGGGGAAAGAGCCTCACTGTAAAATACAACTCTTACTTTAATTTTCCATTGTTCACCAAGATGTCACTGTGCCTAGATATGGTATAGTCACTGGTGGGAGTATACAGAGCTACCAGTTACAGCATATGTATTTTCTGAAGCACTAACTTTGCATTTGGACTGCTTTTCAGAGGTTTCTGCATAAGCAGCAAGTAAGGGCTCAAGTGAGGACATAAGGTTATGCCTCCTTTCACTTACAGTAGAGGGTCTTGCCTGTAGTAGAACAGCAAGTTTGGTCATAGATGATCTTGATTGATTTTTTTTGCCTTAATATCTTTGCTTAGGACTTGCTATTGAATTGTAAATGATCGGCCACATTTCTGCACTTTAATTTAAACCAAGATGAAAACAAAAGATTAACTATTTAGAGAGAAAGAGGTTTTAAGTTCCTAAAAGAAGGAGAAAAAAATTCTTAAAGTTCAACCCACAGACTTTCAGAGACTCCTTCCAAAGTTCCTGAGAACTTTTATACTTTTTATTTGAGATCTAGGAACCCATCTAGTATAAAGAATTCTGAACTACAACTCAGCATGCTCAAGTATATCTTAGCAAAAAGGGCCAAAATATATATATATGTTTTTGTGAAAAGTTCCTAGGAAGGTATTACTCCTCGTTTTCCAAATGTTAAAACTCAGTTTCTACCCTAACATCCTCCACCCTGTCTTTAATATGCCTACTTTACAGGCCCCAACCACTATCCTTCTATTTCACATCTTTTCTCCAACATTTCTCTCCATACTCTCAGTTTGGAAACAAACACATCCTCTGGAGCTGTATACCATGTTCCCACAAAGCGTTAAGTAAATAGCCTTTTTCCTCCTTGTTCGCATTCACTTGTCATTTGTTGCTTGTGAAAAGCATTGATAAGACAGGCAAATGAGGCAACAAAATCAGGGGAGATGGAAGATGTTTTTTGAAAAAGCCCAGGCAGCAGTATTATGGGGAGACTTGTGAGGAAATCAGTATTGCTGATGATTCATGGTCACATTTCTCCACGCACTGTTTTGTTTGCTTCTGAAATTTATCATTCCTCTGTCGTCCATAGAACTTGGGAAAGTTCACATGCACCATAAGAATCCCCATTTTCTTTCCTTCTGTCTCATTTAATGTATTATAGTAGTCGTGTTCCTTCCATCCCATAAAATCTTAACTTTTCCTGGATAAGACAAAGTGGGCAGTAATTGTTAATCACTAAGACTAGGATGCTACAGACAGGGCCTTTAGTAGGTGAAATTTTGTTTCCTTAAAAGATTAACTGGTAAGAAGCAAAAGTCTTTGGAATGCGCCCTCTTGTGGCCCATCATTTCCCATTATTCAGAGAAGAAAAGTGTGTAAAACACCCTTCAGTGAGGGGTATTCGAAGAAAATTTCAGAAGACTGGAATACAATGGTAAAAGTAATCTCCACCTAAGGATAGCTTTCTTAGGTGGGGGAAATAGTCACCCAAGCAAGCCTTCTTAGACCCCTATTTGGGAAGTGTACATTTCTAATTCATCTTATGTAACTATACTCTCCAAAAGGGGAGATTTAGTATTGCTTTCAACACCTGACTATGTAAGCATTTTCCAATTCTAAAGAGTCGTTTTTCTTCAACAAATGCTACCTATTGCCAACTTAATTACCAGAATCAGCATATAAATTTGCCAGCATATGGAGATTCAGTGATATATTGTCATTGTACATTGACTAACCAGCTATTGTTTCAAATCAAAATATGATGAAATATGATATAGTAGTCAAGAAGGCCACTGACTTTAGCTTCAAAAATAATCATAGTAAGAGTTGACTTAACTCTGCCTGTCCCTTCTTCCTTTCCTTTAAAGTCTTAAGGTAAACACAGAGGATTCTGTACTAGCCATACAAAGTATGTGATAACTTTGGTGGGCAATCTTGGGTGACATAAATAAAAATAAAATCATTTTTGTTGGTTGAAATACATTTCAGAGAGCTTGAGAGTGATTCCTAGCTGCTTACTTAATAACAAGTCATATCAGTTTTACATAAATGGGGCACTTTCCACCTGAGCACAATGGGACAGACTTAGTTCAAAGAATTTTAAGCACTTGAACTTCAGCAGTTCTTCAACTTCTGTGGCTATGTCTTGGCTTTATTCAATCATCAAGGAGACTAGAAGTAAAAATTGAATATGAGGAATCTTGAAGTTGGAAGGTGCATCTATTGGTATGCATCTGAGCCATGCATGCAGGTGACACATATTGACTAGAATCTATGCTGTACAAAAAGTTTATAAGAAAAAGAAAAATGAATGTCCTTTGCTACTGTCCAAAAGTCTTGACATTTGACATAGTTCTAATGTTATTAAAGTTAAATTATTCCAAAAAAATAAGACATTTTCATATATTCACTACAATCATTCAGATGATAAATCTCTTTCCAAGGAAAAGAACAGCAAAATACTCACATGGTACTCTACTTGGAGAATAGATTGTTCATATAGCAACTAAATCAACTTAAAGTTGGTGTGTGAAACTTCTCAGATGAGAAAAATAATCAAGTATAATAAACCTTATCTGAGAATCTAGCAGCTCGCCCAAAGTGGAGTTATAAACTCAACAAGGAGTAGTTTTCCATTACAAATCTTAAACTTCAGTCACCATGTTACTCAAATGAATCACTTTCTTAAAAGGTAGCTCAATTTATTTTAAACTAAACACCTAACAAAGTTTTAAGCCCTGGCTGATTTGGCTCAGTGGTCAAGTGTCATCCCTTGCACCAAAAGGTTATCAATTTGATTCCCAATCAGGGCACATACCCAGATTGAGGGTTTGATCCCCAGTTGGTGAGCATATGGGAGGCAATAGATCAATGTTTCTCCCTCACATCAACATTTCTCTCGCTCTCCATCTCCATTCCTCTCTCTCTAAAATCAATTAAAAAAACAGTTTAAAAGAAAGAAACGTTTTAAAAATCGATGAGATTTTATTTAACTTAGAAAAAGATTGGTACTGAGATGAAGTCAATAAAAAAATGTAAAAAGTCAAGTCCTTTCACTGCAAAATCTCTCAGTGCAATGAGAGTGGTTTGCTAAAAAGTCAGACAAGTCAGAAAGTGAGACATGTTGCTAGTATCAGGTGTATATTAAAAGTGGTCAAAGGCATAGGTATACTTAGTTATATGATGTGGTAAAGCCAACTGAAGAGGAGCTGCAATTAAGGCCATCATGTGTGGCAGCTTGTATATAAAAGCATACAGGGTCCCTTTGTGTCAGGACAGGGAGCGGACTTCTAGATTGCTGGAATCCATTCCCTGCACAGGACCCAAAGTCATTAAACACCTTCTTTCCTACCTTGCTACAAGGAAAGTTTGAGGAAAATTGGGTGGCAACTTGAAAATTCCAACCTGACTTTGTTTCTCAAAATGCTTTAAAAAATAAAGTCCAATCATCATGTCCTTTGGGGGCTCTGTCAAGATAGAGTTTTAGGAAAAGAAATTAAGACATTCTTTAAAAGAGTTTTGCTCCAGTGAGAGAGCTAAACTGCCCTGCCTGGAAGCTTACAGGAAACCGGGGTTTCTCTTAACAGGGGGAAGCCAGGAAGTCAACAGGCTATCTTTGCCCCCAAAACGATGCCCAGGTCTTGGAAAGTTTTCTTGAAAACAGAACATCTGAGTCAACAGGTTTTTAAGATTGGAAATTCTGACTGCTGCCTTTAATGTTTATGCTGCTGCAGAAAACTTTAAAACAGAAATGCTGGGAGCCCCTGCACATACTTTACTGGCCATATGCTCTACCAAACAAAACAATGGCATTCCTTTCAAATAGATTTGCCAAGGGATATCATTCCTCAGCCTGGCATTACCATGAATGTAACACGGTATTAACATATCTGTGTGCTAGGGCATGCATGGACTTGTAGGCATACAAAAGGATCTATGTCACACAACTAAGAATAACCTGGTTCCAGATCTCTGCCTCCACTTTTGACAGGTATTTTCTATTCAGCAACAGGTTAGTGTGGTCCTGAGCCAAAGATTAGAATCTATTTATTAACGTTCTTCCTCTTAAGAATTGAGTGAGAGTTCAGTGTAGTATCTGAGAGCACTTTGTCAAGGGTGCATTCCTTGGCAGAAAGCTCTTAGTAACTTTACAGAGAACAAAACTCTTTTTTTTCTTTCCCAGCTCAGAAAGCAAAACTCAGTGTTTTAAAAGTGACTGCTGGGTCAACGTCAACTGTCCCCTGAAGTCATTCTTTACTGTCTAGAATGAGATGCCTGTGCTTTTATAGACAGAGTTTCTAAAGGTAAAAATGAATGTCACCAATATATTTGCCCTGTTTCTCTGATGTGGCCCCTGATTGGGCTTTTAAAGAGGAGGTTTGTTTTAAGACAATGACTTCATCTTTGCCATATCACCCCAATCCTACACTCCCTACCCCACTCCTGCCCCAACAAAAACTTTGGGTGAGGTCCAGAAGCCTCCTGGATTCCCCCAGCACCCTAACATGCCCCGGCTTTCATCATGCTGCTGGGACCTGGTTTCCCAGGCAAGGCAAGGGAGCCTCTCACAGACCAGCTTACAGCTCCAGATTGGACCCAGAGCTTTGCTCGGGTGACCAGATGAGTATAGCAAGTGTAAGCTAGCCATGGCTAGCCAGGGCTCAAGAATTCCATTTCTGCTAAGTCCTCTCCCCATCCTGGACCTCCCCTCTGCTTGCCTGCTACCATCATCTAATAACTAATAACCCTCCCAGGCAATTTACAGCTGGAGGGAAAACAAGTTGCTCCTAGGACTGTCAGGGAAATACATCACCCCCCAGCCCCAGTGCCAGCACCCACCTGATTCCGCGAACGTGATGATCTCTGAGGTCTGCTCCATCAGTTCATTCATTTCTGCCCTCCTTCCAATGTCATCCTCTATCTCCACGTACCCGTTCTCCCCAACTTTGCCCACATGGAGTTTTCTGATCGCGTTCAGAAGCGCCGCCTTGGGCACCGGCTGGGTGACCTCGGGTCTCTTCTTCAAGTGCAGCATGTTTAAAATGTGCTTTTTGACTGCCTCCACCATCTCCGGCTGAGCGTTGGGTACATCCTTGGGAAGGGTGGTTAGTGCACAGGACGGGCAGGCAGGGTCCGCACTGTGCCCCTCGGATCCCGGGGTAGGGGAACTCCTCACTATAATCCAGCAACTCGCCAACAAAAATCCTCGCAGCCAAAGCAAGGGCATCCTGGCAGCAAAAGTTGTTGTGGTTGCCTTTTTAAAGGCCCTGCTTTTCCTCCCCCCTCACGCACAGGTTTTTTGTTTGGTTTTGTTTGGTTTGGTTTTTTTCCTTCTCTTCTTCAGCAAATTCTCTGGAACGAGAACAAAAAGTTTTCTGTGAAGTTTTCTTTGCAGGTTCTCTCTCTGAATGCAGTCAGTGCTGTAGGTTTGTGGCTGTCAGGGAGGAGAGTTCTGACTGTCTCCGAGTAAGAGAAGAAGGGAGGGAGGGAGGGAGGGAGGGAGGGAGAGAGAGAGAGAGAGAGAGAGAGAGAGACAGGGTGAGGGGGAGACAGAGACAGAGAGGATGGGAGGGAGGGAGAGACAGGGAGAGCGGAGAGAGGGGGACAGAAGAGAGAGGAAGAGAAGGGGGAGAAGGAGAGAGAGAGGGAGGGAGGGAAGGAGGGAGAGAAGGAGAGAGAGAGAGAGGGAGAGAGGAGAACGATTGGCCCTAAGTGAGTGAGTGAATGGGAGAGGGAGGGAGTTTGTGAGTAAAGGCTGTGATTAGGAAGGGGAGGGAAAGCCCGTTTTCTGACAGGCTGCTTTCCTTCTGCTCACTGCTCCCTCACACACACCTCTCTTCATGTATCACCATTCTCGGGAGTTCTACTTTCCCTTCTGAAAGAAATTCTCCTAATTTTGTTCTACTTTTTTATTTTTCTTTGCCCAGTCCCTTTGCTTCACCTTCTTCCTCTTTTGGAGAGGAAAAATAACCCCAAGTAAATGCACTGTCTCAATCAGCAGGGATGACTTCATTGAACAGCCTGCCCCGCCACCCCTCCACTCTCCTAGCCATAGCCCTACTTGACTCAAAGCCCGCTGGCCTGTAAAGTGGGCTCAGGGTGCTGGAGGTCAGGGAACAGGTAAGAAAGGTTGGAAGAAGGGAAGGGGACTACGGGACTCAAGAGCCAGTCAATTGTTCTGGCTTGAGGAAATCCCTGAGATTTTCTCCTTTCCTCGTTCATTCATATTTAAATGTTCAGGATCGTCCACACAGGTAAGCAATCAGATGCGAGCGCAACAGAACTTTTGTTTGGGGTCATATAATACACTCTACTTTTCCCAACTGCAAAATGCCTCCCAGCACTGAAAGATCCACTGGCAGGCAAGCAGACAAGCAGCATTTTACATACCCCTGTCATATGAAGCACTTTTCTCCCTCCTTACCAGCCACCCACTCTTGTCCTGCACACACACACACACTCACAAATTACAGCCTACCACCACTTGCCCTGACTTCATAAATAAAACGCAAAATTCACTTGGCCTTTCCCACATTATTTTACAAAATAGTGTGCTCCTACAACTTGAATTACTGGTTCTATGGGGGAAAAAAATCTCTAAAATATATTGACAAATTAATTTCTATGTCTTGTGGTTTTGTTTTTGTTTTTGTTTTGTTTTGTTTTGTTTTTTTGCAGTCTACCCCTACTCCATCCTGGACCAGTGTATTCATGTACTGGCCCCTTGATGGCTTATTTTTCTCTCAAAGGAACAGCACAGATGAAATCATCATAAATTTCAGTGTTCACAATAAAAGAAAAATGTAAATTTTTAAACAATGCCTCTGTGAGGTTTTTTGTTTTTAATTTCCCTCCCTGCTTCTGCCCCAGTCCCCTTTTTCATTTTCTTTCTTAATGTTTTTATCTTGCAGAAGTATCTTTAAAAGGTCCATCTGTTAAAGCTTTTCTTCCCTCTGGGTTTCTTTCCCACACATAAGCCCTCTCAGTTTCTCTAGATACAGTCAGCTTATATCTGACACTTAGTGTGTTCAGAGCATTACAGTCAAGCATGACAATTTGGGAAGCTGGGGAGGGGTGTGTGTGTTAATAAATGTCTTTACTACAGGCATAAGATTTGAGGGCAGGAGAGGAGGGTGAAAAAATTGTGGCACTAAGTTAAAGTTACAGTTTGCACAGGTAATAATGTTGTCCTGAATTGGATACATTGTCCCCCTTTCCAAAAACAACTACTTGCAAAACTTTCAGTGTTACAAGCCATTTATCACCTTTGGTGTTTTACCTCCAGGAACATCAATTATTCTGCTATTATTGTTAAGACTTTGTCAACATTCCTTTAAAAGTCTAATTTTTTAGTGGGGGTGGTGAAAAAAATGGGGAAGGGGCATTTGCATTATAATTGTTTAATAAAATATCTTTGAAATCTAATACTTAATATCATCTATTTGGTGTCACATATACAGTATCCAAAGCATTTTGTAGTCCAATTAAGTTTTACAAGAGAGTCTGAAATAGAACTAAAAGTTTAATGACGCCAAACAACTCAAGAGTCCTAATAGTAACATTTAGATAAGTGCAATTTATCAGCATGTGGATTCTCTCTGTGAGGATGTATGTGTTCCTTAAATTTGCTGTTTGTGAATGAAACTCTTAACAAATACCTTTCTCATTGGCATGTGTATTCATATATATGTGCTGAATAGGTTGTATAAACACATAATCTACTTGCATGCTGTACTATTAAAAGCTATATCAAACTGCCTGAATTATATAAAAAGGTACAAATCATAATAATCGTGGAGGTACTAATCAATTGTAAAATTCCTTCTAACCATTCTGACTATAAATGTGTAAACAGTTCACAAGTAAGACTTAAAAAGCATTACCTTTCCGGTGCTCTTTCTTTCACCAGCAGCCTCTTGTATCATGTGGTTAGAGCTATCTGAGTTCCTCTTCATAGTATTGGCTCTGTGAAGTTTTATACTGTACTACTTACTTGTACACTCACACATTGGTACCACTCAGACAGGAGGGCTGGGGCTTTGTTTAGGATTGGTTAGAATCAGCATGACATCAGCAGATGACTAGTTTTTCCAGTGTGAGACATATTTCATAATCATCATCTAATGGAAATTCTTTCTTAGCTGCTTTAACACTACTGGGTGATCACTGAGCCAGTAAACCTCTGGCTGACTAGACTAACTTTTAGAAGACTACTGGAACAGTTATATCTCATTGAGCATCCAACTTCCAACTTTTCTTTTACTATTTGCAAACACACACTTCTCATTACATTCAGGTTCAGTTTTATGTCTTCAAATAAAACATCTGTTACTTCATGAAGTTACCTCTATTTACAGAGTATTTTATTGTTTCTTACAGGCAAGAAAATTCACAGTGCTCTTTATAGGGATTCTAATTTTACTTTTTTAAATAAGATATTTCATTGAGAAAAAATAAAAAAAAAAGTATACCTATACAATAATGGTCTTCCCTCCCCTGACTTACACTATTATTTTACATCTTGAAATTGAATGCCTGCTTCATAAATCATTTATCACCAAGAACTTTGGAAATAGTCATGCTCTGCAAATGAACATTATAAGTATCTTTTCGAGGCTTTTAGAATCCCCCTTTCCCCCTCAAAAAATCTCATACATCATTCTTCTTTATCAGATCTTGAAGTCCTATTATTTTTAAATTGTTACAAATATAACATGATATTAATGAAAAGAAGTGAACATTTCTTTACATAGGGGTTGAGTTGGTCAGGATTTTCTTTGGAGTGGGTGGAGTGTTAGCAAGTTGGAAACAACACAGGAGGACAGAACCTTCCGACAAGGATGGTGGAGGACAGTTTGGAGTACAGCTGAAGCATATTGGGTCTGAGTCCTCATGACAAGTTGAATAAAATGTGCAAAATTGGGAGCTAATGAAAGCCATGTGACCCGATATATTGTTTTGTATGCAGAATTTAACATGCATAAAATAAACTTTTCACTATGCCTACAAACAAAATCTAGAGGCTTTAGCCTCCTAATGGTAGTTTAAGCTGATTCCTTTAGGACACGTAAGTTTTTTGTGTAAGAGGGTCTGCTGTGGCCAAACACAGAGCAAGTGTGGATGGTGAACTATATGTGATGTGTGGGGAGTATTCTAAGAACTGCATATGCAGAAATAAAGTAGGAAATTAAATCCTTAGGTTGTAAAGAAACAGAGGGAATCTGAGAAAGAAACATAGAAACAGAATCAATGTTGGTTAACTCCAAACCTAACCATCAATTTAGAATAGGATGGACTCAAACTCTTCATAAGAAAAGAACTTCCCCACCCTATTTGATGAGCCCCTCAAAGAGAGTAATGGCTTGCAAGGCATTTCAACTCACCTCCTTCACCAAGCACGAACCTTCCTGTCCTGGAAATATCACCATGTTTATGAGTTTGGGGGCACACAGCCAACCTGGATGAGGCCCAGGTCCCACTGCATACTGACCATGTAACTCAGGACTCTTTCTCATACATGGTTCTTCTTTATCAGATCTTGAAGTCCCATGATTTCTAAATTGTTACAAAAATAACATGAGATTAATGAAAAGATCCATTCCTGAGACGCTTTTCTAAACATTTATGTCACAGGAATCTACAGCGCCCTGACTAGAGGAGCCACCCTACATGTGTGACTCAGATTGGGTATGTTATCAGATGCCCACTTGCCAGGTCAGCCCACCAGCTGTGATGTAATTCTCTACCTGAATCCCCAACCTCAGAGATGAGACACACTGGAAATGCCTCCTTACTCAGTGGAAATTAAGGTGGGGGTGGTAGAGGAAGCAGACAGGTTAAAATAATTTCTCTCGAATATTCTGGACTGAGAGTGATCTATTTCCTTCCAAACTCCAGGGTCCAGGGGTAAACTGGTCAGTCGAGCTTCTGTCAAGCATCTCCTCTTCCTTCCTCGGTTTGGTTTCTCTTTCACTTCCTGCCCTCTCCTCCAGTAGCTCCCCACCCCCCGCCCTGTGGCCAGCTGCTAGGCTGCTACCGTACCTTGAGCATCACCTGCTGGCAGCTTCCAGGGATCACGCCGGAACGCGACCGCCAAGCCTTGCCTAGCTGCAGCCTCTATTTTTACCCGGAGTAAAAGCAAGGGCAAGTTCTTTTCAGAGCTGCTCTTGATTTTTGCCCCCTTTTGGCAGCTAAAGAATTCAGAGAGCAGGGGGGTGGGGGAGGGAGGAATCACTGTTCAAAGTAAGTGCAGCTGGGAATCTCTAAACCACTCCTCAGTTCCAGGGCCGAAAGAACAGCCAGTGTCAGGGACCAGGATGTGGATCTTCGGGCTGGCTGCTGGGCAGAGAGAGGCGCGCCAGGAACTTGGATGCCCCACGCGGAGTTGGGCCCTACCAGCTACTGTGCTAGACTGTGGTTCGCTGCCATTGCAGTTCCCACCTAGTGCAGTAAGCCTGATTGTCCACTTCACAAAGCGCCCAGCTCCTGGCTGGAGCATTTGTAAGGCTTTGTTCTGGCCTAGAGGAGCTGCCCCTGGAGAACCCGGCTGAGCAGCTTGCTGCGACAAGAAGCTGGGAGGGAAACCGTGGTACCTTATTTTACTGTAATTGCAGAAGGCATGATGTGCCAGAGATTTATATTTAGAAGTTGTATGTTTCTACTTTTATGTAAATGGAGCAATTAGGGCTTGTCTTGCTGCTGCTAACTCCAAGGGCTTGTGCCTTGCTGGAGAGATGGTGTTTTCAATCACTTAGAGAGCTGGTCAGAAACAAAGTTCTTTTAAGGATAAGAGCTCAATGGTGCAACCAGGGAAGAGATCAGTGTCCTTGTTCCTCCTAGAGGCCTGTGGTGACACACAACTTAGTGAACAGCTAACATGTAGTGGTGTTTACCTGTGGCAGCAGCTGTCCCTATATGAAGTTAGCATAGAGCAAGAGCAAGAATGTTCATTTTTCTTCTCAAACATTAATTGCTATTAATTGGTCTCTTTGCTCACTACTTCTGGAACAAGAAGACAGCCCTAGAAAAAGGGGCTGTTTTTTATGGCTCTGTTATTTTAGCTGCAGCACATGTATTGCTGTTATTCACTGAAAAAGACAGGCCAGGAGACATGAACATCCCTAGTCGGTGACTATGAAGTTGTTCTCTGATTCAGCTGAAATAGTACCAGGCTAGGGGTTTAGAGCACAGACTAGGCTGCTGACAGCTTAGGGTGTTTTAGTTCTTTCCTATGAAAAATCTGTTTTCAAAAAAAGCATGATTTCTGGTTCATCTTTTCTGGGAAGATGATCTGTGACTATGGAGAGAAATAAAAAAATTAAAATAATAAAAAAAAAACTCCAGGTATTCACAGCAGTTGACAAGTTATTCAGGGCTTAAGGAAGGAAAACCTTGCCTAGGTAGTGATTGGTGACTGCCTTCAGGGGAAGCAAAGAATCCAGAAAACATGGGCAGAATCAGAGTGGTATTTGCTACAAGGAGATTTTGGGAGTCTCATCAAATGGTTTAGATTGAATAAGGGATTGGCAAACTCTGAGTATTTCCTGGACAGCTGGCTATATGTAGAGAGATTTGGGACAAAGAAGGGTCAGTATTTTACATTCAAAATTGTACTGGGAAGCTGTTTGCTTTTAAGTTAAATCAATGAACAAATAGAGCTAAACAGAGAGAGAGATATTAAAATTCCTCCAGAATTAGTAGAAACCAGTCAAAAAATAGTTAACCCAAAATTGTCTTCCTAACCTCATATTTCTCTGAAAATTACTTGTATATCCTACAAGGTCTTGTGCTGTGAATGAGTGCTCTGTGTTCAGAGGATTTGGAAATGCTTTATCTGAACAGAGGGAACCCAGATGCTACAACTAAAATGATTAGGAAAAGAAAAAAAAGTAAACTGTTATCCTTCAGTCTAGAGCAGTGGTTCTCAGTGGGGGTGATTTTTCTTTCCAGTAGATATTTGATAATATCAGAAGACATTTTTACTTGGCATAAAAAGATTTAAAGGAGCTCCTGGCATCTAGTGGACAGAGACCAGGGTGCTACTAAATATCCTACAGCGCACAGAACAGCCTACACAACAGATAAATTATCTGGCTAAATGTTGTGTGTCCCAGAGTTGAGAAACCCTGATTTAGAGTTATGATTTCAAATTTTCACAGAATTCCTTTTTTATCCATGTCCCAAAGGGCCTTGACAACTATGAAAAATAGCAATTCAAGTGATTCTGCTTGTGTCTGTGTCTTGTGCTTCCTGAATAATGAAGACTCACACCACATAGTAGATACTGATAAAGTAAGAGTACCTTTTTGACAACATTGCTGTTTTCCCAACCAACTTTCCATCATGGTCTCAGTTCATTTCCTGTTGGCTTTGTGTTCTAACGAAAAGAAGAGTCTTGGTGATCAGCAACAATTAGATGAGCTGGCCAACACCTGAGTTGTTAGAAAGCAACAGATTTATGGAAAAAAATAAGTGAATGAGAACTGAGTTATTCATTTTAGCAACTCAGTAGCAGATAAATTCATGCAATAGAGAATTCCCAAAAGTAAAATTCACAAAAGTGAGATTACCATGCCTTTCTCTCAGAGCAAACAAATACGGTGTAGCTTGGTTTTATTTGTTTAATGTGTTAGGGGATATCCAAAGAGATAAAACAGAATGCTTGCTAAATCCTAATGCACCTTCCAAGCGAGATTATATTCTCCAAACTTCCTCTTTAAAAGGAAGTGGTATGACTGTTGAAGGAAGGCCATGCTCTTTCAGGTATTGCTCTCCTGTGAGTGCTGGGGAAGCTATAATGAAGGATCCCATATCATGGAAAATAATAAAAATAATAAAAAATATTAGTGAAACACACAAAAGAGAATTTGCCTGGGTCAAAGTAGCTTAAATGTGAAATGCCATCCCCTGTATGATTAGGCTAACTTCCCTGATTCATCACTTAGTCCCTGAGTGACTTGGGTCATCCAGGAGAGGGTCAGTCAGAGACTACTGCAAGATGAAGAGAGCCATGAGGGGAATGTATTAGACACTCTAACACCATCTCATTAACTGTAACATGTGAATCAGTCTCCTCAGGTAAATGATCATTTTGGAATTAAACACCTCAATCAACTTCCAAACGATTTAGAAACACCTGGATTTCTTCCCAAGAACTAACTATTTAGCACTTGTGAAAATCTCAATATGTAGAGAAAAATAGTTGATAATAATCTCTACAAAAGAACATATATTAAAACGACAACAACAAGAACAAGTCTAACAATAACTCAAATGGATAACTATCACCTCAAAGTTTTTCCTGACCAACATATATTCAAAATTGATTATCATAGCTCATTTATAATCCAATCAGAAAACATCTTCCACAGCAGTTGATCTTCCTCTTGCCCCAGAAGATTATGAGAGGTACTCACAAAAGAACATGTAATAGCTATTATAAATGTTTTTCTCACCTGGTTTCTTGTGGGTAATTAGTTCCACGTTGCTGACTGGAGGACATATAGGTTTAGCATTTAGATTCTGTTGGACTTAGATAAGAGAGCAGAAATCCAGTTTTGTCTATCCACAAAGATATCCCATGACCTGTTCCCAAATTGTAGCTTCAGAGGGGAAGACAGAATAGGCTGGAGGCAGTCCTATGTGTATTTTTTTATCAGTGAATTGCTGCCTCCCTCATGTGCTGATAGAAAGAGTCCAAAGGTTCTGCCCTCTGCTGAAACGCCTCTGAGGCATGTCCAGGCCCGCACCATGGAGCGCTGTTGTTCCAGGCTCTGTGTACTTTCATGTACACTGACAGTTCGCTTTGGCAGTGGTTCAGCTCAGTTAGTAAATATTTCCAGGTGCCCCACTCTAATTTTAGGAAAGTGAAGTTTGCAAAAGTGAAATAGCAAGCAGGACTTCTGTTCATTTTTATCAGCTTGAAAAGAAAATTAATTAAGCACAATATTCTAAGTGTTTAATTGGAACCACTGGATTCTACAACTAGTCTTGAACTTTCAAAAAAAAATAAAATCCCAAAAACTTATGGCCACAGTCCCTTTTTCTATTAAGGAAGAACAAGTTTCAGAAAACCTCTTTCCCAAAGATCAGGAGTTAATTTGTGATGACTAAATAAAGAGGGGCAGAAAGCCAATCATGTAATTTTGGCCATTTCCAACATCATTTAACTATAAAATGAGAATAATTAAAATGGTGTTCCCTGTAGGAAAAAATCCACCCAGTAAGTTCCCAAAATTTCAAGGAGCTTTTGTTTTATTAGATGCTGTTAGCTTCATGTTAGTCACAGGGAAAAGTAATGCCCACATACACACGCACAACTAAATGTAGTCAGTTTGCTCAGCTGCTGCTGATGTCACTGCTGCCCACTTGGAGTGAGTTACTGTAATAATCCCCCTTTCATTAATCATAGACTGGAGGAAGCAGAAAGTGGGTGACATCATTAGGCAAAGGACTGGCTAACTCATGCTCCAATTTACTCAGCTTTATTATAACATTTCTCAAGTGTCATATGAAAGCGATTACCATTTCACACTTTCCCCCTCTGAGCAATCATCTCTAACGTTTGATCCAAATTCTCATAGAGAAGCTTAGTTTTTTGATGAAGGGCTAGAAAGGCCAAATCTCACCAAGGGTGCTTGTCCCAAGAAGCCAGTTCTTCCACAGAACAGCTTCTTCCTGAACTTTAGAACTACATCATCCCAAATTACTCCTGGTTTGCTCTGGCCCTGGTGCCATATAACTGAAGAGGGCAGCCCATTATAAAGACAACCCAAATAATATGGGTGGACACAGCTACCTATGGACTCATGGTTACCAAGGGTGCAAGCTCTGCACCCCACGGGTCTGAAATATGAAGTAGTCCATTTGAAGATATGCTTAAAGGTAGTTGTTAAGTGTGTGATTCTGCAGCTAGACTGTTCAAATTCAGCATTTACCTCTTTTTTATATCTGATAAATAGCTGAAAAAGTAGAATCTCTATAATGTACATGTATCAGAAAAAAAAAAAATGTGTTCTTACCACAGTCCGAGCTATCCTTCATCCTCTTAAATTAGCATCTTGCAGCCCTTGCAAAAGCAATTTTATGGATGTCTTCACTCATCGCTTTATGTGCAGTCAATCCTGAGGGTATTTTAAGGAGTCAAAATAAAGCTTACTTGGGCGTGTGTGAGAGACTGAATGGAAGACCAAAAGAAAAGGCTTGGCTTTGTAATATTTAGATAGTAATGAAACTGGCTCAGCTAAGGCACAGTGCAGTAATTACACAGGATAATTTATTACTTGGGTTCACCTTTGCTCAGTATTGAATTATAAGCACTCTAGTAGGTGAGTGGCTTGGCTTCCCAAATGATCAGCTGGTGCAGGAAGGAACTGCCAGATCATGTTACATGGTAATTAAAATATTAATACAATACATAGCAACTTCAGGATCTCCAAACTGATAGCTTATTTAAGACAGCAAAAGACACCGGGATATCTGCTGTGACTTAGCTGATATCATGAAGAACAACATGCACATTAAAGAAGCAAAGTAGGAGTTCAGGTGGAGTTTGTGGCTGTGTTATGTTGTAGGTGTGAATTTGACCACTTCCATGAACCTGTTTATGGTCAATAAAGCCAAGTTATTGAATTGAGTGATGTTTTGTTCCATTCTTCTCCAATTAAGGGGGACTCCTGATTTCTAGCAGCTGCCTAGGTAGAAAAGTAATATGACCACTAGAGAAAGTGAGACACCTCAAGATAGAATCCTACTGACTTATGGAGCATCCATGACCTAGGTGAATGAGCTATTGAGCAAGTAGGAAGAGGCTGTGGCACTCTCTTCTGATGCATCAGAAAGAAAGCCTATTAAGTTAGCAATAAGGGGCATCTTCTCTCCCTACCAAAATTGTTGCTTCTAAATGACATCCATCCTAATTTTAAAAGTAACACACAGTCTTTGAATAAAATGTGGAAAATATAAATGAATAGTAAACTTGTATAGCCACTGTGGAAAACAGTATGGAGGCTTCCCAAAAAATGAAGAACAGAGTTACCATATGACCAAGCAACCCCTCTTCTGGGTATGTACAAGAAAAAATAGAAAACATGGAATCACAAAGATATATGCACCCCTATATTCATTGCAGCATTATTTATGGTGGCCAACTAAAGTGTCCTTCGATAGATGATTGGATAAAGAAGATGTGATACATATATACAGTGGAATACTACTCATCCATAATAAAGATAAAATACTGCCATTTGTAACAACATGGATAAATCCTTAGAATATTATGCTAAGCAAAATAAGTCAGAAAAAGTCAAGAACCATATGATTTGACTCATACGTGGGATATTAAACTGGAAGTAACAAATGAACAAATAATAAAAACAAACAAAAACCCATAGGCAGACAACAGTATGGTGGTTACCAGAAGAAAGTGGGTTGGGGATATTGTAAAAACAGTCTACTGTTATTGTACATTAAAGTTGTTTGAAAAGTTTCGCAATCATAAATAATACGAGAGACATTTTTATATTTTCAGTGCATCTTCGAGTGTTTTCTTAAGGCAAATTCCTAGAAGTTTAATTATTGGATTTAAGTGTATGGACATATTTAAGATATTATATATATTGCCAAATTACCCCCTAGAAGGTTTGTATTACAACCAATAGTGTAAGGGCATGGCTCTTTCCACATGTTCTGGCTGGATGATATCATAAATTTTCTCCCAGGTCAAATATAGTGTATGTTTTGTTTTAACTTGAACTTTTAATTAGTTAAGATAAAACATTTTTATTGTCCATTTGCACTTTATTATGACTAGCTGTTCATATCTTTTGTCCATTGTTTATGTCTTTATTTGAAGACTATACTCATATACTTTATATTTTTTAAAAAAACTATATATATATGTGTGTGTGTGTGTGTGTGTGTGTGTGTGTGTGTGTGTATCTTTAAATGGGAACTGTTTACATTGAAATAACCCTAACTCATTGTCTGCTAAATATTATTTTAAATTGTTCCCTATTTGTTCTTTGCTTTTTCATTTTGTTTATAGTGTTTCTGACCAAAAGAATGTTTGCACTTTTATGTTTGCACCTAGTAGACTAACTAGGAATCTTCTAGGAATCTTTACGTTTATTCTGAGGCTCTTCTCTATCAGGAAATCAAATAGATATTCACCCATATTTTCCTCTATATTGGTTTTGCATTTAATTTTTTAATTTAAATATTTTTTTTTATTTCTTAATTACAGTTGACGTATAATATTACATTAATTTCAGGTGTACACCCCAGTGATTAGAAATTATATAACTTACTAAGTAATTTTTTCTGATAAATCTAGTACCATACATAGTTTTTAGAATATTAACTATATTCACTATGCTGTATGTTACATTCCATGACTATTTTGTAACTACCAATTTATACTTCTTTCACCTTTTCACCCATCTCCACCCCATTCCAGTCTGGCAACCATCAAAATGCTCTCTGTAGCTATGAATCTGTTTCTATTCTGCTTCTTCATTTATCTATTTTTTATTTTTTTTAGATTCATTTGTTGATGAATGTATTTCCATTTTATTGTTTATATTTTTATCTTTTTTTCTTCTCCTTTAATAAGACCCTTTAACATTTCATGTAATACTGGTTTGTGGTGATAAACTCCTTTAGCTTTTCCTTTTCTGGGAAGGTCTTTAAATGTCCTTCAATTATGAATGATAGTTTTTCTGGGTAGAGTAATCTTGTTTTTAGGTCCTTTCTTTTCATCACTTTGAATATTTCTTGCCAATCCCTCTGGCCTGCAAAGTTTCTGTTGGGAAATTAGTCTTATGGGAGGTTCCTTGTAGTTAACTGCTTTTCTCTTGCTGCTTTTAAGATTCTCTTTTTGTCTTAACCTTTATGCATTTAAATTATTATGTATCTTGGTGTGAGTCTCTTTGTGTTCATCTTGTTTAGAACTGTACATGCTTCCTAGACTTGCATTTCTATTTCCTATACCAGGTTATGGAAGTTTTCTGCCATTATTTTATCAAGTAGGTTTTCAATCTCTTGCGCTTTCTCTTCTCCTTCTGGCACCCCCATGATGCAAATGTTGGTATGCTTGAAGTTGTCCCAGAGGCTCCTTACACTACCTTCATTTTTTTTAAATTCACTTTTCTTTTTTCTGTTTTGATTGGGTATTTTTTGCTTCTAGGTTTTATTTACTCTACTGTTTTATCTAGTTTATTGTTGATTCCATGTAAATTATTCTATACTTCAGTTAGTGTATCCTTCATTTCTGACTGGTTCTTTTTTATGGTTTCCATATCCCTTTTATGCTGTTAAAATTCTAAGTTCAACTACTTTTCCCCTAAGTTCATTGAAAATCCTTATAACCAGTGTTTTGAACTCTACATCTAGTAGATTGTCTTCATTTTGTTTAGTTCTTTCACTGGAGTTTTGTTCTGTTCTTTCATTTGGGATATTTTTCTTTGTTTCCTCATTTTGGCAGCTCCTCTGTGTTTGTTTCTGTGTATTAGGTAGAGCTGCTATGTCTGCTAGGATTGGTACAGTGGCCTAATGTAGTAGGTGTCCAGTAGGGTCCAGTAACTTCGCATCCCTGTTCACCCATGCTGGGTACTCCAGGTACACCCCCACCACTTATGTGGGTGGTGTACATCCTCCTGTATTAGATGAACATTGGTTGCTGTTATCACATCAGTGGGAAGAATTTACCCCCAGGCTGATTCCCAGGTTGATCAGCTACAAGGACTGACTGGGAACACTGACCCCCATGGAAGATCAGCCATGCAGGGGCCTACCCCACAGAGCAGGACTTACTTCAGTGGGGCTCTGCTGCCTGCTGAGTCGACCCTTTAAGTGTATTGCTGTGAATGTAATTGGGTGGCGCGTCAACGTGGTCTGAATCTGTTCTCCAGGTGAGCTGGCTCTGAGCCTCCAAAGAGGAGCAAGCCAAGGTCAGCCACCACCTGTGTGTGCACAGAGGCACCCAGATTGAGCTACAAATTATTCCACAGATGGCTGCTACTTGTGCTGATTTTAGAGTTTCTAAGGCAAGGCCCAGCTGTGAACAAAGTCCAGCTGCTGCTAGTGCCGGGCTTGCGACCACTTAGCAAGAGGTATAGGGCATGCTGAGGCCTGATGCTGCTTGTTTGAGAGATGTTAGGAAAATCTAACGCATGGATCAAGAC
This sequence comes from Molossus molossus, assembly GCF_014108415.1. Taxonomy (NCBI): domain Eukaryota; kingdom Metazoa; phylum Chordata; class Mammalia; order Chiroptera; family Molossidae; genus Molossus; species Molossus molossus. Next base: position 68,117,864 of record NW_023425401.1, read on the forward strand.
AGATCATTTGTATAGAAAATCCATTAAAAACAGCTTGGGTGGAACCACAGGTTTAGTGGGGCAGGGTCGCAGGGGATCTCTAGTGCTGTGCTGTGTTAGCCAGGCTGATGGAGATGCAGATATGGTGCCCACTCTGTGTAGGGAGTGCTAATCAAAAAAAGAAAGGCCTTGCCAGCACTTTTGTCTGGGAGAAAGCTGTGACTCTAGCTCTTTCCATGAAACCAGACTATTCAGTTCCTCCTTGTAAGTCCCTAGTACCTTGTGAGCTGCTATGTCGGCTCTAGAGCTCAGAGTAAGTGAGTCAGGAAAAGTCCATGTGCAGGCCCTTTAAAAGAAATTGTGTGGGACTCAAGTAGAGTCCATCTCACTCAGCCTCAATTCCTGCTTTTTTTTTTTTCTTTTTTTCAACCGCATGATAATTTTATTTTTAATTGTCTAAGGAACTGGCATAACTTTTTTTTTTTATAGCAGTCACACTATTTTACATTCCCACCAAAAAAGCACAACAACATAGATATACTAGACTACTGAATTGTACTTTCTTTTATTTTTAACTTATCATTACTGTTAAAAGTATTACAGATGCTCCTCCTTCATTCCCCCATTGAAACCCTCATCCTCTCTTCTGCACCCCCTGCCTTCATTACACTATTGTCTGTGTTCATTGCTTATACATATATGCACATATGTTCTTTGGTTTATCTCCTCCCACTCTCCCAAAACCCTCTTCCCTCTGGGGTTTGTCAATTTGTTCCCTATTTCCATGTCTCCAGAACTATTTTGTTCATCAGTTTAATTTGTTCATTAGATTCTGCAAATAAATGAGATCATGTGATACTTGTATTTCTCTGACTAGTTTATTTTGCTTAGCATAATATTCTCCAGGTCCATCAATTCCATGTGTTCTCAGAGAGTAAGAGATCTTTTTTTCTTATAGCTGCATAGTACTTCATTGTGTAAATGTACCACAGCTTTTCCATCCACTCATCTACTGATGGACACTTGGGCTATTTCCAGATCTTAGGTAATGTAAATAGTACTGCTATCAACAAAGGGGGTGCATATATTCCTTCTGATTGATGTTTTAAGAGTCTTAGGATGTATCCCTAGAAGTGGATACGTGCCGGGTCAAATGGTAGTTCCATTTTTAATTATTTGAGGAAACACAATATTTTTTTCCATAGTGGCTGCACCAATCTACATTCCCAGCAGCAGTGTACTAGAGCCCCCTTTTCTCCACATCCACACCAGCACTTGTTATTTGATGATTTATTGATGGCAGTCATTCTGACAGATATGAGGTGATACCTCATAGTCATTTTAATTTATATCTCCCTGATGAACATGTTTTCATATGTCTCTTGGCCATTTGTATTTTCTTTTTTGGAGAAGTGTCTCTTTAGGTCCTCTGACCATTTTTAATTGGATTGCTTACCTTCCTTCTGTTGAGTTGTATGTGTACTTTATATATTTTAGAAATTAACCCCAGGAAATGTAGGCAGCAAAATCTCAAACATCACATGTAGTTGAATTTTTACTGATACATTGCCAAGGTAAAAGAAACAATTGAAAAATAAATAAATAGGATTACATCAAACTAAAAAATGTCCTGCTTGTTTTGTTTTGTTTTGTTTTGTTTTGTTTTGTTTTTTTATCCTCACCTGAGGACATTTTTCCATTTTTTGTTCAGAGAGAGTGGGAGGGAGAAAGAGAGAGAGAGAGAAACATCAATGTGAAAGGGACACATCGAGTGCCTGCCACCCGCACAACACCCGCATAACCCAACCAGGGTTGGGGACAAACTGCAACCGAGGTACGCGCCCTTAGCAGGAACCAAACCTGGGTTTCTCTGGACCACAGTCCAACACTCTAACTGCTGAGCCAAACTGGCTAGGGTTGTCTTGCTTGTTTTTACAGCCAGAAGTAATGGGGACTTCTCTTAACAACACTGGAACTCTGGTCTTGGGTGATGGGTATGAGGCTGACACCACTTGCTTCTCAGGGAGGACCTCAATAGCCATGATATACCTCCCAATTTTTATCTGCCACACGTGGGTGTGGGATTAGCCTGTTCTGTGTCTCTACCCTTCTTACCAATCTCAATGTGGCTTCTTATTTAAATCCCTAGTTTTAGACTTCCATTAAGTTAGATTTCAGGCAATTCTGAATGATGGTTGTTTCGTAGTTTTGTTTTACATTTGTTGGAGGATGTGAGCACTGTATTTACCTACACCATCATTTTGAGTGGAAGCCCTAGCATTTTATTTTTTATTTTAAAATATCTGGAATATATTTTGGCATATAGAACAAGAAAGAACTAGGACTTTTTAAATATTTTTAACAGATTTAATTAGTATAATTTATTAATTTTCCCTTTTGGAATGCCATTTTTATCACTGATTGAAGGTGTACAACTATAAGCATTGTACTTTGTTTTCCTGTTACCTGTTGCTGAACTTTTTATTCTATTTCATTCATAGTTTTTCAATTTTAATATTGTTCTTTTAACTTTTATTATTTTTAAATTTTTAAAAATTTTATGCTCTACATTTCCAGAACTTATAACTGGAAGTTTGTACCTTTGACCACCTCCACTCATTTCACCCACTCTATTCTCCTGCCTCTGCCAAACAGCCAACCTGTTCTTGGCATCTATAAGCTGGGTGGGTTTTTAATTTTTATTCTTTTGGATTTCACATAAAAGTGAGATCATACAGTTTTTGTCTTACTCTGTTTGGCATTTTATTTAACATAATGACCTCAAGTTCTATTCATGTTGTTGCAAATGGCAGGAGTTCTTTTTTATATCTGAATAATATTCCATTGTATATATACAACATATTTTTTATACATTTATCCATTGACAAACATTTCTGTTGTTTCCATAGCTTAATTATTGTAAATAATGTTGCAATGAATATGAGGATATAGATGTCTTTTTTGGATAATGATTTTGTTTTGTTTTATTTTGTTTTTTAATCCCAAAAGTGCAATTGCTGAATCAAATAGTAGTTTTATTTTTAATTTGCTGAGGAACTTCCATACAATTTTCCATAGTGGCTGCACCAGTTTATACTCCCATTAACAGTTCACAATGTTTCCCTTTTCTTCACATTACAGAATATCTATTATCCCTTGTCTTTTTGATAACAGCCATTCAAACAGGTTAGGGGAGATATCTCTTTGTTTGTTTGTTTGTTTGTTTGTTTGTTTGTTAAGGAAATTTTGTTTTAAATCCTCACCCGAGAATATTTTTCCATTTTTCTTCAGGTAGAGTGGGAGGAAGTCAGAGAGAGAAAAACACCAATGTGAGAGGGATACATCAATTTGCTGCCTCCCACACGACCCTGACCAGGGCCATTGACGAACTGCAACTGAGGTACATAACCTTGGTTGGAATTGAATCCGTGACTCTTTGGTCCACGGGCTAATGCTCTACCTCTGAGCCAAACTTGCCAGGGTTCATTGTGTTTTCTAAAATATTAACTTTATTGGGGTGACATTGGTCAACTAAAGTATATGTTTCAAGTTTACAATTCTTTACAACATCTGGATATTGTATTGTGTATCCACCATCTCAACTCAAGTCTTCTTCTGTCACCATATATTTGACCACCTTTACCTTTAACTGCCCCCACTCTCCTCCCTCTTGTAACCACTGTATTGTTGTCTGTGTCCATGAGTTTGTTTTTTGTTGTTGTTGTTTCTCTAGATTGTTCAATTATTGCTCTCAGTTTTATATCCCACATATGAGTGAAATCATATGGTTCTTGACTTTTTCTGACTTATTTTGCTTAGCATAATATTCTCAAAATCCATCCATGTTGTTGCAAATGGCGATATTTATCCTTTTTTATGAGTGAGTAGTATTCCATTGTATATATGTACTACATCTTCTTTATCCAATCATCTATTGAAGGACACTTAGTAGAAGAAAACATAAGTAAAGTACTAAACTTATAGGCTTTGGTCTTAGAGAGGATTTTATGAATTTGAACCCAAAAGCAAGGAAAGTAAAGGCAAAATTTATGAATGATACCATATAAAACTAAAAGGTTTCTGCACAGCCAAAGAAACTACCAACAAAACAAAAGGCATCCCACCAAGAGAAAAAAGAAATTGGCAAACAACAGCTCTGACAAGGGGTTAATATAAAAAAAATATGTAAAAATGTCATATAACAACACCAAACAAACAAATAATCCAATTAAAAAGTAGGCAGAGGGCCTGAACTTCTCCCAAGAAGACATACAAATGGCCAACAGATACATGAAAATATTTTCAATTTCACTAACTATAAGGGAAATACAAATCAAAACTACAATGAGATACCACCTCATGTGTGTTAGAATGGCTATTATCAAAAAGACAATAAAAAGTGTTTGAAAACCCTGGCTGGTTTGGCTCAGCAGTTAGAGCACCAACCTGTGTTCCAGAGAGACCCGGGTTCTGTTCCTGCTAAGGGCATGTACCTCGGTTGCAGTTTGTCCCCAGCCCTGGTTGGGTTGTGCGGGTGGTAGCCACTTGATGTGTCCCTTTCATGTCGATATCTGTCTGTCTGTCTGTCTGTCTGTCTCTCTCTCTCCCCCCTCTCTCTCTCCCTCCTGCTCTATCTGAACAAAAAAATGGAAAAAAAATGTCCTTGGGTAAGGATAAACAACAGCAACAAAAAAGTGTTGGAGAGGTGTGGAGAGAAAGCAACCCTCAGTCACTGCTGGGGGGAAAATAAACTGATGCAGCCACTGTGGAAAACAGTATGGAAGCTCCCCAAAAAAGTAAGAATAATGTTATCATATGAACCATTAACCCCTTTCTGTGTATCTTCATTAATAATTGAGGTTTTGATTTACATTTTCCTGATAATTAGTGCTGCTTAACATCTTTTTATGTACCTGTTGGCTATTTGTATGTCTTTTTTGGGAAAGTGTTTATTCAGTTCCTCTGCCCATTTTCAATTGAATTTTTATTGTTATTGAGTGGTATGAGTATTTTACATATTATCAATATTAGGCCCTCATCAGATACATGATTTTCAAATATTTTCCCCATTCTATAAGAACTTTTTACATTGATGTAGTCCCACTTGTTTATTTTTGTTTCTGTGGCCTTTGCTTTTACTGTCAAATAAAATAAAATAAAAATCATTACCAAGAAGCTTAGCCCCTGTGTTTTATTCTAGGTATTTTATGGATTCAGGTGTTATGTTAAATCTGTAATCCATTTTGGGTTGATTTTTGTGTATGGTGTAAGATAGGGGTTTAGTTTCATTTTTGTGCATGTGGCTATCCAGTTTTCCCACCATTTATTTGAGTGGGTTTTTTTGTTGTTGTTGTTTCTCCTTTTTCCCCACTGATTCCCCCCTCCTCCTCCCTCCCTGCCCTGTCCCCAGCTTTGTTGTCCATGTCCATTGTTCATGCATACATGCATATAAGTTCTGTGGTTTATCTCTCCCCCCGCCCCCTCTTCTGGGGATTGTCAGTCTGTACCCCACTTCCACATCTCTGGGACTACCCCATTCCTCAGACTGTTATGTTCCTTATATTCCACAAATAATTGAGATCATATGATACTTGTGTTTCTCCGTTTGGCTTGTTTCACTTAGGATAATACTTTCCAGGTCCCTCCATGTCATCTCAAAGAACAAGAGATCTTTCTTTCTTACAGCTGCATAGTATTCCATTGTGTATATGTACCACAGCTTTTTTATCCATTCGTCTACTGATGGATATTTGGGCTGTTTCCAGATCTTAGTTACTTAGTAAATAGTGCTGCTATGAACATGGAGGTACATATATTCTTTCTGATCGGTGTTTCAGACTTCTTAGGGTATATTCCTAGAAGTGGGATCACTGGGTCAAATGGCAGTTTAATTTTTAATTTTTTGAGGTAAGGCCATGTTGTTTTCCATAGTGGCTGCACCAGTCTGCATTCCCATCAGCAGTGTATTAGAGTCCCCTTTTCTCCACACCCTCGCCACCACTTGTTGTTTTATGATTTGTTGATGGCAGCCATTCTGACAGGTGTGAGGTGATACCTCACTGTTGTTTCAATTTGCATCTCTCCGATGATTAGTGATGTTGAGAATTTCTTCATATGTCTCTTGGCCATTTGTATGTCCTGTTTGGAGAGATGTCTATTGAGTTCCTCTGCCCATTTTTTAATTGGGTTCTTTGTCTTCCTTTTGTTGAGTTGTATGAGCACTCTCTATATATTAGAGATTAACCCCTTATCTGATATATCATTGGCAATTATGCTGTGCCATACAGTGAGTTGCCTTTCTATTTTGATAATTATATCTTTTGCTGTGCAGAAGCTTTTGAGTTTGATGTAGTCCCATGTGTTCATTTTCTCCTTTGTTTCTGTTGCCTTAGGTAATCTATCAGTGAAGATTCTGCTGCGTATGATGTCTGAAATTTTGTTGCCTACAGTTTCTTCTAGGATTTCTATGGATTCATGAGTCACATTTAAGTCTTGTATCCATTTTGAGTTTATTCTTGTGTATGGTGTAAGTTGGTAGTCCAGTTTCATTTTTTTGCATGTAGCTGTCCAATTTTCCCAACACCACTTATTAAAGAGGCTGGCTGTACTCCACTGTATGCTTTTGCCACCTTTATCAAATATTAATTGAGAATATTGCTTTGGGTCAATTTCTGGGTTCTCTATTCTGTTCCATTGATCTATCTGCCTGTTCAGGTGCCAGTACCAGGCTGTTTTGATTACAGTGGCGTTGTAGTATAACCTGAAATCTGGTAATGTGATCCCTTCAACTTTGTTCTTCTTTTTCAACATTGCTGTGGCCATTCGAGGTCTTTTTTGGTTCCATATGAACTTTGAAAGTATTCTAGTTCTGTGAAGTATGTCGTTGGTATTTTGATGGGGATTGCATTGAATCTATAGATTGCTTTGGGCAGTATAGACATTTTAATGATGTTAATTCTTCCAATTCATGAACTAGGTATGTGCTTCCATTTTTTAATATATTCCTCTATTTATTTTTTCAATGACCTCTAGTTTTCTGTGAATAGGTCCTTTATTTCTGTAAGTGCTTTTTCTGAAGGCATATCACAAATCCTTCCCTTCCTCTCCACCCTCTCAAACTTTCATTTTTTCAACATCTGTCAGAGGTTTAAGAATCATAGAATCTGTTCTCAGATATCAACTTTGAAAATTCTTCCACAGGAGTTTATATCAACCTCAATCTGGTATCTGTTATCATGGCTCCTGTGTTACAATGTCAGTTTCATATTACAACTAACTATAAATATTTATTTCATACTGTTGCTTGTGTGAAAACTAAACTATTGATTTTGAGGCACCATATATTTGGGGATCTATTTCTTACTGTACTGATTAACTTCTGGGGAGAGAACAGAGCATAAGATAAATAGAAAGTTAAGAATAGAGTCCTAGAAAGCTTCACATTTAAGAAATGACTGCACGAAGTCTGTGAAGAACTGTGAGAAGGACCCAGATGTATAATAGAAAAACAAGAGAGAGCATTTTCAAGGAAGGCAAGCAAAGTGAGAGTTTTGCTTGCAGGGCAAGCAAATGATACAGGGTAATCAAGCACAACACTGACAGAAACCTCCGATAGCTCTGACAGTATTCAAATTGGCCCAAGCAGGTCAGCTTCATGATTACAGGCAAATTTCAGTGGGAGGACCAAGGAGATTCAGCAAGAACAAAGATAACTGGAAGATATAAGAGAAATGAGAGAAACAAGTATTCTGCAGTAATAATAAATGATGGCTTGATTTAAAAATAAATGCATATTCAGACCACTTCTTGTCACCTCCATCACTGCTATTTTAGCCAACCCACCATCCCATTGGCCTAAGTTTTTCACCACACCAGAATTATTGTAATAACTTTCCAGCAGATCTTTCTACTTCTATTCTTGCCCCCATAGACTGTTGAGAAATCAGTACTCAAAGTGACCCTTTAAAAAATGTAAGTCAGTTGAGGTCCTTTCTCTCATGCCCTCCCAACCCCCCCGAGGCTTCTCAACTCACTGAAAGTCTTTACTGTGGTCAGAAAGAAGTTATACAATCTGACTCTTTCTCTGATCATATCCTCTTCTCTGTTACTCTTCACACTCTGTAATCCAAGTAGATAGTCCCCTTTGTTGGGATGCCTCTGATATACTGAGAACACATCTGCCCCAGAACCTTTGCACTTGTTACTACTTATGCCAGGAGTTTTATAATTTTTCACCAGACAGCCTCTCAGAAAACTTTCTTTCCTTTTTGTCAGTTTTATTCTCATCCATTATAATTGATTTTCCCAGTGAAAAGCAAGGTAAGTTTATCTGCTAATAATGACAAACCTCTACATGTGTGTGTGTGTGTGGGGGGGAGCGGGTAGGATGATAAGTTTGAGGAGACACTTGAAATTTTGTAATGGTGGCAGGAGGTAGGAGATGGAGCTAATTCAGAACAGCTCCAGGCATCCTTAAAGACTATTAAGATTGACCACACCAAAATTTCACCAGCCACATAGTTGTTCTGTCTTACCTAGCAGTGTTCTTCACCTAAAGGTGTAGAAGAGAAAAAATAATTGTTTAGATAAAGCATTGCTGCCCAGTAGAATTTTCTGTAATAATGTAAGTGTTCTATAATCGGTGTTGTGTAATATTTGAATATTTGAAAAGTGTCTGTTGTAATTGGCTGCCACATTTGACAATTAGTGTAGAGCAATCCAGAATCAGGTTCTGGCAAAGCAAATTCCACAAAAGGGCAACAAGTAATGGAGGTAAGAGGAAAGTTAATAAAGATATGCTCAATTAATATTTGACAAAGGTGGCAAAAGCATAAAGTGAAGTCAGGACAGTCTTTTCAATAAACGGTGTTGGGAAAATTGGACAGCTACATGCAAAAAATGAAACTAGACTACCAACTTACACCACATACAAGAATAAAGTCCAAATGGATAAATGACTTAAATGTGACTTGTAAATCCATAAAAATCTTAGAAGAAACAAAATTTCAGACGTCATACACAGCAGAATTTTCACTGATACAATGCCTAAAGCAAGAGAAACAAAGAAAAAAATGAGCACGTGGGACTATATCAAACTAAAATGTTTCTGCACAGCAAAAGAAACAAGCATCAAAATGGAAAGGGAACCCATATAATGGGAGAGCATAATTGTCAATGATACATCAGATAAGAGGTTAATTTCCAAGATATTACAGAGTACTCATAAAACTCAACAAAAGGAAGACAAAGAATCCAATTAAAAAATGGGCAGAGGACATAAAGAGACACCTCTCTAAACAGGTCATGCAAATGGCCAAGAGACATAAGAAAAAATGCTCAATGTCACTAATTGTCAGAGAGATGCAAATTAAAACAACAATGAGGTAACACCTCACACCTGTCAGAATGGCTGCCATCGATAAATCATCAAACAACAAGTGCTGGCGAGGGTGTGGAGAAAAGGAGACTCTAGTACACTGCTAGTGGGAATGCAGACTGATGCAGCCACTATGGAAAACACTATGGTGTTACGTCAAAAAGTTAAAAATTGAACTGCCACTTGACCCAGTGATCCCACTTGTAGGAATATACCCTAAGAAGCCTGAAACACCAATCAGAAAGAATATATGTACCCTCATGTTCATAGCAGCACTATTTACAATTGCTAAGATCTGGAAACAACCCAAGTGTCCATCAACAGATGAGTGGATAAAAAAGCTGTGGTACATATACACAATGGAGTACTATGCAGCTATAAGAAAGCAAGATCTCTTATTCTTTGAGATGACACTGAGGGACCTGGAAAGTATTATCCTAAGCAAAACTAGCCAAGCAGAGAAAGACAAATATTATTTGTGGAATATAATGAAAAAAAACAACTGATGAGCAAAATAGATCCAGAGACATAGAAGTAGGATACAGACTGACAAACCTCAGAAGAGGGGGTGAGGGAAAAGGGAAGAGATAAGCCATAGAACTTATATGCATGTATGCGTAACCAATGGACATAGACAACAAAACTGGGGATGGGTTCGGGGGTCAGGGGATTGGGTGGAGGGTGTCAATGAGGGAAAAAGGAGAAACATCTGTAACAAAAATAAATTAATAAAAGTAATTTTTAAAAAAAGAAATGGTAGGTGAACTTTGTGAAGAAAGAAGAGAATCCAGAAAGCAACTGATAGTTTGTGAAAAATATAATCCTCCAGGAATTAGAGGCATTAATGATGTAAAGGATATGTTTAGAGTGAGACACAGAGAGTTGATAGGAAGTGGTTCTCAGAGATAAAAAATTAAAGTTTAAGCTTTCAAAAGAAAACAGTTGTAAATGGTGAAAAAAATGCAAGAAATGGCCATGGATAGATTTGTTATATGGAGTGGGTGTGAAAGTCTTTGGTGTTAAGGAATTCAAATGCCTATAAGAGAGGGTTAGATAAATAAAAAAGCTGAGGTGGTGTAAGGCACACAATATGTACAATTGAATAGCCAAGTCCTCAAAGCTTTGTTTTTATATGAGGGTGTCATTGTTATTTATCAATTAACAAGCACTCATCTTTGCTAGGCATACAACACGGTGCTTAGTATAATCTTCTTTAATCTTTGCACAACTTTTTGAAGTTGGTTTTCTTATTATTCCCACTTACAGATGAATCCACTGAAGCTTTGAAAGACCAAACAACTTGCTTAGTTGTGTATACTGAAGGTGTGATTGAGCTGGAATTTTTATTTAAAGAGCCTGGCACAAAAGCTCAAACACTTTATCACTAAACTCTATTGCATTCTTATTTGGAGCAGCAGGAGGAAATAATAAGAATCTGTAGTGCCTTCTGTTCACCTCCATCCTCTTCAGAATCTGGAAGCTGCAGGAATAGATGCATGCTTGATTGAGTCCATGGAGGACTCAGTATCAGAGAAGATTAGATGGTGAAGCAAGAACTGAGAGTGAGTGGTAGCTTATTTATGATAAAGCAAAGTGAGTGGAATATTAGGAAGAGCTGCAATAACAGGAAGAGGAATGGTGTCACAGAACCCACTGGAGGGAATTATTGGAAAGAACATATTCTTGCAAGGTCTTGGTTTGGAATGATGCAAAATGCTGACAGGCAAACATTAACTGACATGTACACACACACACACACACACACACACACACACACATATATGGTTTTATTCTCTGTATCTTGAGTGCTAATACCTAGAATAGTGCTTGGCAGATGTTAAGGATCTAAACAATAAGAGCCCATTGTTGTTGAAGGTCTTACCAAACTGTAGTTCACAAGACTGTTAGTGGAATTTGAAGGAAGCTTATAATGAAACAGATGAAAACCTAATCCTGGGAAAGAAGAGAAACATTAATTTATTATGGTCAATCCTCAGTCCAATTTTCTTTTTTCTCTTATTTTTTTATAGAAACTACCTAAAAATTAAATAAAAGGGAAAAAATGCTAATCTGATTACCAGTGCCCTCTCTATCAAGACTCCAAAGATACAAATCTTGATTCCATTTATATTTGTGAGATTCTAATTCACAAAACTTCATCTAGTTAAGCCCTAGTTTCTCTAAATATCGAGGCTATAAATTTCATCAATTGCTTGTTTCCCAGGGTTTTCTTAAAATTTAAGTAAATTTATTTCAATTTGCTTATAAAATTATTTCAATCACCTTAATAACAATATGTTTTGCAAATACTCCTCACCAGCCTTCATTCATAATTGTACCATAATTGTGCCATAACTCATAATTGTACTGTAGTATATGTCTACAAGTAATTCTTCAAAAATATGTGTAATAACATATTTTATTAACTTACACATATCAGAATTTGATTGAATCCAATTCTCAGGCAGTAATCTCTTTTTCTTTGAAAAAATAAAAATGTTTATTTTTTATTATAATGGGATAGACAAAATTTCATTTAAATCTCACAGACTTAAAATAACTTGCATTTGATACTTAAGTGTACAAAAGGGCAAATAAAACAAAGTTACAATGTTAATAATAACCAATGTCACCTTAATATTTCTAAATAAAAAATAGTTTTGGACCATTTGTTCAGTTCTTGATTATCAGATGAAAATGTAAAGCCTGGGGTTAACAGAATTGCACAATAAAACAAGCTAATTTATGCAATAAAGTATTTTATTGTAGTAATATATGTACACAGTTTATACAGTTATAATAGATAACTGATGAAATAAAGTCTCATGAATTTCTTGTAATTAAAAAGTCACAGGCATCAGATATTTGTTAACCATATTGCTCACTGACCTACTCAATTTTTTTTTCTTGTGATGGAGAATTTAAATTCTAAAAAAGATCAAGTATCAAGTATTTAATTTCTAGTCCTCCTTTTAAAAATAACTTCTTCAGAGATCCTCAAAATAATAGAGTTTTGCCAAAGGGCCAGCTAAGCACACCTATAGAACATCTTTTCATATATTTGTATTTGTATTCTACTTGCCTTTTTTTTTTTTAGTTAGTTAGTTAGCTGGTTCTGTGTCATTTGTCCATTTCTGGGAGGAGGTAAGGGGAGATTGGCCTTTGAATTTTTAATTTTTCAAATATGCCAATTACCTTTTTGTTTTCTCCCAGTTTGTTAGTTGACTTTGCTTATGCTGGGCTTTTTTTAATGCCCCCTCCCCCATCTTGCATGAATTTAAACTGACACTCAAGTTGATGTCCAGCTCACTTCTCATATTTATTCAGGTATATATGGCAGAATATACTCTAAAATCAACTGTTGAGCTAAAATTACACAGCAGTTAACAGTGTGCTTGTTATGTACCATTGAATCAGCTCCAAATCTTGTGGACCCTATGAAAGAGTGATGTCCACAATGTCCACTTCTCAACAGCCTGGCTCAGCTCCTGTAGTCTTATGCTGATAGCTACTTTTGTGGAGTCTTTCTCTTTTTGTTTTGTCTCTCTTTTCCTGCTGCCTTCTATTTTTCCCAGCTTATTGTCTTTTCCAAAGAACCCTGCCTTCTCATGATGTGCCCAAAGTAAGACAGCTTGTTTTGTCTTTTTTGTTGTTTTTGTTGTTGTTTCCACTTTCCACTATGTTTCAGGCTTTTTCAGCTCTACGACACACTTGTTTCTCTTTCTAGTGTTTTAAGGTATCCACAGAGCCCTCCTCCAACACGATATTGTGAATAAATCTCAGGCAATAATCTCTTAATCTTAACACAGTTGATGTTATCTCTCCATGGCCTTCTGTTTGCTTCTGGAGAAGTCTGTAGGCAGCTTGAATTTTTTTTGTTGATCTGTTAGATTGTTACTATCTTTTCATTTTATTCATGGATGCTTATAAACTCTGTTTTATTTTGATTTCTTTATCTTTATAATTTGAAGATGCAGCATGATGGAATTACATGTGATTCTTTTTATTAACATATCCTGAAATCTGCTTAGCCATTTTTAATCTGCACACTCTGGTGTGTTTCTTTTATTTTAGTGTTCATGTCTCAGTATGCTTCTTCTTGCTAAAAGAGCTACTAAAGTGAGTCACTCTCATCAGTGTTGAATTATTTTATTCAATATAACTATTATTCCTTGTAACCTCTAGTAGAGATTTTAATTCTTCTATTACAATTTTAGTTTCTTTTTTTTCACGAAGCAGTAACTTTTCTTTTTTTTAAATTTTATTTATTTTTGTTACAGAGGTTTCTCCAATTTCATCCATTGATACCCTCCTCCCTCTCCCTCCCTGTCCTGTCCCCAGCTTTGTTGTCTATGTCCATTGGCCATGCATGCATGCATATAAGTTCTCTAGTTTATCTCTCCACCCCTCCTCTTCTGGGGATTGCCAGTCTGTACCCTACTTCCATGTCTCTGGGACCACCCTGTTCTTCACATTGTTATGTTCATTATTTTCCACAAATAAGTGAGGTCATATGATACTTGTCTTTCTCTGTTTGGCTTGTTTCACTTAGGATAATGCTTTCCAGGTATTATGTCGTCTATGTCATCTCAAAAGATAAGAGATCTTTCTTTCTTACAGCTGCATAGTACTCCATTGGATATATTTACCACAACTTTTTTATCCATTAGTCTACTGATGGGCATTTGGGCTGTTTACAGATCTTAGCTATTGTAAATAGTGCTGCTACAAACATGGGGTACATATATTCTTTCTGATTGGTGTTTCAGGCTTCTTAGAGTATATTCCTAGAAGTGGGATCATTGGGTCAATTGGAAGTTCAATTTTAAATTTTTTGAGGTAACACCATATTGTTTTTCATAGTAGCTGCAATACCAGTCTACATTCCCACCAGCAATGTCCTAGAGTCCCCTCTTTTCCAGACCTTCGCAACACTGGTTGTTTTATGATTTGTTGAGGCAGCCATTCTAACGGCTTTGAGGTGGTACCCAATTGTTGTTTTAATTTGCATCCCTCTGATGATTAGTGACTGAGCATTTCTTCATATATCTCTTAGCCATTTGTATGTCCTGTTTGGAGAGGTGTCTATTTAGTTCCTCTTCCCATTTTTTAATTGGTTTCTTTGTCTTCCTTTTGTTGAGCTGTATGAGCACTCTATAGATTTTGGAATTTAACCCCTTATCTGATGCATCATTGGCATTTATGGTCTCCCATATAGTGGAATACCTTTCCATTTTGATGGTTCTTTCTTTTGCTGTGCAGAAGCTTTTGAGTTTGATGTAGTCCCATGTGTTCATTTTTTCCTTTGTTTCTGTTACTTAGGTGATGTATCAGTGAAAATTCTGCTGCATATGATGTCTGAAATTTTGTTGCTTACATTTTCTTCTAGCATTTTTATGGATTCATGAGTCACATGTAAGTGTTTTATCCATTTTGAGTTTATTCTTGTGTATTGTGTAAGTTGATGGCCTAGTTTCATTTTTTTGCATGTAGCTGTCTACTTTTCTCAACACCATTTATTAAAGAGAGTGTCTTGACTCCACTGTACGCTCTTGCCACCTTTGTCAAATATTAATTGAGAATATTGTCTTGGGTCCATTTCTGGATTCTCTGTTCTATTCCATTGATCTATGTGGCCGTTCTTGTGCCAGTAACAGGCTGTTTTGATTACAGTAGATTTTTAGTATAACCTGATATCTGGTATTGTGATCCTGCCTACTTTCTCCTTCTTTTTCAAGATTGCTGTGGCTATTTGGGGTCTTTTTTGTTTCCATATGAACCTTTAATGTATTGGTTCTAGTTCTGTGAAGTATGTCATTGGTATTTTGATCGGGATTGCATTGAATCTATAGATTGCTTTGGGTAGTATGAACATTTTAATGATGTTGATTCTTCCAATCCATGAACAAGGTATGTGCTTCCACTTTTTTATATCTTCCTCTATTTCTTTTCTCAATATTCTGTAGTTTTGTGCAAATAGGTCCTTTACTCCTTTGGTTAAGTATATTCCTAGGTATCTTAATTGTTTTCTGCAATGGTAAATGATATTGGTTTTTTTTTTTTTTTAGTTTTTCTTTCTGTGAGTTAATCATTGGTGTATAAGAATACTGTCGAACATGGAGGGACCTACAAAGTGTCATCCTAAGCGAAACAAGCCAGAAAGAGAAAGACAAGTATCATATGATCTTACTTATTTGTGGAATATAATGAACATAACAGTTTGAGGAATGGGGTAGTCCCAGAGACATGGAAGTGGGGGACAGATGAAATATCCCCAGAAGAGAGGGTGGGGGGAAGATAAACCACAGAACTTATATGTATGTATGCATGAACAACGAACATGGACAACAAAGCTGGGGTGAGGGCGGGGAAGAATGGGGAGGGGGGAATCAGTAGGGGAGGGAAGGAGAAATATCTGTAACAAAAATAAATAAATTAATTTTAAAAAAAAAAGAATGCCATAAATTTCCTGATGTTAATTTTGTATCCTGATACTTTGCCAAATTCATTTATTAAGTCTAGTAGATTTTTGATAGAGTCTTTGGGGTTTTTCACATATAATATCATGTCATCTGTGAACAATGACAATTTTTCTTCCTCCTTTCCTATTTGGATCCCTTTTATTTTTTCTTCCTGTTTGATTGCTGTGGCTAAGATTTTCAGTAATATGTTAATAAGAGTGGTGAAAGTGGGAATCTTGTCTTCTGCCTGTTCTTAAGGGAAATGCTTTTAGTTTTTTCCATTGAGTTTAATATTGGTTCTAGGTATTCCATATATGGCCTTTATTATGTTGAGATGTGATCTCTCTATTCCCACATAGCTGAGCATTTTTATCAGAAATGGGTGCTGGATTTTGTCGAATGCCTTTTCAGCATCTATTGACATGATCATATGGTTTTATCTTTCATTTTTATTATGTGGTGTATCACATTTATTGATCTGTGAATATTGTACCAGCCTTGCATTCGTGAGATAAATCCCACTTGGTCATGGTGAGTAATTTTTTTGATGTATTGCTTGGATTTGATTTGCTATTAGTTTGTTCAGGATTTTGGCATCTATGTTCATCACGAATATCGGCCTGTTGTTTTCCTTCTTTGTAGTGTCTTTTTCTGATTTTGGAATTATAATTATGCTGGCCTCATAAACGAGTTTGGAGGTCTTTCTTCTTCTTGAATTTTTTGAAATAGTTTGAGGAGAATATTATTATTATTATTATTTTTGAATGTTCTGTAAAAATCACCCGTGAAGTTGTTTAGGCCTTGGGTTAGTTTCCTGGGAGAGTCTTCATTACATCTTAAATTCCCGTCATTGTTATTGGTCTGTTCAAGTCTTCTATCTTTTCCCGGTCCAGTTTTGGCAGACTATGTGTTTCTAGAAATTTGTCTATTTCCTTAGATTGTTGAATTTGTTGCTGTATAATTGTTCATAATATTTGTTAATGATCCTTTGTATTTCTGTGGTGTCAGTTATTATTTCTCCTCTTTCATTTCTGATTTTACATATTTGGGTTCCCTCTCTTTGTTTTGTGGTGAGTCTAGCTAAAGGTCCATCAATCTTGTTTATCTTTTCGAAGAACCAGTTCTTTGTTTCATTAATCCTTTGAATTGTGTTCTTGGTCTCCATGTCATTTATTTCTGCACTAATCTTTACTATTTCCTTCCTTCTATTGCTCTGGGGTTTTCTATCTGTTTACTTTCTAGTTCTTTAAGTTGTGAGGTTAGATAGTCTATTAGAAATTTTTCTTGTTTCTTGAGGTAGGCCTGTAGTACTATGAACTTCCCTCTCAGAACTTCTTTCGCTGCATCCCATAAATTTTGTGTTGTTGTGTGTTCATTTTCATTTGTTTCCAGAAAGTTTTTAATTTCTTCTTTGATAATAATGTAACGCATTCATTGTTCAATAACATGCTATTTAGCATTTATGTTTTCAAATGTCTTTGCATGTTCTTGTTGCAATTGATTTCTAGTTTCATGCCATTGTGATCTGAGAAGATGCTTGATATGGTTTCAATCTTCTTGAACATGTAGAGACGTGTTTTGTGTCCTAATATGTGGTCCATCTTTGAGAATGTCCCATATGCACTTGAGATAAATGTGAATTCTATAGTTTTGGGATGTAATTCTCCGTAGATATCTATTAAATTCATTTGATCTAGCACTTTATTTAGAGTCTGTGTATCCTTGTCAATTTTTTGTCTAGAGGATCTATCCGGTGATGTCAGTGGGGTGTGAAGTCCCTTGCTATGATTTTATTGCTGTTGATTTGTTCTTTAAAGTCCTCCAGAAGAGTTTTAATACATTTGGTGCTTCTATATTGGGTCCATACATGTTTACCAAGGTTATTTCTTGCTGTGGAATAGATCCTTTCAATATTATGTAGTGGCCTTCTTTGTCTTTAGTTATGACCTTTATTTTGAAATCTAATTTATCAGATGTGAGTATTCCTACCACAGATTTTTTTCCTTTCTTTTTGATTGGAAGATTTTTTTTCCATCACTTCACTTTCAACTTATGAGTCTTTTGTTGTGATGTGGGTTTCTTGTAAATAACATATATGTGAGTCATGCTCTCTTATCCAGTCAGCTACTCTCTGTATTTTTATCAGAGCATTAAAACCACTTACATTTACGATGATTATTGATATGTACTTATTTATTGTCATTTTTGTTTTTTGTGGTTATATTTTTCTTCCTATTTCCTCGACCAATTATAGCAGTCCTTTTAGCGTATCTTGCAGTGCTGGTTTGGTGCTAATATACTCCCTTAGCCTTTTTTTTGTCTGGAAAACTCTTTATTTGACCTTCTTTTTTTGAATGATAGCCTTGTTGGATAGAGTAGTCTTGGATTCAGATCCTTGTTTGTCATGTCCTTGATTACTTCATGCCACTCTCTTCTGGCCTGTAGTGTTTCTGTTGAGAAGTCAGCTGAGAGCCTTATGGGGATTCCTTTGTAGGTAACCTGTCACTTATCTCTTGCTGCCTTTAGAATTCTATCTTTGTCTTTAATTTTTGGCATTTTAATTATTATGTGTCTTGGTGTAGGCCGATTTGGGTTCTTTTTACTAGGGGCTCTCTGTGCTTCTTGAACTTGAATGCCTTCTTCCTTCACCAAGTTAGGAAAGTTTTCTGTCACTATTTCTTCAAATATGTTTTCTAACCCTTGCCCATTTTATTCCTCTTCAGGGACTCCTATGATGCAAATGTTATGACTTATCCAGTTGTCCCACAGTTCTCTTAAGCTATCTTCCTGTTTTTTAATTGTTTTTTCCTTTTGGTTTTCTGATTGGTTAATGTTTTCTACCCTGTCTTTTAATTCACTGATCTGGTCCTCAGCTTCCTCTACTCTGCTGGTTAGTCCTTTAATTGTGTTTTTTATTTCTGCTATGTCATTCTTCATTTCCACTTGGTTGGTTATCAATGTTACTATAATTTTACTCATGGTGCTGATGTCCTTACTCATGCTGTTGAACTTCCTCTATATCATGGCTCTGAACTCTAACTTTGATAATTTCCTTAACTAAATTTTATTTATCTCACCTTCAATAGAGTTCTCTTGTTCTTTTATTGGGGATTTGTTTCTTTGTTTCACCATTTTGGCTATCTCAGTGGGTTTTGGAGCCTGCTGAATTTTCCTTGTGGGTGTTGGTGTTCTGCTGTTTGTGGCTCCCTCTACTGGTTTGGATAAGCCTGGATAGGCCCACAATAAACACCACTGTAAAGTCTTACTTTCCTGGGTATATTTGCAATTCTGGGAAAGGTTCAGTTATCCTGTAGCTATTTGCCTGGAGGCTAGTAGTCTCAGTTACTCAGGGCCTTGGAACGTAGCCCTGGTGTTCTGAGTAAGAAGATTTCTTGAGGGTGGAACAGATGCTGCTTATTAATGAGCTTCAATTTGCATTTCTTTGCCTCACCTGGAAAAGGGCTGAATCGCTGAGGGAGGGGCTGCTGCTTTTTTCCACAGCTCTGGGAAGGAGCAAACTGGCAGCCCTTCTTTGTGGCTGTAACTCAGCAAAAACTCCGAGTGCCCTCCAAATCTCCGGTGTCCCCACATAGTTCCAGTCCAGTCTGCCTTCCCTCTGCTGGAGCCCCAGGTGAGTGGCTGTAGCCATACCAGTGCTCTGTTCCGGCTCTCTGCACTGTGGAGCAAGCTTAGTATTTTATCCCCAAGAGCACTGCTCACAGCTATGACCGCTGCTGTCCATGGGCTCTCAGCCCACCACCCTCTCATGCCTCCACAGATCCTACCAGTGTCCTTGGTTATATGATTCTGTCCCACTGCTTTTCTGTTGCTTTTTTCCTAAAATTTGTCTTTATTTTAGTTAAAATTCCTGTTTGGTCCTGGGAGATCGTCTGTGTAGCTTCCATTCACTGCACTGCCATTTTCAGCCCTCCACAACTTTAGTTTCTTTACATTTTTTTTTCAATCTCACTTAGCTCTTTTTTCATTCTTTATTTCTTTTTAAATTATTCTCTTGTTTTTTAGCATATCACCCTCTCCTTTCAGGGTTTTTTTTTTTTTTTTTCCCCTATACTACTTTAGATGACCAAATTTCTAAAATGTCCTTCTCTTAGTAAATAATTATAGAAGAATATTTTTCCATTGAATGGTAAATACCATGGACACCTTTATGTTTCAGCTGCATAGTTCATATGTTAGTCATTTCTTTCTTTTTTTTTATTATTATTTGCAAAAAAAAAAAGCAATTTATATTTGATTTTTGTATTTAGAGTGTGTGGATTCTTTGGCTCTGTTCTGTGACTTCAGTGACATGGTAAAATGCCCTAAAATAAAGGTTATTAGTAATTTCTAAACTCTGCCAAGTGTCCTTCTTAACACGACAAGTGTCCTTCTTAATAGTGTGGTATTCTGCACTAGTGGTGTATATGAAAATTTATAGTTCCCAAGATGCTTTTATAGAAACACTTCTATTTCTAACTCTGAAAGAGAGTTTTACCAAGGGAATACTATTTATAGGATTTTGTGCCAGTATCTGTCCCCTTGTTTTCTGGAATTGACAGCTCCACAATTAATGCAAAAAGGTGAAAGTGGTAGCAAAAGAAAGCAAAGAGGGGAAAAAAAAAGGGACAATATTTTAGGCCCTTTGGAAAGCTTTACCTATGCAATAAAACAAAAGGTACACATTTTACAAGTCAGGAGTCCGAAGTTTGAGAGGGATAAAATATTCTTCTTTCTGATGAAAAACACTGTTTTATTTCATGGGTCGGTGCATAGATTGGCCAGTGAGTCCCCAGTAAAATCAGAGTTAATAAAGATATCCCCCAGCCTGGCTGTTATGGCTCAGTTGGTTGAGTGTCCTCCTGTGCACCAAAATTTCACTGGTTCGATTCCCTCTCAGGACACATGCCCAGGTTGTGAGCTAGATTCTAGTCCAGTACATACAGGAGGCAGCTGATCAATGTTTCTTTCACATCAGTGTTTCTTTCACATCAATGTTTCTCTCTCTCTCTCTCCCTCTACCTTCCTCTCTCTCTCTAAAGAAAAGAAAATTCAATAAAAACCTATTTAAAACATTTAATATAATCCCTAAATTCTTGATTTCTTATCTGATGATATTGAAGGTAACTAAGAAGGGAATCAAGAACATTTTTTTTTCTGTGACACATTGAGCCAACTGAACTACGTTCTTATTTTCCATCAGTAAAGTGGTTCCTTTCTGTCTATTGCATAAACACCTTTCCAGCCTGTCCCCCTGCATTCATACAAATTTTTGTTAACCTGCCTGTTCCTATTTAAAACAAAGCAGTACACATCATGACTTAGTTGCTATTTTCCCAATTATAATTTTCTCTACCAAATACCCAGAAGAAAAGATTTGTCTGATTAGTAATGTTTTAAAACATGGTAACAAGTAAAATATCACCAATTTCTCTGGACTGAAGGCCGACGTGCCAACCGCTGAGCCAAACCGGCCAGGGCAATATCACCAATTTCTAAGTGCACTAATTATTAAAGTTACTACTAATTATCACAATAACAATTAATATTTCCACATTCAAAACTAGCCTGAGATAAGGTTTTCTGAGCAGGAGGCATCTCAGAGTTTTTAAACTTGCCACAGAGCCATAGATTCAGCTAGTCAACAGGATCTTCACGAGTCATGAATTTCAACAAAACCCAGAGCTACTGAAATGCAACTCTTCTTCACACTTTTTCACAGGAATTGGGGATGCCTCCGAATTTAGAAAGCTGTCTTGTACCCTGTCCATACGCAATAAATGTTGCTTAATAATGACAATGGGAATATGTATTCTATCTAACTTTTCTCATAAAACCTTTATTTAGGGAGCCACAAATGTTTCCCCAAGTAATTTATTCCATTGTTCAATTGGCTGTCTAGTAAAATAAAAATTTTTCTACCATCTACCTTCGATGTTTCCATTTTCTTTTCAAGGCTTAGCCTGGTGTTTGTCTTGTGTATATATACTGCCCTGAACTGCACTGGTGGTTAGAAAGTCTAGGTGGCAGAACCTTGCTTCTAATGTCTTGTTTAACTGGCAGCCAAGTCCAAGATGGTGTTCCTGTATTCTAAATATAAGTTGAGTTTGGTTTACATCATTTATTATTAGAAAACATTTTTCCACTTTTTTTTTCTAAATTTTTGAAACTATGCTGAGAGTTAGATTCAGGGATTGTTGATTACATGGTGGCTACCATCCCTGCTAATAACAAAGTGGCCTACAGAAAAATTAGCTGTATTTGCAAAGTTGACCTTCTTCCAAGGAAATGTTCTTTAGAGGTTCCCACCGCAGTGGCATGTGTTCATACACATGATTCTACATAGAGGGATTAAGTACGCATATCCTTGTGTGTGAGTGAGTAAATGCTGTATACAGGCAATTGGTGTTTTAGGAAAGCATTAAAATGCCCATCAATTAGGATCTATTTCATCCATCATTCCTGTGTTGACTTCTTCAGCATTAGTTGTTCCTCTTATATCTGAGTAGATCAGCCTTATGAGATGTTTGAGTCAAAAATCATTAATCATAGTGCCTGCATTAATCCCTACCAAGAGTGTACAAGAGCTTTCTTTTTTTACATCCTCTCCAACATTTGTTATGTCTTCTCATAATAACATTCTAATGAATGTGAGGTGATTATTGCAGCTACTATGAAGAACAGTATAAAGGTTCCTCAAAAACTTAAGAACGGAATAACCATATTATGCAGCAATTCCTATGTTTATTTAAAAAACATAAAAATACATATTTTTAAAATATATATACTTCTATATTCATTGCAGCATTATTTACAATGGCCAAGACATAGAAACAACCTAAGTAACCATCAACAGATAATTGGATAAAGAAGATGTGAGATATATATATATATATATATATATATATATATATATAATGAAATACTACTTAGTCATAAATATATATATATAATGAAATACTACTTAGTCATAAAAAATGAAATATTGTCATTTGCAACAACATGTAGACATTTATTATTAGATTTATATTAAGGGTATTATGCTAAGTGAAATAAGTCAAGTGAAAAGAACAACAATAGTATGATTTCATGTTATGTGGAGAATAAAACAAAAAGTAATAAATTAACTAACAAAACAAACAACAGTCTCATAGATATATATAACAGAATGATGGTTGCTTGAAAGGGAAGGACTAGGGAAAGAATAAAGAGGCTAAAGGGGGTCAAATATATGATATCAGAAAGAAGCCAGACTTTGGGTGGTGAGTAGGCAGTAGAGTACACGTATGTCCAATTAAAGTGTTGTATACCTGAAAATTATATAATTTTAGTAACCAATGTTACTGCAAAAAATTCAATTAAAACATATTTGCCTTTTATGTGACCCCAAAAGCCCTCCCTTTCCAAAGTAACTACTACAATGACAAGTAATATTAGCTAGGAGGAATACATTCTTTTAGGTTTTAGAAATTGCCTTAGTAATTTCTCAACATGACAATAAAATTTGGGTACAGATTATAGACCTCAAAATAAAACAAGCAATGTCCCCTTTCATGTAGGAAAAATGTAGACATTAAACAGCTGGTTATTTTATTATGGTTGTGGATGGTGCCATGAACAGACTACTGACTGTTCACAGAGCCAGCATTTTCCTGTATAAGTGATCTGAAGCCTGAAAACTAAGAGGTAAGTAGAATTTTTGTCTATAACAACATCTTAATGTCATAGTTATAAATAAAAACAATGCATTGAATATAATCATGGCTTATAATTTTTTCAAATTATCTACAGAAAAGAGGATCTAGTTTGAGTTTTACTCCAATCCTTCCCCCTTCCACCGCGACTGTAAAGAAGTGAATGGGTTACTACCATTGTCCTCTCTCCACACATGAATAAACCAGGCTTTGGTTGGCTTCAGTGAATAAGTCAAGGCCACACAGATATTAAGGAAAAGAACAAGAAGTAGTAAGCAAGTTTTTTAGTTCCAAGTTTAATAATCTTCCTCAAAGAGTCTTCAGAGATGTTGGTTGGGTTGCAGAGAGAATAGAGAATGACATGACCTGAGATGTCCAACTCTGACAGTGGGCATGGTTTTATGAATAAATGTAGTATCTTTAAAGCAGTATAATTGGTGAACCTGGGCTTCAGAGTGTGATCCAAGCCTGAATCAAGCTCGCCATTGGCTAGTTCTAACTATGGCCATATGATTTAATCTTGTTGAACATCTGTCTCTCCACCTGCCTTTTCAAGGCAGAACAAAGATGGGATGACCTGCAGAGGACACAGGGCCAGTACCTGACACCTTGCAAGTTTTCAATAAATAAATCTGTCTTGTCTCCTTAGAAAGAAAACTAAGAAAAATTGTTTATAGCTGCATAAGAATGATGATAATAATAAATAATAATAATGAAATATCCCTTAACAGGAAAAGCACTGAAGAAACAGTCCAACTAGCCAACCAGTTGTAGAGATCTTATCCCCAAAAGTTAAATACATATGTAACTGCCATAATCTTCCATTTTGATCTATATAGAAAGAATAAAGGCAAATTTTGGATCCACCTACAGGACCTGCTTACCTCAACAGAGTGCATTTTTAGTGAAATTCCTGCTTCCCATTTGTTTTCATTCTGTTCCTTTCCTCCATTTTAATTGTATTATCTTGTAATAATTTCTGTACCTTTAAAAGATTTCTGAAATTATTTTATAAAAATATAGGTTAAAATAAAGAAAAATAAGAAGCAAGCAAGTAAATAAATTAGATTTTAAAAATTGTTTTTATCCCTCATATTTGCCAGCCCTCAGACTATTTCTATATTCAGTCTGTGAACTTCTAGGCTTTCCTTTTCCTCCTGCCTTCAATGCTGATGAGATAGTTAGAGCTGGAGCAACCATTTTTTTATATTGACAATAAGACATCATGTGGAGAATAAAAAGAAAAAGGCAGTTCATGGACTGTCTGCCTCCAGAGGTATTAACTGAAAAATTAAGTCCCTATTTGGTAGGTTACTATTAGTCAAGATATCTGTTCATGAAGCCACAAACCTTTTTAACTAATGTGTACACACACACACACACACACACACACACACACAATACCCATAAAATAGACTTCCGGTCAAGATGGCAGCATACATAAACACGGCACTCACCTCCTCCCACAGAACATCAAAATTACAACTAAACTACAGAATAGCCAGCATTCAGAACCACCTGAAAACAAGCTAAATGGATGTCCTACAACTATGAAATGTGTGGCAGACAAAATATCAGGAGGGATACCTTGGCTATGAAGGTCCTCCCTGAGGGGTGAGGAGTTCCCATCTCACACCAGGCCCCCCAGTTCAGGGTTCAAGTACCAGGAATAGAAGTTCCCATAACTTCTGGGTGTAAAAACCAGCTGGAATTGAGGCCAAGGGAGGTTGAGGCTCCTGGAGTCCCAGGCAGTTCTTCTTAAAGGGCTCATGCATAGACTTACTCAGACTTGCTCCTACCAGGCTCTGGCATGGGGGTGGTAACTTAAAAGGCACCAGAGACATACTGAGAAGAACTGAGTTGTTTGACATCAGTATTAGTGCTGGAGAGGCAACTTTCTCCCTGACAAATGACAGACATGCTGGCTGATGCTACTGTTCCTTTGGTGAGCCCTTCCCCTATGGGGCCCACAGAACTGACTCACTCTATTTGCCCTGCCCTGGTGATTCCCTGAGGCCCTCTCCCCCTAACTTTTGGGCCCACCCAAGCTGTTTCCAATGGCTGTACCATACATTTGGCCTGCTTTGGCTCTTATATCATATATTTATAAAATCTCTCAAGCAAACAGCATCTTGCAACAGTGAGCCCTGATCTCTCATTAAGTGGCCCCAGGCCCAGCAGTAGAAGCAGCCAGACTTGGTTCACAGCTTTGCTGCCTGGGTACCTACAAGCCCAGCACAAGAAGCAGACATCTGCAGGTGTTTTGTAGCTTATGCCTGGTGGACCCAGGTAGAACACAAGCAGTGGTTGACCTTGCCCTAGAGCCAGCACACCCAGTGGACAGCTTCAGACCATGTTGAAGCAACACCACTTAACCACCTCCACGAGTGACACACTCAATAAGTGGACTCAGTGGTACCAGAGCCCTGCTAAAGTAAGTCTGTGGTAGGCCCCTGCACAGCTGATCCTCCAAAGTGATCAAAGGTCAATTGTCAGTGGGCACAGCCAGTCCTTACAGCTGATCAGCCTAAGTAAATCCCTTCCATTGACTTGCCAACAGCAATCAAGACTTAACTACAACAGAAGGGTGTACAGTCCACACAAGGGGTGCACCTTGAGGGCTCAGCTAGGGTAATTAGGGAGGCTTTGCCACTGGACCGTACAAGACATCTACTACAATAGGCCACCCTAAGAGACAGCAACTCTACCTAGTAGATAGAAACAAACACAGGGAAGCAGCCAAAATGAGGAGACATAAAAACATGTCCCAAATGAAAGAACAGAACAAAATTCCAAGAAAAGTTCTAAACAAAATGGAGTTAAGCAATCTAACAGATGCAGAGTTTAAAACACTGGTTATAAGGATGCTCAAGGAACTTAATGAGGACCTCAACAGCACAAATAAAAGAATGAAGGATGCACTAACTGAAATAAAGAATAATTTACAAGGAATCAATAGTAGAGTATGTGAAGCCGAGAAGAAAACCATCAGTTTGGAAAAAAGGAAGCAATAAACACCCAATTAGAACAGCAAAAAGAAAAAATAATGCAAAATAAATGAAGATAGTGTAAGGAGCCTCTGGGCAACTTCAAGTATAATAACATTCACATCATGGGGGTACCAGGAGGAGAAGAGAGAGAGCAAAGACTTGAAAATCTATTTGAAAAAATAATGACACAAAAGTTCTCTAACTCAGTGAAGAAAACAGACAAATCCATGAAGCGCAAAGAGTTCTGAACAAGATGAACCCAAAGAGACTCACATCAAGACACATCATTATCAAAATGCAAATGGTTAAAGACAAAGAGAAAATCTTAAAAGCAGTAAGTTGTCTACAAGGTAGCTCCCATTAGACTGTCAGCCAATTTTTCAAAATAAACTTTGCAGGCCAAAAGAGATTGGAAAGAAATATTCTTTCCAAAGTGATGAAAAGCAAGGACCTACAACCAAGATTACTCTATCTGGCAAAGCTTTAATTTAAAATTAATGGACTTATGAAGATTTCTCCAGACAACAGGGCAGGGAGGTGGGGGAGGAGTGTAACAGTGGGGGGAAAAGAAAAAACATCTGTAACAAAACTAAATTAATTAATTAAATAAAATGAAATAAATAAATAAACCCCCCACCCCCAAAGAAAAGTAGGCAGGGCTTTCAACATTATTAAAAAGTTATGTATTTTAAATAAAAACAATGAGATACTATTAAAGGATTTTTTCATATAGTAATAACGCACACACACTAAATAAATAAATAAATAAACATTTCCCCAGACAAGAAAAAGTTAAAGGAATTCATCACCACATAAGCAGTATTATATGAAATGTTGAAGTGTCTTCTTGAAGAGGAAGAAGATAAATAACATGAACAATAAAATGTTAATGAATGCATATCTATCAACAATTGAATCTACAAACCTAATGAACAAGTAGAACAGAAACAGACTCATAGATACAGAGAACATTTTGTTGGTTGCCAGATGGGAGGGGGGTTGGGGGAATGGGCAAAAAAAGATAAAGAGATTAAGAAGTACAAATTGGTTATTAGACTGATAACCTCAAAGGAAAAGGGGGTGGGAAGAGATAAACCAAAGAACTTATAAGCATATCTACATAACCAGTGGACACAGTCAATAGTGTGGGGAAGGCAGGAGGGGGTGGGAGTGGGAAGGAGGGGATCAATGAGGGAAAACAGGGGGACATCTGTAATACTTTCAACAATAAAGATATTTAAAAAATACTCATGCAATATATTTATAGAAAATAATAATTACTTTGCAATTTATAAAATATGTGAAATTATTCAATATAATTATAAAATATATATTTATCCCTTGAAAATTGTTCTGACATTTTTTCAGTATTGTCGCATGTAAGAAAATACAGTTTAGGAAGAAAAAATGACGGCGGAGTGAATGGAGCTACACAGACCATCTCCCAGGACCAAACAGGATTTAGAACAAAAATAAAGACAAATTGTCAAGAAGGGACAACCAAAAGACACCTTGGAGGATCACATAACCAGGGATACTGACTCAATTCTGGTAGGCTTGTGAGGACGCCAGAGGGGGCTGGGAGCCCATGGTCTGCAGCAGCCTGGGCTGGGACCAGCGAACTAGGCTGGGACCAGGGCACTCAGCCGGAAGCTGCTGCTGCCTTAGCAGTGTCCCCTTACCGTGGCTTAGTCCTGTGGCTTCTGCTGAGTGCAACACCCTCGGCTAGTGCCACAGCTGCCCTTGGCTGGAAGCAGCGACCTCGGGTTAAAAGTCCCAGGTGGCTCCAAAACGCAGAGTCTAGACAGAGGCTAAATTGGCAGCAGCCACTCACCTTGGGCTCCGGCAGAGGGAAGGCAGACTGGACTGGAACTTTGTGGGGTCACTCAGATTTTGGAGGGTGCTCAGAGCTTTTGCTGAGTGCAGCCACTCAGGACTGTGGTCATCTTACTCCTTCCCAGGGCCCTGGAACGAGGTGGCCCCTCCCTCGGATTTTCAACCCCACCTGGTGGCTATTGAAATGCTAATTGAGACCCATTAACAACCAGCAGCTGCCCCACAGTCAGGAAATCCTCTTATACTGAGCACCTGAGGGAGTTTGTCAGACAACACAGAAACCAAGGTTCTTCAGGTGACCTCTACTAATAGCCTCCAGGCAAAAAAAGCTAGAGGATAACTACCATTCCCTGGGTTAGCAACACTAACCAGAAAAGCTAAGACTTGACGGTGGTGTTTAAAGTGGGTCCTCCCTGCCTCATCTAAACCCAGGAGAGGGAGCCACAAACAGCAGAACACCAACACCCACCGGGAAAATTTTGCAGACTCCAAAGCCCACGG
Organism: Molossus molossus; assembly: GCF_014108415.1. Classification (NCBI taxonomy): domain Eukaryota; kingdom Metazoa; phylum Chordata; class Mammalia; order Chiroptera; family Molossidae; genus Molossus; species Molossus molossus. The sequence continues at coordinate 68,146,698 of NW_023425401.1, forward strand.
TGATAGCCAAAATGGTGAAAAACAGAAACAAAAGCCAAATGAAACAACAAGAGACCTCTACCAAAGATGAGTTCAATGAGGTTCAGTTAAGCAAGTAAACAGAACTAGAATTTAGAGCCATGATGTTGAGGAAGCTCAACAGCATGTGCAAGGACATGAGCACCATGAGTAAAGACAGAAATGTTGAAAAACAACCAGTTGGAAATTAAAAACCACCAAGAAGAAATGAAGAATGACATATCAGAAATGAAAAACACATTGGAAGGTCTAAAAAGCAGAGTAGGGGAAGCTGAAGACCAGATCAGTGAACTAGAAGACAGGGTAGAAAAAGTCAACCAATCAGAAAACCAAAAGGAAAAGATGATTGAAAAACAGGAAGACAGCTTAAGAGAACTGTGGGACAACTGGAAACGGAATAATGTTCGCATCATAAGAGTCCCTGAAGAAGAAGAAAATAAGCAAGTGTTAGAGAATATATTCAAAGAAATAGTGACAGAAAACTTCCCTAATTTGGTGAATGAAGAAGGCATTCAAGTTCAAGAAGTACAGAGAGCCCCAAGCAAGAAGAACCCAAACAGGCCCACACCAAGACACATAGTAATTACAATGCCACAAATTAAAGACAAAGAGAGAATCCTAAAAGCAGCAAGAGATAAGCAACAGGTTACCTACAAAGTAAGCCCCATACTGACTTCTCACAAGAAACACTACAGGCCAGAAGAGAATGGCATGCAGTGATCAAGGTCATGAAAAACAAGGATCTGAATCCAAGACTATTCTACCCAGCAAGGCTATCATTCAAAATAGAAGGTCAAATAAAGAGCTTCCCAGACAAAAAAAAGGCTAAGGGAATACATTAGCACCAAACGAGCACTGCAAGATATATTAAAAGGAGTGCTGTAATTACCAGGAGAAATGGGAAGAAAAATAGAACGACACTAAACAAAAATGGCAATAAATAAGTACATATCAATAATCACCTTAAATGTAAATGGATTGAATGCTCCCATAAAAAGACACAGAGTAGCTGATTGGATAAGAAAGCATGACTCATCTATATGTTGTTTACAAGAGACCCACCTCACAACAAAAGACTCACATAGATTGAATGTGAAGGGATAGAAAAAAATCTTCCAAGCAAACAGAAAGGAAAATAAAGCTGGGGTAGCAATACTCATATCCAATAAAAGAGATTTCAAAATGAAGGCCATAACTAAAGACCAAAAAGGCCACTACATAATATTTAAAGGATCTATCCAACAGAAAGATATAACCTTGATAAACATATAGGCATCCAATATAGGAACACCAAAATATATTTTAAAATGTCTGGAGGATTTCAAAGGGGAAATTGATAGCAATACATTCACAGCAGGGGACTTCAACACCCCGCTGACATCACTGGATAGGTCCTCTAGACAAAAAATTATCACGGAAACAGAGACTCTAAATGAAATACTAGACCAAATGGATTTGATAGATATCTACAGAGAATTACACCCCAAAACTACAGAATTCACATTCTTCTCAAGTGCACATGGGACATTCTCAAAGAGAGACCACATGTTAGGGCACAAACTAAGTCTCTATAAGTTCAAGAAGACTGAAATCATATCAAGCATCTTCTCAGATCACAATGGCATGAAACTAGAAATCAATTGCAAGAAGAACATACAAAGACATTTGAACACATGGAAGCTAAATAGCATGTTATTAAACAATGAATGGGTCACCGAGGAGATCAAGAAAGAAATCAAAAACTTCATGGAAAACAATGAAAATGAAGACACAACAACAAAAAATCTATGGGATACAGCGAAAGCAGTACTGAGAGAGAAGTTCATAGCAATACAGTCCTACCTCAAAAAACAAGAAACATCTCTAATAGATTATCTAACCTAACAACTTAAAGAACTAGAGAGCAAACAAAAAGAAAACCCCAGAGGAAGTAGAAGGAAAGAAATAGTAAAGATCAGAGCAGAAACAAATGACAGAGACCAAAACATCAATTCAAAGGATCAATGAAACAAAGAGCTTTTTTTTCGAAAAGATAAGCAAAATTGATGGACCCTTAGCTAGATTCACCAAGAAACAGAGAGAGAACACAAATACACAAAATCAGAAATAAAAGAGGACAGGTAACAACTGACACCACAGAAATACAAAAGATCGTTAACAACTACTATGAACAATTATATGCCAACAAGTTCGACAATCTAAGCGAAATGGACAAATTTCTAGAAACACATAGTCTCCCCAAACTGGATCAGGAAGAGATAGAAAACTTGAACAGACCAATAACAACAGACGAAATTGAAGATGTAATCAAGACTCTCCCAGCAAATAAAAGCCCAGGCCCGGATGGCTTCACGGGGGAGTTTTAACGAACATTTAAAGAAGAAATAATACCCATTCTCCTCAAACTATTTCAAAAAATTCAAGAAGAAGGAAGACTTCCGAACTCATTTCATGAAGCCAGCATAATTCTAATTCCAAAACCAGAAAAACACACTACAAAGAAAGAAAACTACAGGCCAATATTCCTGATGAACATAGACACCAAAATCCTGAACAAAATACTAGCAATTCGAATCCAGCAATACACACAAAAAAATTATCCACTATGACCAAGTGGGATTCATCCCAGGGATGCAAGGCTGGTACAATATTCGCAAATCAATAAACGTGATACACCACATAAATAAAATGAAGAATAAAAACCACATGATCATATCAATAGATGCCAAAAAAACCTTTGACAAAATCCAGCATCCATTCTGAAAAAAAAAGGCTCAGCAGTGTGGGAATAGAGGGATCATATCTAGACATAATAAAGGCCTTATATGAAAGACCTGCAGCCAACATCATACTCAATAAGCAAAAACTAAAAGCATTTCCCTTAAGAACAGGAAAAAGGCAAGGATGCCCACTCTCGCCACTCCTATTTAACATAGTACTGGATGTCTTAGCCACAGCAATCAGACAGGAAGAAAAAATAAAAGGGATCCAAATTGGAAAGGAGGAAGTGAAATTGTCATTATTTGCAGATGACATATTATACTTAGAAAACCCCAAAGACTCCATCAAAAGTTTACTAGACTTAATAAATAAATTTGGCAAAGTAGCAGGATACAAAATTAATGTAAAGAAATCGATGGCATTCTTATACACCAATGATGAACTCACAGAAAGCGAAACTAACAAAACAACCCCATTTACCATTGCAGCAAAATGTTAAGATACCTAGGAATAAACTTAACCATAGACATAAAGGACCTATTCACAGAAAACTACAGGTCATTGAAAAAAGAAATAGAGGAAGATATAAAAAAGTGGAAGCACATACTCTGTTCATGAATTGGATGAATTAACATCATTAAAATGTCCATATTACCCAAAGCAATCTCTAGATTCAACGCAATCCCTATCAAAATAACAACGGCATATTTCACAGAATTAGAACAATTACTTCAAAAGTTCATATGGAACCAAAAAAAGGCCTCGAATAGCTACAGCAATCATGAAAAGAAAGAACAAATTTGGAAGGATCACATTAACAGATTTCAGGTTATACTACAAAGCCACTGTAATCATAACAGCCTGGTACTGGCACAAGAACAGGCATATAGACCAGTGGAACAGAACAGAGAACCTAGAAATGGACCCAAGGCAATATGCTCCAGTAATATTTGACAAAGGTGGCAAGAGCATACATTGGAGAAAGGACAGCCTCTTTAATAAATGGTGCTGGAAAAATTGGACAGCTACTTGCAGAAAAATTTAACTAGACCATCAACTTACACCCTACACAAGAATAAACTCAAATGGTTAAAAGACTTAAATGTGACTCATGAATCCATAAAAATCCTAGAAGAAACTGTAGGCAACAAAATTTCAGACATCATACGCAGAAGAATTTTTACTGACACATCACCTAAGGCAATAGAAACAAAGGAGAAAATGAACACATGGGACTATATTAAACTCAAAAGCTTCTGGACAGCGAAAAATACAATCATCAAAACGGAAAGGCTACCCACTGTATGGGAGACCATAATTGCCAATGATATATCAGATAAGGGGTTAATTTCCAATATATATATAGAGAGAGTGCTCATGCAAGTCAACAAAAGGAAGACAAAGAACTCAATTAAAAAATGGGCAGAGGACTAATTAGACACCTCTCCAAACAGGACATACAAATGGCTAAGAAATATGAAGAAATGCTCATAATCACTAATCATCAGAGAGATGCAAATTAAAACAATAATGAGGTGTCACCTCACACCTGTCAGAATGGCCACCATTAACAAATCATCAAACAACAAGTGTTGGCGATGGTGTGAAGAAAAGGGAACTCTAGTGCACTTCTGGTGGGAATGCAGACTGGTGCAGCCATTATGGAAAAAAAATATTGTGTTACCTCCAAAAATTAAAAATTTAACTTCCATTTGACCCAGTGATTCCACTTCTAGGAATATACCCTAAGAATCCTGAAACACCAATCAGAAAGAATATATGTACCCCCATGTTTATAGCCGCACTGTTTACAATAGCTAAGATCTGGAAACAGCCCAAGTGTCCATCAATAGACAAATGGATAATAAAGCAGTGGTACATATACACAATGGAGTACTACGCAGCTGTAAGAAAGAAAGATCTCTTATCCTTTGAGACTACATGGAGGGACCTCGAAAATATCATCCTAAGTGAAACAAGCCAAACGTAGAAAGACAAGTTTCATATGATCTTACTTATTTGTGGAATATAATGAACATAACAGTCTGAGAAATGGGGTAGTCCCAGAGACATGGAAGTGGGGTACAGACTGACAGTCCCCAGAAGAGGGGGTGGTGGGGGAGAGATAAACCACAGAACTTATATGCATGTATGCATGAACAGTGGACATGGACAACAAACTGGGGAAAGGGCAGGGAGGAAGGGGGTGGGGGGAATCAGTGGGGGGAAAAGGAGAAACATCTGTAACAAAAATTAATTAATAAAAGAAAAAGAAAATACAGTTTAATTATGTGATACAGTATGGCTCTGTTGTCTAAATTGTAGCTGAAGCTGACCATTTATGCATTGTGTCCACAGGCTACTTCACTGTGATACTTTGTGGAATCTACGAACAAAATAAACTGACAAACAAACTAGATCCAGAGACATGGAAGTAGGGAATAGACTGATGAAACTTAGAGGGAAGTAGGGCATAGATAGAAGAAATAAATCAAAGAACTTATATGCAAATATACATAACAAATGGACACAGACAATAATATGTTGAAGACTGGGACAGGATGTGAGAGCAGGAAGGAAGAGGTCAATGGGGGGGGGGCATCTGTAATACTTCCAATGATAAAAATAAATTTTAAAAAATACTACATCTAAATCTAAAGCAATAATAGGGAGGCAGACCCAGCAAATCCCATATCAGCTTTTAATTCCTGACAATAAAATTAAATGTCATGTGAATAATTATCCCCAAATGTAGAAGGAATCTTGAATAAGATGAGGTTAAAATATGAGAAAACGGGAGTTGACACAACCAACGAGCACACCAATAGTTAATAGCTTTGGGTCCCAATACCACCACTCTAAAACATCAACAACAACAACAAAAAATTTAGAAATTCATTCTTATTTTCATCACCACCATTAGGAAGACATTTTTTTACCCAAATTGCTTCTGGCTAAACTAGGATGACTGACCAGTATATGCATCAATATTTTAGTCCCTTTCTCTTGTCCTGTGCTCTCAATCCTGATGTGCTTTCTCTTACTCAGGCCATCCTGTTAATTTTTCTTAACCATTTCCCAGTTGTCATTTACCTCTGTCATGCTCTTTCAACAAGTGAGAACATCTTAATTTACCTTCTGGTATTTGGGACCTCAACTGTCATAATTTATGAACAAAATTACTCTTCTAATAGAAGTTTTATCCCCCAGAACTCCACACTGCAGCCCAGCTCCGGTTGGAGTGTCGGCCTGCGGTACAGAGAGACCAGGTGAATTTAGGTGAGAAGGAATTCCAGTTCTCCTCTAGCAGAAAAGCCCCATTTCCCTTCTTTCTCTGTAACAGGAAGATTTCAGACAAATATAGTGAAGCCAGAGATTAAAGGATACAGAGTGGAAGCTACATTACATTTCTACTGGTTTTATCTGTCACATAAAAAGAAGGGAAGACAGGACATCATATTAATCAATGGACAAAACTATCTTGAATTGAAGAAGCTTCTGAAATTAAAAGAGGGGCCCTGGCCGGTTTGGCTCAGCGGTTGGAGCGTCAGCCTGCGGTCTGGAGAGACCCGGGTTCGGTTCCCGCTAAGGGCATGTACCTTGGTCGCAGTTTGTCCTCGGCCCTGGTTGGTCGTGCGGGTGGCAGCCACTCGATGGGTCCCTTCATGTCGATGTTTCTCTCTCTCTCTCTCCTCCTCCCGATCTATCTGAACAAAAAATGGAAAAAATATCCTCGTGTGAGGATAAAAAAAAAAAAAAAAAAAAAGAGGGGGAAATACCTGGTAAAGAGAGACTTCTGGATCTTTTGGAAAGGAAATTTTCCAACCATAAGGATAGTAAAACTGATTATATGAAGTTTACAATTTGACCATGATGAGTTCTAGAAGTAACACTCTTCTCCCTTCCCCTACCATCACCACTTAGTAAGGCTGAACCAGTCATGACAGAGCAGTTTTCCTCCATAATCTGTAACACTAGTGTCATGCTTTCTCCATCATTAGTTACAGGAATCAGGATTCAATTAAATTCAGTAGGTTTAGGGGATCTTGTTTGAAGAATTTAATATGTACTCCTAAGTGTTCTGAACAAATTACAAATACGTTCCAACGAAGGTAATTTTTAAACTGTGGAGTAAAGAGGACAGTATCTACCTAATGGAATTGTGTTAGTTGGACAGAAAGATTCATTGTTTCCGGTATCTACTATGCCTTTAGGACCACTCTAAAACCCACAAGCAAGTCATGTGTGTATGTTTACACTCAAATAGAGCTTGAGTTGAAATGATAGACAATGATCCTCACCTACACAACTTCCACCCACCATCACCTTCATCTCACTAATCTCTGGTTTTGTTCATACTCATCTTGTATTACAGGACCAGCTGAGACTCTCTTCTGCTGTAGGGGATGCATGCTAACTGATTGAGGCTAACTATGGTCATTTTCTTTCCTGGACTGGTGACACTCCAAGAGATGGACACATTGCACAATTCTGGCCAGTGAGTGAAGTCTGTAATTTCTGGAAATGTTTTCCATGCCTTTAAGAAAAAAGAAACAAGAAAACTACCCATTTCTCTGTCTGTGAATGTTACTGCTTGAGGATGTGATCCTGGGAGCAGTCATTCTGTGACCTTGAAGAAGGGAAAGCCAAGATGATTGCAGGACAACTGACATCATTCAGCTACTGAACAAACTTTCCTGGAACTACCCAGTGCCCAGAATTCCACTTAGGTAAAATCATATTGGCTTGCATTTTTAAAGCTACTTTTAGTTTTAGGTCTTTTATTATTTACAGCAGAATCTATCCTAAGTAATACAAAGTTCATCTCTAGAGGTACATAATCCTGAGATTCTTTGGTTGGAGGAATAACTCACAGAGTCACAGAGACATATGTCTTGCTTAGATTATAGATGCTAGACTTGCTGATGGGACTCCTATCTGTTTTCTACCCCACCATGCTGTCATCTAGGGAGTTACTTGTTTATTTCAAGTCCACTGGCATTCACTTTCATTTGAATAATTTTCTTATTATGATTTTGACATATTTTTAAATAAAATATTTAGCTTGCCTAACCAGGTAATGGGAAATCTTTAGCCAAAGGGTTAGAAACTACTCTCAACCTTATAATTCATTGCCTACAACTATAAATCAGGTCAATGTGAGAAACCTGAGAAAAAGAATAAACAATGAGATAGCTATCACCTGATCTGTCAATAATACATGGTAAGGCTAGACATGCTCAACAATTATACCCAAGCCATATATATATATATAATATATATATTATTATATATATATAATATATATAATATATATTATATATATTATATTTTTAACTCAACAATATTAAAGTTGTTTGATTTTCATTATTGATGTTTGAACACCCTTAGGGTATTAAACTCTAAGTCCTCTATTTTGTAATGTCATTGTACATTGAGAAAAAAAAAAAAAGTGCTTTTTAAAAAAATGTTTGCAGTGCTTCTCAAACCTTGCCTTAATGGTATTTGCATTCTGAGCAGAAGGGAAAGAACATATCTATAACGTGACTGAAGAATCACAGCACTAAGGTATGCTAGAGATGAAACTGAGTCACTGAGTGCTGGAAGGTCTGTGTGTCTGGTAAGGGAGAGGATAGGGAAGTTGTTTAATCCTTAAAGTTTCAGAGTCTTAAGTGGTCAAAAATTCTGTTGTAAGTAAGTCATAAAGTTATAATGTATTCTTTATCATACCAAGTTCACCATCTCTGCTAAAAACCACTTTTCTTTTTTTTTTTTGGAGAGAATTCTCTCTTCCCTTCAGCAGTGTTCACTCTATGGAAGAAGCTAATTCATATTGATAGATCCCTCATTACCAGATAATGAGAGTGATTCCCATACATTTCCTGCAAATAGCCCTTACTCTGACAAATGATGTGAAGTCAAACCAAAAGCTCCACTGGGTTGGGAAAAGCTGCTATGTTTGGATCATTGCAGGCTCTTTGTGGCAAAGACTATAGCTGTAGAATCATTTGACCCTATGGTCTACCTCCTTCAGGAGAATCTTTGATGAAATGCTAACTGTCAAGTTACCACTGTTTACATCTTCCACTCTAATTCTGCCAAATTGGCAACCTAAATCACACAAAGTTAATCTTGTGCTTGGAAGATAGTCTTCCCTCAAGTACTAACAACACTTGCATTTTCACAGCTCTCTAAAACACAAGATCATCTTGAAACTTTGCTAAGAAACTCTTGTGGGCTGTACACAGTGGCTGCAATCTCACTCTTAGTGATCTCTCTCATTTGTTGCACAGATTTGCCAAAGAGAGGCTCCTCTCTTGTTTTAAAATCACTTCTATCTTATTAACTCTATCTCAGAGGTTTTTTGTTTTTTTTTTTCACTGAAGGATATCTGTCCAGTAGCCCACAGGGTTATTTACAGATTATTTAAAAGCACTCTCAAAGAAGTCAGACAGAAATGGAAATGGAATTAGAGAATCAGGTGTGTATTGCAGATGTGTATTTAGAAAGACGATTTGTTTCTCACATAAGAAAATTTCCTTTCTACTGAGTGAAAATAAAAGAAGCATGTCCTCATTTAGTCATTTATAAGATCTGATTCCATTTTAGTAAAATTAACACACATGACTAATCAATGTCTTATTAAATCAGAATTTCTGTTTTTCATTTGAATATGAGCTTTAATTATGTAAAATAATAACGGCTGTAAAATGATTGTATGCATTTATTTGAACTTTGAGTGCCCTCTACTGGAGGAATAAAAACTGTAAAATATAAATAGCACAGAGGCTTGCATGAATCCTCCTAACTACTAAAATATTATTATTGGGTAAGTAATAACTGCAGAAAATCAACACATCTCATTCACAATGACTTGATGGTGTTCAAAACTTCTAAAAATTACTTATTTAATGGAGTTAATATTATATATCTTGCAGGTTTTCTTTCTTTTTTTTTTTTTTAATCCTCACCTGAGGACATTTTTCCATTTTTTGTTCAGGTAGAGTGGGAGGAAGAGAGAGGAACAGAGAGAGAGAGAGAGAAACATCGATGTGAAAGGGACACATCGAGTGGCTGCCACCCACACGACTGACCAGAGCCGGGGACAAACTGCAACTGAGGTACATGCCCTTAGCGGGAACCAAACCCAGGTCTCTCAGGACCGCAGGCCCACACTTTAACCGCTGAGACAAACTGGCCAGGGCCATGTCTTCTTTCTATTAGTTTTTTTTACAGCCATGACCTCTGAAACAAAGTTGGCCTCTGGATCAATTTTCTCCTTTCAACCTGTTTCTTTCAAAACCATGCATAATATTAAATTTTATTTGGATGTCACATTTCATACCTCAGTTTGGCAGGCCTGTGACACCATCTGCAATTTACTACTTCCCTCCACCCCCAAGTCTCTGCTTTCGCCTTGGCCTCTGCTGCACTTCTGACCTCCTATTTGCCCACTGTTGACCACCAAGTTCCCTCTTTCCACCTTCACTTTGCACTCTTCACAATCAGTGCACCTAGGCCTCATCTCCTTCTATGTCTCTATTTAAAGAAGCTCTTCATCCTTCCTTATTTAAATTGATTTCCTAATTTATCTGGACTTTGTGGTTTATTATTTCAACCACACTGTTATCAACACACTCATTTTTGCCAACCCTTTGATTGTCTGGTCTATAAGCTTTGCAAGCAGACTATTCTATAACATCTTTTTTTTTTTTTTTTATCCTTACCCGAGGAAATTTTTTGATATTTTTGTTCAGTTAGAGTGGGAGGGAGAGAGAGAGAGAGAAACATTGACGTGAAAGGGACACATCAAGTGGCTGCCACCCACCCGACCAACCAAGGCCGGGGACAAACTGCAACTGAGGTACATGCCCTTATCAGGAAACGAACCCAGGTCTCCCTGGACCGCAGGCCAGTGCTCTAACCGCTGAGCCAAACTGGCTAGGGCAATTTTATAACATCTTGATGACTTATTCTAACTCTAATTAATAAGCTGCAAAGCACTGCTGAAGAAAGTCATCCTGTTCAGCCACATCCTTAGCTAATGCTCCAGAGGCCAAGAGAGTTGCTTGTACTCCCATCCACTGGCCAATCAGTAGGAAGAAGGAAGAGATACAGAAAGATATATTCCTTCCCTTGAAGCAGAGTAACCAGAAGTTATGCACACAACTTGAATGGCTTGAATGCAGTCGCATGTCTAGACCTAGCCACAAGAAAGGTCGAAAAAAATGTCTTTATTCTGGTTGACCAAATATTCAACTAAAAGTGGAAGTTCCATTACTAATGAAGAAAAAAAACCCTAATATTTGGGCATTTTAAATTCTGTGTACTAAATGTTAACTAAAGGAACATATGCACACATGCACACACATACCCAAATAACATTTGGGTGTAAAAATGCATTAAAAGTCATTCTTTATAACTTTATGAATTTTGATCCATTTTGTATTATATCTATTGTTTAAAAAGTATTGAAATTTTTTATTCCAATATGTACTTTATGTTTTCTAAATGCCTCATGAACATATAGAAAGAGGACATACATTTATTTTCTAAATTAAATGTAAATACATACTAACTGATTCTTATGAATACTATACAAATTTTATATACCCAAATATTTTTTAAAATTAATGTTTAACAGGTATTATATTAATGACTACAACACTCTTGCATTTTCCTTATTTTTTTATCTGTAAAAAATGTTTTTGCACAATAAAAATGAGTTTTTTTCATATATTACAAAGACTTTTGACAATTATGTTGACATCATGATCTTTACTTTCTATTCAATAGTTGTAATTTTCTATTCTATAGTTGTAATTTTCTATTCTATAGTTGTTATTTTCTATTCAACTTGTCATTTTTTCTACTCCATGTGGGTTATCTTTTAGTGTATCAAGCTATATATTTAAAGTTACATATCTCTAATTCTCAGTCTGACAATATTCATAGTAAGAAATTTGATGCTTTTTAAAAGTATGTTTTTTATTGAATTTTAGAGAGAGACAGAAACATCAATGTGAGAGAGAAACATCAATCGACTGCCTCCTGCATGATTCCTACTGGGGATCAAGCTCACAACCTGAGCATGCTCCCCGACTGAGAATAAAACCAGGACCTCTCAGTCCATGGAGTGACGTTCAATGCACTGAGCCACACAGGCTGGGCAGGAATTTGATGCTTTAACATCATCTGTTCTTCCCTTGTTCTACTTCTTAGTTGCTATTGGTTGACCTGGGGTAATAGATTCATTTAATTATTGTATGATCAATTTCATAATATACCACTATATTTTAAAGAATTCTTTAAATTTGTGCATTTATCTTTCTAATTTGTATTTATAGGTATTGTACATTACTTTATATTCTTCAATGGTATTAATGTTTACCTTGGGTTCTTTTACATACATTACTTAGAAAACTTAAAGAATCAACTGGAAAATTATTAGAGCCAACATGGCTGGTTCTAATATGTGTGCATCAGTGGTGTTTCCTAAACCACAGGAACTGGTTTTTTGAGAAGTGTCATTGTAAAGCACAATAAATATATCTTTTTAATTTTATTATTTATTAGTATTTTATTTTTTATTTATAGTTGACACTATTACTAATGTCCCCCCATCGTCCCTTTTACCCACCCTGACCTCCTCCCTCTGACCATCAACACACTGTTGTTTGTGTCCATGGGCTATGCATATACATTCTTTGTCTAATCTCTTCATCTTTTTTTTATCCAGTCCCCCCATTCCCTACCCTCTGATCTCTGTCAGTATTTTCCATATATCAACACCTTTGGTTCTGTTTGTTGCTCAGTTATTTTGTTCATTAGCTTCCACATATAAGTGAGATGATATGGTATTAGTCTTTACCCATTTGGCTCATTTTGCTTAGCATAATAATCTACAGGGACATTCATGCTATAGCAAAAATGTCATTCTTTTTTACAGTTGTATAGTATTCCATTGTGCAAATGTACCAGTTTTTTTTTTGTTGTTCTTGTTTTTTTTTTTGTTTTGTTTTGTTTTATCTACTCTTCCACTGAAGGATTTATAAGTATGGAATGTACTCATACTTACAACGTGGGATGTTTCCAGATCTTAGCTATGGTAAATAATGCTGCCATGAACATAGATGTGCATATATTCTTTCAAATTGGTGATTTGGGGTTCTTAGAGTATATTCCCAGAATGGGATTGCTGGGTCAAAAGGCCGTTCCATGTTAAATTTTTGAAAAAATTCCATACTGTTTTCTAGAATGGCTGCATAGTCTGCATTCCCACCAACAGTGCAATAAGGTTCTCTTTTCTCTAAATCCTTGACAACACTTGTTATTTGTTGATTTATTGATGATAGCCATTCTGACAGGTGTGATGTGATATCTTAGTGTTGTTTTATTTTATTTTTTAAAAAACCCTCACCCAAGGATATTTTTCTATTTATCTTCAGATAGAGTATGAGAGGGAGAGGGAGAGGGAGAGGGAGAGGGAGAGGGAGAGGGAGAGGGAGAGGGAGAGGGAGAGGGAGAGGGAGAGGAAAACATCAACATGGTTGCCTCTCACACGACCCCAACCAGGGCTAGTGACCAAACCACAACCAAGGTATGTGACCTTGACTGGAATTGAAAATGACACTCTAGGGCTGATGCTCTAATCACTGAGCCAAATCGGCCAGGGCTCAAGATTGTTTTAATTTATATCCTTCTGATGAGTATTATTTTATATGTCTGTTAGCTATCTGTATGCCATTTTTGGGGAAGTGAGCTTTTAAATTTTTATTTCTTGGTGAAACTCCATACTGTTTTTCATAGTGGCTACACCAGTCTGCATTCCCACCATCAATGTACTAGGGTTCTCTTTTCTCCACATCCTCACCAGCAATTGTCATGTGTTAATTTGTTGATGGTAGCCATTCTAGAAGGTATGTGGTGGTACCCCTCTGTGGTATTTTCTTTTGTTTTTTGTTTTTGTTTTTTCTCTTCCTTCTTTTCTTTTTTTCACATGGAAAAAGAATTATCTTAGTATAGTATAGTGACTAGTTCATATTTTATTCTCTGATGTGCAATGCCATCTTAATCATGTGTCAGGTTTCCATATATGCACAGGTGTGATTCTGTTCTTGAGTTAATGCACTCTGTCTTAATAGCTAGCCCTATTAACGTAACCTAGGCTATACTTTTTAAAAAAATAATTTATTTTTGTTACAGATGTTTCTTCTTTATCCCCCATTGACACCCTCCTCCCCATCTCCCCAACACCAACCCCAGCTTTGTTGTCTATGTCCATTGGTCATGCATACTTACCTGCATATAAGTTCTGTGGTTTATCTCTCTCCCCCCCCCCCCGTTAAACCCCCATCCTCTGAGGATTGTCAGTCTGTACACCGTCCCTATGTCTCTGGGTCAGTTTTGTTCATCAGTTTGTTTAGTTCATTATATTCCACAAATAAGTGAGATCACATGATACTTGTCTTTCTCTGCTTGGCTTGTTTTGCTTAGCATCATACTCTCCAGGTCCATCCATGTCATCTCAAAGAATAAGAGATCTTTCTTTGTTATAGCTGCATAGTATTCCATTATGTACATGCACCACAGATTTTTTATTCACTTATCTGCTGATGGACACTTGGGTTGTTTCCAGATCTTAGCTATTGTAAATAGTGCTACTATGATCATAGGGGTAAATGTATTCTTTCTGAATGATGTTTCAGGATTCTTAGGGTATATTCCTACAAGTGGGATCACTGGGTCAAATGGCAGTTTAATTTTTAACTTTTTGACATAACACCATAGTGTTTTCCACAGTGACTGGACCAGTCTGCATTCCCACTAGCAGTGTACTAGAGTCATCTTTTCTCCACACTCTCACCAACACTTGTTGTCTGATGATTGTTGATGACGGCCATTCTGACAGGTATGAGGTGCTACCTCATAGTTGTTTTAATTTGCATCTCTCTGATGATTAGTGACATTGAGAATTTTTTCATATTTCTGTTGGCCATTTGTATGTCCTGTTTGGAGAGGTGTCCATTTAGCTTCTCTGACAATTTTTAATTGGGTATTTGTCTTCCTTTTGTTCAGTTGTATTTTGGAAATTAACCCCTTATCCTATGCATCATTGGCAATTATGATCTCCCATATAGTGGGTTCCCTTTCCATTTTGATGGTTGTTTCTTTGGCTGTGAAGAAGCTTTTTAGTTTGATGTGGTCCCATGTGTTCATTTTTTCCTTTCTTTCTCTTGCTTTAGGTGCTGTATCAGTAAAAATTCTGCTGCATATAATGTCTGAAATTTTGTTGCCTGCATTTTCTTCTGGAATTTTTATAGATTCATGAGTCTTATTTAAGTCTTGTATCCATTTTGAGTTTATTCTTGTGTATGGTGTAAGTTGGTGGTCTAGCTTCATTTTTTTGCAAGTAGCTGTCCAATTTTCTCAACACCATTTATTGAAGAGACTATCTTGACTCCACTGTATGTTCTTGCCACCTTTGTCAAATATTACTTGAGCATATTGTCTTGGATCCATTTCTGGGTTCTCTGTTCTGTTCCACTGGTCTATATGCCTGTTCTTGTGCTAGTACCAGGCTGTTATGATTACAGTGGCTTTGTAGTATAACCTGATATCTGATAATGTGATCCCTCCTACTTTGTTCTTCTTTTTCAACATTGCTGTGGCTATTCAGGCTCTTTTTTGGTTTTATATAAACTTATGAGTGTTTGTTCTAGTTCTGTGAAATATGTCATTGGTATTTTGATGAGGATTGCATTGAATCTGTAGATTGCTTTGGGTTGTATGGACATTTTAATGATATTAATTCTTCCAATTTATGAACAAGGTATGTGCTTCCATGTGTTTATATCTTCCCCTGCTTCTTTTTTCAATAACTTGTAGTTTTCCGTGAAGAGGTCCTTTACTTCTTTGCTTAAGTTTATGCCTAGATATCTTAGGTTTTTTTCTGTGATGGTAAATGGAATTGCCTTTTTAGTTTCTCTTTCTGTGAGCTCATCATTGGTGTATAATAATGCCATTGATTTCTTGATGTTAACTTTGTATCCTGCTACTGTGCCAAATTCATATATTAAGACCAGTAAATTTTTGATGAAGTCTTTAGGATTTTCTATGTACAATATGATGTCATCTGCAAATAATGACAATTTCACTTCCTCCTTTCCAATTTGGATCACCTTTATATTTTCTTCACATCTAATTGCTGTGGCTAAGCCTTGCAATACTATGTTAAATAAGAGTGGTGAAAGTGGGCATCCCTGTCTTGTTCCCATTCTTAATGGGAATGCTTTAGGTTTTTGCCCATTGAGTATTGTGTTGGCTGTAAATTTTTCATATATGGTCTTTATAATGTTGAGATATAATCTTTCTAGTCCCACATTGCTGGGCATTTTTATCAGAAATGAGTGCTTAATTTTGTCAAATTTTTTTTAGCGTCTACTAATTTGATTATATAGTTTTCATCTTTCATTTTTTTTGTGTGGTGTATCACATTCATTGATTTGTGAATATTGTACCTTCCTTACATGCCTGGGATGAATCTCATGATGAATAAATTTTTGATGTATTTCTGGATACAATTTGCTGAAATTTTGTTAAGTATATTGGCATCTATGTTCATCAGGATATTGGCCTGTAGTTTTCTTTCTTTGTAATGTCTTTATCCAATTTGGAATTAGCATTATATTGGCCTTATAAAATGATTTTGGAAGTGTTCTGTCTTCTTGTATTTTTTGGAATAATTTGAGGAGAATGGGTATTAGATCTTCTTTAAGTGTTCGGTGAAATTCCCCTGTGAAGCCATCTGGGCCTGGACTTTTGTTTGCTGGAAGTTTCTTAATAACATCTTCAATTTTCTCTGTTGTTATTAGTCTGTTCAAGTTTTCTATCTCTTCCTTCTTCAGTTTTGTGAGGCTGTGTGTTTCTAGAAATTTGTCCATTTCTCCTAGATTGTCCAATTTGTTGGCATATAATTGTTCAAAGTATGTTTCAATGATCCTTTGCATTTCTGTGGTGTCAGTTGTTATTTCTCCCTTTTTTTTCTGTTTTTGTTTATTTGGTTTCTCTTTTTTTGTTTCTTGGTGAGTCTGGCTAAAAGTTCATCGATCTTGTTTATTTTTTCAAAGAATCAACTTTTTGTTTTATTTATCTTATGAATTTTCTTTTTAGTCTCTATGTCATTTATTTCTGCTCTTACCTTTACTATTTCCTATCTCCTACTAGCTCTGGGTTTTCTTTTTGTTTAGTTTCTAGTTCTTTAAGTGTAGGGTTAGAAAGTCAATTAGGAATTTTTCTTGTTTCTTGAGGTAGGCCTGTAGTGCTATAAACTTCCCTCTCAGGACTGCTTTTGATGTGTAAAATAGATTTTGTTTTGTTGTGTGTTCATTTTCATTGGTTTTCAGGAAGTTTTTAATTTCTTCCTTGATCTCATTAGTAACCCATTTGTTGTTTAATAACTTGGTAGTTAGCCTCCAAGTGTTAGAATGTTTTTGTGTGTTTTTATTATAATTGAGTTCTAATTTCATGCCACTGCAATCTGAGAAGATGCTTGACATGATTTCAATCTTCTTTAATTTGTAGAGATTTACTTTGTGTCCTAACATGTGGTCTATCTTTGAGAATGACCCATGTGCACTTGAGAAGAATGTATATTTTGCAGCTTTTGGATGAAATGTTCAGTAACTATCAATGAAGTTCAACTGATCTAGTTTGTCTTGTAAGAACCCTATGTCCTTGTTAATTTTTTTTTCTACAAGATCTATCCAGTGGTGTCAGTGGCATGACTATGATTGTGTTGCTAGTGATCACTCCCTTGAAGTCCTCCAAAAGATTTTTAATATATTTTTGTGCTCCCTTATTTGGTGCATATATGTTTACCAGGGTTATATCTTTTTGTTGGATTGATCTTTTTAATATTATGTAGTGACCTTCTCTGTCTCTTATAATAGCCCTTGTTTTGAAATCTATCTTGTCAGATATAAGTATTGCTACACCAGCTTTTTTTCCATTTCCATTTGCTTGGAAAATTTTTTTCATCCCTTCACTTTCATCCTCTGTGAGTCTTTTGTTGTGAGGTGGATCTCTTATAGACAGCATATATATGGGTCATGTTTTCTTATTCAATCAGCTACCCTATGTCTTTTGATTGGAGCATTTAAGCCATTTACATTTAAGGTAAAGATTGATAAATAGTTATTAGTTGTCATTTTAATTTTATGCCTGTGTTTCTCTCTCTCTCCCTCTCTGTTTCTTTTTCTTACAACAGTTCCTTCAGCATTTCTTGCAGTGCTGGTTTGGTGGTGGTAAATTCCTTTAGCTTTTTTTTTATTTTTTTATTTTTATCCATGAAGCTCTTTATTTCTCCTTCAATTTTGAATGATAACCTTGCTGGATAGAGTAGTCTTGTATTCAGACCCTTGCCTTGCATTACTTTGTACACTTCTTGCCACTCCCTTCTGGCCTGCAGCATTTTTACTAGGAAATCAGCTGACAGTCTCATGGGAGGTCCCTTGTAGGTAACTTTCTGTCTCTCTCTTGCTGCCTTTTAGATTCTTTCTTTGTCTTTAATGTTTGCCATTTTTATTATGATGTGTCTAGCTCTAGGTCTTCTAAGGTTCATCTTGCTAAGACTCTCTGTGTTTCTTGGACTTATGTGATTTTTTTCTTCACCAGTTTAGGAAAGTTTTCTGTCATTATTTCTTCAGAGAGGTTCTCTATTCTTTTCTCTGATTCTTCTCCTTCCAGTATATCCCTATAATGTGAATATTGTTATGTTTTGTATTGCCCCACAGTTCCCATAAACTCTCCTTCTGTTTTGTTGTTGTTGTTGTTGTTGTTGTTGTTGTTGTTGTTGTTGTTGTTTTCCCTATTTGCTGCTCTATTTGGGTGTTTTTCTCTACCTTGTCTTCTAATTCACTGATTCGGACTTCAGCTTCTTCTCATCTACTATTGAACCCTTCTAATGTATTTTTCATAGCAGCTATGCCATTCTTTATTTCCTCTTGATATTTATGCTTAGCTTCTACTTCTGTATGCATAGCTTCTCTCTCTTTTTTTAAACTGAAGTAGTTCCCAGTGAGATTTTCATAATTCTTATTAAGTTGCTTGTAGTTCTCACCAAATTGTTTGAGCACCCTTAAAATCATTGCTTTGAATTCTTTATCTGACAAGTTGTTCTCTTCCATTTCCTCTAGTTTCTTTTCTGGTGATTCTTCTTTTTCTTTCTTTTGGGTATTGTTGCTTTGTCTCCCCATTTTAGCTGTCTGGTAGCTCTAGACCCAGTGAGGGATGTTTGGATGTGTAGGAAGCTCACTGTATATCATATAAGGCTACTGTGCTTCCCAGACTGTTTTGTTGCAAGTCGCCTCTTGCCTGCTGTGGATCCTGAAGGTTTGACTACTGGGGTCTTGTATTGGGGTGTCCTGGTAGGTGCTGCTGCTGGATCATGTGGGCCCCTCTGGTGCTGTGTTCCCACCTGGTCACTGGTGTCACCTGTAGCTGTATAGCTTATGCCCTGTTGGAGCTGTGCTCCCTGCCTGCACCATGGGCAGCTGTCACACAGGCCTCACTGGAGCTCTGGCTCCCCACCAATCTTGTGAGCAGCTGGGTTGTACAGGCCCCTTTGGAGTCCCCACTTCCTGCTGATCTAGTGAGGAGCTGGATTGCACAGTCCCTTCTGGAGACCTAGATCCATGCCTATCTGTGGGCAACTGGGTCACACAGACCTCTTTGGTGCCCTAGCTCCCTGTAGGTCCTGCAGGCAGCTGGATCAAACAGTCCTCATTGTGGTTTTAATTTGAATCTCTCTGATAATTAGAGATGATGAGCATTTTTAATGTGTCTCATTTGTATGTCCTGTTTGGAGAAACCTCTCTCCAGGTCCTCTGTCCATTTTATAATTGGATTGTTTGTCTTCCTTTTGATGAGTTTTATGTGTACTATATATATTTTAAATATTAAACCTTTATCCTATGTATCATTGGCAAATACTCTCTCCCAGAGAGTAGGTTTCCTTTTCATTTTGTTGGTTAATTTTACTTTGAAGAAGACTTTTAGTTTGATGTAGTCCCATTTGTTTAATTTTTTCTTTGTTTCCTTGCTTAGGAAGATATTGGCAAAAAAATTACTGAGAGATGTCCGAGATTTTTATGATATTGCAACTTACATTTAAGTCTTTTATCAATTTTGAATTTATTCTGATGTATGGTGAAACCTGGTAGTCTAGTTTCATCTTTTTGCATGTATCTCTTTAATTTTCACAACACCATTTATTGAAGAAACTATCTTTACTTCATTGCATCTCTTGCCTCCTTTGTCAATTTAAAAATTTACCACAAAGATGTTAGTTGACCTCTAGGCTTTCTGTTCTGTTCATTGATACATATACCTGTTCTTATGCCAGTACCAGGCTGTTTTGATTAGAAAGGCTTTGTAGTATAATTTGATATCAGGTAGTATAACACCTCCAATTTTGTTCTTCTTTCTTCTTGCTGAGGCTATTTAGAGTGTTTTTGGTTCCATATAAATTTTTGGAACATTTGTTCTAGATCTGTAAAATATGCCATTGGTATTTTAATACTAATTGCTTTGAATCTAGAGATTGGTTTGGGTAGTATAGACATTTTAATGATGTACATTTTTTAATCCATGAACATGTTATATCCTTCCACTTATTTGGATCTTCCTCAATTTTATTCTTCAATGTCCTATAGTTTTCCAAGTACAGGTCTTTTACATCCTTGGTTAAATTTATTCCTAGGTAATTTATTTCTTTGTTGTTGCAATAGTAAATAAAATTGTTTTCTTAGTGTCTCTTTCTGATAGTTCATTTTGGTGTATAAAAATGTCACAAATTTCTGAGTAGTAATTTTATATCCTGCTCCTTTGCTGAATTCATTTATTAGATCTAGTAGTTTTTAGGGGAACTTTTAGGGTTTCTATGTACAATATCATATCAATTGTGAATGACAACAGTTTTACATCCTCCTTTCCAATTTAGATGCCTTTTATTTCTTCTCCTTGTCTGATTACTGTGGCTAGAACTTCCAGTACTATGTTGAACAAGAGTGGTGAAAGCAGGCATTCCTCTCTTGTTTCCAATCTTAAGGGAAATGCTTTTAGTTTTTACCCAATTAGTATAATGTTGACTGTAGGTTTTTAATATATGGCCTTTATTATATTTGGGTATAGTCCTTCTATTCACACTTGGCTCAGAGTTTTTATCATAAGTGGGTGCCAGATTTTATCCAATGATTTTTCTGCATCTATTTATATGATTACATGGCTTTTAGCTTTTATTTTGTTTATGTAATGCATCACATTTAATGATTTGTGAATATTGTACCAACCTAGTATATCTGAAATAAATCCCACTTGATCATGTTGTATGATCTTTTTAATGTATTGCTGGATCCAATTTGGTAATATTTTGTTGAGGATTTTAGTATCTATGTTCATCAGGGTTATGGGCCTATAATTTTCTTTTTTTGTAGTGTCTTTATCTGGTTTGGGACATAGGACAATGTTTGC
The DNA here is from genome assembly GCF_014108415.1 of Molossus molossus. Taxonomy (NCBI): domain Eukaryota; kingdom Metazoa; phylum Chordata; class Mammalia; order Chiroptera; family Molossidae; genus Molossus; species Molossus molossus. The sequence continues at coordinate 68,167,968 of NW_023425401.1, forward strand.
ATCATAAAAAGGGCTTAGAAGTCTACCTGGCTCTTAAATTTTCTGGAATACTTTGAAGAGGAAAGATGCTAGTTCTTATTTGAGTATTTGGTAAAATTCACCTGTGAAGCCATCTGGTCCAGAACTTTTGTTTACTGGAAGGTTTCTTTGTTTGTTTGTTTTGTTGTTTTTAATTACTGCTTTAATTTTATTAGTTGTTATCAGTCTGTTCAAGTTTTTTTTTTTTTTTATTACTGATTCCATTTTGGAAGATTATGCATTTCTATAATCTTCATTTCACCCAGGTTGTCCAATTTATTAATATACTTGTTCACAGTTTTCTTAAAATTCTTTGTATCATCAAACCTTGGTTCTTGAGCATCTTGCGTCTTGAATAATTTGATTCTCAGCCAAGTTGTTTACAAAAAAATGTGTTAGTTGACAAACAAAACTTCTGTTCTTGACCCAGTAACTCTTTGCTACTGATACCTGTATGATCAGCACACACATCTCAGGTAATAAACAAAGAAGAGTGTTCATGAGTATGAGTCAGTTTACCAGTAACCTTTGCCTTGTTAATATCTCAGGAAATTGTGCTGTGAATATTTTCTTTTGCTTTTGTTGGTGTTTATTATTAAATACATACAATAAGTCACGGTGTTCCTAAGAAGGCTAGTGATAGCAGCCAAGTGAAAAATAAAGTTGTGAGAACAATGATAGAGTTAAAAAAATTGCAAAGTATTATATAGAGGTGTTAGCATGTCTGATCTGGCTATCCAGTATGGCAAGGCAAAATAATAATTTGCAGAATTTTAAAACAGAAAGAAACATTCAAGAGTGCTTATGTTGCTAACAGTGTGAAAGTACTCACAAAACAATGATCACAGGCAATTGAGAAAAGTTAAGGATCTGGAACAGATTGATTTAATTTACATTATTTCTAAAGAAAAAAAAAAAAGTGATTTTGTTTTCACACAAATCCCTTCTCAAACAGCCTTCCAGAACAAATTAAATTCAAGAACCGAGGTTCCACTGTATTTCTGTGGAGTCTGTGGTGACTTCTCCAGTTTCTGATTTTAATTATTTGGGCCTTCTCTCTTTTTTTCCTTGGTGAGTTTGGTTAAAGGTTGCTCAATTTTTTTTTTAATCTTTTCAAAGAATCAGTTCTTGGATTCAGTGATCTTTTGTATTGTTTTTTAATCTCTATTTTATTTATTACAGCTGTGATCTTAATTATTTCTTTCCTTGTATTTCCTCTGAAATTTGTTTATTTATTTATTTATTAAGTTATATTATGTGTAGAATTAGATTGTTGTGAGATTTTTCTTTCTTCTTGAGGTAGGCCTGTAATAATATGAACTTTCCTCTTGGGACTGCTTTCACTGTGTCCCATAGATTTAGGGTTGTTGTGTGTTCATTTTTGTTTGTTTTCAGGAAGTTTTCCATTTCTTCATTGATTTCACTGGTATCCAATTCATTGTTTAATAACATGCTATTTAGCCTACAGGTGTTAGAATGTTATTGAGTTGTTTTATTGTAGTTGATTTTTAGTTTCATGCCATTGTGATCTGAGAAGGTGCTTGATATGATTTCAATCTTCTTTCATTTGTTATGACTTATTTTGTGTCCTAATATGTGATCTATCTTTGAGAATGTCCCGTGTGCACATGAAAAGAGTGTATATAGATTCTGCTGCTTTGAAATGAAATGGCCTAAAAATATCAACTATATCCATCTGATCTAGTGTGTCATTTATGATCACTGTTTTCTTGGTGATTTTTGTATGGAAGATCTATTCAGTGATGGCAGTGGGGTGTTAAAATGCCCTACTATAATTGTATAGCTGTCAACCTCTCTCTTACTGGCCTCCAAGAGTTTTTTTAATAATATATTTAGGTGCTTTTATATTGAGTATATATATGTTTACAAGAATTATAGTCTCTTGTTGGATCAATCATTTTAGTATTATGTAGTGACTTTCCTTGTCTCTTCTTATGGACTTTGTTTTGAAATCTATTTGGTCAGAGGTAAATATTGCTACCCCAGCTTTTTTAATTTTCATTTTCATTTGTATGAAATATTTTTTCCACCCCTCACTTTCAGCTTATGTAAATCTCTTGTTCTGAGGTGGGTCTCTTGTAGACAGCATATATATGGGGCATGTTTTCTAATCCATCCAGCTACTCTATGTCTTTTGATTGGTGCATTTAATTCATTTACATTTAAGGTTATTATTGATAAGTACTTATTTATTGCCATTTTTTCTTACACCTATATTCCTCTTTGTTTTTATTTTTTCTCCTTGTTAATGGAGTCCTTTTATTTATTTTTATTTTAAAAAACATTTAAAACCTTTTTTATCTTCTTTTCTTTTTATTTTCTACTTATTATTATTTTTAATCTTTTTGTTGAAAGTATTACAAATGGCCCTTCTTAACAGAAACCTTTTAGCATTTCTTGCAATGCTGGTTTGGTGGTACTGAAGTCTCTAGATTTTTTTTCTCTCTGGGAAGATCTTTATTTTGTCTTCAATTTTAAATGACAGCCTTAATAAATAAAGTAGTCTTGGATGCAGGTCCTTGGTTTTTATTACTTTGAATACTTCATGCCAGTCCCTTCTGGCCTGAAGTGTTTCTGTTGAAAAGTAAGCTGGCAGCCTTATGAGAACTCTCTTGTAGGCAACTGTCTCTCTCTTGCTAACTTTAAGATTCACTCTTTGTCTTATCATTTGCCATTTTAATTTGTGTGGGTCTCTGATTTTACCTTGGTTGAGGCTCTCAGGAATCATACAAGTGATTCCTGAACTTGTATGACTTTTTGCTTCATCAGGTTGGGGGAGTATTCTGACATTATTTCTTTAAACAAGTTCTCTATCCCTTGCTCTTTTTCATCTCCTCCCTATGATGCAGATGTTGTTATATTTCGTATTGTCTCAAAGTTACCTTAAAATATCTTCATTCTTCTCAAAAAAAAAATTTTTTTATTCTCACCGAGGACATTTTTTTTGTTCAGATAGAGGGGGAAGGAGAGAGAGAGAGAGAAAGAGAGAGAAAGAGAGAGAGAGAGAGAGAGAGAGAGAGAGAGAGAGACATCGACATGAAAGGGACACATCCAGTGGTTGCCATCCACATGACCCAACCAGGGCCGGGGACAAACTGAAACCTAGGTACGTGCCCTTAGCGGGAACCGAACCCAGGTCTCTCTGGACCGCAGGCTGATGCTCCAACTGCTGAGCCTAACTGGCCAGGGCAATTTTTTTTTTTACTGCTCTGAATGAATATTTATTTTTACCTTGTCTTCCAATTTTCTGATTTGATCCTCTGCTTTATCCAGTCTACTTTTTATTCCTTCCAGTTTATTCTTGATGTTATGCTTTATGTCTGACTGATCAGCTTTTATGATTTCTATGTTTGTTTTAAGCTGTTGTAGTTCTCACTAAGCTCCTTGAGAGTCCTTATTACCATTACATTGAACTCTATGTCTGATTAATTTCCTGCCTTCATTACATTTAGCTCTTTTTCTGGAGATTACTCCTATTCTTTTTTGGGGGGCATGTTTCTTTGTTTCCCCATTTAAGCTGTTTCTTTTTGTTTATTTCTATCTATTAGACAGGACTGTTATGTCTCCCAGTCTTCATGGGGTGACCTTATGTAGTAGGTGTCCTGTGGGACACAATGGTGCAGTCTCCTTGACCTCCTGAGATGGGTGCTCTAGGAATATCCTTTGTGTGGATTACTTAAGCCTTTCTGTTGTAATTGGGTCTTAAATGCTTTCCACCCATTTGTGGGAGGAGAGGACTGACCCTTAGGCAGGCTGACTATGAGGTTCAACCTCAACCACGGCATACAAGCTGTGAGGTTCAAACTCAACCACGGCATGCACGGCATGCAAGCAGTCTTGCAGTGTCTTTTTGGGCTCAGTGGCATGATATCTTAGATCACCTGAGTTATGTGCTACAGGAATGTCTCTTGTGATTTATGTGCACCCTTAGTTGTAGTTGAGGTTTGGTTGCTGTTGCCCCTTTTGTGGTTAGAGTTAACCCTTTAGGATGGCTGACAGTAGGGGTAAACCATGGTTACCGTGTATGAAACACTGTTCAAGGGACTGCCCCCCAAGGCAGGTATTGTTCCCAGTAGGGTCTGGTATGTGAGTTCTGGTGTGGTCTAAAGTCCACCCTGGTTGTGTTGGTTCTGGGACCACCAGAGTGGATTTCAGATGCTGGTCACTGTTTGTATCACCATCTACTAGACCTGCATGTGAGTGGGAGATGCCAATCTCTGTAAAAGTGTCAGCTGCTTTCAGCCTAGAGCTGAAGGCAGATCTTTGCTAGGATCATGATTCTCTGCCACCTCTACCTGTCAGTTACACTGCTTCCTTCCTGAGGTTCCACTCAGTGAGAGGAGATTTGGTACCTGCTTCTAAGCCAAACACCTTAGTCTCTGCCAGAGTCTCCAACTCTGGTCCCCCCCTTTCTGAGCTCACTACAGGTTCAGGTTGGATACAGCCAGCAAAGTTCAGCTTCCATGGACTCAGTGGGATAGAGCCAAAGAGTCTCACATTGAGGATGATGCTATCCCAGCCTACAGTAAGGGGCTAAGTACATTTTCTCTGTTCTAGACAACAGCCTCTGAGGGTCTCACACTTTGAATGTCTCCACTCTGAACTGCTTTCCATTGCCCCACCAAAATTTGCCTAGCAGAGATAACTGGGATTTTGGCAGGGCTGGTCCAGTCTCCCTTTGAAGGTGTTACTAGCAACCTGTAAGGGGCAGGTGGTCACTCCTCTCCTTTCTGGGGCAGCGTAAGTTGAATTTGCATGGGAATTTAGATTTGCCTCCCTGAAAAGTAGCAACAGAGCCCAACACTTGCACATCTGACTCCGGGAGAGAAGCCTCTCTGGGAGACAAAGTCCAAAAATGCCAGCTCTGCATGGCTCCTCAGCACCCCCCCACTGCCAAACCAAGCAGAAGGGAGCTAAAATCAGCCTTGCATGACACTCCAATTGTCTGCAGGGCAATGCTGAAATCCCCAGCTCTGCTAGGTCTCCTAACCCAGCAGAACAGGACAGAAGTCTAGCTCCCTCACACTGTCAATCCCAACAGGATAGGGCAAAAATCCCAGCCCTGCACTGTATCCCTGTACCCCCAAAGCCAGCAGAATGGGGCAGGCCAAAGAGCTCAATGGGGGGAGGAGCACAAACTGCACTCAAGGTGGGAGACACCATTCCTCTTTACCCAGCTACAGGTTAGTCTCTGACTGGGTTTCTGCCCAAAGTCTTTCCAGAAAATAGAGGACCCATTAAAGTCACTGCTGGCTATAGCCAAAGGACCCCTCTGCAGGACACATGTATGGCAGCATGGCCTCTCCAGCAGTCAGAGTCTGGAGCAAACTCTCCAGACTGGTGCTGCAACAATGGGAGCATTCCTTTCCTGGGATGGTGTGGTCAGAGTTTCCCAGATGGACAGAATCTGCACTAATTTCTACCACCCGATGTTATGTAAGCTCCTCTGTCCATCTCTGTTGCTCTGGGTTTGAGATCACTGCGTGGGGTTGAGACCCCATGCTCCTAGGTTGAGGGAGTTTTGTAGCTGTGATATCCCTTCAGCTTCTAAGACACCACACTTGTGTTAGGAGGTTCTCCTTTTCCATGTATCTGACCCTTTTACCACTATGTGTCTTTTTCTGTGTTCCTTGGTTATAATATTTCAGATCAGTTATACTGTAATTTGTTTTTCAAGTTGATTGCTCTGTAATTTAGCTTTAAATTCTACCTGAAGCAGGGAGCAAATGGACACAGCTTCCAGATACACTGCATCCATCTTGGAATACTATTTTTCTTTCAATTTTATTGAATTATTGGGGTAACATTGGTTAATAAAATTGTATAGGTTTTAGGAGTACAATTTTATAATACTCATCTGTATTTTGTATTGTGCATTCACCACCCAGAGTCAAGTGTTCTTCTCTCACAATTCATCCTCCTTTACCCTCTTTTACCTATCTCCAACCCCCTTTTCCTCTTAAAAATCACCATACTATTGTCTGTGTCTACGAGATTTTCTTTGCTTAATTCCTTCACCTTTTCACCCATTTCCCCAACTCCCTGCACTCTAACAGCTGTCAGTCTGTTCTCTGTCTCTATTAGTTTGCTTCAATTTTGTCTCTTTGTTTATTTTATTCATTAGGTTCCACGTAAAAGTAAAGCCATATAGTATTTGTCTTTCTCTGATTAACTTATTTTATTTAGCATGCCAGATGTCTCCATGTTGTTGTAAAGGGTAATATTTCCTTATTTTTTTACAGCCAAGTAGTATTCCATGTGTAAATGTACCACCACTTTTTTATCTACTCATCTTCTTATGAGCACTTGGGCTACTTCCAAATCTTTGCTATTGTAAATAACATTGCAATGAACATAGGCGTGCATATATTCTTTTGAATTCATGTTTTGGGTTTTTTGGATATATTTCCATAAATGGAATCACTGGATCACAAATCAGTTTCATTTTTAATTTACTGAGGAAGCCATACTGTTTTCCACAATAGCTGCACCAATCTGCATTCCCACCAACAGTGCACAAGGGTTCCCTTTTCTCCATATTCTCGTCAACACTTGTACTTTGTTGACTCATTGATAATAGCTGTTCTGACAGATGTGAGGTCATATCTCATTGAAGTTTTAATTGCATCACTTTGATAATTAGTGATATTGACCATCTTCTCAGATGTCTATTGGCCATCATATGTCCTCATTGGAGAAGTGTCTATTCAGGCCAGATTTTAACTGGATTATTTATGTTTTTGGTGTTGAGTTTTATAAGCTCTTTGTAAATTTTAGATATTAACCCTTTATCAGATATATTATTGATGAATATGTTCTCCTATTCAGTGGGTTGTATTTTTATTTTTTAGATGGTTTATTTTACTTTGTAAAACATTTTAGTTTGGTATAGTACCATCTGTTTATTTTTTTGTTTTCTTGCCTAAGGAAACATATCAGAAAAACTATTGCTAAAAGAAATGTCCAGCCCTGATCTGTGTGGCTCAGCTGGTTGGGAGTCTTCCCATGTACCAGGAGGTTGTTGGTTTGATTCTTAGTCCAGGGCACATATCTGGATTGCTTACTACGGTGGGGGGTATGCAGGAGGCAGGACATTGATGTTGCACTCTCACATCAATGTTTCTCTCTCTCTATCTCCCTCTCCCTTTCCTTCTCCTTAAAAATCAATACATTATTCTTTTCTTATTTATTAATTTATTTTCGTTACAGATGTTTCTCATTTTTCCCCATGACACCATCCTCCCCTCCCCGCCCACCCCATCCTCAGCTTTGTTGTTTATGTTCATTGGTCATGCATACATGCATGTAAGTTCTGTGGTTTAAAGTTAAAAATTGAACTGCCTTTGACCCAGTGATCCCACTTCTAGGAATATACCCTAAGAAACCTGAAACACCAATCAGAAAGAATATGTGTACCCTTATGTTCATAGCAGCACTATTTACAATTGCTAAGATCTGGAAACAGCCCAAGTGTCCATTAGGAGATGAGTAAATTAAAAAGCTGTGGTACATGTACACAGTGGAATACTATGCAGCTGTAAGAAAGATCTTTTAACCTTTGAGATGGCATGGAGGGACTTGGAGAGTATTGTGCTAAGCGAAACAGGCTAAACAGAGAAAGACAAATATCACATGATCTCACTTATTTGTAGAATATAATGAACTAAACAAACTGCTGAACAAATTTAACCCAGGGACATGGGGGGAGGGGGAGGTACAGACTGACAATACATTATTCTTAAAAACAACAACAACAACAAAATGTTCCAGATTTTACTGTTTATATTTTCTTCTAGGATTCTTATGGTTTCTAGTCTTACATTTAAGTATTTAATCCATTTGAGTTTATTCTTTTTTATTTACATGCATCTTTCTAATTTTCCCAACACTATTTATTGAATAGACTATCTTTACCTCATTATATGCTCTTGCCTCCTTTGTTAAATATTAATTGACCATAAAGGCATGGGTTTATTTGTGGTTTCTCTATTCTGTTTCATTGAAAATAACACCAAATTTATGGGACACAGAGAAAGCTGTTCTAAGTGGGAAATTTACAGCATTACAGGCCTACCTCAAGAAACAAGAAAAATATCAAATAAACAACCTAACTTTACATTTAAAGGAACTTGCAAAAGAACAAACAAAGTCCAAATTGAGAAGAGAAAAATAAATAATAAAAATTGAGGCAGATTTAACAAAGGTGGCAAGAGCATACAGTGGAGTAAGGACAGCCTCTTTAATAAATGGTGCTGGGAAAATTGGACAGCTACTTGCCGAAAAATGAAACTAGACTATCAACTTACACCCTACACCAAAATAAACTCAAAATGGATAAAAGACTTAAATGTAACTCATGAATCCATAAAAATCTTAGAGGAGACTGTGGGCAACAAAATCTCAGACATCATACGCAGCAGAATTTTTACTGACACATCACCTAAGGCAATAGAAACAAAGGAGAAAATGAACACATGGGACTACATCAAACTCAAAAGCTTCTGCACAGCGAAAGATACAATCATCAAAACGGAAAGGCTACCCACTGTATGGGAGAGCATAATTGCCAATGATATATCAGATAAGGGGTTAATTCCAATACATATAGAGTGCTCATACAACTCCACAAAAGGAAGACAAAGAATCCAATTAAAAAATGGGCAGAGGAACTAAATAGACACCTCTCCAAACAGGACATACAAATGGCTAAGAGACATATGAAGAAATGCTCATCATCACAAATCATCAGAGAGATGCAAATTAAAACAACAATGAGGTATCACCTCACACCTCTCAGAATGGCCGCCATCAACAAATCATCAAACAACAAGTGTTGGCGAGGGTGTGGAGAAAAGGGGACTCTAGTACACTGCTGGTGGGAATGCAGACTGGTGCAGCCACTATAGAAAACAATATGGTGTAACCTCAAAAAATTAAAAATTGATCTTCCATTTGACCCAGTGATCCCACTTCTAGGAATATACCCTAAGAAGCATAAAACACCAATAAGAAAGAATATATGTACCCCCATCTTTGTAGCAGCACTATTTACAATTGCTAAGATCTGGAAACAGCCCAAGTGCCCATCAGTAGACGAATGGATAAAAAAGCTTTGGTACATATACACAATGGAGTACTACGCAGCAGTAAGAAAGAAAGATCTCTTATCCTTTGAGACTACATGGAGGGACCTGGAAATTATCATCCTAAGTGAAACAAGCCAAACAGAGAAAGACAAATTTCATATGATCTCACTGATTTGTGGAATATAATGAACATAACAGTTTGAGGAATGGGGTAGTCCCAGAGACGCGGAAGCGGGGTACAGACTGACAATCCCCTAAGGAGTGGGGAGGTGGGGGAGGGATGAACCACAGAACTTATACGCATGTATGCATGAACAGTGGACATGGACAACAATCTGGGGAAGGGGCAGGGAGGGGAGAGGGAGGGGGGAATCAGTGGGGGAAAAAAGGAGAATCATCTGTAACAAAAATTAATCAATATATATATATATATATATATATATATATATATATAGCCTTCAAAAAAAATTGAGGCAGAAATAAATAAAATAGAGTTAAAAAAAATGCCAAAGAGCTTTTAAAAGACAAAGAAGATTTACATACCTGAAATCAGACTCATCAAGAAAAAAAGAGAGATGACCCAAATAACTTAGGGGGAAAAAAGAGGAGATGTAACAACTGACTCCAGAAAAATACAAGGAATTATAAAAAAATATTACAAACAACCATATGCCAACAATTTGGGCAATCTGGAAAAAATGGAGAAATTTCTAGAAAGATACAATCTTTCAAAATATTCAGAAAAAAATCAGAAAATCTGAATAGATCTATTACAATTAATGAAATTAAAGCAAAATTAAAACAACATCCACCAAAGAAATGTCCTGGACCTGATGGCTTAACATGTGAATTTTACCAAACATTTTAAGAAGAACTAACATTTACCCTTCTTAAACTATTCCAAAAAATTTAAGAGGAAGGAAGATTTCGAAGCTTATTTTTTGAGGCCAGTATTACTCTAATTCCAAAATCAGATAAGGACACTACAAAGAAAGAAAAATCATAGGCCCATATCCCTGATGAACATAGATGCCAAAATCCTTAACAAAATATTAGCCAACCAGATCTAACAACACATTAAAATGATCATACACTCTGCTCAAGTGAACTTTAGTCCGAGAATAAAAAATTGGTACAATATCTGCAAATCAATAAACATAATACAGCACATGAACAAAATGAAGGATAAAATCACACAATCATATCAAAAAATGCAGAAAAAGCATTTGATAAATTCCATTATCTGTTTATGATAAAAACCTTCAGTTAAGTGGGAATAGAGGGAACAGACCTCAACATATTTTCTTAATTTCCCTCCAAACTTTGCCTTAAAACATAATATTGTAAATTTTCCATCTGTATCTCATAACAACATTGGGCAGAATCATAATATTTTCATTATTAAAATACATTCAGATTAATGATTCAACTATAGCATTGATTTCAATTCAATGACGTCTCTTTTCCCATAGGTTTTTTCCATGGCACTATGGATCTGAAGTATGAAGAAAGACCTGGTTATCTCTTTTGATCACACTCTCCCCTCTCCTCTATGGACAGCATTGTGAGCCAGCTATGTTGAAACTGCAGAGGGTGGTTCCAGGCTTAAGGGATTAGGAAATAAATTAAATAATAATAAAAATGTTCTAATGAAGTAAAGTGTTGCTGTATTCTAGTAACTGTTAAAGGCCAAGGAGGAATCTAAAGACATGGGAATTGGTTGAAGAGTTAGGCAGTGGAGAGTGGTCTTAAAGAGACTTTAGATTTCATTCTAACTACAATAAGAAATAAGCAGAAACTTTTGAACAATGGAGATACATGATATAATTTATATTTCTAAAAGTCATATCTGACCACTGTGAGATGGATAGTTTATAGGAGGCAAGGGTAGAAAAAAGTAAGACCAGTTAGGGAAAGATGGTGGTGATTCTTGCAAGAGATGGTATCAAGAGAATGATGAGAAGACCCAAGATTATGCATAATTTCTGAATATCCAGGCAATGGAATTAGAAATGGTGTGGGAGAGGAACAGAGAGTGAAGGGTGACTTCATATTTTTGACCCGATCAATTGGGTGAATGGAGATGCCATTGACAGATATAAGATATAATAGAGGGAAAGCAAATATGATGAAAGTAGAGAATCAAGAATTGAATTCAGTTTTAGACATGTTTTCTTGAGATACCTATTATATCAAAATGGAAGTGTTAACATAGATTACTGAATTTGTGGGTCCGGAGCTCCCGGAGGAGCTCTGGATGATAGTTATAAATGTAGAACCATCAGAGTGTTTATGGTATATAAAGCCATGGAAATGGAGAATATCACCAAGTACATGTATATTTAAGAGTGAAGAGAGCCAAAGACTAAGCTATGTGGGGTCCCAAATATCAAGTTGGGAAGGAGAGAAGGAAGGAACAAAGGAGACTGAAAAGGAATGACCAGTACAATAGAAGAACTGGTGTGGTGGTGGCCTGGAAGACAAACTTATTTTATTTTTTAATTACACTTTACCTTCCATATTATTTTGGATAAGTGTTTCAAGAAGTATGTCAATTTCTTCTTTAGCTCCCTTGGCTTTATCTCAGACTAGCAGTTTACTGAGAATACCAGATGAAAAAAAAATTCTTCTGTTTTAATAGCAAAGTATGTTTTTAGAAGTGTGTTTGTTCTTTGCATTTCCTGGTCAGTATTGCTTTTCCCTGTGTGCTATTACATTTTCGAGACCTCACATATAAATGTCTCCCCTTCCCACTTACAGAGTAGTCACATCATATGCACATTTAAACTCTTGTGATTACAAGTACAAGCAGTTGGAGGAAATAAGAACAATACAATGTTGTGGGTGTTTCTACCTGCCACACTATTCATAGCATGTGCCCAAGAACAGGATAAATAGATGTGCATCTGAGGTTCTTCTGGGGTTATAATCACAAAACAACACATTTTGAACATATGAATGAATTGTGAAATTTTTCAAGATAATTTCATTATAAATAATGTTAGCCTTATGTTTTGAGTTTAGCATTTAGCCTTATGTTAGATGAGATTCCATCCTACCTGAACTGGAATTGGGTGCAAACTGTCTAGATTAACTTTGTCAACAGAAAGGGTGTACAGAATGTTTCAGTTCCAATCCAATTGGATCTTGGCAGGCCTGCCATATGTCCCTCTCCTGTCCAGCAGTGAGGCATCCTTTAAACTCTCATTCAACTCAGGCTTCCTGGCTATATTAGATTCCATGGACTTTCTCTGGATCCTTCACATAGAACATCTATGTTGGTGGCGATTTTTACACATATGGAATAGCACTTTTATCAGAAATCCTCTGTCTTCTTCCTCGCCAACAATGTTTCTACTAAGATGATTATGTATCAGTACAGTTATGTGAGGTGAATTTATTTGTCTAATTTGTAATTTTTAAGAAAACTGACATAACACAACACTACGTATGTCTAGTTTTGGCAGCATAAGAAACTCATTTTTTTTTATTTAGAGAAAAGTAGTTAGGTAGCCCTCTTAAATATGTCATATTAGACAAGCACATAATTGTTTTGTTGTTGGCATGTCAAGTTATGAGGCATAGCTTTCATCAGCAGATAAAGCTGGGCACTGTCCCCTCTTTTTTCCACTAATTTGCATGAACAGATTTATATTAAGGGTCAAATAGCCATTAGAAAAAAAGGAATAGAAGCTTTGAGGTCCTAAATTATTAGAAGATGTCTGATAGCCTGGGGTTACCCTGAAAGAGTCCAACAGACAAGAAAAATCTCCCCCAGAAGAGTTGGATTTAAGCTTTGTTGATGGGGAGAGTGTCTTTTGGCAAAGCATGTTCTGTGATCCATCCTGAACCAATGTCCAGGCTCCATGGTATTCTCTGGGGAAACTACATGAGTATAAAATGATAGGCTTATATCTTGGGATTTATATCTGGTTTGGTATGAAGCAGCCATGCATGAGCATAAGCCTGAAAACAGAAGCACTGTCCTCTACACTCTGGATCCAGAGGGAGGACCAGAGTGCTCTTCAATGCCTTGCCTTGGGGCTTCTTGAGCAGATGAGGTCTCACCCCAGAATGTTTGACTTCCTGTCTTGGTGAAAACACTGTGCATGGCAATCACATTGGGAAAAGGTTTTCCCTCAAAGGAAATGGCCAACTCCCCCTTTTTCTTCTAAATAAAAAGCTATTACTACTGAACCCCTTAGGTACTTTCAGAGGGAGAGACTCAGTAGGACTAAGACTTGGAGTCAATAGGATTTGGATATGAGACCTGATTTTGCAACACAAGCTGATGAAGAATTTTCCCATGAAATTAAAAGATTGCCTATGAAAGAAAGCTACCTCATTCCCACAAAGGTATAATATATATTTTTTAAACAGGAAGGAGGTAGAGCATATGGAGAACAGAATGCTATCAAAAGTCATATCCAATATTCTGCTGCTCAACTGATATCTTATTTAAAATGTGTGCTTGTGGCCAAGGAAGTAGGAGGTGAACTCGTATCTGTCAGGCAAAGAAAAGAGTGTTTGTGCTGGGATTCATCCTGAAATGCCTGCTCATTCAGATCCTCAGGCCAGGAGGAGGGAGCGCCACATCCTTATCCTACATGACAATCAAAATCACACCACAGACTTCTCTTTCCTCACTTCTCCTACACAAGGGCTCATGGTTGGGTATAAGATAATGAGGACAGGCTCTGTCACCCACAATGTGGCAAGATAAAATGTAGCATAATCAGAAGAAATTATTTTAGGGTCCCTCCCCCAGAGTTTACACTGGTGACTCAATTCATCCTTTTGTGGCTAAATGGATAAGAGCAGATCCAAGATCCTTAAATGCACTGTTTTAATTCTGGCTCTGCCACTGACTTCATTTCTGCCATAGGTATACCATAAATGTCACCAAGCATATGGCTCCTCGAAGATGATATTCAACTCTCACTCACCTCACCAAATTATAAGGAACACAAAATTATATTATGAAGTCCTTTGTGAAGTCAAAATTTGTGTCATTGTCCAACTTGCTCAGCATCAGCCTCCTTATGCTTTGTGAACACTTTATAAATTGAGGATTACCTAAATATAATTGCAGTAGTGTTTTTAAATCTTACTCATTTTGAGTAGTGTTTATAATTATGGCCACTAGATCTTTCTCAGAATTAATCATATTAAACCTCAAAGGTTTTGCCAAGTAATGGGTCTCTGAGATTGGCCAGTAGAACACATCCTATGCTTCATATCAATTTCGCAGTCTTTAATTCTATCTCCAAGAAAATAGTCATTGATTCCAAAGACATTGCATATATCTCACATGGGAACTCAAATATATTTAGTGTCAATAAAGATAATAGAAACACTGAAATTAAATAAAAGAATAAATCTATGGCATTGAACTACAGTAGAAAGTGGAGGAAGAGGTGGCAAAGGAACAAAAATAATGAGTTAGTCTCTGGACAAACAGTAAACTTAAAAGTCAAAGAAGGGCATTTTATTTATTTCTGTGCCTCAGTTCACTTACTGGTAAAGAGAAGTAAAAACTCAAATTAAGCACACTTAGTAGACATTTATATTTTGCCTAATTTATAGCGACAGTTAGTTGTCACTCACTAACTGAAAAATTATAAATACCCATCAGGAATATTGTACAGATCTGAACTTGGAAGGACCTACCCTTGGTTAATACTCTGCTGTCACCATCTTGGATTTCTAATAATTGTTGAACAGGGACCCTCCATTTTTATTTTGCCCTGGATCCCACAAATAATGCATGTATACCACACACAAAAGCACGCACACATTTTTGTTCAGCATCCAAAGAGCTAAATTCTCTCCCACCTTAGTAAAGAAATATTTCCTTGTCTCTTTCTTTACTAATCACTGCCTCATTTTCCTTTTTTCTCTCATGGACAACTAATAATAGCTGTTTTCTACCCCAGGCATCTATTATCTTCCCTTTTGTATGGTGATCCATGTGCTGTCTTCTCTTACCATCATTGCATTGACCAGGCACTCCTTGTCTCTATGGCTATTAAGAAAACTTTCCTCTCTCCTCAAGGCCATAGTCCAGCCATGAACATACCCAATTTACAAACCCTTTCCAGAACATTCCCTACCTGACCTATTAGTTGAGGTTGGCACTGACCACTGCCTTAAGTGAACAGGCTCTCCTTTGTTTTCTAAAACACAGTTTCTTTCAGAGTTTCCTCTTACTTATCTCATAAATCTTTTGGTCTCTTTTGGAGATTATTCTTTTTTTCCACAGTGATAGGGATTACCAAGAATATCCTCTTTCTTTATTCCTGGAAAGTGGGATCAGTACCTTTTTGTAGTTTCTAAAGTAATTTATGCTAATAATTGTATGTAGAGTAGCAAAGAAATCATGAGGACTCAGATTAGAATCCTTGAACTTCTACCAGTTAGATATATGATATGGGACAATATATGTAATCCCACAAACCTGTTTTTACACCTATAAAATGGAGGGAAATTATCCCTACCTGTTACAGTTATCATGAAGATTTATTTATTCATTCACCAAGATTTTTTGAGTAGCTATGCACTGGACATATAGTAATAAACAAAACATAAAAACTCCTCATCCTGTGGCACTACTATTGAAGTGTGAGACAGACATTGAACAAATTAATCACTTGGAATGATACAGTGATTGATTGGGACTCTGAAGAAGAATAAAGCAAGGCAAGAATAAACCTATTGAACATGAAACAGTACAATGCCTCACAGAAGAGTTATTCAGAAAAGGTTTACCACCATCTTTTCCATCATCATCACCATCACCTGAATCTCTCTTGATATCGATACAGACCTTAAATTGATTATTCATCCTATTTTCCTACCTTCCACATTCCCTTATTTTTTATTACCCACCTTGATTCATAGTAATAAAGTTTCAGCTGAATATCATTTCTACTACCCTGATACATATTTTGGCTCTGGCCCTCTTCTCTAGCCCTCTGACTCCTGATCTAAGTTAGACCTTCAACATTTTTTACCTGACCTAATGTGAGAGCTAAGTTTGCCCTCTCCAGGCTGTTCTCCAATCTGTCACCCACACAACTTCTGAGAATGTATGTCGATCCCCTGATTAAACTCATACAGTGTCTTTCTATCACTATCCGTGGGTACAGGCCAAGTTCCTTAAACCACCTGCCTCTCCAGACTCCCCACTGCTCGTGCTCTCACCCCTCTCTTTTTATTTTTTTAATATGTTTTATTGATTATTTTAAAGAGAGAAGAAAGGATAGAGAAATAAAAACATCGATGTGACTAAGATACATTGATCAGCTGCCTCCAGCATGCCCCCTACTGGGGAACAAGCCCACAACTCAGACATATGACCTGACCAGGAATGGAACCGGACCTCTCAGTCCATGGGATGATGCTCAACCCACTGAGCCACACCATCCAGGCTCACCCCTCTCTTTTTAACATTGTAGATTTCAAGACACTGAACTATGAAGCCCTTGACGCTCACATGACTATCTTACCCCTGTGTCACTACCCCATTCCACCATTTTCTCTCCTTTCAATGCCTTTCACACCCTTTAATCTGGCTAAATACTCTTCCCCATGAGAGACTCAAGGCAGACATTATTCTTTTATTCATTTCTCTGGTCTCCACCCTAAACTGCCTTTCTTCAACTGTTACTAGGTTGAGTATTACCTGTAAGGCTCCCATGTACCCTGATCAAAACTCTGTCTCTTTCACTGAAATCACCAGGTTCCTACAGATTATATATTTGTGTCTGCTTCTACCAGATGCTACTGAAAGACAAGACTAAGTCTCACTTGTTTTCCGAGGTTTTTTCAGGAGCAACTTTACCACAATCCTCCCTACAGCTATGTGTTCACTTGTCCTACACAGCCCATAATTGTCATTTGTGAATTTGCCAAAATCTTGATTTGTCAGTCTTTGGGAAATACCATTAGTTCAGCCTAAATTGGTATTATGGAAAACTTGCTTCTAACCTTTCAAGGCCATAGTTTAGCAATGGAGCTATCCAATTTACATGATTAAACAGACCACTTAACATCTCAGGTTAAAATATTTATGTTCATATTTATAGTGCCTTTAAATTTTTTGCCAAGAATCATGAAGTAATTTTTGCATTGCTTCTATGTAACCATAAGGCCTAGTTTGAATTTTGTAAATCAAGTGGAAGGAATCTCCAGCAAAGAAAACTGCCAGAACCCTGAACAGCAATACCTTTACTAAATTGTTGAAATCTCTTTTTATCAAAACTCCTATAATAGCCTGAAGCACTTAATTCTCTCTTCCCTTTTTCTTCCCTGCACTGTCTTCTCTCTTGAGTGTCCAGTCCGCTCTGGTAATCATCCGGAAACTCATATTTTGTTGTGTTCAAAACTGAAAGTTCCTACCTTGCCACCACTCACCTTTTTTTCTTCTTCTGAATTCACATCTTGGTTTGTAGCACTGAAATTTATACAGATGCCCCAAGTCAAAACTTTCTCAATGACCCTTCACTCTTCTCTTTTCCTCCCTTAATATACCTAATCTGTTTCCAGACTCCATTTTGTGTTTTTCAATTGTACAGAGTCTGACTGATTGGGCTCAAGAGACTTTGTGGAATTCAAGGGACCATATATATGATAACAGAAGATGATTTGGCTCTGGGTTACATGTACACAATGCAATATACAGGTCATGTATTATACAAATGTATGCTTGAAACCTATGTGATGCTATTAACCAATGTCACCCCTATAAATTGAATTTTAAAATGTTTTTACTCTCATTTCCACTCCCACTGACCTCTAATTTCTTGCCTAAATTACTTAAATAAGTTCCCTGTGCCAGGAATCTCTTTCCTGAAACAAATCTTCAAACTGTTTTCAGACCTCAAGACAACTAAGACTTTAGCATCTTTTGCATTACCTGCAAAATTAATGGAAATAGAGTAGCATCACATATAAGGATTTCCATCCTCACCTACTCCTTATGCCCCAAGGCAGAGGCCCTACTACAGCCAACTGGGGCTTTCTCTTAAAGTGTCATGGTTCTCCATGTCTCCTTACCTTCCCACTTGCTGCTTGTCATTTCTTGAATTCTCCCCCTGTGTGCCCTTCCTTAAGAACCTATAGTCTATTCTCGAATCACTGCTCAAATATCTTGGGGGATAAATATATGAATCTTTCATTCTTCCTGTGCTTCTTCTTCATATGTAGTCTCCCAACAGAAAGCAACTTTAGTGCCAGAGAATGCCAGAGAACTTTTTGCTAACTCTATTAGTAGGTCTTACTATATTACATTTGTTTATGTATTTATAATACCTACTAGACCAGGATCTCCCAGCAGCCAAGGGTGGTATCATTTCTACTGTTTTATCCCAAGTATCTATAGCAGTGCCTGACTATATGGCACTAAATTTTTTTTCAGTAAACAGCCAAGTGATAAATATAATAGTCATAAAAGCAAATAATTCATCAAACATTTCTTTCTTAGTAAGAGGAAATATGCAGCTTAAAAGATAATGAGAAGGCTGTAGTTTCTCATTTTCAAGATGATCAGGAGCTTATAAATATGACTATAAAATGTTTTTCTTACATAGTAGAAAAGATTGACATCAATTAGCAGATAATGACCTTAAAAGGAGATGTTCCCAAGGATAGTTCTTTTGAGAGTTTTTTTTGTTATTTTTTTGTTTGTTTTTTTTTTGAAATTTTTTTTATTTATTTATGTTTTTGTTACAGATATTTTACCTTTTTACCCCATTGGCACCCCCCCACCCCCCCCTCCACCCTGTCCCCGGCTTAGTTGTCCATGTCCATTGGTCATGCATACATGCATATAAGTTCTGTGGTTTATCTCTTCCCACCCCCCCCCACCCCCCATCCCCTCTTCTGAGGGATGTCAGTCTGTGCCCCACTTCCATGTGTCTGGGTCTACTGTATTCCTCAGACTGTTATGTTCATTATATTCCGTATATAAGTGAGATCATGTGGTATTTCTCTTTTTGTGCTTGGCTTCTTTCACTTAGGATAATACTTTCCAGGTCCCTCCATGTCGTCTCAAAGGATAAGAGATCTTTCTTTCTTACAGCTGCATAGTATTCCATTGTGTATATGTACCACAGCTTTTTGATCCATTTGTCTACTGGTGGACACTTGGGCTGTTTCCAGAACTTAGCTATTGTAAATAGTGCTGCTATGAACATGGGGGTACATATATTCTTCCTGATTGGTGTTTCAGGCTTCCTAGGGTATATTCCTAGCAGTGGGATCACTGGGTCAAATGGAAGTTCAATTTTTAATTTTTTGAGGTAGCACCATATTGTTTTCCATAGCGGCTGCACCAGTCTGCATTCCCACCAGCAGTGTATTAGAGTCCCCTTTTCTCCATACCCTCGCCAACACTTGTTTGATGATTTGTTGATGGCAGCCATTCTGACAGGTGTGAGGTGATACCTCATTGTTGTTTTAATTTGCATCTCTCTGATGATTAGTGATGTTGAGCATTTCTTCATATGTCTCTTGGCCATTTGTATGTCCTGTTTGGAGAGGTGTCTATTCAGCTCCTCTGCCCATTTTTTAATTGGGTTCTTTGTCTTCCTTTTGTGGAGTTGTATGAGCACTCTGTATGTATTGGAAATTAACCCCTTATCTGATACATCATTGGCAATGATGTTCTCCCATACAGTGGGTTGCCTTTCCATTTTGATGATTGTTTCTTTTGCTGTGCAGAAGCTTTTTAGTTTGATGTAGTCCCATGTGTTCATTTTCTCCTTTATTTCTGTTGCCTTAGGTGATGTATCAGTGAAAATTCTGCTCCGTATGATGTCCGAAATTTTGTTGCCTACATTTTCTTCTAGAATTTTTATGGATTCACGGGTCACATTTAAGTCTTTTATCCATTTTGAGTTTATTTTTGTGTATGGTGTAAGTTGATGGTCTAGTTTCATTTTTTTGCATGTAGCTGTCCAATTTTCCCAACACCATTTATTAAAGAGGCTGTCTTTACTCCACTGTATGCTCTTGCCACCTTTGTCAAATATTAATTGAGCATATTGCCTTGGGTCCATTTCTGGGTTTTCAGTTCTGTTCCACTGGTCTATATGCCTGTTCTTGTGCCAGTACCAGGCTGTTTTGGTTACAGTCGCTTTGTAGTATAACCTGATATCTGGTATTGTGATCCCTCCAACTTTGTTCTTCTTTTTCTAGATTGCTGTGGCTATTCGGGGTCTTTTTTGGTTCCATATGAACTTTTGAAGTATTTGTTCTAGTTCTATGAAATATGTCGTTGGTATTTTGATGGGGATTGCATTGAATCTATAGATTGCTTTGGGTAGTATGGACATTTTAATGATGTTAATTCTTCCAATCCATGAACAGGGTATGTGCTTCCACTTCTTTATATCTTCCTCTATTTCTTTTTTCAATGAACTGTAGTTTTCTGCAAATAGGTCCTTTACTTCTTTGGTTAAGTTTATTCCTAGGTATCGTAATTTTTTTGGAGCGATGGTAAATGGGATTGTTTTTTCAGTTTCTCTTTCTGTGAGTTCATCATTGATGTACAAGAATGCCGTCGATTTCTTGACGTTAATTTTGTATCCTGCTACTTTGCCAAATTCATTTATTAAGTCTAATAGATTTTTGATGGAGTCTTTAGGGTTTTCTATGTACAATATCATGTTATCTGCAAATAATGACAGTTTCACTTCCTCCTTTCCAATTTGGATCCCTTTTATTTTTTCTTCATGTCTGATTGCTGTGGCTAAGACTTCCAGTACAATGTTAAATAAGAGTGGCGAAAGTGGACATCCCTGTCTTGTTCCTGTACTTAATGGAAATGTTTTTAGTTTCTGTCCATTGAGTATGATGTTGGCTGTAGGTCTTTCATATATGGCCTTTATTATGTTGAGATATGATCCCTCTATTCCTACATTGCTGAGCGTTTTTATCAGAAATGGATGCTGGATTTTGTCGAATGCTTTTTCAGCATCTATTGATATGATCATGTGGTTTTTATTCTTCATTTTGTTTATGTGGTGTATCACGTTTATTGATTTGCGAATATTGTACCAGCCTTGCATCCCTGGAATGAATCCCACTTGGTCGTGGTGAATAATTTTTTTGATGTATTTCTGGATCCGATTTGCTAGTATTTTGTTCAGGATTTTGGCATCTATGTTCATCAGGGATATTGGCCTGTAGTTTTCTTTCTTCGTAGTGTCTTTTTCTGGTTTTGGAATTAGAATTATACTGGCCTCATAGAATGTGGTTGGAAGTATTCCTTCTTCTTGAATTTTTTGAAATAGTTTGAGGAGAATGGGTGTTAGTTCTTTTTTGAATGTTCGGTAAAACTCCCCTGTGAAACCATCTGGGCCTGGGCTTTTGTTTGCTCAGAGAGTCTTGATTACATCTTCAATTTCCTTAGTTGTTATTGGTCTGTTCAAGTTTTCTATCTCTTCCGGGAAGAGTTTTGGGAGACTGTGTGTTTCTAGAAATTTGTCCATTTCGCTGAGATTGTCGAATTTGTTGCCATATAGTTGTTCATAGTAGTTGTTAACGATCTTTTGTATTTCCGTGGTGTTGGTTGTTACTTCTCCTCTTTCATTTCTGATTTTGTGTATTTGGGTTCTCTCTCTTTGTTTCTTGGTGAGTCTAGCTAAGGGTCCATCTATCTTGTTTATCTTTTCGAAAAACCAGCTCTTTGTTTCATTGATCCTTTGAATTGTTTTTTTGGTCTCTATGTCATTTATTTCTGCTCTGATCTTTACTATTTCCTTCCTTCTACTTGCTCTGGGGTTTTCTTTTTGTTTGCTTTCTAATTCTTTAAGTTGTGAGGTTAGACAGTCAATTAGAAATTTTTCTTGTTTTTTGAGGTAGGCCTGTAGTGCTATGAACTTCCCTCTCAGAACTGCTTTCGCTGCATCCCATAGATTTTGTGTTGTTGTGTGTTCATTTTCATTGGTTTCCAGGAAGTTTTTAATTTCTTCCTTGATCTCCTCGGTGACCCATTCATTGTTTAATAACATGCTATTTAGCCTCCATGTGTTGAAATGTCTTTGCATGTTCTTGTTGCAATTGATTTCTAGTTTCATGCCATTGTGATCTGAGAAGATGCTTGATATGATTTCAATCTTCTTGAACTTGTAGAGATTTAGTTTGTGTCCTATCATGTGGTCTATCTTTGAGAATGTTCCATGTACACTTGAGAAGAATGTGTATTCTGTAGTTTTGGGGTGTAATTCTCTGTAGATATCTATTAAATCCATTTGGTCTAGTGCTTCATTTAGAGTCTCTGTTTCCTTGCTAATTTTTTGCCTAGAGGATCTATCCAGTGCTGTCAACGGGGTGTTGAAGTCCCCTGCTATGATTGTATTGTTGTCGATTTCTCCTTGGAAGTCCTCCAGAAGATTTTTAATATATTTTGGTGCTCCTATATTGGGTGCATATATGTTTATCAAGGTTATATCTTCCTGTTGGATAGATCCTTTCAATATTATGTAGTGGCCGTCTTTGTCTCTAGTTATGGTCTTCATTTTGAAATCTATTTTATCAGATATGAGAATTGCTACCCCAGCTTTTTTTTGCTTTCTATTTGCTTGGAAAATTTTTTTCCATCCCTTCACTTTCAACCGATGTGAGTCTTTTGTTGAGAGGTGGGTCTCTTGTAAACAACATATAGATGAGTCATGCTTTCTTATCCAATCAGCTACTCTGTGTCTCTTTATGGGAGCATTCAATCCATTTACGTTTAAGGTGATTATTGATATGTACTTATTTATTGCCATTTTTGTTTAGTGTGGTTCTATTTTTCTTCCCATTTCTACTGCTAATTACAGCAGTCCTTTTAACATTTCTTGCAGTGCTGGTTTGGTGCTAATGTATTCCCTTAGCTTTTTTTTGTCTGGGAAGCTCTTTATTTGATCTTCTATTTTGAATGATAGCCTTGCTGGGTAGAGTAGTCTTGGATTCAGATTCTTGTTTTTCATGACTTTGATTACTTCATGCCATTCTCTTCTGGCCTGTAGTGTTTGTTGTGAGAAGTCAGCTGAGAGCCTTATGGGGTTCCCTTTGTAGGTAACCTGTTGCTTATCTCTTGCTGCTTTTAGGATTCTCTCTTTGTCTTTAATTTGTGGCATTTTAATTACTATGTGTCTTGGTGTGGGCCTGTTTGGGTTCTTCTTACTTGGGACTCTCTGTGCTTCTTGAACTTGAATGCCTTCTTCCTTCACCAAATTAGGGAAGTTTTCTCTCACTATTTTTTTGAATATATTCTCTATCCCTTGCTCCTTTTCTTCTTCTTCGGGGACTCCTATGATGCGAATATTATTACGTTTCCAGTTGTCCCATAGTTCTCTTAAGCTGTCTTCCTGTTTTTTAATAGTTTTTTCCTTTTGTTTTTCTGATTGGTTGATTTTTTCTACCCTGTCTTCTAATTCACTGATCCGGTCCTCAGCTTCCCCTACTCTGCTTTTTAAACCTTCCAATGTGTTTTTCATTTCGGATATGTCATTTTTTATCTCTTCTTGTTGGTTTTTAATTTCCATTTGGCTTATTTTCAGTGTCTCTATGTCCTTACTCATGCTGTTCAGCTTCCTCAAGATCATGGCTCTGAATTCTAGCTCTGTTAACATGCCTAATTGCTCCACATTGATCTCATCTTCGGTGGAGGTGTCTTGCTCTTTCATTTGGCTTCTTTTTCTGTGTTTCACCATTTTAGCTATCACTGTGGGCTTTGGAGCCTGTCAAGTTCTCCCTGTGGGTGTTGGTGTTCTGCTGTTTGTGGCTCCCTCTCCTGTGTTTAGATGAGCGAGGGAAGACCCGCGTTGAACACCACTGTCAAGTCTTACTTTCCTGGTCAAAGTTGCCAGCCCAGGAAACGTACTGTTATCCTCTAGCTTTTTGCCTGGAGGCTAGCAGTCTAGGTTAATTGATGAGTTTTGGGTTGTCAGTTGATTGAAAAACTCCCTCTGGTGCTCAGCCAAGGGGCTTTCAGGAGGGTGGGGCAGATGCTGGTTGTTAGTGAGCCTCAATTAGCACTTCAATGGCCCACAGGGTGGGGTTGGATCTCCGAGGGAGGGGCTGCTGCCTCTCCCCAGAGCCCTGGGAAGGAGCAATGTGGCCACCGTCCTGAGTGGCTGCACTCAGCCAAAGCTCTGAGCGCCCTCTAAACCCCGAGTGTCCCGACACAGTTCCAGTCCAGTCCGCCCTCCCTCCACCGGAGCCCCAGGTGAGTGGCTGTGGCTGTTTCAGCCTCTGTCCCGGCTGCGCTGTGGAGCCGCCTGGGAATGTGACCCGAGGGCGCTGCTCCCAGCTAAGGCCGCTGCCGAGCTGCCGACCTCGCGCTCCCAGCCCCGTCTCGCGCCTTCGCAAGCCTACCGGGATGGAGTCAGTGTCCCTCGTTGTATGATCCTCGCAAGCTGCTTTTCTGTTGCTTTTTCCTGTCGATTTGTAATTCCAGTTTGGTTCTGGGAGACGGTCTGTGTAGCTCCGTTCACTCCGCCGCCATTTTTCGGTCTCTCCTCTTTTGAGAGTTTACAGAGCTTCTGAAGTAAAAAAAAAAAAGGGGGAGGGGAATCAATTGTAGAGAACATGAAGAAGGTCTCTAGGGGGCTATGGACAAAGTAGTGTTGTTGTTGTTGTTAATTCTCTCCTGAGGATACTTTTACATTTATTTTTTATTTATTTATTTATTTATTTATTTATTTATTTAATTTATTTATTTGTTGTTGTTGCAGATATTTCTCCTTTTTCCCCCACTGATTCTCCCCGCTCCCTCTCTCCCCAGCCTGTCCCAGCTTTGTTGTCCATGTCCATTGTTCATGCACACATGCATATAAGTTCTGTGGTTTATTTCTCTCCCACCACTCCCTCTTCTGGGGATTATCAGTCTGTACCCCACATCCATGTCTATAGGACTACCTCATTCCTCAGACTGTTATGTTCATTATATTCCACAAATAAGTGAGATCATATGATAATTGTCTTTCTCTGTTTGGCTTGTTTCACTTAGAATGATACTTTCCAGGCCCCTCCAAGTTGTCTCAAAGGATAAGAGATCTCTCTTTCATAGAGCTGCATAGTACTCCATTGTGTATATGTAGTAGCACTGCTTTTTTATCCATTCGTCTACTTATGGACACTTGGGCTGTTTTCAGATCTTAGCTATTGTAAATAGTGCTGCTACAAACATGGGGGTACATATATTCTTTCTGATTGGTGTTTCAGGCTTCTTAGGGTATATTCTTAGAAGTGGGATCACTGGGTCAAATGGAAGTTCAATTTTTAATTTTTTGAGGTAACACCATATTGTTTTCTATAGTGGCTGCACCAGTCCGAATTCCCACCAGCAGTGTACTAGAGTCTCGTTTTCTTCACACCCTTGTCAACACTTATTGTTTGATGATTTGTTGATGGCAGCCATTCTGACAGGTGTGAGGTGATGCCTCATTGTTGTTTTAATTTGCATTTCTCTGATGACTACTGATGTTGAGCATTTCTTCATATGTCTCTTAGCCATTTGTATATCCTGTTTGGGAAGGTGTCTATTTAGTTCCTCTGCCCATTTTTTAATTGGGTTCTTTGTCTTCCTTTTGTTGAGTTGTATGAGCACTCTGTATATATTGGAAATTAACTCCTTATCTGACATATCATTGGCAATTATGCTCTCTCATACAGTGTGTTGCCTTTCCATTTTGATGATTGTATCTTTCGCTGTGCCGAAGCTTTTGAGTTTGATGTAGTCCCATGTGTTCATTTTCTCCTGTTTCTGTTGCCTTAGGTGATGGATCAGTGAAAATTCTGCTGTGTATGATGTATGAAATTTTATTGCCTACATTTTTTTTCTATGATTTTTATAGGTTCATGAGTCACATTTAAGTCTTTTATCCATTTTGAGTTGATTCTTGTGTAGAGTGTAAGTTGATGGTCTAGTTTCATTTTTTTTTTTTTTGCATGTAGCTGTCCAATTTTCCCAACACCATTTATTAAAGAGGCTGTCTTTACTCCACTGTATGCTCTTGTCACTTTTATCAAATATTAATTGAGCATATTGCCTTGGGTCCATTTCTGGGTTCTCTGTTCTGTTCCATTGGTCTATCTGCCTGTTCTTGTGCCAATACCAGGCTGTTTTGATTACAGTGGCTTTGTAGTATAACCTGAAATCTGGTAATGTAATCCCTCCTACTTTCTTCTTCTTTTTCAAGATTTCTTACATTTATTTTTTAGATAGAGTGTATGGGAGGGAAGGAGAGACAGAGAGAGAGACATTGATGTGAGAGAGAAACATCATTTGATTGCCTCCTGTAGGACCCCACTGGGGATCAAGCCTGCAACCCAGGTACATGCCCTTGACTGGGAATCAAACCCATCACCCTTTGGTCTGCAGGCTGACATGGACAATGTAGGTATCTAGAGAATACAATAAAAGTGTCTTTTCATTGGAAGGTACTGTTGAGTAAATGGAACACTGGCAATGAGAATGAGGGTAATAAAAAGTAGGAGGGGGAAAAGGCACCAGAAAAGGAAATAAGTTTAGTTATGACATTAGATGAGATATAAATAAGGGAAATATAAATAGTTATGTGAATGGGCAATTATCATTCTAAGATTTGCTTCCTTAAAAAATATTTTTAAAAGAGAAAGAAAAAATTAAAAAATTGACTGTCAATGGCAGGGAATTCCTGATTTCATTTAAAAACCTTTGTTGAAGAGCACATATTGAAATCTTGTTGAGGATGAAAGTACTTAACTCATATATGAACATCAGATTTATCTAAGCACTTCATCATCATGGGGAAAACCAACTTGAGGAGGAAGGACAATGAAGACAGATGTTGACTAGTCTTCCATATTTAGATAGAATTATAAATAAAATGATGTAGCCAATAGCACTCCTTGTTATTAAAGATGACTTTAAGAGAGAAGTGTTCTGGGCATCCAACTTGCTGCACCTTAGGTTCACACAGCCACTTACCCAGAATACTGACCTATTACCAGAAAATCTGCTTAGGAACAGGCTCAACACTCCACTCTATTATGGAGCTATAATCTCCATTCTTCTCTAACAAATGTTTTCTTTTGGAGTCCAGTTTTCAGGGAGTAGAGCAGTCGTCACTTCAAGAACAATTGTGGCCCATTTAAACACTGGTTTATATTTGTACCGTGTTTGAGGAACTGTACTACCAAAATTCAAGACCTGTTCTTTCTTCCTTACTCTCACTACACACTTAACAATTATTATAAAACTAACAGTGTCATCTCAGTGGTAGCATAGAATCACATCAGACTGAGAAGGACCATTTCTGTTTAAGAATGATATTGAGTTATAATAACAGAAGAATTAACAACAAAAAATAAGCTAGTAGATTTTGCAGATTCTTCAGTTATTTCCTTAGAGAGGTAGCAATGGGGTTTATTTTGTATCTTCTTTAGAGTGAAGATTTACCCCCTTTAAAAAACGTATCATTTAGCACAAATAAATACCATTAACCCCATGGAGACATATCCCAAAACACACACTTTAGCTCCTGCTTTAGAAAATGATTCCAGCCTCAGTTCTGTGACTACATTAAAAGACTATTTATAGAGAAATTAGATTAATGTCAGTCTCTGGATATAATACTTTTCCCTCATATTATTAAAATGATTTTGTTTATGAAAATGAATTAAATAAACTAATCTTTCCTATTATTTAGTGCCTGGCCTCTTATTTTTATTTTTTAACTTTCTAGATTTTTTATTTTATTTTATTTCTTAGATTATTATTAGTATTGTTTTTGACAGTATTATAGTTATTTTCCAATTTCCCCTCCTTTTGTCCCCCTCCTGCAAGCCCTTGCCCCACCCCAGGACTTCACCACATTATTATCTGTGTCCATTGGCTATGCATATATGTATATAAATTCTTTGGTTAATGTCTTCCTGTCTGTCCCTGCCCCTTCTGAGACATGTCAGTCTGTTCCATCTATCCATGCCTCTGGGCCAATTTTGTTTGTCAGTTTATTATGTTCATTAGATTTGAAATATAAGTAAGATCATGTGATATTTGTCTTTCTCTAATTGGCTTATTTCACTCAGCATAATATTCTCTGGGTCCATTCATGCTGTCCCAAGGGGTAAAAGATCATTTTTTATAGCTGCATATTATTCCATTGTATAAAGGTACCACAGCTTTTTTACCCATTCATCTATCAATGGGCACCTGGGCTGTTTTTATATCTTAGCTATTGTAAATAATACTGCTATAAACATAGGGGTACATATATTCTTTCTGATTGGTGATTCAGAATTCTTAGGATACTGTATGTTCCCAGAAGTGGGATCACTGGGTCAGACGGCAGTTCCCACTGATACATCTCTTGATTTTTATTGATGCTCCTCTTCCAAGTCTTTGCTATTCCTTTGAGCTGATTGAGATGACTGGTCCTGCAGAAAGTTTCCCCAGCAATCTCTGGTGGGTTCAGTACAAATGCTTTAGCCAAGAAAAACCCATTCTTCACAATAAATATGATTATTCTGGTTAGAGTTTCTGAGGTGTCCTTGGACCTCATGACCCTTAGCAGAGACACTGTGACTTTTATTCCAGCTGAGGCTCTTACTTTGTTGTCTTTGGCTTCTTGGCCTTTCTTCTCTTTCCTGTGTATATTCATAGCATTAGGGATCTGGAGACATTTACTCATCTGGATGAATGACACTGAAACTTGGTGGTTCCCGGAGTGCACATTCCCACTTCCTTCATAATCGCCCCCAAGATACTGGCCTCCAGTACCTTTACTTTATTAAATACATTTGGCATAATGTAAACTGAAATAAAGCAAAGATTGTTATCACCAGCAATACAGAGGACAAAATTTCTAAGTCGCTCTATTGATACCAATTCTATATTTTTTAAAAATGGTATTGTGGGGCTGATAAATTGTAAAGATACCTTTAAAAGGAAACAAAGCACCCTTATATGGAAATTAGCCTTTGGCTCTGACGCACTTTGATGAAGCCTAGAACCCAGAGGAAGTGAGAGTCATTCCAGAGTAGTAGTGCCCAGATGAATAAAGCACAAATCCTCTCAAGAAGTAGGAATCCTCAATTTAGGCTTCCAAGTTTTTCACAAATTAAGATTAACCAAACACTCAAGTGAAAAAATATTCAGGTGTGAAACTTGACAGAAATAATACACAACACCACAAAGTTTAAATTCTTAAAAAGTTAAAATATTGGAATTATAATACAGAGTGCATAAATTAATTTCACAAAATGCTTTAGAAATAAAGGAGAATTGTTGAACTGGAAAATAGATGTAAAGAAATCAGTCAAACTATAGCACACAGTATCAAGAGATAGCAAACATTAAGAGGTCTGAAAGAAAGAATAGAAAGAATATCATATTAGAGCCCAGAAGGCAAGGATAGAGGAAATGGAGGAAAAGCTATATTGAAAAGATATTGAGAGAGAAATTTTCCAGAGAGGATGAATAAAAGAAATTCACACTGAGAAAAAGCACACAGAATCCTAAGCAGTAAAAATAAAAATAGCAAACACCTAAATGTTTTACAGTGAAACTGCAAAACATCGAAGACTAATAAAAAATAAATAATAAATAAATAAATAAATAAATAAATAAATAAATAAATAAATAAATAAAATAGCAGCAGGCTTCTTATCAGTAATAATGGAATCTATTAGAATAATATCTTCAAAGTGTTGGTCGGTGGAGAGGGGAGGTCCAACTAGAATTATGTATCCACAATGTCAATTTTTAAAGGAAGATTGAGGAAAAATTAAAGACATCAGCAATGTATGAGAATTTTAATTTTTCTATAGCACTTCTCCATTTGTTTGATTATGGCCAACCTATAAAGTGTATGTAGAATTTTAAGAAAGGCAATATTTATCTTTTTTAGATTTATTACCCTGGTAAAACATAAACAAACCAAACAGAATAAATGCATATGTCTGTGTTATAGCTAGAGAATAGCTTCTACAATTTATCCCATCTCCTCTCTAGGACTTACTCAGAGTTAGAGAGAATAGCTCCAACCAGAACTTTAATTTTGGAGTAGAATATATGCATACAAACTCACATCAAGTTTACCCAAGGTTTGAGGGTATGATAAAGGAGAAGGGTAAAATGTTTTTGTCTTAATGGAATATTTATGTGAATATCTATTTCCATATTTTATTTCAGTCATGACTAAATGAAAAAGCAAGTTTCAAAAAGATTCATAGACCATGATTCAATGTGTTTATTTAATACATAAACTAAACTATATTCCGAGATATATAGAGATAAGAATGTTTAAATATATATGTCACAGTTAATAAATACTTGATAATAAACAAATGCATACCAAATTATTTAACCTTTTAAGAGATTAAGGAGCATATGAATTTCAGATACTTGTCTATTTTCCCAACTTTATCATTAGGAAAGTATTTTATAAGTACCTGGAGATAAAGAAAAGCAGGAATCCTAATCATGTTCAACTCAGGAAACATGGGATTCAAATTACAGCATTGTGAGTAATGTCTGTACATGGCCCAATAGCCTTTATTGGAAAATTAAAAATAAATTAAGGTCAGGTTTTTGGACACTAAAATGTATATTTCTGCATAAAAAGAATAGACCAAGTCTTCTCTTAACTTTGGAGTGGAATATGAAAGTAGAGAGAGCACTCCTCAAGGTAGGAGAATCCCAGGATTTCTGGACACTCTCTTTGGATCCACTAAATGTGAGCATAGAGGAAGGATGTGAGGTGGTTTCAGTACAATGTCTTCTGGCTGTGCTGGAGAGAATTTGACACAATATGCTCCAGAGTAAGGCTATATAACTTGCTGCAATTCCCTTTGCAGAATCTGCATGCACACTTCAAACAAGGTTATAATGTCAACACTGGTAGCAGTGAGAATTATTTCATTAACAAGACTTGTTTGTGTAGGTTTGGAACCAATTATAGCAACTATCATGGAATGGAGGATAACATGGCTTTGTCCACTTAGGGAATCACAAACAATCGTAAAAAGGGAATCTCTGTGAACTCCCTTGGACCCTAC
This sequence comes from Molossus molossus, assembly GCF_014108415.1. Lineage (NCBI taxonomy): Eukaryota > Metazoa > Chordata > Mammalia > Chiroptera > Molossidae > Molossus > Molossus molossus. The sequence continues at coordinate 68,199,128 of NW_023425401.1, forward strand.
CGAAAATATGACAGAAACTTTTGGGAATCTCATTGACTCTGGAAGGTGGGGACTGGAAACACCAGATAAATGAAATTATTTTCTGGTGTTTGAACTCCTTCCTTCCTAGGATCTGAGTCTCAAGGAACACAGGTAATGTATGCCTTACTATGTGAAAGTTAGTTCATCCTGTACTTCTCTCCTTCACTAAGGCTGGTGTTGCCTCAGGAAAGAAGAGTTATAAATAAGTGGCCAACAGCTCTAGCAGAGAGTCAGGATAGCATTATAGAGATATGAATCAAAGAGCAGATTTCATGTCAACAGCAAATTTCTTACTTGATTGAGGCTTAAAAAGAAGGAAGAATAGTTTTCTCTTTTTCTTTCTATGTCAATTATTTCTTACTTTAAAAGATTACACACACACACACACACACACACACACACACAGTGCTATGAATGAATCTTTGTGTCCTACTTCAAAAATTCATATGTTGAAGTCTTAGTTTCCAGTGTGATGGTATTTGGAGACAGGCCTTTAGGAACTAGTTAGGTTTGGATAAGGTAATGAGGGTAGAGCTCCCATATTGGGATTAGTGCATTTTTTAAGAAAAGGAAGAGACAACAGTCTTCTTTCTGTCTACACTCATACTGAGGAAAAACATGTGAGCACACAGCAGAAAGGTGGCTGTCAATGAGCCAAGAAGAGAGCACTTACTAGACACCAAGTATGTAACACCTTTATCTTGGTCTCTCCATACAGTAGAACACTAAGAAATACATTTTAATTTAAAACATACAGCAGTCATAACTGACTAAGATACATATATTTCTATTATCACTTTAATAGAAGATAATTCCATCATCACTTTCTGTATATCCATCTTGGGCTTTTTTCACTGTATTGCAATATATTTATACAGTGACTATTGGAAATGTTACTTAACCTCTGTGTCTCACTTTTCTCTTTTTTAATATGGATATTAATAGTACATATCTTATGGAGCTTTTAAAAGTTTTAAATGAGACAGTATATATAAAGTCATTAGTACAGGAACTGGAACTAATAGGAAACTTTTAAACATTCTTATATCTATATCCCTCTATATATAATTTAGTTTTATGTTCTGTTATTTACACAAATGGAATCATGTTCTATGTTTCTTTGTGAAACCTGATTTTCCATTTAGCAAGGTATCTAAGATATGTTCTATGTGAAAATATATAACTCTACTTTCCTCTTAATAATTAATGTGGAATATTTCATGATATAAATATTGCATAGATGTTAACTATTCCATTGATTTAAGGCAACTATTAATTAGTCACAGTGACAGAAATTATTTAATGAACCCTGTTGTATAAACATGTAAATTCCTCTAAAATAGACACCTAGAAGGAAAATGCCTATGTTAAAGGCTATAGTCATTACTAATTTTAGCAGGCATGGTGATTTAAATAAACAAAAAACAACAAAACTTAACCAATTTGTACAGAAACAAAGTATGTCTTTCCCAACACATTCTTTCATTTGGGACATGTTTTTTTATCTTCTCATTTTGGCTGACTCCCTGTGTTTGTTTCTATGTATTAGGTAGAGCTGTCTCCCAGTCTCAACAGAGTAGCCTTCTGCAGAAGGTGTCATGTGGGTATCAGCAGTTCAGTCTCTCTGTCACCTGAGCCAGATGTTCCAGAAATATCTTTTGTGAGTTGTGTTTTTCTTCCTGTTGTAGTTGAACCTTTCAAAATGAAAACCATAACTAGAGACAAAGAAGGCCACTACATATTATTGAAAGGATCTATCCAACAGGAAGATATAACCTTGATAAACATATATGCACCCAATATAGGAGCACCAAAATATATTTAAAATATTCTGAAGACTTCAAAGGAGAAATTGATAGCAATACCATCATTGCAGTGGACTTTATTACCCCATTGACATCACTAGATAGATCCTCTGAACAAAAAATAAGCAAGGAAACAGAAACTCTCAATGAAGCACTAGACTAAATAGATATAATAGATATCTACAGAGAATTACACCACAAAACTACAGAATTCATATTCTTCTTAAGGGCACATGGGACATTCTAAGATAGACCACATGTTAGGACACAAACTAAGTCCCTACAAGTTCAAGAAGATTGAAATCATATCCAGCATTTTCTCAGATCACAATGGCATGAAACTAGAAATCAACAGCAACAAGAACATGCAAAGACATTTGAACACATGGAGCTAAATAGCATGTTATGAAACAACGAATGGGTCAATGAGGATATCAAGGAAGAAATTAAAAACTTCCTCGAATCCAATGAAAATGAAAACACAACACAAAAACTATGGGATACAGAGAAAACAGTTCTGAGAGGGAATTTCACAGAACTACAGGCCTACCTCAAGGAGGAAAAAAAAATCTCTAATAAACTATCTAACCTCACAACTTAAAGAACTAGAAAGCAAACAAAAAGAAACCTTAGAGCAAGTAGAAGAAAGAAAATAGTAAAGATAAGAGCAGAAATGAATAATATAGAGAACAACAACAACAAAGAACAATTCAAAGGATCAATAAAACAAAGAACAGGTTTTTCAAAAAGATAAAGAAGATTGATGGACCCTTAGCTAGACTCACCAAAGAACACAGAGAGGGGACCCAAATACTCAAAATCAGAAATGAAAGAGGAGAAGTAACAACTGATACCACAGAAATACAGAGGATTGTTAACACCTACTATGAAAAATTATATGGCAACAAATTCGACAATCTAACTGAAATGTACTAATTTCTAGAAACACATAGTCTCTCAAAACTGAACCGGGAAGAGATAGAAAACTTGAACAAACCAATAACAACAGAAGAAATTGAAGATGTAATCAAGACTCTCCCAGCAAACAAAAGACCAGACCCGAATGGCTTCATGGGGGAGTTTTACCGAACATTCAAAGAACTAACACCCATTCTCCTCAAACTATTTTTTAAAAATTCAAGAAGATGGAAGACTTCTAAACTCTTTTTATGAGGCCAGCATCATTCTGATTCCAAAACCAGAAAAAAAGACATTACAAAGAAAGAAAAGTACAGGCCAATATCCCTGATGAACATAGACACCAAAATCCTGAACAAAATACTAGCAAATCGATCCAGCAACACATCAATAAAATTATTCACCATGACCAAGTGGGATTCATTCACTGAGGCAAGGCTGGTACAATATTTGCAAATCAATAAATGTGATACACCACATAAATAAAATGAAGAATAAAAACCACATGATAATATCAATAGATGCTGAAAAAGCCTTCGACAAAATCCAGCATCCATTTCTGATAAAAATGCTCAGCAGTGTCGGAATAGAGAGATCATATCTAGACATAATAAAGGCCATATATAAAAGACCTACTGCCAACATCATACTCAATGAGCAGAAACTAAGAGCATTTCCCTTAACAAAAGGAACAAGACAGGGATGCCCACTTTCACCACTCTTACTTAACATAGTACTAGAAGTCTTAGCCATAGCAATCAGACAGGAAGAAAAAATAAAAGGACTCCAAAATGGAAAGTAGGAAATAAAATTCTTATTATTCGCAGATGACATGATCCTATATGTAGAAAATCCCAAACACTCCATCAAAAATTTACTAGACTTAATAAATAAATTTGGCAAAGTAACAGGATACAAAATTAATGTCAAGAAATCGATGGCGACCGAAAAATGGCGGCGGAGTGAATGGAGCTACACAGACCGTCTCCCAGAACCAAACTGGAATTGCAACTATAACACAGACAAATCGACGGGAAAAAACAACAGAAAAGCAGCTTGCGAGGACCATACAACAAGGGACACTGACTCCATCCTGGTAGGCTTGCGAAGGCACAAGACGGGGCTGGGAGCCCATGGTCGGCAGCTCGGCAGCGGCCTTAGCTGGGAGCAGCGCCTTCGGGTTACACGCCCAGGCGGCTCCACAGCGCAGAGCTGGGACAGAGGCTGAAACAGCCACAGCCACTCACCTTGGGCTCCGGCAGAGGGAGGGCAGACTGGACTGGAACTGTGTCGGGACACTCGGGGTTTGGAGGGCACTCAGAGCTTTGGCTGAGTGCAGCCACTCAGGACAGTGGCCACATTGCTCCTTCCCAGAGCAATGAGGAGAGGCAGTAGCCCCTCCCTCGGAGATCCAACCCCACCCTGTGGGCCATTGAAGTGCTAATTGAGGCTCACTAACAACCAGCATCTGCCCCACCCTAATGAAAGCCCCTTGGCTGAACACCAGAGGGAGTTTTTCAATCAACTGACAACCCAAAACTCATCAATTAACCTAGACTGCTAGCCTCCAGGCAAAAAGCTAGAGGATAACAGTACTTTTCCTGGGCTGGCAACTTTAACCAGGAAAGTAAGACTTGACAGTGGTGTTCAACGTGGTTCCTCCCTCGCTCATCTAAACACAGGAGAGGGAGCCACAAACAGCAGAACACCAACACCCACAGGGAGAACTTGACAGGCTCCAAAGCTCACAGTGATAGCCAAAATGGTGAAACACAGAAACAGAAGCCAAATGAAAGAGCAAGAGACCTCCACCGAAGATGAGATCAATGTGGAGCAATTAGGCATGTTAACAGAGCTAGAATTCAGAGCCATGATCTTGAGGAAGCAGAACAGCATGAGTAAGGACATAGAGACACTGAAAATAAGCCAAATGAAAATTAAAAACCAACAAGAAGAGATAAAAAATAACATATCCGAAATGAAAAACACATTGGAAGGTTTAAAAAGAAGAGTAGGGGAAGCTGAGGACCGGATCAGTGAATTAGAAGACAGGGTAGAAAAAATCAACCAATCAGAAAAACAAAAGGAAAAAACTATTAAAAAATAGGAAGACAGCTTAAGAGAACTATGGGACAACTGGAAACGTAATAATATTCGCATCATAGGAGTCCCCGAAGAAGAAGAAAATGAGCAAGGGATAGAGAATATATTCAAAAAAATAGTGAGAGAAACTTCCCTAATTTGGTGAAGGAAGAAGGCATTCAAGTTCAAGAAGCACAGAGAGTCCCAAGTAAGAAGAACCCAAACAGGCCCACACCAAGACACATAGTAATTAAAATGCCACAAATTAAAGACAAAGAGAGAATCCTAAAAGCAGCAAGAGATAAGCAACAGGTTACCTACAAAGGGAACCCCATAAGGCTCTCAGCTGACTTCTCACAACAAACACTACAGGCCAGAAGAGAATGGCATGAAGTAATCAAAGTCATGAAAAACAAGAATCTGAATCCAAGACTACTCTACCCAGCAAGGATATCATTCAAAATAGAAGATCAAATAAAGAGCTTCCCAGACAAAAAAAGGCTAAGGGAATACATTAGCACCAAACCAGCACTGCAAGAAATGTTAAAAGGACTGCTGTAATTAGCAGTAGAAATGGGAAGAAAAATAGAACCACACTAAACAAAAATGGCAATAAATAAGTACATATCAATAATCACCTTAAATGTAAATGGATTGAATGCTCCTGTAAAGCGACACAGAGTAGCTGATTGGATAAGAAAGCATGACTCATCTATATGTTGTTTACAAGAGACCCACCTCACAACAAAAGACTCACATAGGTTGAAAGTGAAGTGATGGAAAAAAATTTTCCAAGCAAATGGAAAGCAAAAAAAAGCTGGGGTAGCAATTCTCATATCTGATCAAATAGATTTTAATATGAAGACAGTAACTAGAGACAAAGATGGCCACTACATAATATTGAAAGGATCTATCCAACAGGAAGATATAACCTTGATAAACATATATGCACCCAATATAGGAGCACCAAAATATATTAAAAATATTCTGGAGGACTTCCAAGGAGTAATCGACAACAATACAATCATAGCAGGGGACTTCAACACCCCGTTGACAGCACTGGATAGATCCTCTAGGCAAAAATTAGCAAGGAAACAGAGACTCTAAATGAAGCACTAGACCAAATGGATTTAATAGATATCTACAGAGAATTACACCCCAAAACTACAGAATGCACATTCTTCTCAAGTGCACATGGGGCATTCTCAAAGATAGACCACATATTAGGACACAAACTAAGTCTATACGAGTTCAAGAAGATTGAAATCATATCAAGCATCTTCTCAGATCACAATGGCATGAAACTAGAAATCAATTGCAACAAGAACATGCAAAGACATTTGAACACATGGAGGCTAAATAGCATGTTATTAAACAATGAATGGGTCACTGAGGAGATCAAGGAAGAAATTAAAAACTTTCTGGAAACCAATGAAAATGAACACACAACAACACAAAATCTATGGGATGCAGCGAAAGCAGTTCTGAGAGGGAAGTTCATAGCACTACAGGCCTACCTCAAAAAAACAAGAAAAATTCCTAATTGACTGTCTAACCTCACAACTTAAAGAATTAGAAAGCAAACAAAAAGAAAACCCCATGGCAAGTAGAAGGAAGGAAATGGTAAAGATCAGAGCAGAAACACGTTCTATGAGGCCAGCACAATTCTAATTCTAATTCCAAAACCAGAAAAAGACACTACGAAGAAAGAAAACTACAGGCCAATATCCCTGATGAACATAGACGCCAAAATCCTGAACAAAATATTAGCAAATCGGATCCAGAAATACATCAAAAAAATTATTCACCATGACCAAGTGGGATTAATTCCAGGGAAGCAAGGCTCATACAATATTTGGAAATCAATAAACGTGATACACCACATAAACAAAATGAAGAATAAAAACCACATGATCATATCAATAGATGCTGAAAAAGCATTTGACAAAATCCAGCATCCATTTCTGATAAAAACGCTCAGCAATGAGGGAATAGAGGGATCATATCTCGACATAATAAAGGCCATATATGAAAGACCTACAGCCAACATCATACTCAATGGACAGAAACTAAAAACATTTCCATTAAGAACAGGAACAAGACAGGGATGTCCACTTTCGCCACTCTTATTTAACATTGTACTGGAAGTCTTAGCCACAGCAATCAGACATGAAGAAAAAATAAAAGGGATCCAAATTGGAAAGGAGGAAGTGAATCTGTCATTATTTGCAGATGACATGATATTGTACATAGAAAACCCTAAAGACTCCATCAAAAATCTATTAGACTTAATAAATGAATTTGGCAAAGTAGCAGGATACAAAATTAACGTCAAGAAATCGACGGCATTCTTGTACATCAATGATGAACTCACAGAAAGAGAAACTGAAAAAACAATCCCATTTACCATCGCTTCAAAAAAATTACGATACCTAGGAATAAACTTAACCAAAGAAGTAAAGGACGTATTTGCAGAAAACTACAGGTCATTGAAAAAAGAAATAGAGGAAGATATAAAAAAGTGGAAGCACATACCCTGTTCATGGATTGGAAGAATTAACATCATTAAAATGTCCATACTACCCAAAGCAATCTATAGATTCAATGCAATCCCCATCAAAATACCAACGACATATTTCATAGAACTAGAACAAATACTTCAAAAGTTCATATGGAACCAAGAAAGACCCCGAATAGCCACAGCAATCTTGAAAAAGAAGAACAAAGTAGGTGGGATCACAATACCAGATATCAGGTTATACTACAAAGCGACTGTAACCAAAACAGCCTGGTACTGGCACAAGAACAGGCATATAGACCAGTGGAACAGAACTGAAAACCCAGAAATGGACCCAAGGCAATGTGCTCAATTAATATTTGACAAAGGAGGCAAGAGCATACAGTGGAGTAATGACAGCCTCTTTAATAAATGGTGTTGGGAAAATTGGACAGCTACATGCAAAAAAAAATGAAACTAGACCATCAACTTACACCATACACAAAAATAAACTCAAAATGGATAAAAGACAAATGTGACCCGTGAATCCATAAAAATTCTAGAAGAAAATGTAGGCAACAAAATTTCGGACATCATACGGAGCAGAATTTTCACTGATACATCACCTAAGGCAACAGAAATTAAGGAGAAAATGAACACATGGGACTACATCAAACTAAAAAGCTTCTGCACAGCAAAAGAAACAATCATCACAATGGAAAGGCAACACACTGTATGGGAGAACATCATTGCCAATGATACATCAGATAAGGGGTTAATTTCCAATATATATAGACTGCTCATACAACTCAACAAAAGGAAGACAAAGAACCCAATTAATAAATGGGCAGAGGAGCTGAATAGACACCTCTCCAAACAGGACATACAAATGGCCAAGAGACATATGAAGAAATGCTCAACATCACTAATCATCAGAGAGATGCAAATTAAAACAACAATGAGGTATCACCTCACATCTCTCAGAATGGCCGCCATCAACAAATCATCAAACAACAAGTGTTGGCGAGGGTGTGGAGATTAGGGGACTCTAATACACTGCTGGTGGGAATGCAGACTTGTGCAGCCGCTATGGAAAATAATATGGTGCTACCTCAAAAAATTAAAAATTGAACTTCCATTTGACCCAGTGATCCCACTGCTGGGAATATACCCTAAGAAACCTGAAACACCAATCATGAAGAATATATGTACCCCCATGTTCATAGCAGCACTATTTACAATAGCTAAGATCTGGAAACAGCCCAAGTGTCCACCAGTAGACGAATGGATAAAAAAGCGGTGGTACATATACACAATGGAGTACTATGCAGCGGTAAGAAAGAAAGATCTCTTATCCTTTGAGACGACATGGAGGGACCTGGAAAGTATTATCCTAAGTGAAAGAAGCCAAGCACAAAAAGACAAATACCACATGATCTCACTTATATACGGAATATAATGAACATAACAGTCTGAGGAATACAGTAGACCCAGACACATGGAAGTAGGGCACAGACTGACATCCCTCAGAAGAGGAGATGGGGGGTTGGGGGGTGGGAAGAGATAAACCACAGAACTTATATGCATGTATGCATGACCAATGGACATAGACAACTAAGCCGGGGACAGGGTGGAGGGGGAGTGGGGTGGGGGGGGGGGTGCCAATGGGGTAAAAAGGTAAAATATCTGTAACAAAAAAATAAATAAAAATTCATAATAAAAAAGAAAAAAGAAATCGATGGCATTCTTATACACCAATGATGAACTCACAGAAAGAGAAACCAAGAAAACAATCCCATTTACCATCACAACAAAAAAATTAAGGTACCTAGGAATAAACTTAACCAAAGAAGTAAAGGACCTATTTGAAGATAACTAAAAGTCATTGAAAAAAGAAATAAAGGAAGATATAAAAAAGTGAAAGCACATACCTTCTTCATGAATTGGAAGTATTAACATCATTAAAATGTCCATACCACCCAAAGCAATCTATAGATTCAATGCAATCCCCATCAAAATACTTCACAGAACTAGAACAAATACTTCAAAAGTTCATATGGAACCAAAAAAGACCTCGAATAGCCACAGCAATCTTGAAACAAAACAAAGTAGGAGGGATCACATTACCAGATTTCAGGTTATACTACAAAGCCACTGTAATCAAAACAATCTGGTACTGGCACAAGAACAGGCAGATAGACCAGTGGAACAGATCGGAGAACCCAGAAATGGACCCAAGGCAATATGCTCAATTAATATTTGACCAACGTGGCAAGAGCATACAATGGAGTAAAGACAGCCTCCTTAATAAATGGTGTTGGCAAAATTGGACAGCTACATGCAAAAAAAATGAAACTAGACCATCAACTTACACCATACACAAGAATAAACTCAAAATGGATAAAATACTTAAATGTGACTCATGAATCCATAAAAATCCTAGAAGAAACTATAGACAACAAAATTTCAGACATTATACGTAGCAGAGTTTTCACTGACACATCACCTAAGGCAACAGAAACAAAAGAGAAAGCGAACACATGGGACTACAGAACTTATATGCATGTATTCATGAACAATGGACATGAATAACAAAGCTGGGCACAGGGCAGGGAGGATGGGGGAGGCGTAATTCAGTGGAGGAAAAAGGAGAAACATCTGTAACTAAAATAAATAAATTAATTAAATTAAAAAATCATAATAATCTGATAGCCAGGCTGATGTGGTTCAGTGGTTGAGCATCCACCCATGTACCAGGAGGTCACCAGTTCTATTCCTGTCAGGGCATTCTTATACACCAATGATAAACTCACAGAAAGAGAAACCAGAAACTGTGCCCAGGTTATGGGCCAAATCCTTATTGGGGTCCTGCAGGAGGTGGCCAATCAATGTTATCTCTCATTGATGTTTCTATCTCTCTGTCCTTTCCCCTTCCTCTCTTTCTAAAATCAATAAAGAAAAGAAATTGAAAAAATAATAACCTGGACAAAGTAATAGTTAGATATCTTGTTACAAAATAACAAAGTATTCTCAGGTACAGAGACAAAGGCAAAGTTTCACACATGAAAAGCAGACATGAATTCAGGGGCACAGTACAAAGATTAAGGGTGTGCTGATTGCCCAAATGCAAACTAGTGTCCTTGGGATCCATCTAGTCATCACACTCTAAATTACATCCAGGCATTTTATCCTTTGCACATGCTATGTGACAGATTCTTCCTTTAATTTGCTATAAAATAAGAACTGTAAAAAGACTACACAGGTTTTTATAGTTGGTGCATGGTGATTGATTGTCTCTGCTTAATGCTTTATGAGCATTTTTAAAGAGTGCTACAAAGATGGAAAACTCATGCTTCAGTCTTATCAGACCAATCACTGTTTCTTGAATTAGTTTGTTTCATTTAGCCCACCTGAAGTGAGAGCTATGGTTCTCATCTCCCTGTGTGACATCCTCAGCCACTGGGTAGTTTAAAGGTAGTTTTAGCCACAAAGGCTTTCTTGTCTCCCATAAAATGATTTCCCCCTTCTTTATACTTTTGTAGTACTTTGTATGCAGTATAGCTTTTTTTACATTTTTTTGAGTTTCTTTCTCATCATTCAAAGCTAAACTCCTTGAGAGAAAAGATCATGCTGCCTTGAACAACAGACACATAGTGACTGCATATACAACTACATTATATTGATCTCATGCTTTGGGGTACCTGAGCATGCTTTTATGCTACTTTCTTTTCAGAGAATAGTTTAAACAGCTAATATTTTGATAATTATTATGACATATAATTTTGATAAATTCTATAAAACAGGTACTATAAAACACAAAATTGCCAAATATATGTTATCCAAATGAGGTAAACTTAATTCACATCTGCATAGATTTGAATTAGAACTTAAATTCCATTCATATTTTCCAAAAAGACAATTATATAACTTCAAAGGAAAACTCCTTCAAAACATGTTTTTAAAAGTCACCCCAAATACTTTGGCATCAAAATGAATCTTGTAAAACAGCTATTGTGATGAGTGAAATATCAGCTAATCAAACAGCCTTCAAAAAACCAGGATCTAAAAACTAAGGAGAAAACATTTGTAGTCCATTGGCTATGACTAAAACTTAGAGTAGTTCCAGCAAAGTAGAATGTCTGCCAATCTCCAGTGTTCTCAGTTTTATTAATACTCCTGTAATCCATATTACATACCATAGTTTGATGTTAGAAACAGTAGCAACATTCAACAACACCAAACACCATGGCCATCAGAGGTAGAACAGTGTCTTGTTGACCAAGGCAATAAACCCTGATTGGGAGTCTGGAGCCCAAAAAGTCAGGGCCCAACTCCACACCAGAGTTACCATGTGACCTTGAGCAAACTTCACTGGTGTGTTCTTCACTGTCTCCACTGTTCAAAGGAGAGGAATAATCACTGCTTCAGACCAGGATATGTATAAGAAAATATTGGTAAGATTCAGAAATCTCTACTAGAAATGTGTGGTTAAAAGATAATTACAGACTAGCAGATTTTCCCAAGGAAATTGTGTAAACAGGGAAAAAAAAAAATGTATTGTCAAGAAATACCGTCTAATGTGAATTAATCCATAACAGAATATTAGAAAACATATTTTTTTATTTTTTATGTTAATTGGGTAAAACACTCATAAAAATATGTTTCATGGTATCAATGAAATATAAATCTTTTTTGAAAAGAGACCCTGAGGCATACATTAAGATGCAACTCAGTAATATTTTCAGTTTTCTGAGCATAGGTCTGGACTTAGTCATATTGAAGAAAATAATAGCTTCCATTTTCATCAACACAGAGTATAATATAGTCTCATTTGTTTTGAGATTATTAAGATCAAGAAGCCAATGAGCATAAAAAAAACTCCTTCCACAGAAAATAATTACTCCTTCTTGTTAAGCATTGGATAACCACCTTCTGCATAAGCCTCTTATTCCCAGTGTGACTTATTGGTAATCAGCTCCAAGGCTTCTGCATGTAAACTTTGATGTCTTTGAGCCAACTCTTTGATGTATTAAATGAAAATTCACTTTTATACTGAGTCAGCATGTGTTACATGTTGGCTTCTTCCTCCCACACTATTTTGGTTTTCTGTACAAGTATGCTTATTTTGGCTAAAGTCAAGATGCTCCACCTTCTGAATGCCCTTGTCCAGTATGGTCCTGGAAGCCATAATGAAATGGAAATGAATCTGGTTCCAAATTGATATTTGTTTGTTATTTTTGGAGTTCTCAAGCAAATTACAAGAAAATTGATTCCTATTAAAGGAAAAAAAATGTGGAGAGGCAAAATGGCTGAACCCTAAGGAAGTTCTGTCCACTTGCTCCAAGAACAGGACTGGACTTGAGGCTAAACTACATAAAATTTAACTTAAAAACCACCTGAAAACAGCTGATTGGAAATACACTGAGTGGGGAGCATGGAGTGGGGGACAGAAGAGGATGTGAAGTGGGTGAGCAAACTTGTGCAACTTGGAAGATGTGGCAGTGCAGCTCCTGCCCACTGGGAGTAGGGGGACTCAGCCCCACACAGAGCTCTACAAACTAGAACAAGAGATAATGGAAGGGAAGCCAACATAACATCAGACAGTGGGAATCAGAGGTGATTTGGCCCACGAGGTGGGGGTGGGGTGGAAGGGGGAGAACTCAGCAATATCCCAGGCTAAAAGTGAATGCATGGTTACAGCATCAGCCTGGGAAGCTCCCCCTGATTGTGGGTGTTGGAGGTGCCACAAACCAGAATGGCAAACCTGAGGAGGGGTCTGAGTGGATCACACAGCAGTGAATCTAAGGGGCCAAGTATTCACTGAAAGAATGCTGATGGGGGTTAGTCAGAGTGCTTGGGGAAGGAGGCACATTCCTCCCCACATCAAGCAAAGAGGAGGTATCCCTTCCCTTACCCATGGAACAGCTCTGGGCTGGAAAACTGGCACCCACAGGGCAGGGCCTATCAGGGCTGGGGATTCAGACATCTGGCTTGGTAGAAGCCTGGACAGAAGCCCACCTAGTGAGAGCAGGCCATACTGAAAGATTAAAGAGTCAAGCAGATAAGTAAATTTTTCTTTTTCTTTTTCTTTTCTATCCTACCCTGCTTGAGGTAATGACCAGAGGGTGCCAGCAACCCAGGCAGAAATGAGGCATTGGAAGGAAAGGAGGAGACTGTCTGTTCCTCTTATAAGCTACAGGCACCAGCCCCAAACACAAATCTGTTTAAACCATCCTGATTGGACCTGATACCCCACAGAGCCCAATGCCATGGAGAAAGGGAAAGCAGCCCAGAACAAATACATTGTTTTTTTTGTATCCTCACCCGAAGACTTTTTTCTATTTTTGTTCAGATAGAGTAGGATGGAGAGAGAAAAAGGAGAGAGAGAAAGAGAGAGAGAGAGAGAGAGAGAGAGAGAGAGAGAGAGATGAAAGGAACACATTTCTCACAAGACCCCAACCAAGGGCGGGGACAAATCACAACTGAGGTATGTGCCCTTGACTGGAATCGAACCCACAACTCATTGGTCCACAGGCTGATACTCTAACTGCTGAGCCAAACAGGCTAGAGTCAGAACAAATACATTCATATGGTGATCCTCAAGCCAACCTAGCCTCTGAGCTAGAGAAGCCCCACCCAGCAGACTACCTGGGATTCAACTCTGCAGGGCTTTAGCCAGGAGGCCCAGGGCCAGGCAGGGACAGCAAATCACATTGGCCTTCATCAGAGAACTGCCCAAAAGGACAGGGATCCACATACCAAGGATCCAGATCCAAAAACATTGGAACAAAATCCAGTGAGCCCCATATAGAGCAGATTCAAGATTTTTGTTGTTGTTGCTGTTGTGGCTGTTTTGGTGTATGTGTACTTTTGAAAAAAATTTAATATAATTTTTTTCTTCTTTTCTCTTCCCATATTTTTACTTTCCTATTCCATATTTTACTTAATTTAGCATTATTACTTTCTAAAATTATTATTATTTTACTTATTATTTTCTAGCTTTTATTTTTTATACTTACCCTATTTCTGCCTTCATTGTTCTCATATACTTTTTTTTCTCTTTCTCCAAACTCTTGATCTCACACCTTCTAGTATTCTTTGTGTGTGTGTTGGCTGTTTGTTTGTCTTTTGATCATTTTGTTGAGGCTGGTACTGTTATCATTGTTGATGCTGATATTTTTTTTTAGGTTATTTTTGGTTTGGTCTGGTTTTACCTTGCCCTCTTTACTCTCATCTCTCTATATTCTTTTCTCCCTCTTCTAATTCTTTGGTCTTGCTCTTCCTAGTATTCTTTTTCTGTGTGTATGAGTGCGTTTTTTGTTTGTCTGTAAATCTTTTTGTTGAGGAAGTTGCTTTTATTATTGTTGATACTGGTTTTTTAGGGGGGTTCTTTTTGGTTTGGTCTGGTATGACTTTATTTTGTACTGTCAAGACATATATAACAGTTGTCACGACAGGGTCTACATTGAGACTAAAGGTCAAGAGCCCTGAGAGATGAGCCCACCCACAAATAGACAACAGCAATCAAGGTGCAAATTCAATAGGAGAGCCCACATAACCCACACCAGGGTCATTCTTGAAACATTTTCCTCAGAAGGTCAAGGAGTCTACCCCACTGGGTCCCACAAGAAGGCAACCACATCAAGACTGGGAGGCATAGCAGTCTTATCTCACACACATAAATCAGCCTATACATCCCAGTATGTCTCACCTAACCTGGAACTACCAAACTGCTAAAAAAGTGATAAAAAACAACAACCCACAAATGAAAGAAAAGGAGGAATCCTCATAAAAGGAACTAAATAAAATGGAACCAAGCAGTCTGTCAGATAAAAAATTCAAAGAAATGCCTTTAAGGGTGTTCAAACAATTTAGTGAAAATTAAAAGCAACTTAATGAGAATTACTCCAGCATAAAAAGAAGAGAAAAAAGAAAAGAAAAGAAAAGAAAAGAAAAGAAAAGAAAAGAAAAGAAAAGAAAAGAAAAGAAAGAAGAGAAGAGAGAGAAGAAGAGAAGAGAAGAGAAGAGAAGAGAAGAGAAGAGAAGAGAAGAGAAGAGAAGAGAAGAGAAGAGAAGAGAAGAGAAAAAGGCAGAAGCTATGAATAAAAATCAAGTGAAAGTAAAGAATGACAGTAAATATAAAAAATATATACTGGAATAATTTAATAGTAGATAAGAAGAAGCTGAACTGAATCAGTGAGTTAGCAGAAAAGGCAAAGAAAAACCTCAATTAGAGCAGCAAATGGAAAACAACAACAAAACACCTAAAAGGCAGTAGAGTTTAAAGGAGATTAGGAGAATACATAATAACATTTACATCATAGGGCTACCAGAAGGAAAGGGATCAGAGAAAGGACTAGAGAACATGTTTGAAGAAATAATGACAAAAAGTGTACCAAACCTGGTGAAGGAAAAATTCACACAAACCCAGGAAACACAGAGAGTCCCAATCAAGATAAACCCATAGCCCTGGCCGGTTTGGCTCAGCGGTTAGAGCGTTGGCCTGCGGTCCCGAGAGACCCGGGTTCGGTTCCCGCTAAGGGCACGTACCTCGGTTGCAGTTTGTCCCCGGCCCTGATTGGTCGTGCAGGTGGCAGCCACTCGATGTGTCCCTTTCACGTCGATGTTTCTCTCTCTCTGTTCCTCTCTCTCCCTCCCGCTCCATCTGAACAAAAAATGGAAAAATGTCCTCGGGTGAGGGAAAAAAAAAAGAAATTTATATGCCCTGGCCGGTTTGGCTCAGCGGTTGGAGTGTCCGCCTGCGGTCCAGAGAGGCCCGGGTTCGGTTCCCGCTAAGGGCATGTACCTTGGTTGCAGTTTGTCCCCGGCCCTGGTTGGTCGTGCGGGTGGCAGCCACTCGATGTGTCCCTTTCACATTGATGTTTCCCTCTCTCTCTCTTCTTCTCTCTCCCTCCCACTCTGTCTGTACAAAAAATGGAAAAATGTCCTCGGATGAGGATTAAAAAAAAAGATAAACCCATAAAGACTCACACCTAGACATGTCATAATTAAAATGACAAACATGAAAGACAAAGAAAGACTCTTAATGTCAGAAAGAGAGAGACACAAAGTTAGCTACAAGGGAGATCCCATTATACTGTCAGTGGACTTCTCAACAGAAACACTATAGGCCAGAAGGGAGTGGCATGAAGTAGGCAAAGTAATGAAAAGCAAGGGATTAGATGCAAGATTACTCTATCCAGTAAGGCTATCATTCAAAATTGAAGGGGAAATAAAGAGTTTCGCAGGAAAAAAAAAAAAAGGCTAAAGGAATTTACTATCACCAAACCAGCACTGCAAGAAATGCTAATGAGACTATTATAAGAAGAAGAAATAGAGGGAGAGAGGAACACAGGCATAAGGAATGTAAAAGTCAACAAATAAGTACCGACCAATAATAACCTTAAATATAAATGGTGTAAATGCTCCAATCAAAAGACATAGGATAGCTGAATAAATAGCAAAACAAGACCCATATATATGCTGTCTACAAGACACCTACCACAGAACTAAAGACTCACACAGGATGAAACTGAAGGGATGGAAAACAATTTTTTATGCAAGTGGAAATATTTAAAAAGCTGGTGTAGCAATACTCATAGCTGAAAAAATAGACTTCAAAATAAAGTTCATAATAAAAGCAAAGCAGGTCACTAAATAATATTAAAGAGATTTATCCAACAAGAGGATGTAGCCCTGATAAATATATATGCACCCAATATAGGAGCACCTAAATATTTTGAAACATGGAGAACTTCAAGGGAGAAATCAACAGCAATTCAATCACAGTAGGGGACTTTAACACCCCACTGATATCACAGGATAGATATTTTAGACAAAAAATTAACAAGGAAACAACAATCATAAAAAAACACACTAGAACACTGAATGGGTGTAATTGATATTTATAGAATATATCACCTCACAATTTCAGAGTATACATTCTTTTCAAGTTCACACTGGACATTCTCAAAGATAGACCATATGTATAATACAACATAAGTCTCTACAATTTCAAGAAGAATAAAATTATACCAAGCATCATCTCAGATCATAATGGCATAAAACTGGAAATCAATTACAATAAAAACACTCAAAAACATTCAAACATACAAAGGCTAAATCACATGTTATTAAGCAATAAGTGGGTTGCCAATGAGATCATGGAAGAAATTAAAAACTTTCTGGAAACTAATGAAAATGAACACACAACAATAAAAATCTACAGGACACAGCGAAAGCAGTCCTGAGAAGGAACTTCATAGCAATACATGCCTACTTCAAGAAACAAACAAATAAAAAATTATAATAAACTCCCTAGACCTACAACTTAAAGAACTAGAAAGAGAACAGTAGGAAAATCTCAGTGTAAGTAGAAGGAAGAAAATAATAATGATCAGAGTAGAAATAAATGACATAGAGACTAAAGCAACGATATAAAAGATCAATGAAACCAAGAGCTGGTTCTTTGCAAAGATAAACAAGATTCATCAACCTTTAGTCAGATCACTAAGAAATAAAGACAGAGGACCCAAATTAATAAAATCAGAAATGAAAGAACTGAAGTAACAACTGACACCACAGAAATACAAAGGATTATGAGAAAATACTACAAACAACTATAATCCAACAAATTGGACAAGCTAGGTGAAATGAACAAATTTCTAGAATCGTACGGTTTTCAAAACTCAATAAGGAAGAGTCAGAAAACCTGAAAGGACCAATAACAACTAAGAAAATACAAGCAGTGAGCAATAAACTTCCAGTAAACAAAAGCCCTGGCCTGGATGGCTTTATAGGGAAGTTTATCCAATTACACAGAGAAGAACTAACACATATTCTCCTCTAATTATCTAAAAAATTCAAGAAAAAAAAATCTAAACTCTTTTTATGAAGCCAGCATAATCCTAATCCCAAAACCAGGTAAAGACACTACAAAGAAAGAATATTACATGGAAATATTTGTGATGAGTATAGGTGCAAAAATCTTCAACAAAATATTAGCAAATCGGATACTCAATATATTAAGAAAACTATTACCCATGACCAAATGGGATTTATCTCACAGATGCAAAACTGGTACAATATTAGCAAATTAAAAATGGTGATATACCACATAAACAAAATGAAAGATAAAAATTATCTGATCATATCAATAGATGCTGAAAAAGCATTTGACAAAACCCAACACCCATTTCTGATAAACACTCTTAGCAATGTAGGAATAGAGGGATCATACCTCAACATAATAATGACCACATATGACAAACCTACAGCCAACATCATATTCAATAGGCAAAAACTAAAATCATTTTCTTTTTAGAAGCAAGACAGTGATATCTGCTTTTGCCACTTTTATTCAAATTGTACTGCAAGTCATAGCCAGAGTGATCAGACAAGAAGGGAGATTATAAAGAATCAAAATTAGAAAGCAGGACATGAAACTATCATTAATCACAGATTATATAATTTTATACATAGTAAACCCTTAAGATGCCACCAAAAAACTACTAGATATAATAAATAAAAACTACTAGGTATATCTAACAAAGAGACAGTATATAAAATTAACATCCACAAACTGATGGCATTTTTATATACATCATTAATGAACACTTAGAAGGAGAAACTAAACAAAAAAAGAAAACCAATTACCATTGCAACAAAAAAGTTAATATACCTGGGAATAAACTTAACCAAAAGAATAAAAGAACTGTTCTTCTAAAACTACAGAACATTGGAAAAATAAATAAAAGAAGATAAAACAAAGTGGAAGCATATACCATATTCATGAATTGGAAGAATTAACATAATTAAAATGTCCATACCACCCAAAGCACTCTATAGATTCAATGCAATCCATATTAAAATACCAATCACATATTTCACAGATCTAGAACAATTACTCCAAAGTTAATATGGAACCAAGAGAATGGGAATCGCCACAGCACTTTTGAAAAAGAAGAACAAAGTTGGTGGGATAACAATTCTGAATATCAGATTATCCTACAAAGTCATTCTAATCAAAAGAACCTGGAATTGGCACAGTAAAAGGCATATAGACAATGGAACAGAATGGAGAACCCACAAATCAACCCAAGACATTATGTTCAATTATTTTTAACAAAGGAGACACAAGCATACAGTGGAGTAAAGACACTTTCTTCAATAAATGGTGCTGGGAAAATTGGACAGGTGAAAGCAAGAAAGCAAGGATGGAGGGAGGGAGGGAGAGAGGGAGGAAGGGAGGGAGGGAGGGAGGGAAAGAAAAAGAAAACTAGACCATCAAATTACACCATACAGAAGAATAAACTCAAAATGAATAAAAGACTTGAATGTAACTCATGAAATCATAAACATCCTAGAAGAAAATGTAGGTAGCAAAATCTTAGACATCATATATAGCAGAATGTTAACCAATACATTGCCTACAGCAAGAGAAACAATGGAAAAGCTTAATAAATGGAATTATATCAAATTAAAAAGCTTCTACACAACTAAAGAAACCAGTATCAAAATGAAAAGGGAACCAACCATGTGGGAGACCATATTCACCAACACTATATTGGTTAAGAGGTTAAATTCCAAAATATATAGAGTACTCATACAACTCAACAAAAGGAAGACAAAAAATTCAATTATGAAATGGGCAGAGGACCTGAATGGACACTTCTCCAAACAGAACATACAAATGACCAAGACGCATATGAAAAAAATGCTCAATATCACAAAGTGTCAGAGAGATGCAAATTAAAACGATTATGAAGTATCACCTCACACCTGCCAGAATGGCTACCATCAACAAATAGCCAACCACAATTGCTGACAAGGATGTGATGAAAAGGGTGCTCTAGTACACTGCTGGTGGGAATGCAGACTGGTGCAGCCACTAGGGAAAACAATATGGTGTTTCCTCAAAATTAAAAATGGAGCTGCCTGCCTTGGCCAGTTTGGGGCAGTGGTTAGAGCATTGGCCCGCAAACCAGGGAGTCCCAGGCTCGATTCCCACTAAGGGCACATACCTCAGTTGCAGTTCGTCCCCTGCCCCAGTTGAAGTTGTACAGGAGGCAACGAATTGATGTGTCTCTCTCACGTCAATGATTCTCTCTCTCTTCCTTCTTCTCTCCATCCCGCACTATCTAAAAATAAATGCAAATATATATATATATATATATATATATATATATATATATATATATATATATATATAATCTCCTTGGGTGAGGATTAAAAAAAATGGAACTTCCATTTGACCCAGTGTTCCCACTTTTAGGATATATCCTAAGAAGTCTGAAATGCCAATCAGAAAGAATGTATGTACCCCTATATTCATAGCAGCCCTATTTATAGTAGTTAAGATCTGGAAACAGCCCAAGTGTCCATCAGTAGATGAATGAATAAAAAAGCTGTGATACACTTACACAATAGAATACTAAGCAGCTACAAGAAAGATCTTTTATCCTATGAGATGACATGGAGGGACCTGATGAATATTATGTTAAGTGAAATGAACCAGTCAGAGAAAGACAGGTGTCATATGGTTCAACTGATTTGTGGAATGTAATGAACAAAATAAGCTGATTAACAAAATAGATCCAGAGATTAGCAAGTAAGGAAAAGACTGAAAAACCTCAGAGAAAAGAGGACTGTGAGGATGGGAAGAGATAGACCAAAGAACTTCTATGCATATCTACATAACCAATGGATACAGACAACATTGTGGTGAATGTGTGGGCTGAGGGGTGGGAGCAGGAAGAAAGAAAATTATTAAAAGAAAATAAGTTAATAAAAAAAAAATTAATAAAGGAATGTTTTCTTCTTGGATCTGATCTATAGCTAGGTGTTTATATATCATGTCTGTTCTTGAATTATCTCTAGCTAATAGTCAAACCAGGAAATAATGCTTCACTTGTAATTCAAACATGCAGTTTTATCATATCATGATTTCATAATTATGGTTGATCTTGCGCTCCAACTGCCTTTAGAGAAAATTTTTCCTGTCCATCATTTTGTCATTTTACACATAATTTGGACCCTCTTATTTCTATGTTCTACCCCTACAACAATCTTTGGGCAGCTCCCACTGTAGGAAGATCCAGTCTCTTGAGAAGTTGCCTTGGACAACAGGCCTGCCCTCTCCTTGTACAATTAGCTCCAAGTTGGTAACATATCCTTTTTTTTTTAATTAATTTCTTTTGTTGTTAAAGATGTTTCTCCTTTATTCCCCCACTGAATCCACCCTCCCCCTACATCCCCACCATGTACCCAGCTTTATTGTACATGTCCATTGTTCATGCATACATGCATATAAGTTCTGTGGTTTATCTTTCCCCCACCACACTTCTCAGTCTGTACCACACTTCCACGTCTCTGGGACTACCCCATTCCTCAGACTATTATGTTCATTATATTCAACAAATAAGTGACATCATGAGGTACTTGTCTTTCTCTTTTTGGCTTTATTTGCTTAAAATAATACTTTCCAGGTCCCTCCATGTCATCTCAAAGGATGAGATCTTTCTTTTTACAGCTGCAAAGTACTCCATTGTGTATATGTACCACTGCTTTTTTATCCATTTGTCTACTGATGGTCATTTGGGCTGTTTCCAGATCTTAGCTATTGTAAATAGTTCTGCTAAAATCATGGGGGTACATATTTTCTTTCTGATTGGTATTTCAGGCTTCTTAGTGTATATTCCTAGAAGTGGAATCACTCGGTCAACTGGCAGTTTAATTTTTAATTTTTTGAGGTAACACCATATTGTTTTCCATAGTGGCTGCACCAATCTTCATCCCCACCAGCAGTGTACTAGAGTCCCCTTCTCTCCACAACCTAGCCAACACTTGTTTGATGATTTGTTGATAGGTGTAAGGTGATACCTCATTTTTGTTTTAATTTGCATCTCTCTGATGATTAGTGATGTTGAGCATTTTTCTTCATATGTCTCTTAGCATTGGTATGTCCTGATTGGAGAGGTGTCTATTTAGTTCCTCTGCACATTTTTTAATTGGGTTCATTGTTTTCATTTTGTTGACTTGTGTGAGCACTCTCTATATATTGCAAATTAACCCCTTATTTGATATATCATTGGCAATTATGCTCTCCCATACAGTGGGTGCCTTTGCATTTTGATGATTGTATCGTTTGTGGTGCAGAAGATTTTGAGCTTGATGTAGTCCCATGTGTTAATTTTCTCCTTTGTTTCTGTTGCCTTAGGTGATGTATTAGTGAAAATTCTGCTGTGTATGATGTATGAAATTTTGTTGCCTACATTGTCTTCTAGGATTTGTATGGATTCATGAGTCATATTGAAGTCTTTTATTTGTTTTGAGTTTATTATTGTGTAGGGTGTAACTTGACGGTCTAATTTTATTTTTTTGCATGTAGCTGTCCTATTTTCCCAACACCATTTATTAAAGAGGCTGTCTTTACTCCACTGTATGCTCTTGTAACTTTTGTCAAATATTAATTGAGCATATAGCTTTGGGTCTATTTCTGGGTTCTCTGTTTTGTTCCACTGCCTGTATTTGTGCCAGTACCAGGCTATTTTGATTACAGTGGCTTTGTAGTATAACCTGAAATCTGTGATTGTGATCCCTCCTACTTTGTTCTTCTTTTTCAAGATTGCTGTGGCTATTCGAGGTCTTTTTTGGTTCCATATGAACTTTTGAAGTATTTGTTCTAGTTCTGTGAAGTATGTCGTTAGTATTTTGATGGGGATTGCATTGAATCTACAGATTGCTTTGGGTGGTATGGACATTTTAATGATGTTAATTCTTCCAATCCATGAACAAGGTATGTGGTTCCACTTTTTTATATTTTCCTCTATTTCTTTTTACAGTGACCTGTAGTTTTCGGCAAATAGATCCTTTATTTCTTTGGTTAGGTTTATTACTAGGTATCATTAGTTTTTTTGCTGTGATGGTAAACGGGATTGTCTTTTTAGTTTCTCTTTCTGTGAGTTAATCATTGATGTATAAGAATGCCATTGATTTCTTGACATTAATTTTGTATCCTGCTACTTTGCCAAATTCATTTCTTAAGTCTAATAATTTTTGATGGAGTCTTCGGGGTTTTCTACTATAGTATCATGTCATCTGCAAATAATGACAGTTTCACTTCCTCCTTTTCTATTTGGATTTCTTTTATTTTTCCCTCCTGTCTGATTGCTGTGGCTAAGACTTCCAGTGCTATGTTAAATAGGAGTGGCGAAAGTGGGCATCCTTGCCTTACTTCTGTTCGTAAGGGAAATGCTTTTAATTTATGCCCATTGAGTATTTTAGCTGTAGGTCTTTTTATATGGCCTTTATTATGCCGAGATATGATCCCTCTATTCCTACATTGCTGAGCGTTTTTATCAGAAATGGATGCTGGATTTTGTCGAATGCTTTTTCAGCATCTATTGATATGATCATGTGGTTTTTATTCTTTCTTTTGTTTATGTGGTGTATCACATTTATTGATTTGCGAATATTGTACCAGCCTTGCATCCCTGGAATGAATCCACTTGGTCATGGTGAATAATTTTTTTGATGTATTTCTGGATCCGATTTGCTAATATTTTGTTCAGGATTTTGGCATCTATGTTCATCAGGGATATTGGCCTGTAGTTTTCTTTCTTCGTAGTGTCTTTTTCTGGTTTTTCAATTAGAATTATGCTGGCCT
The DNA here is from genome assembly GCF_014108415.1 of Molossus molossus. Lineage (NCBI taxonomy): Eukaryota > Metazoa > Chordata > Mammalia > Chiroptera > Molossidae > Molossus > Molossus molossus. The sequence continues at coordinate 68,223,117 of NW_023425401.1, forward strand.
CATAGAACGTGTTTGGAAGTCTTCCTCCTTCTTGAATTTTTTGAAATAGTTTGAGGAGAATGGGTGTTAGTTCTTTTTTGAATGTTCGGTAAAACTCCCCCGTGAAGCCATCTGGGCCTGGGCTTTTGTTTGCTGGGAGAGTCTTGATTACCTCTTCAATTTCCTTAGTTGTTATTGGTCTGTTCAAGTTTTCTATCTCTTCTGGGAGTAGTTTTGGGAGACTGTGTGTTTCTAGAAATTTGTCCATTTCGCTTAGATTGTCGAATTTGTTGCCATATAGTTGTTCATGGTAGTTGTTAACAATCTTTCATATTTCCGTGGTGTTGGTTGTTTCTGCTCCTCTTTCATTTCTGATTTTGTGTATTTGGGTTCTCTCTCTTTGTTTCTTGGTGAGTCTAGCTAAGGGTCCATCAATCTTGTTTATCTTTTCGAAAAACCAGCTCTTTGTTTCATTGATCCTTTGAATTGTTTTTTTGGTCTCTATGTCGTTTATTTCTGCTCTGATCTTTACTATTTCCTTCCTTCAATTTGCTCTGGGGTTTTCTTTTTGTTTGTTTTCTAATTATTTAAGTTGTGAGGTTAGACAGTCAATTAGGAATTTTTCTTGTTTTTTGAGGTAGGCCTGTAGTGCTATGAACTTCCCTCTCAGAACTGCTTTCGCTACATCCCATAGATTTTGTGTTGTTGTGTGTTCATTTTCATTGATTTCCAGGAAGTTTTTAATTTCTTCCTTGATCTCCTCGGTGACCCATTGTTTAATAACATGCTATTTAGCCTCCATGTGTTGAAATGTCTTTGCATGTTCTTGTTGCAATTGATTTCTAGTTTCATGACATTGTAATCTGAGAAGATGCTTGATATGATTTCAATCTTCTTGAACTTGTAGAGATTTAGTTTGTGTCCTATCATGTAGTCTATCTTTGAGAATGTCCCATGTGCACTTGAGAAGAATGTGTATTCTGTAGTTTTGGGATGTAATTCTCTGTAGATATCTATTAAATCCTTTTGGTCTAGTGCTTCATTTAGAGTCTCTGTATCCTTGCTAATTTTTTGCCTAGAGGATCTATCCAGTGCTGTCAATGGGGTGTTGAAGTCCCCTGCTATGAATACAATCAAGGTTATATCTTCTTGTTGGATAGATCCTTTCAATATTATATAGTGGTCTTCTTTGTCTCTAGTTATGGTCTTCATTTTGAAATCTATTTTATCAGATATGAGTATTGCTACCCCAGCTGTTTTTTTGCTTTCCATTTGCTTGGAAAGTTTTTTTTCCATCCCTTCACTTTCAACCTATGTGAGTCTTTTGTTGAGAGGTGGGTCTCTTCTAAACAACATATAGATGAGTCATGCTTTCTTATCCAATCAGCTACTCTGTGTCTTTTTATGGGAGCATTCAATCCATTTACATTTAAGGTGATTATTGATATGTACTTATTTATTGCCATTTTTGTTTAGTGTGGTTCTATTTTACTTCCCATTTCTCCTGGTAATTACAGCAGTCCTTTCAACATTTCTTGCAGTGCTGGTTTGGTGCTAATGTATTCCCTTAGCCTTTTTTTTTTCTGGGAAGCTCTTTATTTGACATTCTATTTTGAATGATAGCCTTGCTGGGTAGAGTAGTCTTGGATTCAGATTCTTGTTTTTCATGACTTTGATTACTTCATGCCATTCTCTTCTGGCCTGTAGTGTTTCTTGTGAGAAGTCAGCTGAGAGCCTTATGGGGTTCCCTTTGTAGGTAACCTGTTGCTTATCTCTTGCCGCTTTTAGGATTCTCTCTTTGTCTTTAATTTGTGGCATTTTAATTACTATGTCTTGGTGTGGGCCTGTTTGGGTTCTTCTTACTTGGGACTCTCTGTGCTTCTTGAATTTGAATGCCTTCTTCCTTCACCAAATTAGGGAAGTTTTCTCTCACTATTTTTTTGAATATATTCTCTATCTCTTGCTCATTTTCTTCTTCTTCGGGGACTCCTATGATGCAAATATTATTACGTTTCCAGTTGTCCCATAGTTCTCTTAAGCTGTCTTCCTGTTTTTTAATAGTTTTTTCCTTTTGTTTTTCTGATTGGTTGATTTTTTCTACCGTCTTCTAATTCACTGATCCAGTCCTCAGCTTTCTCTACTCTGCTTTTTAAACCTTCCAATGTGTTTTTTATTTCTGATATGTCATTTTTTATCTCTTCTTGTTGGTTTTTAATTTCCAATTGGCTTATTTTCAGTGTCTCTATGTCCTTACTCATGCTGTTCAGCTTCCTCAAGATCTTGGCTCTGAATTCTAGCTCTGTTAACATGCCTAATTGCTCAACATTGATCTCTTCTTCGGTGAAGGGCTCTTGCTCTTTCATTTGGCTTCTGTTTCTGTGTTTCACCATTTTGGCTATCACTGTGAGCTTTGGAGCCTGTCAAGTTCTCCCTGTGGGTGTTGGTGTTCTGCTGTTTGTGGCTCCCTCTCCTGTGTTTAGATGAGCGAGGGAGGAACCACGTTGAACACCACTGTCAAGTCTTACTTTCCTGGTTAAAGTTGCCAGCCCAGGAAAGGTACTGTTATCCTCTAGCTTTTTGCCTGGGGGCTAGCAGTCCAGGTTACTTGAGTTTTGGGTTGTCAATTGATTGAAAAGCTCCCTCAGGTGCTTAGCACAGGGGGATTTCCCAAGGGTGGGGCAGATGCTGGTGGTTAGTGAGCCTCAATTAGCACTTCAATGGCCCACAAGGTGGGGTTGGATTTCCGAGGGAGGGGCTGCTGCCTCTCCTCAGAGTCCTGGGAAGGAGCAATGTGGCCACCATCGTGAGTGGCTGACTCAGCCAAAGTTCTGAGCGCCCTCCAGATCCCGAGTGTCCCGACACAGTTCCAGTCCAGTCTGCCCTCCCTCTGCTGGAGCCGAAGGTGAGTGGCTATGGCTGTTTTAGCCTCTGTCCCGGCTCTGCGCTGTGGAGCCACCTGGGAGTGTAACCCGAGGGCGCTGCTCCCAGCTAAGGCCGCTGCCGAGCTGCAGTCCGTGGGTTCCCAGCCTCCGTCTCGCGCCTTCGCAAGCCTACCGGGATGGAGTCAGTGTCCCTCATTGTATGGTCGTCACAAGCTGCTTTTCTGTTGGTTTTTCCCGTCAATTTGTCTGTGTTATAGTTGTAATTCCAGTTGGTTCTGGGAGACGGTCTGTGTAGCTTCCGTTCACTCCGCCGCCATTTTTCCTCCTCTGTCCTTCTATTTTGAATGATAGCCTTGCTGGATAGAGTAGTCTTGAATTCAGATCGTTCTTTTTCATGACCTGTATTAGTTCATGCCACTCCCTTCTGGCCTGTAGTGTTTCTGTTGAGAAGTCAGCTGAGAACCTAATGGGGTTTCCTTTGCAGGCAATCTGTTGCTTACCCCTTGCTGCCTTTAGGATTCTCTCTTTGTCGTTAATTTTTGACATTGTAATGACTATGTGTCTTGATGTGGGCCTCTTTGTGTTCTTCGTACTTGGGACTCTCTGTGCTTCTTGAACTTGAATGCCTTCTTCCTTCACCATGTTAAGAAAATTTTCTGTCACTATTTCTTCAGATATATTCTCTAACCCTTTTTCATTTTCTTCCCCTTCGGAGACTCCCATGATGTGAATGTTATTACGTTTCCAGTTGTCCCACAGTTCTCTTAAGCTGTCTTCCTGTTTTTTAATTTTTTTTTTTTTTGGTTTTCTGATTGGTTGATTTTTTTTGTACCCTCTCTTCTAATTCACTGATCCAGTCCTCAGCTTCCTCTACTCTGCTGTTTAGTCCTTCCATTGTGGTTTTTATGTCTCCTATGTCATTCTTCATTACCACTTGGTTGGTTTTCAATGTTTCTATATATTTACTCATGGTGCTAATGTCCTTACACTGTTGAGCTTCCTCAAGATCATGGCTGTGAACTCTACCTCTGATAATTTGCTTAACTGCATTTTATTTTTCTCATCTTTGATAGAGTTCTCTTGTTCTTTCATTTGGGATTTGTTTCTTTGTTTCACCATTTTGGCTATCTCAGTGGGTTTTGGATCTTGCCAAGTTTTTCCTGTGGGTGTTGGTGTTTTGCTTTTTGTGGCGCCCCCTACTGTGTTTGGATGAGCCTGGGTGGGCCCACATTAAACACCACTGTCAAGTCTTACTTTCCTGGGTAGATTTGCAAGCCCATAAAAGTTTCAGTTATCCTCTAGCTTTTTCCTTGTGGCTAGTATTCTCAGTTACTCAGTGCCTTGGAATGTAGCCCTGGTGTTATGCATAAGAAGATTTCCAGAGGGAGGGATAGATGCTGCTTATTAATGAGCCTCAATTTGCATTTCTTTGCTTCACCTGGGAAAAGCTGAATCTCCGGGCGGTGGGGGGGAGGTTAGCTGCTTTTTCCCATAGCTCTGGGAAGGAGCACACTGGCCACCATCCTCTGTGGCTACAACTCAATAAAAACTCTGAGTGCCCTCCAAATCCCAGGTGTCCCCACAGGTTTTCAGCCCAGTCTGCCCTCCCTCTACTGTAACCCCCAGTTGAGGGGCCTTGGTTATTTTAGTGATCTTTCCGGGCTCTCTGCTTTTTGGAGTGGGCTAGGTCTTTATTCCACAAGGGCGCTGCTCACAGCTAAGACTACTGCTGTCCATGGGCTCCCAACCCGTAACCCTCTCGCACCTTCACAGATCCTACCAGTGTCCTTGGTTATATGGTCCTATCCTGTTGCTTTTCTGTTGCTTTATTCTGAAGATTTGCCTTTATTTTAGTTGTAATTCTTGTTTTTCCTGAGAGATCATCTGTGTAGCTTCTATTCACTCTGCCTCTGTTTTTTCACATCCTCTATGCCTATCTTGTGCGCAGCTGAGTGGCACAGGCCTTCCTGGTGCCTCAATTCCCTGCAGGTCCCACGGGTAACTGGATCGCACAGTCCCTTTGGGTACCTGGCTCTATGCCTATGTTATGGGCTACTGGGTCTCACAGGCCTCTCTGGTGCTTCAACACCCTGCAGGTCCCACAGGTAACTGGATGGCACAGTCCCTCCTGGGTTCCACAGGCCTCTCTGGGGCTTCAGCACCTCACAGGCCCATGGGTAACTAGATCTTGCAGTCCCTGCTGGGTTGCACAGGCCTCTCTGGTGCTTCAGCACCCTGGAGGTCCCAGGAGTGAGCAACTGGACTGCACCAGTCTCTCTTGGGCTCTGGCTTCCCACTGCTCTTGTGGGCTACTGGACTGCACAGAACTCTGTGGAGCCCCAGCTTCCACAGCTGTAAGCTGGGGAGTGCTGCTGCCTTGTGGGTCTCAACTCCTGCTCAGCTTTTGCTGTAGTTTTTGTGGATGGGTCTCAGCTTCTGGTCTATACTTCTGTTGCCTGGGGATGGATGTCTGCTCCCAGCCTCTGTTGCTGGGGGTATATCTCCTCTTTGTTTGGGCTGCTACTATGGGGGATGGTGCTGGGTTCTGGGCTGTCTATGGCTTCTGTGACTGGCACCTTGGGAGCTCCACTACTGTGCACTGGCCTGTGTTGACACAGAATGTCCACTGGTCCATGGTGACAGGTGCACTGGTGAGCTCAGGTTGCTGGGCCCTAGCCGCTCCCACTGCCCCCTCCCAGGGAAGACCTGGGATCTTCCAAAATTGTGGGACCTCCCCGTCATGCAGGGGGAAGTACCCTGAAGGGCTGCTTACCGTGGTACCTGGCTGCTCCCATCCACAGCACAGGAACCTTCTGCTCTGAGTCTGCACTGTTCAGGTTTGGATGTCTATCTTCGTGTCCACTCACACACTAGCTCACACTCTCACACACTAACCTCCCTCTGGTCCTTCCCACTGTCGTCTTAACCTAACATGTCCTTTTACAAAGCCTCATAGACCAGATGAGCTCAAATTCCACCTTGCAACAAGATTTTAACAAAACCTTGGATATTTGAGAAAGAAATACATCCAGACTGGAAGTAGTGTGTTTCAGAATTGACACGCCCTGTCATGTCTTCAAGGACCTTTAAAAACAGTCTTCTGTCATCCTCCAGTTTTTGCCCACCTCCTCCTTTCACCATCCTCTGTGGTCCTCAGAATCAAGGCCCAGCTGCCCTTAGGCCTTGAGAGGAGAATCCTTACCTTTACTCAGAGAACTGTTTTCTCTTTCCTAATTTTTCTAGGCTGAAAAACCTATTCTCAGGTAAACTGAGTGCGCCATATTCCTTCCCACCAGAGGAAACCCCTCAGCAGAAAAATTACACCAGAGATTGTAATTAAACCTTATTACATGGAGGTGATACTGACAGAAATAATCCTGTGTGAGACACAGCAAGTGCCTGGTAGAGTTGCTTTTGTATAGACACCACTCTTTCCCTTTTCCTTGGGTCTCAGCTCTAGAGTTTCTGAGAACAACTGCTGCACACACAGTGTCCTTAGAATGAGACAGGCCCAGAAATGTTAGTACATTCACCCAACACCGACACTCACACAACTATGTCTCCCAGACAGAAGTTTGGCTCAATCTTCCCACAAATTTATGTTATCAAATAGAATACTTACTTTCTCAGTCTCAAACATCTGTGTTGGGGTTAATACTAACCTCACATTTCCCTCTAGAACAGTGGGTGAATATTTGACTTACTTTTTTGTAAATAAATGAAAGACTCAAATTGTTTTCCCAGACCAAAGGCAATAATTTGCCTCTAAGGTAAGTCATGTCCCTACCCTTAGAGACTGGAAATTGCTTGCAACTTTAAATGTTTCCTTATTTTTCCAGCTACTAAAGAAAAGTTTCTAACAATATCTCAGGGTCAGTGCCAGCTAGGGTAATCCATGGCATGTCAGTGGAATTATGAGAACCATGCTATTTTGAAGTCTTTGCTGACTATACTACTATATACACCAGTAATTCTCAATGTGTGGGCCCCAGACAAGCAGAATCTCCTGGGAAATTGTTAGATGTGTGAATTGTTGGGTTTCATCCCAGACCTACCTACTGAATGAGAAACTCTGAAAGTGGGATCCAGTAACCTGTGTTTTATTAAGCCCTGTAGATGAATCTGATCACTGATATGCACCAAAGTTAGCAACAATCTTAAACAGAAATGACTTGTTTAGTGGGAACATTCACTGGGAGAGGCATATAATATCCTTCAGGTGTACCTTATAGGTTCTGGTGTTGCCCTTGACCCTGGTTAAGAGAGTTTATGCCCAGTAAGCCACAGCAATAACAAAATCTACAACACAGGGTGCTTGATATTTTATTGTCTGTGCTAAAATATTTTAGAATGTTCAGTAACTACTTGATAAAACAAGAATAATGGGAGAGGACAATGTGAGCTTAACTGAACCCCCAGGTTAAAGGAATATGGTTGATTGTGTGTGTGTGTGTGTGTGTGTGTGTGTGTGTGTGTGTGTGTGTCGGGGGATAGAGTAAGATGGTGTACGTGTGTGTGTGTGTGTTGGGGGATGGTGTAAGATTGGGTAGGGTTGGTTATGATCATAGCCACTTTCTCAGGAGAGCAGAGAGAATGTTTGCTTTTGTTTAAGTTAGCTGCCCTCTATCACCCAAAGTGGCTATCTATAGACTAATTACCCAGATTTTGTTCTCTTGTTCCCCTGTATTTAGATGGTGTGATTATAAAAGGCCCTTAAAATTATTTGAAGTCCTAAGTCAGACTACTCCATTATAAGAGAAAGAACACCACTCCCACCTGTCTCCCTAAGAAGATAGGTCAGTGCTGAACCTAGATTCCCAGGAAAGGCCATAAATCCTGAGTTTGGGCCCACATTCCACTTTGATTTGTATCTGGAGGTCCATGCAACTTCTCAGGCTGAGGACAGTAGGGCTGACTGGTGGGAGAGCATTGCCCCATATCACAAGTGTGGAAAGATAAATCAGGCATAGACATAGTTTGATATGTAACATACTTAGGCATGTGGTGTATGGACCTCCATTTATTCTCTTGTCCAAGCAATGCTCAAGGTGCACCTTTAAGTTTTATTATAATTATTTAGGAATTAAATTCAGCTCAATTAATCAAGCAGTCAGAATGTATAAGGTCTGGTGCTTGGTTTCACTGGAACATAAAAAGGTGAATTGAGTCTATCTCCTCAGACCCATACTACCTAGAGCTGAGGGCAGAGATGTGCACCACAAACTTACCACACACCAAAACATAATATCAACTCCAAGATACATATAGGGAGAGTCCTATGGAAGCACCACTGAGAGAGAGAGGCAGTCTTAACCTTGAAAAATCTAAGAAAGTTTGTTGGAAGACCCAAGATTTCAATAGTTTACCAATCTAAACTTTCCTTTAGCCTGAGGAGCCATCTGGGAGAGTGCCTCATTCCTGTCCTTGTTGACATAATATAGTGGTGATAGAAAGTGGCTTCTAAAACCCAGTCTTTCCCTAGACCTAGCAATCTAGTTTAGTTTTCTAAAAAATGTTAAGAAGGCCGGGCATAGAGTGGGAGTTTCCATTCTGGTGATCAATGCATCTGTGCTGTGGCTCTCTGGTAGTAGAGAAAGAAAAGTTTCCTTCCACACATGTCTTTGACATAAAATTTATCTCTATGGGATATCCTTATATCATATACAAGAGACACCTTGTAATAATAATAATAATAAAAATGCTTCACAAAGCAATCTTTTTTGTAACTGTCTGGGAGACTAACATCTTTTTTCTTACTTCACGGTCATAAAGCATATGAACTATTTCAGAGGTTGGCAAACCATGGCCTGGGGACCAAATCTGACCCACCACCTGTTGTGTAAATAATGTTTCATCAGAACACATATAAACCCATTTGTTTAAAAATTGTTGAGTTGATAGTCACAGCAGAGATTACACAATCCATGAAACCTAAGACATTTGCATAAAAAATTTCCATAAAAAATTAGCTAATCCCTCACTTGTCCAAAGTCAATCAATAAACAGGAGAAAGCCTTCAAATTCTTCACCAAACCCCAATTTCTACCATGAATCAGGGATAGAAAATTGTATTGCTTCTAAAAAGTAAAGGCTAGGAAATTAGTCAGAAGGAAAACTGCATCAGTCAAAGTTCTAGAAGAAAACAGGATTCCCTGCAGACAAACTTAAAGAAATAAACAAGAGATGTTAGGGCAGCCAGAGGTAGAAAACAAAGGAAAGCTGCTATCACCCCAGGGCTAAAGAAACAAGGCAGGAAAGAGTTACTGGGGCCAAGGAGAAGGGCTCCCATGAGGAGCTGTGGTCATGGATTGTAATAGCTTAGATGACTTTCCACAAAATGTCACTGTCATGTGAAATTTTCAGGATGCAGAATGTTGTCTGAAAAATGACAGCAAACTTTTCTCATGATGTATAAAATTTTTTGTCATGTGCTTTTTCTTTGTACTATTGTACTTTGAAGGTAAATCTGCTTAAATTTTGAAAAGTTTCTCTACTATTAAAAATGTTAATACTGAAAAAAATAGTGGTGGAGTGAATGGAAGCTACACAGACCATTTCCCAGAACCAACCTGGAATTACAATGAAAATAAAGACAAATTGTCAGAAAGGGGCAACCGAAAGGCAGCTTGGAGGACCACATAACCAGGGACACTGACTCAATCCTGGTAGGCTTGCAAGGACGTGAAAGGGGACTGGGAGCCCACGGTCTGCAGCAGCCTGGGCTGAGACCAGGGGATTCGGCTGGAAGCTGCGCCCTCGGCTGGGTCCTGCGGCCTTGGTTGGAAGATGCTGCCGCCGAGGCTGGGTCTGGTGACTTTGGCTGGGTCCTGCAACCTGGGCTAGGTGCTACGCCCTCGGCTGGTGCTGCAGCCTCGGCCGCCCTTAACTGGGAGCAGCGCCCTCTGGGTAAAGTCCCAGGTGGCTCCATGATGCAGAGCCCAGACAGAGGCTAAATTAGCAGCCACTCACCTTGGGTTCTGGCAGAGGGAAAACAGACTGGACTGGAACTGTGTGGGGACACCTGGGTTTTGGAGGGTGCTGAGAGCTTGTGCTGAGTGCAGCCACACAGGACTGTGGTGATCTTACTCTTTCCCATGGCACTGGGGAGAGGCGGTGACCCCTCCCTCGGAGATTCAGCTCCACCTGGTGGCCACTGAAATGCTAATTGAGGCCCATTAAAAACCAGCATATACCCCACCCTCTGGAAATTTTCTTACACTGAGCACCTGAGGGAGTTTTTCAGTCAACTCAGAAACCAAGGCGCTTCAGGTAATTGCTACTGATAGCCTCCAGGCAAAAAGCTAGAGGATAACTGTACCATTTCCTGGGCTAGCAACTCTACCAGGATAGTTAAGACTTGACAGTGGTGTTTAAAGCAGGTCCTCCCTGCCCCATCTAAACCCAGGAGAGGGAGCCACAAACAGCAGAACACCAATCCCTACAGGCAAAATTTGGCAGACACCAAAGCACACTGTGATAGCCAAAATGGTGAAAAATAGAAACAAAAGCCAAATGAAAGAGCAAGAGACCTCTACTGAAGATGAGTTAAATGAGGTGCAGTTAAGCAAGCTAACAGAACTAGAATTCAGAGCCATGATCTTGAGGAAGCTCAACAGCATGTGTAAGGACATGAGCACCATGAGTAAAGACGTAGAAATGTTGAAAATCAACAAGTTGTAAATTAAAAAACACCAAGGAGAAATGAAGAATGACATATCAGAAATGAAAAACACATTGGAAGGTCTAAGAAGCAGAGTAGAGTAAGCTGAGGACCGGAACAGTCAATTAGAAGATAGGGTAGAAAAAAACAACCAATCAGAAAACCAAAAGAAAAAAACAATGAAAAAACAAGAAGAGAGCTTAAGAGAACTGTGGGACAACTGGAAACATAATAATATTTGCATGGTAGGAGTTCCTGAAAAAGAAGAAAATGAGCAAGTGTTCGAGAATATATTCAAATAAATAGTGACAGAAAACTTCCCTAATTTGGTGAAAGAAGGAGGCATTCAAGTTCAAGAAGCACAGAGAGCCCCAAGTAAGAAGAACCAAAACAGGCCCACACCAAGGCACATAGTAATCAAAATGCCAAAAATTAAAGACAAACAGAGAATCCTAAAAGCAGCAAGAGATAAGCAACAGGTTACCTACAAAAAAAAACAAACCCCATAAGGCTCTCAGCTGACTTCTCACAAGAAACACTACAGGCCTGAAGAGAATGGCATGACGTAATCAAGGTCATGAAAAACAAGGATCTGAATCCAAGACTGCTCTACCCAGCAAGGCTATCATTCAAAATAGAAGGTCAAGGACTTCCGGTCAAGATGGTGGTGTAGGTAAATGCGGTATCGCGTTCTCCCAAAACCACATCAAAGTTACAACTAAACTACAGAATAACCATCATTCAAAAACCACCTGAAATCAAGCTGAATGGAAGTCCTACAACTACGGAATTAAAGCAGCAGCCACATCCAGACTGGTAGGAGGGGCGGAGACGAAAGGGCCCATGGTGAGACAGGCTGGTCCCACACCTACGTGTGGCGGATAAAAATCAGGAGGATACCTCAGCTGGGATAGTCCTTCCTGAGGACTGAGGGTTCCCCGTCCCACACCAGGTGCCCCACTCAGGGTTTCAGTGCCAGGAAGAGAAGTCCCCATAACTTCTGGCTGGAAAAACCAGCAGGAACTGAGGCTCAGGGAAGCTGAGGTGGCTGGAGCCCCAGGCAGCTCCTTAAAGGGTCCACGCACAAACTTATCAGACTCTCTCCCTCTAAGCTTGGATGGGAGGCAGCTTCAGGGGCACCAGAGACATACAGGGAAGAACTGAGCTGTTGGCACTGGAGTGAGGGCTAGAGAGGGAGCTTTCTCTGGGACAAATGTGCTGTCAGAGGCCTTTGTTCCTTTGGTGAGCCTTCCCTGGGGCAGCAGACAGGAACCGTATCTGGGACTCCAGCAACCTGGTTCACACTGGTAACCCCGCCATGGTGACTCCCTGAGGCCCCGCCCCACCCCACCCAACTTTCAGGCCCACCCAAGCTGTTGCCAGTTGCTTAACCATAGGATTGGCCTGTCTCGGATACTGCTTCAGGTTTTTCCTAAATTCTTTTAGATGAGCAGCATCTGGTCTCAGTTAGCCCCATACTGCTTAGTAAGTGATACACAGAAACAAACACAGGGAGGCAGCCAAAATGAGGAGACAAAGAAAAAGGTACCAAATGAAAGAACAGAACAAAACCCCAAGAAAAGAACTGAGAGAAATGGAGATTAGCAACCTAACAAATGCTGAGTTCAAAGTACTGCTTATAAGGATACTCAATGAACTCAGTGAGAACCTCAGTGAACTTAGTGAGGGCCTCAAGAGCATAAAAAAGGACCAGTCAGAATGGAAGGAGGCATTAACTGAAATAAAGAATAATTTACACAGCTTCAATACTAGAGTACGTAAATCCAAGAAGCAAACCATCGATTTGGAATATAAGGAAGCAAAAATTCCCAATCAGAACAGCAAAAAGAAAAAAGAACCCCAAAAAATGAGGATAGTGTAAGGAGCCTCTGGGACAACTTCAAGTGTGCCAACATTCACATATTGGGGGTGCCAGAAGGAGAAGAGCGAGAACAAGATATCAAAAACCTGTTTGAAACAATAATGGCAGAAAACTTTCCTAACTTGGTGAAGGAAACAGACATACAAGTCCAGGAAGCACAGAGAGTCACAAACAAGATGAACCCCAAGAGGCCCACACCAAGATACATCATCATCAAAATGCAAAAGGTTCAAGACAAAGAGACAATCTCAAAAGCAGCAAAGAGAAAGGCAGCTAGTTAACTACAAGGGAGTTCCCATAAGGCTGTCAGCTGATTTCTCAAAAGAAACTTTGCAGGACAGAAGGGAGTGGCAAGAAATATTCAGAGTGATGAAAACCAAGAACCTACAACCAAGATTACTCTATCCTGCAAAGCTGTCATTTAGAATCAATGGCCATATAAAGTTTCCCAGACAAGAAAAAGTTAAAGGAGTTCATCAACACCAAAGCGTTATTATATGAAATGATGAAGGGTCTTTCTGAAGAAAAAGATAAAATATATGAACAAACAAAATGGCAATGAATACATATCTACTGAGAATGGAATCTACAAACAAAATGAACAGGTAGCTCAGAAACATTCTCGTAGATACAGAGAACATTTTGTTGGTGGCCAGATGGAAGGGGGTTGGAAGAATGGGTGGAAAAGGTGAAGAGATTAAGAAGTACAAATTCATTGCTACACAGACAAAACTCAAAGAGAAAGGGGTGGGGGGGGGTAGAAATAAAACATAGAACCAATATACATAACCAATGGACACAGACAATAGTGTGGGAAAAGGCAGGAGGTGGGTGGGAGTGGGCAGGAGGGGGGTCAATGGGGGAAAAATGTGGAATGTGTAATACATTCTACATTCTACTATAAAGATTAAATAAATAAATACATAAATAAAAATAAAAGTATGTCCTAAAAAGAAAAAAAAAACAAACACAAAATAGGTCAAATAAAGAGCTTCCCAGACAAAAAAAAAAAGGCTAAGGGAATACATTAGCACCAAACCAGCACTGAAAGAAATGTTAAAAAAAAAAAACTGCTGTAATTACCAGGAGAAATGGGAAGAAAAAGAGAACCACACTAAACAAAAATGGCAATAAATAAGTATATATCAATAATCACCTTAAATGTAAATGGATTGAATGCTCCCATAAAAAGACACAGAGTAGCTGATTGGATAAGAAAGCATGACTCTTCTATATGTTGTTTACAAGAGACCCACCTCACAACAAAAGACTCACATAAGTTGAAGGACAAGAGATGAAAAAAAATCTTCCAAGCAAACAGAAAGGGAAAAAAAGCTGGGGTAGCAATACTCATATCTGATAAAATAGATTTCAAAATGAAGGTCATAACTAAAGACAAAGAAGGCCACTACATAATATTGAAAGAATTTATCCAACAGGAAGATATAACCCTGATAAAGATATATCCACCCAATGTAGGAGCAACAAAATATATTAAAAATCTTCCCGAGGATTTCAAAGGAGAAATCGATAGCAATACAATCATACTAGGGGACTTCAACACCTCTTTGACATCAATGGATAGATACTCTAGACAAAAAATTAGCAAGGAAACAGAAACTCTAAATTAAGCACTCGACCAAATTAATTTAATAGATACCTGCAGAGAATTACACCACAAAAATACAGAATTCACATTGTTCTCAAGTGCACATGGGACATTCTCAAAGATAGACCACATGATAAGACACAAATTAAATCTCTACAAGTTCAAGAAGATTGAAATCATATCAAGCATCTTCTCAGATCACAATGGCATGAAACTAGAAATCAATTGCAACAAGAACATGCAAAGACATTTCAACACATGGAGGCTAAATAGCATGCTATTAAACAATGAATGGGTTACCAAAGAGATCAAGGAAGAAATTAAAAACACCCTGGAAACCAATGAAAATGAAGATACAACAACACAGAATCTATGTGATGCAGCAAAAGCAGTTCTGTGAAAGGGAAGTACATAGCACTACAGGCCTACCTAAAAAAAAAAAAAAAAAAAAAAGAAAAAAACAAGAAAAATCTCTAATAGACTATTTAGCCTCACAACTTAAAGAACTAGAGAGCAAACAAAAAGAAAACCCCAGAGCAATTAGAAGGAAGAAAATAGTAAACATCACAGCAGAAATAAATGACATAGAGACCAAAAAAACAATTCAAAGGATCAAGGAAACATAGAGCTGGTTTTTTCAAAAGATAAAGAAGATTGATGGACCCTTAGCTAGTCTCACCATGAAACAAAGAGAGAGAACCCAAATACACAAATCATAAACGAAAGAGGAGAAGTAACAAGTGACACCACAGAAATAAAAAGGTCGTTAACAACCACTATGAACTATAATATGGCAACAAATTCAACAATCTAAGTGAACTGGACAAATATCTAGAAACACATAGTCTCCCAATACTGGACCAGGAAGAGATAGAAAACTAGAGCAGACCAATAACAACAGAAGAAATTGGAGATGTAAACAAGACTCTCCCAGCAAACAAAAGCCCAGGCCTGGATGGCTTCACGGGGAAGTTTTACGGAACATTCAAAGAAGAACTAACACCCATTCTCCACAAACTATTTTAAAAAATTTGAGAAGAAGGAAGACTTCCAAACTCATTTTATGAAGCCAGCATAATTCTAATTCCAAAATCAGAAAAATACACTACAAAGAAAGAAAAGTACAGGCCAATATCCCTGATGAACATAGACGCCAAAATCCTGAACAAAATGCTAGGAAATCGAATCCAGCAATACACCAAAAAAATTGTCCACCATGACCAAGTGGGATTCATACCAGAGATGCAAGGCTGGTACAATATTCACAAATGAATAAACATGATACACCACATAAATAAAATGAAGAATGAAAACCACATGATCATAACAATAGATGCCGAAAATGCCTTAGACAAAATCTAGCATTCATTTCTGATAAAAATGCTCAGCAATGTGGGAATAGAGGGATCATATCTCAACAAAATAAAGGTCACCTATGAAAGACCTACAGCCAACATCATACTCAATGGGCAAAAACTAAAAGCATTTTCCTTAGGAACAGGAACAAGGCAAGGATGCCCACTTTCGCCACTCTTATTTAACATAGTACTGGAAGTCTTAGCCTTAGCAATCAGGCAGGAAGAAAAAATAAAAGGGGTCTTAATTGGAAAGGAGGAAGTGAAACTTTTATTATTTGCAGTTGACATGATACTATACGTAGAAAACCCCAAAGACTACATTAAAAATTTACTAGACTTAATAAATGAATTTGGAAAAGTTGCTGGATACAAAATTTACATCAAGAAATCGACAGCATTCTTATACACCAACGATGAACTCACAGATAGAGAAACTAAGAAAACAGTCCCATTTACCATTGCGGCAAAAAGTTAAGATACCTAGGAATAAATATAACCAAAGAAATAAAGGACCTATTCACAGAAAACTACAGGTCATTGAAAAAAAAAAATTGAGGAAGATATAAAAAAGTCGAAGCACATACCCTGTTGATGTATTGGAAGAATTAACATCATTAAAATGTCCATATTACCCAAAGCAATCTATAGATTCAATGCAATCCCCATCAAAATACTAATGGCATACTGCACAGAATTAGAACAAGTACTTCAAAAATTCATATTTAACCAAAAAAGACCTCAAATAGCCACAGCAATCTTGAAAAAAAAGAACAATGTTGGAGGAATTACGTTACCAGATTTCAGGTTATACTACCAAGCCTCTGTAATCAAAACAGTCTGGTACTGGCACAAGAACAGGCATATACACCAGTGGAACAGAACAGAGAACCCAGAAATGGACCCAAGGCAATATGCTCAATTAATATTTGACAAAGATGGCAAGAGCATACAGTGGAGGAAGGACAGCCTCTTTAATAAATGGTGTTGGGAAAATTGGACTGCTACATGACGAAAAATGAAACTAGACCATCAATTTACACCCTGCACAAAAATAAACTCAATATGGATAAAGGACTTGGGTGTGACTCATGAATCCATAAAAATCCTAGAAGAAACTGTAGGCAGCAAAATTACAGACATCATACGCAGCATAATTTTCACTGATACATCACCTAAGGCAATAGAAACAAAGAAGAAAATGAACACATGGGACTACATCAAACTCAAAAGCTTCAGCACAACAAAAGATACAATCATCAAAATGAAAAGGCTACCCACTGTATGGGAGAGCATAATTGCCAATGATATATCAGATAAGGGGTTAATTTCCAATATATATAGAATGCTCATGCAACTCAAAAAAAGGAAGACAAAGAACCCAATTAAAAACTGGGCAGAGGAACTAAATAGACACCTCTCCAAACAGGACATACAAGTGGCTAAGAAACATATGAAGAAATGCTCAACATCACTAATCATCAGAGAGATGCAAATTAAAACAACAATGAGGTATCACCTCACACCTGTTAGAATGGCCACCATCAACAAATCGTCAAACAAGTGTTGGCAAGGATGTGGAGAAAAGGGGACTCTGGTACACTACTGGTGGGAATGCAGACCGGTGCAGCCACTATAGAAAACAATATGGTGTTACCTCAAAAAATTGAAAATTGAACTTCCATTTGACCCAGTGATTCCACTTTTAGGAATATAACCTAAGAAGCCTGAAACACCAATCACAAAGAATATATGTACCCCCATGTTTGTAGCAGAACTATTTACAATAGCTAAGATCTGGAAACAACCCAAGTGTCCATCAATAGAGGAATGGATAAAAAAGAAGTGGTACATATACACAATGGAGTACTACACAGATGTAAGAAAGAAAGATCTCTTATCCATTGAGACTACATGGAGGAACCTGGAAAGTATCATCCTAAGTGAAACAAGCCAGAGAAAGACAAGTATCATATCATCTCACTTATTTGTGGAATATTATGTACATAACAGTCTGAGGAATGGGGTAGTCCCAGAGATGTGGAAGTGGGGTACAGACTGACAATCTCGAAAACAGGAGATGGTGTGGGAGAGATAAACCACAGAACTTATATGCATGTATGCATGAACAATGGACATGGACAACAAAGCTGGGGACAGGGTAGATAGGGAGGGGTAGAGAGAATCAGTGGGGGAAAAGGAGAAACATCTGTAACAAAAATTAATTAATAATGACTTACATGCTTAAAAAATAAAATAAAAGAGAAAACAATGTTAATACTTTTTGTTCAGACTATTAACTTTTACAGTGGAAAAAAAAAAAAAGCTCTTTCCTATCTGGTGGAAATCTTGGGAAACCACCCCAATGTCTTCCTCTGTCCTCCCATATCCTACTGGTGCCTCTCACTGGCAGAACCTAACTGGAAGCAAGATAGCACTAGACCCTAGGTGATGCAGTCTGAATTGTTGTGCAGATAAGGGCAGACAAGGGATTGGGGTGTGTTGGATAAGAATGGCTGACCAGCACAAAGCCCCCAAGACAATATAATGTCAATCAAATTAATAATTGTTAGGTTATATATATTGGGACTTCTAATAAAAGTATAGAAATACAAGTCAAATCTGTATATGAAATAAGAAAACTTTTAAATTCAAATTACAGGAAGCCCCAAGGTTAAAGGGCTTCAGGTAGAGTGAATTCTAGTTTTGGATCCTCATCAAGGAGATATAAGTATTTGCATCTCCCAGCTCTACTAATCTCAACAAGGTCAACTTTATTCTGAGGATGGCTTACCAGTAGCAAGAGACGTATAAAAAAATGCTCAATGTCAAAAATTACTATGAAGTAACACCTCACACCTGCCAGAATGGCTGCCATCACCAAATCATTAAACAACAACTGCTTGCAAAGATGTGGAGAAAAGGGGACTCTAGTACACTGCTGGTGGAAATGCAGACTGGTGCAGCAACTATGAAAAACAATATGGTGTTTCCTTAAAAATTTCAAAATTGAACTGCCATTTGACTCAGTGATCCCACTTCTAGGAATATACCCTAAAAAGCCTGTAACACAATCGTAAAGAATATATGTGCCCCTGTGTTCTGAGCTGTAATAGCAGCTCTATTCACAATAGCTAAGATCTGGAAAGAGACCAAGTGCCTGTCCATAGATGAGGGGATAAAAAGTTGTGATACCTGGTGGCCATTGAAATGTTAATTGAGGCCCATTAACAACAAACACCTGCCTCACTCTCAGGAAATCCTCTTACACTAAGCACCTGAGGGACTTTTTCAGGCAACTCAGAAACCAAGGGTCTGCAGGTGACCTCTACTAAAAGCCTCCAGGCAAAAAAAAAAAAGCTAGAGGATAACTACCATTCCCTGGGTGTGCAACACTAACCAGAAAAGCTAAAACTTGACGGTGGTGTTTAAAGTGGGTCCTCCCTGGCGCATCCAAACCCAGGAGAGGGAGCCACAAACAACAGAACACCAACACCCACTGGGAAAACTTGGCAGACTCCAAAGCCCACTGTGATAGCCAAAATGGTGAGAAACAGAAACAAAAGCCAAATGGAAGAACAAGAGACCTCTACAGAAGATGAAATAAATGAGGTACAGTTAAGCAAGTTAACAGAACTAGAATTTAGAGCCATGATGTTGCGGAAGCTCAACAGCATGTGTAAGGACATGAGCACCATGAGTAAAGACATAGAAATGTTGAAAATAAACCAGTTGGAAATGAAAAACCAAAAGGAAGAAATGAAGAATGACATATCAGAAATGAAAAACACATTGGAAGGTCTAAAAAGCAGAGTAGGGGAAGCTGAAGACTGGATCAGTGAATTAGAAGACAGGATAGAAAAATTCAAACAATCAGAAAACCAAGAGGAAAAAATGATTAAAAAACAGGAAGACAGCTTAAGAGAACTGTGGGACAACTGGAAATGGAATAATATTCGCATCATAGGAGTCCCTGAAGAAGAAGAAACTAAGCAAGGGCTAGAGAATATGTTCAAAGAAATAGTGACAGAAAACTTCCCTAATTTGGTGAAGGAAGAAGGCATTCAAGTACAAGAAGCACAGAGAGCCCCAAGTAAGAACAACCCAAACAGGCCCACAACAAGACACATAGTAATCAAAATGCCAAAAATTAAAGACAAACAGAGAATCCTAAAAGCAGCAAGAGATAAGCAACAGGTTACCTACAAAGGAAACCCCATAAGGCTCTCAGCTGACTTTTCACAAGAAACACTACAGGCTAGAAGAGAATGGCATGAAGTAATCAACGTCATGAAAAACAAGGATCTGAATCCAAGACTACTCTACCCAGCAAGGCTATCATTCAAAATAGAAGGTCAAAGAGCTTTTCAGCCAAAAAAAAAAAAAAAAAAAAGGCTAGCACCAAACCAGCACAGCAAGAAATGTTAAAAGGACTGCTGTAATCACCAGGAGAAATGGGAAGGAAAATAGAACCACACTAAACAAAAATGGCAATAAATAAGTACATATCAATAATCACCTTAAATGTAAATGGACTGAATGCTCCCATAAAAAGACACAGAGTAGCTGATTGGATAAGAAAGCATGACTCATCTATATGTTGTTTACAAGAGACCCACCTCACAACAAAAGACTCACGTAGGTTGAAAGTGAAGGGATGGAAAAAAATTTTCCAAGCAAATGGAGAGCAAAAAAAAGCTGGGGTAGCAATTCTCATATCTGATAAAATAGACTTCAGAATGAAGGCCATAACTAGAGACAAGGAAGGACACTACGTATTATTGAAAGGATCTATCCAACAGGAAGATATAACCTTGATAAACATATATGCACCCAATATAGGAGCACCAAAATATATTAAAAAACTATTGGAGGACTTCAAAGGAAAAATCGACAGCAATACAATCATAGCAGGCGACTTCAACACCCCGCTCACATCACTGGATAAATCCTCTAGACAAAAAATTAGCAAGGAAACAAAGACTCTAAATGAAGCACTAGACCAAATGGATTTAATAGATATCTACAGAGAACTACACCTCAAAACTACAGAATTCACATTCTTCTCAAGTGCACATGGAACATTCTCAAAGATAGACCACTTGTTAGGGCACAAACTAAGTCTCTACAAGTTCAAGAAGACTGAAACTATATCAAGCTTCTTCTCAGACCACAATGGCATGAAACTAGAAATCACTTGCAAGAAGAACATACAAAGACATTTGAAGACATGGAAGCTAAATAGCATGTTATTAAACAATGAATGGGTCACCGAGGAGATCAAGGAAGAAATTAAAAACTTCCTGGAAACCAATGAAAATGAACACACAACAACACAAAATCTATGGGATGCAGCGAAAGCAGTTCTGAGAGGGAAGTTCATAGACTACAGGCCTACCTCAAAAAACAAGAAAAATCTCTAATAGACTATCTAACCTCTCAACTTAAAGAACTAGAGAGCAAACAAAAAGAAAACCCCAGAGCAAGTAGAAGGAAGGAAATAGTAAGGATCAGAGCAGAAATAAATGACATATAGACCAAAAAAACAATTCAGAGGATCAATAAAACAAGAGCTGGTTTTTCAAAAAGATAAACAAGATTGATGGACTCTTAGCTAGACTCACCAAGAAACAAAGAGAGAGAACCCAAATACATAAAATCAGAAATGAAAGAGGAGAAATAACAACTGACAAAGAATCCAATTAAAAAATGGGCAGAGGAACTTAATAGACACCTCTCCAAACAGGACATACAAATGGCTAAGAGACATATGAAGAAATGTTCATCATCACTAATCATCAGAGAGATGCAAATCAAAACAACAATGAGGTATCACCTCACACCGGTCAGAATGGCCGCCATCAACAAATCATCAAACAACAAGTGTTGGCGAGGGTGTGGAGAAAAGGGGACTCTAGTACACTGTTGGTGGGAATGCAGACTGGTGCAGCCACTATGGAAAACAATATGGTGTCACCTCAAAAAATTAAAAATTGAACTCCCATTTGACCCAGTGATCCCACTTCTAGGAATATACCCTAAGAAGCCTGAAACACCAATCAGAAAGAATATATGTACCCCCATCTTTGTAGCAGCACTATTTACAATCGCTAAGATCTGGAAACAGCCCAAGTGCCCATCAGTAGACGAATGGATTAAAAAGCTGTGGTACATATACACAATGGAGTACTACGCAGCGGTAAGAAAGAAAGATCTCTTGTCCTTTGAGACTACATGGAGGGACCTGGAAAGTATCATCCTGAGTGAAACAAGCCAAGCAGAGAAAGACAAATTTCATATGATCTCACTGATTTCTGGAATATAATGAACATAACAGTTTGAGGACAATCCCCTAAGGAGTGGGGAGCTGAGAGAGGGATGAACAACAGAATTTATATGCATATAGGCATGAACAGTGGACATGGACAACAATCGGGGGAAGGGGCGGGGAGGGAAGGGGGAGGGGGGAACCACTGGGGGGAAAAAGGAGAATCATTTGTAACAAAAATTAATCAATAAAAAAAAAAAAAAAAAAAAAAAAAAACAACTGACACCACAGAAATACAAAAGATCGTTAACAACTACTATGAACAATTATACGGCACAAATATGACCCAAGAAAAGTAAAAAAAAAACAAGTTTATGGGAAAAGAAAAATTACCAAGGCTGTCTGAAGTTCTAATTAGATTTTCTCAAAAGTCTTTATTAAATCACCCATCTTCTGTGGTTTAATTTTCTTCTACATAATTAGGATATATGATGGTCACAACCCAAAAGAAACTACATAATGTGAGCTCAGAAGGTAACAGCTGAAATTAATTCTAAGGTCTTTAAGATGTGCTAGGTGTTTTTCACACGTTTCTCTGCACCTGGTAAGCATTGGGTCCCATTGATGATATCTCCATTTGGACCTTGACTGATGAGTTTACAAAGATGTTGCAAGGCGGTATACATGGAGTTGTCCCACTTCATCATGAGCACTCTATTGCCACTGACCTAATCCTAATCTTCATCCTATCAAGAAATAGCCTGAGATTTTAATCTAGTTTATATAAGAAAGAATCAATATAATAACTTACTTATTATATCCAGATATTCAGATACTGAGAGCAGGGTATGATTATGATCTTGACACTGCAACAAGCAATTGACTTTCTAAGATCAGTGGTTATCGGAAGGTCAAAGCCACTTTTATGCACCAGAATTCCCTTTGAATATATAACCAATTATCTTTGTGTAACTTTTAAAATCAAAACCCCCACTATATGGACAGGGACAATGGCAAGGGTCTTAGCAGGTGCTGGAATATCCATGAACTACAAAGCCACTATAATCAAAACAGCTTGGTACTGGCACAAGAACAGGTATATAGACCAGTGGAACAGAATAGAGAACCCAGAAATGGACCCAAGGCAATATGCTCAATTAATATTTGACAAAGGTGGCAAGAGAATACAGTGGAGTAAGGACAGCCTCATTAATAAATGGTACTGGGAAAATTGGACAGCTACTTGCAGAAAAATGAAACTAGACCATCAGCTTACACACTACACCAGAAAAAACTCAAAATGGATAAAAGACTTAAATGTAACTCATGAATCCATAAAAATCCTAGAAGAGACTGTGGACAACAAAATTTCAGACATCATACGCAGCAGAATTTTTACTGACACATCACCTAAGGCAATAGAAACAAAGGAGAAAATGAACACATGGGACTACATCCAACTCAAAAGCTTCTGCACAGCGAAAGAAACAACCATCAGATTTAAAAGGAAACCCACTGTATGGGAGAGCATAATTGCCAATGATACATCAGATAATGGGTTAATTTCCAATATATATAGAGTGCTCATACAACTCCACTAAAGGAAAACAAATAATCCAATTTAAAATGGGCAGAGGAACTAAATACACACCTCTCCAAACAGGACATACAAATGGCTAAGAAACATATGAAGAAATGCTCCTCTGCACATTTTTAAATTGGATTATTTGTCTTCCTTTTGTTGAGTTGTATGAGCACTCTATATATTTTGGAAATTAACCCATTATCTGATGTATCATTGGCAATTATGCTCTCCCATACAGTGGGTTTCCTTTTAATTCTGATGGTTGTTTCTTTTGCTGTGCAGAAGCTTTTGAGTTTGATGTAGTCCCTTGTGTTAATTTTCTCCTTTGTTTCTGTTGCCTTAGGTGATGTACCAGTAAAAATTTTGCTGCGTATGATGTCTGAAATTTTGTTGCCTTGATTTTCTTCTAGGATTTTTATAGATTCACAAGTCACATTTAAGTATTTTATCCATTTTGAGTTTATTCTTGTGTATGGTGTAAGTTGATGGTCCAGTTTCATTTTTTTGCATGTAGCTGTCCAATTTTCCCAACATCATTTATTAAAGAGGCTGTGTTTACTCAATTATATGCTCTTGCCAACTCTGTCAAATATTAATTGATCATATTGACTTGGGTCCATATCTGGGTTCTCTGTTCTATTCTATTGATCGATGTGGCCCTTCTTGTGCCAGTAACAGGCTGTTTTGATTACAGTAGATTTGTAGTATAACCTAATATCCAGTATTGTGATCCTGCATACTTTGTCCTTCTATTTCAAGATTGCTGTGACTATTGGTTTTTGTTTTGTTTTGTTTTGT
Organism: Molossus molossus; assembly: GCF_014108415.1. NCBI lineage: Eukaryota > Metazoa > Chordata > Mammalia > Chiroptera > Molossidae > Molossus > Molossus molossus. The sequence goes on from NW_023425401.1 coordinate 68,247,135, forward strand.
TTTGTTTGTTTTGCTTTCATATGAACATTGGAAGTATTTGTTCTAGTTCTGTGAAGTATGTTGTTGGTATTTTGATAGGGACTGCATTGAATCTACAGATTGCTTTGGGTAGTATGGACATTTTAATGATGTTAATTCTTCCAATCCATGAACAAAATATGTGCTTCCACTTTTTTATATCTTCCTCTATTTCTTTTTGCAATGACCTGTAGTTTTCTGCGAATAGGTCCTTTATATCTTTGGTTAAGTTTATTCCTAGGTATCTTAATTTTTTTGCCACAATGGTAAATGGGATTGTTTTCTTCGTTTCTCTCTCTGTGAGTTCATCATTAGTGTATAAGAATGCCATCGATTTCTTGACGTTAATTTTGTATCCTGCTACTTTTCCAAATTCATTTTTTAAATCCGGTAAATTTTTATGTAGTCTTTGGGGTTTTCTACGTATAGTATCATGTCATCTGCGAATAATGACAGTTTCATTTCCTCCTTTTTATTTTATATCCCTTTTATTTTTTCTTCCTGTCTGATTGCTGTGGCTAAGACTTCAAGTACTATGTTAAATAAGAGTGACAAAAGTGTGCATCCCTGTCTTGTTCCTGTTCTAAAGGAAAATGTTTTAGTTTTTGCTCATTGAGTATGATGTTGGCTGTAGGTCTTTCATATACGGCCTTTATTATGTCTAGATATGATCCCTATATTTCCACACTGCTGAGCATTTTTATCATAAATGGATGCTGGATTTTGTCAAAGCCTTTCGACATCTATTGATATGATCATGTGGGTTTTATTTTTTATTTTGTTTATGTGTTTTGTATCACATGTATTGATTTGTGAATATTGTACCAGCCTTGCCTCACTGAGATGAATCCCACTTGGTCATGGTGAATAAAATTTTTTGATGTGTTGCTGGATATGATTTGCTAGTATTTTGTTCAGGATTTTGGTATCTATGTTCATCAGGGATATTGGCCTGTAGTTTTCTTTCTTTGTAATATTTGTTTTCTGGTTTTGGAATTAGAATTAGCCTGGGCTCATGAAATAAGATTGAAAATCTTCCTTCTTCTTGAATATTTTGAAATAGTTTGAGGATAATGGGTGTTAGTTTTTTTTAACATGTTTGGTAAAATTCCCCCATGAAGCCATCCGGGCCTAGATATTTGTTTGTTGACAGAGTCTTGATTACATCTTCAATTTCTTCTGTTGGTATTGGTCTATTCAAGTTTTCTATCTCTTCATGGTTCAATTTTGGGAGACTATGTGTTTCAAGAAAATTGTCCATTTTGCTTAGATTGTCGAAATTTGTTGGCAATAATTATTCATAGTGGTTGTTAACAGTCTTCTGTATTTCTGTGCTATCAGTTGTTACTTCTCCTCATTCATTTCTGATTTTGTGTATTTGGGTTCTCTCTCTTTGTTTCTTGGAGAGTCTAGCTAAGAGTCCTTCAATTTGATTTAATTTTCCAAAACACCAGTTCTTTGTTTTATTGATCCTTTGAATTGTTTTTTGGTCTCTATGTCATTTATTCCTGCTCTGATATTTACTATTTCCTTTCTTCTACTTGCTCTGGGGTTTTCTCTTTGTTTTCTTTCTCATTCTTTAAGTTGTGAGGTTAGGTAGTCTACTAGAGATTTTTCTTGTTTCTTGAGGTAGGCCTGTAGTGCTATGAACTTCCCTCTCAGAACTGCTTTTGCTGTATCCCATTGGTTTTTTTGTTGTTGTTTGTTAATTTTCAGTCGATTCCAGGAAGATTTTAATATCTTCCATGATCTCCTCATTGACCCATTTGTTGTTTTATAACATGCTATTTAGCTTCCATGTGCTCAAATATCTTTGCATGTTCTTCTTGCAATTGATTTCTAGTTTCATGCCATTGTGATCTGAGAAGATGCTTGATATGATTTCAATCTTCCTGAACTTGTAGAGAGTTAGTTTGTGTCCTAACATGAGGTCTATCTTTGAGAATGTCCCTTGAACACTTAGGAATGTGAGTTCTGTAGTTTTGGGGTATAATTCTCTGTGGATATCTATTATATACATTTGGTCTAGTGCTTCATTTAGAGTCTCCATTTCCTTGCTAATTTTTTGTCTAGGGGATCTATCCAGTGATGGCAATGGCGTGTTGAAGTCCCCTGCTGTGATTTTATTGCTATTGATTTCTCCTTTGAAGTCTTCCAGAATATTTTTAATATATTTTGGTGCTTCTATATTGGGTGCATATATGTTTATCAAAGTTATATCTTCCTGTTGGATAGATCCTTTCAATAATATGAAGTGGCCTTCTTTGTCTCTAGTTATAGTTTTCATTTTGAAATCTATTTTATCACATATGAGCATTGCTACCTCAGCTTTTGTTTTTTCCTTACTGTGTGCTTGGAGATATTTTTCCATTTCTACACTTTCCACCTATGTGAATCTTCTGTTGTGAGGTGAGTCTCTTGTAAACCATATATGGATGAGTCATACTTTCTTATCCAATCAGGTACTTTGTGTCTTTTTATGGGAGCATTCAATCCATTTACATTTAAGGTGATTATTTATATGTATTTTTTTAATGCCATTTTTGTTTAGTGTGGTTCTATTTTTCTTCCTATTTCTTCTGCTAATTACAGCAGTCCTTTTAACATTTCTTGTAGTGCTGGTTTTGTGCTAATATATTCCCTTAGCGTTTTTTTGTTGTTGTTGTTGTTGTTTTTTTTTGTTTGTTTGTTTTGTTTTTGTCTGGGAAGCTCTTTATTTGACCTTCTATTTTCAATGATAGTCTTGCTGGGTAGAGTTGTCTTGGATTCAGATCCTAGTTTTTCATGACCTTGATTACCTCATTCCATTCCCTTCTGGCTTGTAGTGTTTCTGTTGAGAAGTCAGCTGAGAGCCTTATGGGGGTTCCTTTGTAGGTAACCTGTTGCTTATCTTATCTCTTGCTGCTTTTAGGATTCTCTCTTTGTCTTTAATTTTTGGCATTTTGATTACTATGTGTCTTGGTGTGGGCCTGTTTTGGTTCTTCTTACTTGGGGCTCTCTGTCCTTCTTGAACTTGAATGCCTTCTACCTTCACCAAATTGGGGAAGTTTTCTGTCACTATTTCTTCAAATATATTCTCTAACCCTTGCTCATTTTATTCTTCTTTGGGGACTCCTATGATGAGAATGTTATTATGTTTCAGTAGTCCCACAGTTCTTTTAAGTTGTCTTCCTGTTTTTTAATATTTTTTTCCTTTTGGTTTTCTGGTTGGTTGATTTTTTCTACCCTATCTTCTAATTCATTGATCCAGTCCTCAGCTCCCTCTACTCTGCTATTTAGACCTTCCAATGTGTTCTTTATTTCTAATAAGTCATTCTTCATTTCTCCTTGGTGGTTTTTAATTTCCAACTAATTGATTTTCAACATTTGTATGTCTTTTCCCATGGTGCTCATGTCCTTACACATGCTGTTGAACTTCCTCAAGATCATGGCTCTGAATTCTAGTTCTGTTAACTTGCTTAAGTGTACCTCATTAATTTCCTATTTTGTAGAGGTCTCTTGTTCTTTCATTTGTCTTTTGTTTCTGTGTTTCACTATTTTGGCTATCACAGTGGGCTTTGGAGTCTGCCAAATTTTCCCTGCCGGTGTTGGTGTTCTGTGGTTTGTGGCTCTGTCTCCTGGGTTTGGATGAGCCAGGGAGGACCCACATTCAACACTACTGTCAAGCCTTATTTTCCTGGTTAAAGTTGCTAGCCCAGGGAATGGTACAGTTATCCTCTAGCTTTTTACCTGGAAGCTATCAGAAGTAGCTACCTGAAGAACCTTGGCTTCTCAATTGAATGAAAAACTCCCTCAGGTGCTCAGTATAAGAGGATTTCCTGAGGGTGAGGCAGATGCTGGTTGTCAATGGGCCTCAGTTTGCATTTCAATGGTCACCCGGTGGGGTTAAATCTCCAAGGGAGGGGCCACCACCTCTCCCCAGAGCCCTGGGAAGGAGTAAGATGACTATAGTCCTGTGTGGCTGCAAGTCAGCAAAAGCTCTGAGCTCCCTCCAAATCCCGAGTGTTCCCACACAATTTCAGTCCACTCTGCCCTCCCTGTGCCAGAGCTCAAGGTATATGGCTGCTGCTATTTTATCTTCCGTCCTGGCTCTGTGCTGTGGAGCCACTTGGGAGTTTAATCCGAGGGCGCCCCACTCACAGCCAAGGCCGCTGCTCCCAGCTAAGGCTGCGGCTCCCAGCTAAGGCCATTGCTCACAGTCAAGGCTGCTGCTCACAGCGAAGGCCCCTGCGGTCCGTGGGCTCCCAGCCCCCTTCTCATGTCTCCACAAGCGTACCAGGATTGAGTCAGTGTCCCTCATTATGTGGTTCTCCAAGCTGCTTTTCTGTTGCCTTTTCCTGACGATTTGTTCATTTTTGTTGTAATTCCCGTTTGGTCCTGGGTGATAGTCTGTGTAGCTTCCATTCACTCCGCCCCCATTTTGGAATCCCCGTCTACCTAATTTTAAAGGGAATTGTTTCCCTACCAACATTTGTGCAATAAACACTTTGAAACCATATTTTTAAAAAGATAAAATTTATAGTAGAAAATTTTTAGGAATATATGTAGCCAAATATGTATGAGACCTGTACATGAGATAGTCCTTAATCAGAAAAATCTAAGTTGAAGATAATACTACATTTATTCTCTGGAAGACTTAGTATCCTAAAGAAGTCTATTTAACTCTAACTCATCTACATATTTCTTATAACCTTTATAAAATATTGTGGAACTTTAATAGGATGATTTTAAGATGTAAATAAAAGAAAAAAGGACTAAGAATACCAAAATCACATCTGAAAAGAACGATTATGAACCACTCATTGTAAAGTTACTGTAATTAAGATTCCAAAATGGCAGCAAAGTGAATGGAAGCTACACAAACCATCTCCCAGGACCAAACTGGAATTACAACTAAAATAAAGATAAATCACTAGAAAAAAACAACAGAAACGCAGCAGCAAGGACCATATAACCAGGGACACTGACTCGATCCTGGTAGGATTGTGGAGGCAAGAAAGGGGGGCTAGGAGCCCACAGACAGCAGCCATCTTAGCTGTGAGCAGCGCCCTTGGGTTAAACTCCCAAGTGGCTCCACAGGGCAGAGAGGTGTGACAGAGCACTAAAATAGCTATGGCCATTCACTTTGGACTCTGGCAGAGGGTGGGCGGACTAAACTGGAACAGTGTGGGGACACTCAGGATTTGGAGGGCACTCAGAGCCTTTACTGAGTTGAGGCCACACAGAACGGTGGTTATCTTACTCTTTCCTAGGGCCTTAGGAAGAGGCAGTGTCCCCTGCCTCGGAGATTCAACCACACCCATTGTGCCATTATATGCAAATTTGGACTCATTAACAACCACCATCTGCCCCACCCTCGGGAATTCCCCTTACACTAAACACCTCACGGAGTTTTTCATTCAACTGAGAATCCAAGGCTCTTCAGGTAACCTCAACTAATATCCTCCAGGCAAAAAACTAGAAAATAACTGAAACTTTCTTGGACTTGCAACTCTGCCCAGGAAAAAAAGACTTGACAGTGGTGTTTAACATGGGTCCTCCCACGTTCATCCAAACCAAGTACAGGGAGCCACAAACAGAAGAACACCAACACCCACAGGAACAATATGGCAGGATTCAAAGCCCATATAAATAGCCAAAATGGTGAAACAAAGAAATAAATGCCAAATGAAAGAACAAGAGACCTCTACCACAGATGAAATAAATGAGGTGCAGTGAAGTAAGTTAACAGATCTAGAATTCAGAGCCATGATCTTGAGGAAGCTCAACAGCATGAGTAAGGACATTAACACCATAAGTAAAGACATAGAAATGTTAAACATCAAGCAGTTAGAAATTAAAAACCACCAAGAAGAAATGAAGAATGATATCTCAGAAATAAAGAACACATTGGGCCCTGGCCGGTTTGTCTCAGCGGTTAGAGCATTGGCCTGCAGTCCAGAGAGACCCAGGTTTAGTTCCCACTAAGGGCACGTACCTTGGTTGCAGTTCGTCCCCGGCCCTGGTTGGTCATGCGGGTAGCAGCCACTCAATGTGTCCCTTTCACGTTGATGTTTCTCTCTTGTCTCTCTCTTCCTCTCTCTCCCTTCCACTCTATCTGAAGAAAAAATGGGAAAATGTCCTCGAGTGAGGATAAAAACAAAAAAAACAAAAACAAAAAAAAACACATTGGAAGTTCTAACCAGCAGAGCAGAGGAAGCTGAGGACTGGATCAGTGAATTAGAAGACCGGGTAGAAAAAAATCAACCAATCAGAAAACCAAAAGAAAAAAATAACTAAAAAACAGGAAGACAGCTGAAGAGAACTGTGGGACAACTGGAAGCGTAATAGCATTCTCATCATAGGAGTCCTTGAAAAGGAAGAAAATGGGCAAGGGTGACAGAATATATTTGAAGAAATAATGACAGAAAACTTTCCTAACTTGGTGAAGGAAGAAGGCATTCAAGTTCAAGAAGCACAGAGAGCCACTAGTAGGAAGAACCCAAGCAGGCCCACACTAAGACACATAGTAATCAAAATGCCAAAAATTAAAGACAAAGAGAGAATCCTAAAAGCAGCAAGAAATAAGATAAGCAACAGGTTACCTACAAAGGAAGCCTTACCAGGCTATCAGCTGAATTCTCAACAGAAATATTAAAGGCCAGAAGGGAATGGCTTGAAGTAATCAAGGTCATGAAAAACTAGGATCTGAATCTAAGACCACTCTATCCATCAAGGTTATCATACAAAATAAAAGGTCAAATGAAGAGCTTTCCAGACAAAAAAAAAAGGGGGGGGGGGGGTAAGGGAATGCATTGGGACCAAACCAGCACTACAAGAAATGTCAAAGGGATTGCTATAATTAGTAGAAAAAATAGAAAGAAAAATATAACCACACTAAACCAAAATGGCATTAAATAAGTTCATATCATTAATCACCTTAAATGTAAATGGGTCGAATGCTCCAATAAAAAGACACAGAGTAGCTGATTGCATAAGAAAGCATGACTTATATATATATATATATATGTTTTTCCAAGAGAAAACATCCAAGATCGATGGACCCTCAGCTAGACTCACCGAGAAACAGAGAGAGAGAACCCAAATACACAAAATCAGAAATGAAAGAGGAGAAGTAAAAACTGACACCACAAAAATACAAAATATTGTTAACAACTACTAAGAATAATTATATGGCAACAAATTCGAAAATCTAAGTGAAATGGACAAATTTCTAGAAACACATAGTGTCCCAAAACTGGACCGGGAAGAGATAGAAAACTTGAACAGACCAATAACAATTAAGCAAATTGAAGAGTTAATCAAGAATCTCACAGCAAACAAATACCCAGGCCTGGATGGCTTCATGGGGGAGTTCTCCAAACATTCAAAGAAGAACACCCATTCTCCTCAAACTATTTCAAAAAATTCAAGAAGAAGGAACACTTCCAAACTCATTTTATGAAGCCAGCATAATTCTAAATCCAAAACTAGAGAACGGCACTACAAATAAAGAAAATTATAGGCCAATATCCCTAATGAATATAGATGCCAAAATCCTGAACAAAATACAAGCAAATCGGATCCAACAATACATCAAAAAAATTATTCACCATGACCTAGTGGGATTCACCCAAAGGATGCAAGCCTGGTACAATATTCACAAATCAATAAATGTGATACACCACATAAATAAAATGAAGAATAAAACCATATGATCATATCAATAGATTCTAAAAAAGCCTTTGACAAAATCCAGCATCCATTTCTGATAAAAACGGTCAGCAATCTGAGAATAGAGGGATCATATCTTGACATAATAAAGGCCATATATGAAAGACCTACAGCCAACATCATACTCAAGGGGCAGAAACTAAAAGCATTTCCCTTAAGGACACGAAGAAGACAGGGATGCCCACTTTCACTGCTCTTATTTAACATAGTACTGGAAATCTTAGCCACAGCAATCGGACATGATGTAAAAATAAAAGGGATCTAAGTTGGAAAAGAGGAAGTGAAACTGTCATTATGTGCAGAAGACATGATATTATACATAGAAAACCCCAAAGACTACATCAAAAATCTACTACACTTAATAAATGAATTTGGCAAAGTAGCAGGATACAAAATTAACATCAAGAAATTGATGGCATTCTTATACACCATTCTTATACAGATGAACTCACAGAAAGAGAAACTAAAAAACAATCCCATTTACCTTCACAGCAAATAAATTAAGATACCTGGGAATAAACTTAAGCAAAGAAATAAAGGACCTGTTTGCAGAAAACTACAGGATATTAAAAAATAAATAGAGGGAGATATAAAAAAGTGGAAGCACATATCTTGTTCATTATTGGAATAATTAACATCATTAAAATGTCCATACTACCCAAAGCAATCTATAGATTCAATGCAATCCCCATAAAAATACCAGTGACATACTTCACAGAAACATAACAAATGCTTCAAAAGTTTATATGGAACCAAAAAATACCCTGAATAGCCAGAGCAATCTTGAAAAAGAAGAAAAATGTAAGTGGGATCACAATACCAGATATAAGGTTATACTACAAAGCTACTGTAATCAAAACAACCTGGTACTGGCACCAGAACAGGCACATAGACCAGTGGAACAGAACAGAGAACCCAGAAATGGACCCAAGGCAATATGCTCAATTAATATTTGACAAAGGTGGCAAGAGCATACAGTGGAGTAAGGACAGCCTCTTTAATAAATGGTGTTGAAAAAATTGGAGAGCAACATGCAAAAAACTGAAACTAGATCATCAATATACACTATAGACAAAAATAATCTCAAAATGGATAAAAGACTTAAATGTGACATGTGAATCCATAAAAATCCTAAAAAAAAAAACTGTAGGCAACAAAATTTCAGACATCAGACGCAGCAGAATTTTCACTGATACATCACCTAAGGCAACAGAAACAAAGGAGAAAATGAACACAAGGGACTACATAAAACTCAAAAGCTTCTGCACAGCAAAAGAAACAACCATCAGAATTAAAAGGAAACCCACTGTATGGGAAAGCGTAATTGCCAATGATACATCAGATAATGGGTTAATTTCCAAAATATATAGAGTGTTTTACAACTCAACAAAAGGAAGATAAAGAACCCAATTTAAAAATGTGCAGAGGAGCTAAATAGACACCTTTCCGAACAGGACATACAAATGGCCAAAAGACATATGAAGCAATGCTCAACATCACTAACCATCAGAGAGATGCCAATTAAAACAACAATGAGGTATCACCTTACACTTCAGAATGACCGCCATCAACAAATCGTCAAACAACAAGTGTTGGCGAGGGTGTGGAGAAAAGGAGACTCTAGTACACTGCTGGTTGGAAAGTAGACTGGTGCAGCCACTATGGAAAACACTATGGTGTTACCTCAAAAATTAAAAATTGAACTTCCATTTGACCCAGTGATTCCACTTCTAGGAATATACCCTAAGAAGCCTGAAACACCAATCAGAAAGAATATATGTACCCCCATCTTTGTAGCAGCACTATTTACAATAGCTAAGATCTGGAAACAGCCCAAGTGTCCATCAGTAGACAAATGGATAAAAAAGCGGTGCTACATATACACAATGGAGTACTACGCAGCTGTAAGAAAGAAAGATCTCTTGTCCTTTGAGACTACATGGAGGGAACTGGACAGTATCATCCTGAGTGCGGCAAGCCAAACATAGAAGGACAAGTATCATATAATCTCACTTATCTGTGGAATATAATGAACATAACAGTCTGAGGAATGGGGTAGTCCCAGAGACGTGGAGGTGGTGTACAGACTGACAATTCCCAGAAGAGGGGATGATAGGGGAGAGATAAACCACAGAACTTATATGCATGTATGCATGAACAGTGGACATGAGCAACAAACTGGGGAAAGGGCGGGGAGGGAGGGGGAAGGGGGAATCAGTGGGGGGAAAAGGAGAACCATCTGTAACAAAAATTAATTAATTAAAAAAAAGAATTCAGATAAAATAAATTGTATAATATAAAATAGTTTATATATAATTCAAAAATATACTATTTAAAGAAATTTATACATAGGTGGTAAAACTATTTTTAAAAACCAGAAATTGATTTCTCCAGGAGTTAAGATAGTAATTATTTCTTCTTAGGAGGAAGGGATTGTGTTTTGGAACATACAGAGAGATTTTTGTGGCTCTGAGATTATTCATTTCTTGGCCTAGATATTAGCTATATACTGTACTAGTAAGTATAAAGTGTTTTACAATTTATTTAAGTACAGAGTTTATAATTTAGAAACAATTAAAGGCAATTAGGTCAGCCCTCCCATTATAAGACTAAATTAACAAACAAACTGTACAGAAAGCACTAAATTCAGTGTTTTCCAAACTTGTATGCCTATCCAAAACTCTTGGGAACCATACAAATCTATTCCTGGTTTTATCCTGTACATTTTAATTCAATGGATTTCTGAAAGGGGCCCTATAATCCAAACTTCTAAAAATTCCCTAAGTGATTTTGTTGCTGCCAGCTCAAGGATGACATTTTGAAATTAATGGTCTGGCTGGTAGTTGACCACCTGTAACAAGAGGAAGTTCAGTTTTGGAACTTGAAATGAAGCTTTATGACTATACACATAAATTTCAAAGAGTAAATAAAATAACGGCAGCTATTTAAAGTCTTCCAGAAAAGCTTTTATTGTTATTTTTGGGAAATTATCTTATAACAGATCTGTGAACATTAAAACACTGTTACCTTATAAAATAATACTTTGGACTTAAAGAAGACACTACTTTTTTTAAAATTCTAGTTCATTAATTTTTCTTTTGCTTATTTCTTCTAGGAAAGTACCTACATATAAAATTTGCTCAAGTAACTTGTAGGAAAATTTTGAACATAACTCAAATGTGGAGATGAGGATTTATTTAGTTTTGTGTAGGAATTAGGTAACATTTATTAGATAACAGATATTTAAAGGTTTCTAAGTTACTATTTTTTAAGACTTTTTTTAGAGTAGTTTTAGGTTCATAACAATAATTGAGCAGAATGTACATATACTCCATGTCCCCACATGTGCACAGCCTCCTCCATTATCTCCCACGAGGGAGTGTTTATTAGGACTGTGAGCCTACACTGACACATTATAATCACCCGAAGTCCATAGTTTGCCTTAGGATTCACTCTTGAAGATATATATTATATAGTTTTGGACAAATGTATAATAACATGTATTCATTATCATGACATCACACAGAATATTTTCACTGTCCTAAAAATCCCCTGTGCTCTGCCTATTTATCCCTTACCCTGTCCCCAAACATTGGCAACCACCTATTTATTTATTTTTACTATCTTATTAGTTTTGTGTTTTCCAGGATATCATATAGTTGGCATCATAGTATGCAACCTTTTCAGGTTGGCTTATTTCACTTAGTAATATATACTTAAGATTTTCTTATTGTGTGTGTGTGTGTGTCTTGATAGCTCATTTCTTTTTAGTGCTGAATTATATTCCATTGTCTAGATGTATCAGTTTACCATTCATCCACAAAGGGTATCTTGGTTGCTTCCAAGTTTGACAATTATAAATAAAGCTGCTATAAACATCTGTGTGTAAGTTTTGTGTGGCTGTAAGTTTTCAACTCCTTTGGGTAAATATGAAGGAGTGCAATTCCTGAATCATATAGCAAGAGTATTTTCAGTTTTGTAAGAAACTTTCAAACTCTCTTCCAAAGTGAATACCAATTTACATTCCCACTAGCAATGAATGAGACTTTCTGTTGCTTCACATCCGCATTTGGTATTTTACAGTGTTCTGGATCTGTTCATTCTAATAGGTGTGTGGTGATATCTCACTGTTGTTCAGATTTACATTTCTCTGATGACATATGGTGTAGAGCATCATTTCATATGCTTATTTGCCAATGGTATATCTTCTCTGGTGGGCTGAGGAAGATTATGTACCATTCTCTAGGGATGGAGCCATCCCACCAATTTATTTGCAAGACATAAATACACATTTTTTCCTTAGAACAAAAATTAAAAATAGTAATATGTCAAAACCTGGTAATTTAAATTGATTGTGCTGCTACTAATGCCTAGTGATAAGGGGAAAATCTGTGAAGAATATTTTATGGCATGAAGAAGGCAATTAACAGTGCTTGCCACTAATCTGTTTCTTCCTATGTTTCACTTAGAGTCCTTGGCAAGCCTTGGACATGCCCAAGGTCACCAATAGCTGATTAGAGGTGACTTTAGGGCAGAGGCATAATAATCATTCTTTTAAGGACCTTTTTGAGTCAAGGTACTCAAAAGCAATTATTGAATGAGCCCAATTTTGTGACGTTTAGTGTTTGTTCTTAGCTATAGAGTCAAAACACTTACTATTACTCTTTGGCAAAGTAAAGGTAATCATAATCTACTCATTTATTCCAAAAGCAAATTCCTAGTCCTCAGAGGACTATTCAGCATCTACTTTGCTTTTATGACACAAGAGATGAGCATCTTCATTTTCTGAAATAAATTAATAGATATAAATAAATAAATAAATAAATAAATAAATAAATAAAATTCTTGAGCAAATGCTCTCACAAATCATCAATGTAGTTGGGCATGATTTTTAACTCTCCAACAAATAATATAAACCACTATTATTTTTCCTAATTTCTCACCTTGTGATTTTCTAGATGATAAGAACCAACACTTCTTCTTATTAAAAGAAAAAAATTATCCCAATAGAACTTAACTCAAATGAGTTTTTTGCTACTATCTGAGAGATATAAACCTGCTACAAATAGTATTAGATTCATGAATGTACAATATATTGAGATCATATGTCTCCTCTCTCTACCTAGGTCACTCTAATCTTTTGATGGCTTAAAAGGTGCAAGATCTCAAGATTTGACCTTCCCAGGTTCTTTAGACTAACTTATACTTTTGTGTATGTACTCACATGCACACACACACACACACACACACACAATTTATTAAATGCTCTGTGCCAGATATTGTGTGCTAAGCAATTTATGGATGGTCTCCATTTAACCCCCACCAAAATCATATGAAGTATGTGATATAGTCATTCCCAGAAAACAAAACTGGGACTCATTACCCTGTAGAGCTGGGAATCAAACTTGGATCTTACTATGCTAGGGCTCACAATCACTAGGCTGCATCTTATATGCCTTAAAAGAAAAAACTCTCAGTGCTGTTCTGTATCCAGCAACAACTTTAAATACTTTGTGCACATTTTTTTTTCTTTTTAATTTTTTATATTTCTAAGACAAAAAAACTTGGACCACATAGGGTCTCTCCCGCAAGTTCCTAAATTTCAAGTGGTCTTAAAGGTGCTCTACTGTAGCCATTGAAGGCATTGGCTTTGGTGTCTGACAGATCTGGTTTGAATTTAAGCTCATTGATTTAATAGTTAACTGACTTCAGTTAAGTTACTTAACTCCTCCATCTTCAGTTTATTCATTTGTAAAATCTGGATAATGATATCTGCTGCACAGGGAGATTATAAGGACTAAGTGAGATGGCATTTGTGAATTACTTAGCTCTGTACTTGACAAGTATTGAGGGCACAAGCAAATGCCACTGCTGTGGTGTCCCATGGAAGTCCAAAATGTCAGTAGCTTAGTGTTACAACTGGTTGACTAGCCAGAAATGTATCCCTCTCAGCTTGACTTAAAACAATTATAACAATAGTATTTTCTCTGAAGTCTATGAGAAGAGAATTGGATCTCTGTGATTATCAATGTGACAAAGTCACCTGGCCAGTGTGGCTCAATAGTTGAGCATCGACCCATGCACTAAGAGGTAGCCAGTTCAATCCCAATCATGGAATATGCCCAGGTTTTAGGCCCAGTCCCTAGTGGAGGGCATGCAAGTGGCAGCCAATCGATGTCCTCTCTCATTGATGATTCTATTTCTCTCTCAAAAAAAATTAATAAAGAAAAAAAAGTAAATTACCTAATTATTCTCTTGTAATAGAGTGCTTAAATAATGTGATGTCTGCTTGAGAAAGTCTCAAAGAGGACCTCCACTCTGCAAAGTTTGTGTTAGGTGTATGTGATCTCAGAATCAGTGTTTTCTTGAATTCCTGGGATTCCGTGAAGAAGTGAATAATTTCTGCTCCATAAAATATTATGAGGGAAGCCTGGATTATTTCCTACCTCCACTTCACTATTACCATCTTAACCTCTTGCTTCTAATTGTGGCAGTTGGCTTTGCACAACACTATTATATGTGCATGGTAACCTGACTTTGAAGAATTATAGGTCTAAGAATTTTTCTCACCCAGTTTGTGAAAACAAAATCAGTATCTAACTCCTAATATGCATTCCACCCTGGAACAATGCTGAGAAAAAACAGGGAGCAGTGATAGACGTCTTCCCTTCAAGATTTAAGAAATAAGATATTGCTACAGCTCTTTTCTACATTGTATATATTATAATGTATTTTATTATTTATTTATTTATTTTTTTTATCCTCACCTGAGGACATTTTTCCATTTTTTGTTCAGAGAGAGCGGGAGGGAGAGAGAGGAAGAGAGAGAGAGAGAAACATCAACGTGAAGGGACACATCGAGTGGCTGCCACCCGCACGACCAACCAGGGCCGGGGACAAACTGCAACCGTATTATAATGTATTTTTAAAAGCCTTATTAAAATTGTGTCTTATATTTTAATCTACAGTCAGCTGATATTTTTATGTATTTGGTTAATCCTTGAAATTTTCATGCTGAAAATATTTCTAATGAAGAATTGTAATTCCTCTGTATTTTTATTTTATGAACTCAGGGGTTTGCATCCCTATAGTAAGCTAGGTGGCAGAGTTCAAAAATAGGCAGCAGGCTCCCACTCCTGGTCCCATGAGAGAGCCACTAGACCATATCAGACCCTTATCTTCACCTCCCATGCTCAGGCACATGTCTCTTTCACATCTTCTCATTGCCTTCTTTAAAATCAGGTTTCCAGGAATGGTCAAACTAGATGCAAAAAAAAGCTGGGAAGTTTATGCCTCATTGACAACAGAGGAGAATGGGAAAATCCTCCCAACTGAAATGTTAGTTCACTGCCTATTGTGGTTTCCTTGGACTGCCATCAGGAAAGTTGCAACTGGCTGGTAAGGAAGTGAGATATTTTTTAGCTTTCACACTTTTGCAATATGATTTTAGAAAGAATAAATAGGAAAAGCTGGGGTGTGTGTGTGTATTCAGAACAGAAGCAAAACATCGTCTGAAAGTGTATGGGTGTGTAATGAGAAAGTCAGCAAATGGGTGAACCATCACAGCATGAACATGAACATGACCCTGGGCTTTTCTATATTGCTTGTATTCAATAGTCAGTCCAACAGTTAGAGCCCAGGCTGAAGCCAGGACCCACACAACAATGACAAAGTAGGGGTAACAGGGTGTGGAGTAAGGATGCACTGTAGATTAATCTAGAGGGAAAAATGCTTAGGTCCATATGGAAAACAACTAGGTGGCCTCTGCCCATCTAGGAAATTAAGAGTTGCTCTGTGGTGTTAGCTGATCTAACTCAGCTGTTCTGTTTGCCTCCTAATGACATGTGCACACATGTGCAGACAAAAACTTGAATTGAACAGAGGAGAGGGGACAGAAGTCCCACTGACATCTATTTATTCAAATTGGGAAAAAGAACAGGCCATCAAGGTCATAAAGGGAATTCCCTGGGTTAAAATTATTTGTTGTCAGTTTTCTAAGTGGCTTGGTATGTGCAACAGAATGACAATTTGTATGGATACCTCTGGGCTTTGGGGCCACAAGAGAGGCACAAACATCATGAAATAACCATCAAATGAATCCATGTAGGAAAGAATTTAAAGGGAACACAGTTTACTAATTCCTGACACTGATACTCTGCACCGCACCTCCTTCTTCTCATCTTCCCTTCTCCAGAATCTCAGCAAGTATCCTATTTAAATAAAAGTAAGATTAATGCCTCATGCCTTTTCCACAATCTACTCTGGAAAATTTAACAAAAGCAAAAAATAATAATAATAATTTAAAAATAAACTGAAAAAGAATGTGCAAGTTGTAAGTTTATAAATTCTGTTGTCTACTAGTGCTAGTGAGTACTAGCACTACTCAAAATTAAAGCAGCCATTTCAGTGTCATCTGGGAGCCTGATAGAAATGTAGCACCCCAGGCCCCACTTCTACTTAATCAAAATCTGTATTTTAATGAGACCCCCAGATTATTCCTGTGCACTGTAACATTTGAGAAGCCCTGTTCAAGTAGTTTCTTCTCACTATGCTATGATCTGTATATTTGTGTCCCTTCCAAATCATATGTTGAAATTCTAACTCCAAGAGATGATGATGTTAGTAGATGGACCTTTGGAAAGGCTTAGATCCTAAGGGTGGAGCCCTCTTGGATAAGATTAGTGCTCTCATAAAAGAGAGATCCCTCGCTCCTTCTACCACATGAGAACATTGCAATAAGGTGCCAGCAGTGGAAGGGACCTCACCAGAAGACAACCATGCCACTACCTTGATCTTGGTCTTTCCAACTTCCAGAACAGTGAACAATAAATCACTGCTCTTTATAAGCTACCTAGTCTATGGACTCTTGGTATAGCCGCCCAAACAGACAAAGACTCACAAAATTTTTATCAGAATGGATAATAACCAACAAACATAAGCTACAATTACTTTTTGTTATTATCTTTTAATCTCAAGGATCCAAATGGTTGGCTATTGTAGCCATATGTAGAATGGCAAAAGAGAGGGAAAAAAAATTAAACATCTCTTAGTTCAGGCTATTCAAAGTGTGGTCCTCGGAAAACAGTATCAACATCACCTGGCAGCTTGTTGAAATACTGAATCAGGCCCAGACCTACTGGATCAGAACCTCCATTTTTACCAAGATCCCCAGGTGATGTGTGTGTGTGTTAAAGTTTGAGAAGCACTGATCTAGAAAACAATAAGATTATACATCCCATTTAATCTTAGAAAGATTGCTTTTCATTGTTTGAAAATATCCTCTTCCAGAAAGTTAGGTCTAGCAAGATGCACTAAGAGCACTTACATAGTTTCAACTTATTTTCTCTGCTTATCTAGTCTAGTTCCCACAGTTGGTGAGAAGAAAAGAGTGAACAAAGTATTGACAAATCAACAATATAATTGCTGCCACTCTGTTTGAGATGGGTGAATTAAACTGTCATGCTAACCAAGTTTAGAATGCCAGTGCTTCGGCATGGCCTGAGAGAGAAGTAAAAAATTTCCACTTTTTCACCAAAATATCAACTTTTTTTTAAAGCAACCAATTAACACTATTATTTACTGTCTTATGTAAGTCTATAAAAATCACAAATTGCCTAAAAATCTATATAGGAATCAAGCTATAGTTTTACCACTTTTATTTCACAGTCTGCTTCTCTATGTTTCAAGTTTGTTAATATGATTATAAATTCATAATTATATTATGTGTAAATCCTGTATTCACAACAAATGTATTCCTCATTTTTTTGTGTGTGGGAAGACTTTTTTTAATAAATTGAATATCCATGTAAAATAACTCTGTTTCTAATATTCTGTAAATTACTGGGCACTTCAAACTACATTAATACCCAATGGCTTAGAACATAAGAGATATAGTTCATGATGTCTTCTTCCTTAAACAGCCATTGAGGGTAGAATAGGGAAATTATCTACATCACCTACATTAACATTAACCTAGAGCAGGATGTCAATATGAGTGCATTTATGCTCACATTAGGATTCACACCTGTCCAGGTAACTCAGCTAGAGTTGGTAGTACTTGAAATCAATACACTAGGGAAAGGAACTATGTGAGATGTTTATTTGCAGGGGCAGAAGAAACTGATATTACTCAGACTTTATTTATAAAGGAAATGAGAAAAACTTACATATGAGAAGCAGTGAATCTTCACAGCTCAGGAGACCAAGAGGTGAAAGAAAGATGCTTTTCCTACATTTCTAGGAAAACAGGTGTTCTGGTGTTCAGGTGCCTGCATTACGTGACTCTAGAAGTGGTAGATCCAGACTGAAAAAACAAGTGAAAAATATTGGCTAGTTCACAAAAGATATCTCTGATCATTTCCTAAATGACAACTGGGCAAAATTTTAAATGGGACTTAGAAGTCTGTATTGTGAAAGACAGAGGAAACTGAATTAGAGATTAATGAGTAAATATTTTCCACCAAAAAGTTATGAGGTCTTGGGAAATTTCAATTACAAATAAGGTCAGTGCAAGTTATCTTTCCAGCAACTTGGAGAATCAACAACGTCTTACAGGTCACGGAGCCATGTGGCCCCTCTGTTGGTTCTGCAATGTATTAAAAATAACATGCTTGAATGTAGCATCTACCATTATTGTCATTGTTCCAATGAAGAAAACAGAACAGAGACATCAAATAATTTACTCTACTCAAACCACCCTACATGTTTTGGGCTTACTTATCTTAGAAATTTATTTCAGGAGAAATAAATTCAGCTGAAATTACCTTATGCTTGATTACATAAAGTCAGTTATGCATTTCTATTTTATTTCATTTTTTTATCTTTATTATTGAAAGTATTACAGATATTCTCCTCTGTTGCCAATGAAGCACACCTCTCTAGCCTTCCCCTACAATATTGTCTTTTTCCATGGGTTATGCATATATGCATAAAAATTTTTGGTTTATTTCTTCAAAGCACATACTTCTAACCTCTGAGTTTTCTCTGTCTCTTCTCTACTTCCATGTTTCTGGATCTATTTTGATAGTCAACTTATTTTGTTCATTATATTTCATAAACAAGTGAGATCATGTGGTACTTGTCCTTTTCTGACTTGCTTATTTCTTTTTTTAATTTTTTTATTTTTGTTTGTTTATATTTTTTTATTGATTAATTTTTGTTACAGATGTTTCTCCTTTTTCTCCCACTGATTCCTCCCTCCCCCTCCCTTCCTGCCCCTTCCCCGGATTGTTGTGCATGTCCACTGTTCATGCATACATGCATATAAGTTCTGTGGTTCATCCCTCCCCCACCTCCCCACTCCTTAGGGGATTGTCAGTCTGTACCTCACTTCTGCGTCTCTGAGACTACCCCATTCCTCAAACTGTTATGTTCATTATATTCCACAAATAACTGAGATCATATGAAACTTGTCTTTCTCTGTTTGGCTTGTTTCACTTAGGATGATACTTTCAAGGTCCCTGCATGCAATCTCAAAGGATAAGAGATCTTTCTTTCTTACCGCTGCGTAGTACTCCATTGTGTATATGTATCACAGCTTTTTTATCCATTCGTCTACTGATGGACACTTGGGCTGTTTCCAGATCTTAGCCATTGTAAATAGTGCTGCTACAAAGATAGGGGTACATATATTCTTTCTGAATGGTGTTTTATGCTTCTTAGGGTATATTCCTAGAACTGGGATCACTGGATCAAATGGAAGATCAATTTTTAACTTTTTGAGGTAACACCATATTGTTTTCCATAGTGGCTGCACCAGTCTGCATTCCCACCAGCAGTGCACTAGAGTCCCCTTTTCTCCACACCCTAGCCAACACTTGTTGTTTGATGATTTGTTGATGGCGGCCATTCTGACAGGTGTGAGGTGATACCTCATTGTTGTTTTGATTTGCATCTCTCTGATGATTAGTGATGATGAGCATTTCTTCATATGTTTCTTAGCCATTTGTATGTCCTGTTTGGAGAGGTGTCTATTTAGTTCCTCTGCTCATTTTTTAATTGGATTATTTGTCTTCCTATTGTGGAGTTGTATGAGCACTCTATATGTATTGGAAATTAACCCCTTATTTGATATATCATTGGAAATTATGCTCTTCCAAACAGTGGGTAGCCTTTCCGTTTTGATGATTGTATCTTTTGCTATGCAGAAGCTTTTGATTTTGATGTAGTCCCATGTGTTCATTTTCTCCTTTGTTTCTATTGCCTTAGGTGATGTGTCAGTAAAAATACTACTGTGTATGATGTCTGAAATTTTATTGTCCAAAGTCTCTTCTAGGATTTTTATGGATTCATGAGTTACATTTAAGTCTTTTATCCATTTTGAGTTTATTCTGGTGTAGGATGTAAGTTGATGCTCTGGTTTCATTTTTCTGCAAGTAGCTGGCCAATTTTCCCAGCACCATTTATTAAAGATGCTGTCCATACTCCACTGTATGCTCTTGCCACCTTTGTCAAATATTAATTGAGCAGATTGCCTTGGGTCCATTTCTGGGTTCTCTATTCTGTTCCACTGGTCTATATACCTGTTCTTGTGCCAGTACCAGGCTGTTTTGATTATAGTGGCTTTGTAGTATAACCTGAAATCTGGTATTGTGATCCCTCCAACTTTGTTCTTCCTTTTCAAGATTGCTGTGGCTATTCGAGGCCTTTTCTGGTTCCATATGAACTTTTGAAGTAATTGTTCTAATTCTGTGAAGTATGCCGTTGGTATTTAGATGGGGATTGCGTTGAATCTATGTATTGCTTTGGGTAATATGGACATTTTAATGATGTTAATTCTTCCAATTCATGAACAGGGTATGTGCTTCCACGTTTTTATATCTTGCTGTATTACTTTTTTCAAAGACCTGTAGTTTTCTGAGAATAAGTCCTTTATTTCTTTAGTTAAGTTTATTCCTAGGTATGTTAATTTTTTTGCCGCAATGGTAAATGGGATTGTTTGCTTAGTTTCTCTTTCTGTGAGTTCATCATTGGTGAATAAGAATGCCATCGATTTCTTTATGTTAATTTTGTATCCTGCTACTTTGCCAAATTCATTTATCAAGTCTAGTAAACTTTTGATGGAGTCTTTGGGGTTTTCTATGTACAGTATCTGTCATCTGCAAATAATGACAATTTCACTTCCTCCTTTCCAATTTGGATCCCTTTTATTTTTTCTTCCTGTCTGATTGCTGTGGCTAAGACTTCCAGTACTATGTTAAATAGGAGTAGCGAAAGTGGGCATCCTTGCCTTGTTCCTGTTCTTAAGGGAAATGCTTTTAGGTTTTGCTCATTGAGTATGATGTTGGCTGTAAGTCTTTCATATATGGCCTTTATTATGTCGAGATATGATCCCTCTATTCCCACACTGCTGAGCATTTTTATCAGAATTGGATGCTGGATTTTGTCGAAGGCTTTTTCAGCATCTATTGATATGATCATGTGGTTTTTATTCTTCATTTTATTTATGTGGTGTATCACGTTTATGGATTTACAAATATTGTACCAGCCTTGCATCCCTGGGATGAATCCCACTTGGTCATGGTGGATAATTTTTTTGGTGTATTGCTGAATTCGATTTGCTAGTATTTTGTTCAGGATTTTGGCATCTATGTTCATCAGGGATATTGGCCTGTAGTTCTCTCTCTTTGTTGTGTCTTTTTCTGGTTTTGGAATTAGAATTATGCTGGCTTCATAAAACGAGTTGGGAAGTCTTCCTTCCTCTTGAATTTTTTGAAATAGTTTGAGGAGAATGGGTATTAGTTATTCTTTGAATGTTCGGTAAAACTCCCCGGGGAAGTCATCCGGGCCTGGGCTTTTGTTTGCTGGGAGGGTCTTGATTACATCTTCAATTTCTTCTGTTTTTATTGATCTGTTCAAGTTCTCAATCTCTTCCTGATCCAGTTTTGGGAGACTATGTGTTTCTAGAAATTTGTCCATTTCTCTTAGATTTTTGAATTTGTTGCCGTATAATTGTTCATAGTAGTTGTTAACGATCTTTTGTATTTCTGTGGTGTCAGTTGTTATCTCTCCTCTTTCATTTCTGATTTTATGTATTTCGGTCCTCTCCCTTTGTTTCTTGGTGAATCTAGCTAAGGGTCCATCAATCTTGTTTATCTTTTCGAAAAACCAGGTCTTTGTTTTATTGATCCTCTGAATTGTTTTTTTGGTCTCTATGTCGTTTATTTCTTCTCTTATCCTTACTATTTCCTTCCTTCTACTTGGTCTGGTGTTTTCTTTTTGTTTGCTCTCTAGTTCTTTAAGTTGAGAGGTTAGATAGTCAATTAGAGATTTTTCTTGTTTTTTGAGGTAGGCCTGTAGTGCTATGAACTTGCTCTCAGAACTGCTTTCACTGCATCCCACAGATTTTGTGTTGTTGTGTCTTCATTTTCATTGGTTTCCAGGAAGTTTTTTTTTTCTTTCTTGATCTCCTCGGTGACACATTCATTGTTTAATAACATGCTATTTAGCTTCCAGGTGTTCAAATGTCTTTGATTTCTAGTTTCATGCCATTGTGGTCTGAGAAGATGCTTGGTATAGTTTCAGTTTTCTTGAACTTGTAGAGACTTACTTTGTGCCCTAACGTGTGGTCTATCTTTGAGAATGTTCCATGTGCACTTGAGAAGAATGTGAATTCTGCAGTTTTGGGGTGTAGTTCTCTGTAGATATCTATTAAATCCATTTGGTCTAGTTCTTCATTTAGAGTCCCTGTTTCCTTGCTAATTTTTTGTCTAGAGGATCTGTCCAGTGATGTGAGCGGGGTGTTGAAGTCCTCTGCTATGATTGTATTGCTATCGATTTCTCCTTTGAAGTCCTCCAATAGTTTTTTAATATATTTTGGTGCTCCTATATTGGGTTCATATATGTTTATCAAGGTTATATCTTCCTGTTGGATAGATCCTTTCAATATTACGTAGTGTCCTTCTTTGTCTCTAGTTATGGCCTTCATTCTGAAGTCTATTTTATCAAATATAAGTGTTGCTACCCCAGCTTTTTTTTTCTTTTCCGTTTGCTTGAAAGATTTTTTTCCATCCCTTCACTTTCAATCTATGTGAGTCTTTTGTTGTGAGGTGGGTCTCTTACAAACAACATATAGATGAGTCATGCTTTCTTATCCAATCAGCTACTCTGTGTCTTTTTATGGGAGCATTCAATCCATTTACATTTAAGGTGATTATTGATATGTACTTATTTATTGCCATTTTTGTTTAGTGTGGTTCTATTTTCCTTCCCATTTTTCCTGGTAATTACAACAGTCCTTTTAACATTTCTTGCAGTGCTGGTTTGGTGCTAATGTATTCCCTTAGCCTTTTTTTTGTCTGAAAAGCTCTTTATTTGACATTCTATTTTGAATGATAGCCTTGCTGGGTAGAGTAGTCTTGGATTCAGATCCTTGTTTTTCATGACATTGATTACTTCATGCCATTCCCTTTTAGTCTGTAGTGTTTCTTGTGAAAAGTCAGCTGAGAGCCTTATGGGGTTTCCTTTGTAGGTAGCCTGTTGGTAATCTCTTGCTGCTTTTAGGATTCTCTCTTTGTCTTTAATTTTTGGCATTTTGATTACTATGTGTCTTGGTGTGGGCCTTTTGGGTTTTTCTTACTTGGGGCTCTCTGTGCTTCTTGTACTTGAATGCCTTCTTCCTTCACCAAATTAAGGAAGTTTTCTGTCACTATTTCTTTGAATATATTCTCTAGCCCTCGCTTACTTTCTTCTTCTTCAGGGACTCCTATGATGCCAATATTATCCCGTTTCCAGTTGTCCCACAATTCCCTTAAGCTGTCTTCCTGTTTTTTAACTGTTTTTTCCTTTTTGTTTTCTGATTGGTTGATTTCTTCTAGCCTTGTTCTAATTCACTGATCCGGTCCTCAACTTCCCCTACTCTGCTTTTTAGACCTTCTAATGTGTTTTTCATTTCTGATATGTCATTCTTCATTTCTTCCTGTTGGTTTTTCATTTCCAACTGGTTTATTTTCAACATTTCTATGTCTTTACTCATGGTGCTCATGTCCTTACACATGCTGTTGAGCTTCCGCAACATCATGGCTCTAAATTCTAGTTCTGTTAACTTGCTTAACTGTACCTCATTTATTTCATCTTCTGTAGAGGTCTCTTGTTCTTTCATTTGGCTTTTGTTTCTGTTTCTCACCATTTTGGCTATCACAGTGGGCTTTGGAGTCTGCCAAGTTTTCCCAGTGGGTGTTGGTGTTCTGCTGTTTGTGGCTCCCTCTCCTGGGTTTGGATGCACCAGGGAGGACCCACTTTAAACACCACCATCAAGTCTTAACTTTTCTGTTTAGTGTTGCACGCCCAGGGAATGGTATTTATCCTCTATCTTTTTTTTTGCCTGAAGGCTATTAGTAGAGGTCACCTGCAGACCCTTGGTTTCTGAGTTGCCTGAAAAAGTCCCTCAGGTGCTCAGTGTAAGAGGATTTCCTGAGAGTGAGGCAGGTGTTTGTTGTTAATGGGCCTCAATTTGCATTTCAATGGCCACCAGGTGGGGGTGAATCTCTGAGGGAGGGACTGCTGCCTCTCCCCAGGGCCCTGAGAAGAAGTAAAATGACCACAGTTCTGCGTGGCTGCACTCAGCAAAAGCTCTTAGCACCCTCAAAAACCCGAGTGTCCCCACACAGTCCAGTCCAGTCTGCCTTCCCTCTGCCAGAGACCAAGGTGAGTGGCTGCTGCCAATTTAGCCTCTGTCCGGACTCTGCGTCCTGGAGCCGCCTGGGACTTTTAACCCGAGGGTGCTACTTTCAGCCAAGGGTGGCTGCGGCTGTGGCACCAGCTGAGGGGGTTGCACTCAGCAGAAGCCCCAGGACTGAACCGAGGGAGTGAGACACTGCACAGGTGGCAGTAGCATCCAGCACAGTCCCCTGGTCCCTGCGAGTCTGCGCGGTGTCCACCGAGGGCTTAGCACGCAGAGTTCGTGGGACTCAGCCTTGGTAGCAGAATCCTGCCGAGTCCTCTTGTGCCCGCGAGTCTGTGCAGCTCCAGCCGAGAGCTTAGCATGCTACAGAGTTCCCAGGGCCCATGCAGGGTGGCAAGGGAGGCGGTAGGAGTAACTTCCCGCTGAGTTCCCTGGTCCCGCCGATTTCCCTGGTCTCCACGAGTTCTGACTTGCTTATTTCACTTAGCATAATACTCTCCAGGTCCCTGCATGTGGTCTCCAAGGGTAAGAGAGCTTTCTTTCTTAGAGCTGCATAGTATTCCATTGTGTCAATGTACTACAACTTTTTTATTCATTCATCTACTAATGGACACTTGGGCCATTTCCAGATCTTAGATATTGTAAATAATTCTGCTATGAACATAGGGTGCATGTATTCTTTCTGATTAGTGTTTCAGACATCTTAGGATATATTCCGGGAAGTGGGATCACTGGGTCAAATGGCAGTTCAATTTTCAAATTTTTTGAGGAAACTCTATATTGTTTGCATACTGGCTGAACCAGTCTGCATTCCCATCCACAGTATACTAGACAATCCTTTTCTCCACACCCTCACCAGCACTTGTTTGATCATTTGTTGATGGCAGCCATTCTGGAAGGTGTGAGGTGATGCCTCACAGTTGTTTTAATTTGCATCTCTCTGATAATTAGTGACATTGACCATTTTTTCATGTCTCTTAGCCATATGTTTGTCCTATTTAGAGAAGTGTCTATGGAGGTCCTCTTTCCAATTTTTAATTGGATTGTTTGTCTTCCTTTTTTTGAGTTATATGAGCACTCTATGTATTTTGAATATTAACCCCTTATCTGAAGTATCATTGGAAAATATGTTTTCCCAAATAGTATGTTCACTTTAAATTTTGATGATAGTTCTTTTGCCATGCAAAAGCTTTTTAGTTTGATGTAGTCCAATTATTATTATTTTTTCTTTGTTTTCCTTGTGCTAGACAATGTATCAGAAAAAACTCTGCTACATGTTATGTCTGACATGTGTTGCCTACATTTTCTTCTAGAATTTTTATGGTTTCATGAGTGATATTTAAGTCTTTTATCCAGTCTGAGTTTATTCTAGTGTATGGTATAAGTTGGTGGTCTAGTTTTATTTTTTTGCATGTACCTGTCCAATTTTATCAACATCATTTATTGAAGAGACTGTCTTTATTGTATGCTCTTGACTCCTTTGTCTAATATTAATTGGGCATGATCTCTTGGGTCAATTCCTGGGTTCTCTATTCTGTAAAATTGATCTATATGCCTGTTCTTGTTCCAGGATATTTTCATTACAAGGTTTTTAGTATAACTTGATATCCAGTATTGTGATCCCTCCAACTTTGTTCTTTCTTTTCAAGATTGCTGTGGCTATACAGGGTCATTGTTTGCTCCATATAAATTTTTGGAGTATTTGGAATAGATCTGTGAAATATGCCATTTATACTTTGATAGGGATTGCACTGAATCTATAAATTACTTTTGGTGGTATAGACATTTTAATGATGTTGATTCTTCCAATCCACAATCATGGTATAAGTCTCTAGTTTTTCTTTCTTTTTCTTTCTTTTTTCAGTGTCCTGCGGTCTTCTGAGAAAAGGTATTTTACTACTTGGTTGAGTTTACTCCTAAGTATCTTAAAATTTTTCTTGAAATGGTGAATAAAAATAATTTTTAGTTTCAATTTTATTTTTTTATTATTTATTTAATTAATTTTTGTTACAGATGTTTCTCCTTTTTCCCTTTTTCCCCTCCCTCCCTGCCCTGTTCCCAGCTTTGTTTTCCATATTCATTGTTCATGCACATATGCATTTAAGTTATGTGGTTTCTCCCTCCCCCATGACTCCCTCTTCTGGGGATTGCCAGTCTGTACCCCACTTCCACGTCTCTGGGACTACCACATTCCTCAGACTGTTATGTTCATTATATGCCACAAATAAATGAGATCATGTGATATTTCTCTTTCTCTGCTTGGTTTGTTTCGCTTAGGATAATACTCTCCAGGTCCCTCTATGTCATCTCAAAGGATAAGACATCATTCTTATTTAAAGCTGCATAGTACTCCATTGTGTATATGTACCACAACTTCTTTATCCATTCATCTACTGGTGGACACTTGGGCTGTTTCCAGATCTTAGCTATTGTGAATTGTGCTTCAACAAACATGGGGGTACATATATTCTTTCTGATTGGTGTTTCAGATTTCTTAGGGTATATTCCTAGAAGTGGGATCACTGGGTCAAATGGAAGTTCAATTTTTAATTTTTTGAGGTAACACCATATTGTTTTCCATAGTGGCTGCACCAGCCTGCATTCCCACCAGCAGTGTACTAGAATCCCCTTTTCTCCAAACCCTCACCAACTTGTTGTTTGATGATTTGTTGATGGCAGCCATTCTGACAGGTGTGAGGTGATACCTCATTGTTGTTTTAATTTGTGTCTCTCTGATGATTAGTGATCTTGAGCATTTCTTCATATGTCTCTTAGCCATTTGTATGTTCTGTTTGGAGTGGTGTCTATTTAGTTTCCTCTGCCCATTTATTACTTGGGTTCTTTGTCTTCCTTTTGTTGAGTTGTATGAGCATTCTATGTATATTGGAAATTAACCCCATATCTGATTTGTAATTGGCAATTATGCTCTCCCATAGAGCGGGTTGCCTTTCCATTTTAGTGGTTGTTTCTTTTGCTGTTCAGAAGCTTTTGAGTTTGATGTAGTCCCATGTGTTCATTTTCTCCTTTGTTTCTGTTGCCTTAGGTGATGTATCAGTGAAAATTCTGCTGCATCTGATGTCTGATATTTTGTTGCCTACATTTTCTCCTGAGATTTTTATGGATTCATGAGTCACATTTAAGTCTCTTATCCATTTTAAGTTTATTCTTGTGTATGGTGTAAGTTAATGGTCTAATCTCATTTTTTTTTTTTTTTTTTTGCATGTAGCTGTCCAATTTTCCCAACGCCATTTATTAAAGAGGCTGTCTTGACTCTACTGTATGCTCTTGCCACCTTTGCCAAATATTAATTGAGCATAATGTATTGGGTCTATTTCTGGGTTCTGTATTCTGTTCCATCTATCTATCAACCTGTTTTTGTGCCAGTCCCAGGCTGTTTTGTTTACAGTGGCTTTGTAGTATAACCTGAAATCTGATAATGTGATTCCTCCAACTTTGTTCCACTTTTTCAAGATTGCTGTGGATATTCGGGGTCTTTTTTGGTTCCATATGAACTTTTGAAGTATTTGTTCTAGTTTTGTGAAGTATGTCTTGGGTATTTTTATGGGGATTGCATTGAATCTATAGATTGCTTTGGTTAGTATGGACATTTTAATGATGTTAATTCTTCCCATCCATGAACAAGGTATGTGCTTCCACCTTTTTTCAATGACCTGTAGTTTTCTGCAAATAGGTCCTTTATTTCTTTGGTTAAGTTTATTCCTAGGTATCTTAATTTTTTTTGCTGCGATGGTAAATGGGATTGTTTTTTAGTTTCTCTATCTGTGAGTTCATCATTGGTATATAAGAATGACATCAGTTCTTGATGTTAATTTTGTATCCTGCTACTTCGCCAAATTTATTTATTAAATCTAGTAAATTTATAGAGGCTTTAGGGCTTTCTACGTATAGTATCATATTATCTGTGAATAATGAGAGTTTCATTTCCTCTTTTCCAATTTGGATCCCTTTTACATTTTCTTCCTGTCTGATTTACTATGTTAAATAAGAGTGGCAAAAATGGGCATCCTATTCTTATTCCTGTTCTTAAGGGAAATGCTTTTAGTTTTTGGCCATTGACTATGAGGTTGGCTATAGGCCTTTATTATGTCAAGATATGATCCCTCTATTCCCAGATTGCTGAACGTTTTTATCAGAAATGGGTGCTGGATTTTGTTGGATGCTTTTTCAGCAAAAATTGATAGGATCATATGATTTTTATCTTTCATTTTGTTTATGTGGTGTATCACAGTTATTGATTTGCAAATATTGTATCAGCCTTGCATTCCTGAGATGAATCCCACTTGGTCATGGTGAATAATTTTTTTTGATGTATTGCTGGATTCGATTTGCTAGTATTTTGTTCAGGATTTTGGCATCTCTGTTTATAAGGGATATTGACCTGTAATTTTCTTTCTTTGTAGTGTCTTTTTCTGGTTTTGCAATTAGAATTATGCTGGCCACATAAAACTAGTTTGGAAGTATTTCTTCTTCTTGAATTATTAGAAATAGTTTGAGGAGAATGGGTATCAGTTATTCGTTGAATGTTCGGTAAAATTCCCCCGTGAAGCCGTCCGGGCTTGGGCTTTTGTTTGCTGGGATAGTCTTAATTACATCTTCAATTTCTTTTGGTCTGTTAAAGTTTTCTATCTCTTCCTGGTTCAGTTTCGGGGGACTATGTGTTTCTTGGAATTTGTTCATTTTTTTTAGATGGTCTATCTTGTTGCCATATATTTGTTCATAATACTATTAACAATTCTTTGTATTTCAATGGTGTCAATTATGATTTCTCCTCTTTCACTTATGATTTTGTATATTCGGGTTCTATCTCTTTGTTTCCTGGTAAGTATAGCTGAAGGTCTATCAATATTGTTTATCTTGTCAAAGAACCAGCTCTTTGTTTCATTGATCCTTTGAATTGTTTTCTTTTTTTTTGGTCTCCATGTCATTTATTTATGCTCTAATCTTCACCATTTCCATCCTACTATTTGCTCTGGAATTTTCTTTTTGTTTGCTTTCTAGTTCTTTAAGTTGTGAGGTTGTATAGTCCATTAGAAATTTTTCTTGCTTCTTGATGTAGGCATGTAGTGCTATGAACTTCCCTCTCAGAACAGCTTTCTTTGCATCTCATAGATTTTGTGTTGTTGAGTGTTCATTTTCATTGGTTTCCAGAAAGTTTTTAATTTCTTCTGGCCTCTCCCTTCTGGCCTGTAGTGTTTCTGTTGAGAAGTCAGCTGAGAGCCATATGGGGTTTCCTTTGTAGGTAACCTGTTGCTTATCACTTACTGTCTTTAGGATTCTCACTGTGTCTTTAATTTTTGGCATTTTAATTACTATGTGTCTTGGTGTGGGCTTGTTTGTGTTCTTCTTACTTGGAGCTCTCTGTGCTTCTTGAACTTGAATGGCTTCTTCCTTCACCAAGTTAGGAAAGTTTTCGGTCACTGTTTCTTCAAATATATTCTCTAACTCTTGCCCAGTTTCATCCTCTTCGGGGACTCTTATGATACGAATGTTATTATGTTTCCAGTTGTCTCACATTTCTCTTAAGCTATCTTCCTGTTTTTTAATGATGTTTTGGTTTTTTTTTGGTTTTTTTTTATTTCTTATTGGTTGATTTGTGTTCTAATTCACTCATCTGGTCCTCAGGTTTCTCTACTCTGCTTGTTAGTCCTTTCAATGTGTTCTTAATTTCTGCTCTGTCATTCTTCATTTCCACTTGGTTGGTTTTCAGTGTTTCTATATCTCTACTCATAGTGCTGATGTCCTTTCTCATGCTGTTGAGCTTCCTCAAGATCATTGCTCTGAACTATACCTCTGATAATTTCCTTAGCTGCTTCTCATTTATCTCATCTTCGGCAGAGTTCTCTTGGTTTTTCATTTGGTATTTGTTTTTTGTTTCACCATTTTGGGCATCTCAGTGAGTTTTGTAGCTTGCCAAATTTTCCCTGTGGGTGTTGGTGTGCTGCTGTTTGTGTCTCCCTCTACTGGGTTTGAATGGGCTTGTGTGGGCCCACATTAAACACCACTGTCAAGTCTTACTTTTCTGGGTAGATTTGCAAGCCCAGGAAATGTTCAGTTATCCTCTAGCTTTTTCCTGGAAGCTAGTAGTCTAAGTTACTTATGGCCTTGGAATGTAGCTCTGGTGTTCTGCATAAAAGGATTTCCAGAGTGTGGTATAGATGCTAGTTGTTAATGGGCTTCAATTTGCATTTCTTTGCCTTACCTGGGAAAGGCTGAATCTCCAAGGGGGGGTTGGGGATGCTCCTTTTCCCCACAGCTCTGGGAAGGAGCACACTGGCCTTCTGTTTTGGCCACGACACAGCAAAAATTTTCAGTGCCCTCCAAATCCCTGGTTTCCTCATAGTGTTTCAGTCCAGTCTGCCCTCCCTCTGCTGTAGCCCCCAGGTTAGTGGTTGTGGCTATTTTAGCTTTCTGTCCAGGCACTCTGCGCTGTGGAGCAGGCTTGGTCTTTATTACTCTAGGGCACTGCTCACAGCTAAGACTGCTTCTGTTTATGGGCTCCCAGCCTGCCTGCCTCTCTCACCTCCATAGATCCTACCAATGGTCCTGTCCTGATGCTTTTCTGTTGCTTTTTCTTGAGGATTTGTCTTTATTTTAGTTGTAATTCCCTTTTGGTCCTGGGAGATCATCTGTGTAGTTTTCATTCACTCCGCCTCCATTTTCACATCATCTGTACCTATCTTGTGCACAGCTGGGTGGCACAGGCATCTCTGCTGCCCCTGAACCCTGCAGGTCTCACCAGTAACTGGATTGCATAGTTCCTTTGGGGACCTGGCTCTATGTCTATGTTATAGGCTGCTGGATCGCACAGACCTTTCTTTGTTTCAGCACCCCACAGGTCCCTCAGGTAACTGTAGTTTCACTTTCTAAGTTTTTGTTCTTGGTGTATAAGAATGCCATCAATTTCTGTATGATACGTTTGTATCTCTCTATTTTCCCAATTTTATTTATTGAATATAGTAGTTTTTTTATGTAACCTTTTGGATTTTCGATGTAACCTTTTGGAATAATGACAGTTTTATTTCTTCCTTTTCAATTTGGATGCCTTTATTTTTTTCTCCTTGTCTGATAGCTGTAGCAAAGCCTTCAAGTATTATGTTAAATAAGAGTGGTGAAAATGGATATCCCTTTCTTGTTTCTGTTCTTAAAGGAAATGCTTTTAGTTTCGCCCATTGATTGTGATATTGCCTGTAGCCTTGTCATATATGGCCTTTATTATGTTGAGATTCGATCTTTCTATTTCTGCTTTGCTAAGCATTTTTATCATAAACGAGTGTTGGATTTCTTTAAATACTTTTTTAGCATCTATTGATAGGATCACATAATATTTATCTTCCATTTTGCTTATGTGGTGTATCACATTTATTGATTTGTGAATATTGTACCAGCCTTGTATTTCTGACATAAATCCTACTTGGTCATGGTAAATATTTTTTTTTATTAAATTTTTATAGGTCTCTGAACTTTTTATTTATTTTTTCCATCTCTTTTTATTTAATTAATCCATTTATTTTTGTTACAAATGTTTCTCCTTTTCCCCCACTGAATCCCCCCTCCCCCACCCTCCGCACCCTGGCCCCAGCTTTGCTGTTCATGTCCATTCTTCATACATATATGCATATAAGTGGTTTATATTATGTTCTGTGGTTTATCTCTCCCCAACCACCCCCTCTTCTGGGGGTTGTCAGCCTGTACCCAACTTGCACGTTTCTGGGACAACCCCATTCCTCAGACTGTTATGTTCATTATATTCCACAAATAAGTGAGATCATATGATACGTGTCTTTCTCTATTTGGCTTGTTTCACCTAGGATGATATTTTTCAGGTCCCTCCATGTCATCTCTAAGAATAAGAAATCTTTCTTATAGCTGCATAGTACTACATTGTGTATATGTACCACAGCTTTGTGTGTGTGTGTGTGTGTGGTATGTGACCCTAGCGGGAACCGAACCTGGAACTCTGGTCCACAGGTCGACGATCAACTGCTGAATCAAACTGGCCAAGGCTGTACCACAGATGTTTTATCCATTCATCTACTGATGGACATTTGGGCTGTTTCCAGAACTTAGCTATTGTAAATAGTGCTGCTACAAACATGGGGGTACATATATTCTTTCTGATTGGTGTTTCAGGCTTCTTAGGGTATATTCCCAGAAGTGGAATCACTGGGTCAAATGGCATTTCAATTTTACATTTTTTGAGGTAACACCATATTGTTTTCCATAGTGGCTGCACCAGTCTGCATTTCTACCAGCATATACTAGAGTCCCCTTCTCTCCACAGCCTCACCAACACTTGTTGTTTGATGATTTGTTGATGGTGGCCATTCTGACAGGTGTGAGGTGCTACCTCAATGTTTGAATTTGCATCTCTCTGATGATTAGTGATGTTGAGCATTTCTTCATATATCTCTTAGCCATTTGTATGTCCTGTTCAGAAAGGTGACTAGTTAGTTCCTCTCACATTTTTTACTTGGGTTCTTTGTCTTCCTTTTGAGGAGTTGTATAAGCACTCTATATGTATTGCAAATTAACCCCTTATCTGATATGTAATTGGCAATTATGCTCTCCCATAGAGCGGGTTGCCTTTCTATTTTGATGGTTGTTTCTTTTGCTGTGCAGAAGCTTTTGAGTTTGATATAGTCCCATGTGTTCATTTTCTCCTTTGTTTCTGTTGCCTTAGGTGATGTATCAGTGAAAATTTTACTGCATATGATGTCTGAAATTTTGTTGCCTCCATTGTCTTCTAGGATTTTTATGGATTCATGAGTCATATTGAAGTCTTTTATTTGTTTTGAGTTTATTATTGTGTATGGTGTAACTTGATGGTCTAATTTTATTTTTTTGCATGTAGCTGTCCTATTTTCCCAACACAATTTATTAAAGAGGCTGTCTTTACTCCACTGTATGCTCTTGCAACTTTTGTCAAATATTAATTGAGCATATAGCCTTTGGTCTATTTCTGGGCTCTCTGTTTTGTTCCACTGCCTGTTTTTGTGCCAGTACCAGGCTATTTTGATTACAGTGGCTTTGTAGTATAACCTGAAATCTGTGATTGTGATCCCTCCTACTTTATTCTTCTTTTTCAAGATTGCTGTGGCTATTCGAGGTCTTTTTTGGTTCCATATGAACTTTTGAGGTATTTGTTCTAGTTCTGTGAAGTATGTCGTTAGTATTTTGATGGGGATTGCATTGAATCTACAGATTGCTTTGGGTAGTATGGACATTTTAATGATGTTAATTCTTCCAATCCATGAACAGGGTATGTGCTTTCACTTTTTTATATCTTCCTCTATTTCTTTTTTCAATGACCTGGTTTTCTGTGAATAGGTCTTTTATTTCTTTTGTTAAGTTTATTCCAAGGTATCTTAATTTTTTTACTGTAGTTGTAAATGGGATTGTTTCTTAGTTTCTCTTTCTGTGAGTTCATCCTTGGTGTATAAGAATGCCATAGAGTTCTTGACGTTAATTTTGTATCCTGCTACTTTGCCAAATTCATTCATTAAGTCTAGTAAATTTTTGATGGAGTCTTTGGGGTTTTCTATGTATAGTATCATGTCATCTGCAAATAATGACAGTTTCACTTCTTCCTTTCCCATTTGGATCTCTTTTATTTTTCCTTCCTGTCTGATTGCTGTGGCTAAGACATCCAGTACTATGTTAAATAAGAGTGTAAAAGTGGGCATCCTTGCCTTGTTCCTGTTACTAAGGGAAATGCTTTTAGTTTTTGCCCATTGAGTATGATGTTGGCTGTAGGTCTTTTATATATGTTCTTTATTATGTTGTGCTATGATTCCTCTATTCCCACATGCTGAGCGTTTTTATTAGAAATGGATCCAAGGTGTTGAAGTTCCTTGCTCTGATTGTATTGCTATCGATTTCTTCTTTGAAGACTTCCAGAAGATTTTTAATATTTTTTTGTACTCCTATATTGGGTGCATATATGTTTATCAAGGTTATATTTTCCTGTTGGATTGATCCTTTCAATATTATGTAGTGGCCTTCTTTGTCTCTAGTTATGGCCTTCATTTTGAAATCTATTTGATCAGATATAAGTATTGGTACCCCAGCGTTTTTTTAATTTTTGGAAGACTTTTTTTTTATTTCTTCACGTTCAACCTATGTGTGTCTTTTTTTTGTGAGGTGGGTCTTTTGTAAATAACATATGGATGAGTCACAGCTTTCTTATCCAATCAGCTACTCTGTGTATTTTTATAGGAGCATTCAATTCATTTACATTTAAGGTGATTATTGATATGTACTTATTTATTGCCATTTTTGTTATTGTGGTTCTATTTTTCTTCCTACTCCTCCTATAATTAGAACAGTCCTTTTAACATTTCTTGCAGTGCTGATTTGGTGCTAATATATTCCCTTAGCCTTTTTGGTCTGGGACACACTTTTTTTTTTTCCCTCACCCGAGGACATTTTTCCATTTTTTGTTCAGATGGAGCGGGAGGGAGAGAGAGGAACAGAGAGAGAAAGAAACATCGATGTGAAGGGACACATCGAGTGGCTGCCACCCGCATGACCAACCAGGGCCGGGGACAAACTGCAACCGAGGTACGTGCCCTTAGCGGGAACCAAACCCGGGTCTCTCGGGACCGCAGGCCGACACTCTAACCGCTGAGCCAAACCGGCCAGGGCGGTCTGGGACACTTTTATTTGACCTTTTATTTTGAATGATAGCCTTGCTGGGTAGAGAAGTCTTGAAATCAGACCCTTGTTTTTTATGACCTGGATTACCTCATGCCATTTCTTTCTGGCCTGCAGTGTTTCTGTTGAGAAGTCAGCTGAGAGCCTTATGGGGTTTCCTTTGTAGGTATCTTGTTGCTTATCTCTTGTTGCTTTTAGGATTCTCTCTTTGTCTTTAATTTTTGGCATTTTGATTACTATGTGTCTTGGTGTGTGCCTGTTGGGGTTCTTTGTACTTGGAGCTCTCTGTGTTTCTTGAACTTGATTGCCTTCTTTCTTCAAATTAGGGAAGTTTTCTGTCCTTATTTCTTCAAATATATTCTCTAACCCTTGCTCATTTTCTTCTTCTCTGGGGACTCCTCTGATGCGAATGTTATTACGGTTCCAGTTGTCCACAGTTCTCTTAAGCTGTCTTCCTGTTTTTCTTTGTTTTTTTCATATTGGTTTATTGATTCATTGATTTTTTTCTACCCTATCTTCTAATTCACTGATCCGGGCCTCTACTCCAATTTTTAGACCTTCCAATGTGTTCTTTATTTCGGAGATGTCATTCTTCATTTCTTCTTGGTGGTTTTTAGTTTCCAATTGGTTGATTTTCAACATTTCCATGTCTATACTCATGGTGCTCATGTCCTTACACATGTGGTTGAGCTTTCTCAAGATCATGACTCTGAATTCTAGTTCTGTTAACTTGCTTAACTGCACCTCATTTATCTCGTCTTCTGTAGAGGCCTCTTGTCTTTCATTTGGTTTTGTTCCTGGGTTTCACCATTTTGGCTATCACAGTGGGCTTTGGAGCCTGCAAAATTTTTCCTGTGGGTGTTGTTGTTGTGCTGTTTGTGGCTCCCTCTCCTGGGTTTGGATGAGCCAGGGAGGACCCACATTAAATACCACTATCAAGTCTTACTTTCCTGGTTAAAGTTGCTAACCCAGAAATTGTACAGTTATCCTCTAGCTTTTATTCTGGAGGCTATCAGTAGCTGTTACTGGAAGAGCCTTGCCTTCTCAGTTGAGTAAAAAACTCCCTCAGGTGTTCAGCATAAGGGGATATCCGGAGTTTAGGGAAGATGCTGGTTATTAATGGGCCTCAATTTGCATTTCAATGGCCACCAGGTTGGGTTGAATCTCTGAGGGAGGAACCACAGCCTATCTCCAGAGCTCTGGGTAGGAATAAGATGACAACAGTCCTGAGTGACAACTCAGCAAAAGCTCTGAGCGCCCTCCCCATCATCCTGTTTTTCCCTACACTGTTCCATTCCAGTCTGCCCTTCCTCTGCCAGAGCCCAAGGTAAGTGGCTCTGGCTATTTTAGCATTTTTCCAGGCTCTGCGCTGTGGAGCCACTTGGAAGTTTAACCCTGAGGGC
The DNA here is from genome assembly GCF_014108415.1 of Molossus molossus. Classification (NCBI taxonomy): domain Eukaryota; kingdom Metazoa; phylum Chordata; class Mammalia; order Chiroptera; family Molossidae; genus Molossus; species Molossus molossus. The sequence continues at coordinate 68,283,564 of NW_023425401.1, forward strand.
GCTGCTCACAGTTAAGGCCACTTCTGTCCGTGGGCTTCCAGGTCCCCTCTCATCACTCCCCAAGCCTACCAAGATCGAGTCAGAGTCCCTGGTTATATTGTCCTCCAAACTGCTGGTCCTTGTTGCTTTTTCCTTACAATTTGTCTTTATTTTTGTTGTAATTCAAATTTGGTCCTGGGAGGTGGTCTGTGTAGATTCCATTCACTCCACCATCATTTTTCTCTCCATTCGGTCTCTGAACTTAGATGCTTGGTTACGTGACATCCTTATCCCATTGCAGATGGAGTCTTCAAGCAAGACAGCGTATGGCTTAAGGAATCATAAATAATTTTTTTATATATTGTTAGATCCAATTAGCTAATATTTGTTGAGGATTTTGGCATCTATGTTCATCAGGGATATTTGTTTGCAATTTTCTTTCTATGTAGAATCTTTTTCTGGTTTTAGAATTAGGATTATGCTGGTCTAACAGAAAAAGCTTGGAAGTTTCCTTCCTCTTGAATTTTTTTTGGAACACTTTGAGGAGAATAGGTATTTGTTCTTCTTTGAATGTTTTGTAAAACTTTTCTATGAAGCCATCTGGACCAGTACTTTTGTTTTCTAAAAGTTAATTGATTACTGTCTCAATTTTCTTAGTTGTTATTGGTCTGTTCAGGTCTTCTGACACTTTCTGGTTGAGTTTTGGAAGACTGCATGATTCTAGGAATTTGTCCATTTTACCTAGGTCATTCAATTTATTGGCATATAATTTTTCATAGTATTTTTCACATTCCTTAGTATTTATTTGGTGTCAGTTTTTTATTTTTTATTTTTATTTGGGTTCTCTCTCTCTCTTTTGATGTGTATAGCTAAATGTTCATCAATCTTGTTTAACTTTTCATAAAAACAACTCTTGTTTTCATTGATCTTTTGTATTTTTTTTAGTCTCTATGCAATTTGTTTCTACTCTGACCTTTATTATTTCTTACCTTCTATTTACTCTGGGTTTTTATTTCTGCTCACTTTCTAGTTTTTTAAGTTGTACAGTTAGATAATTTATTTAAAATTTGTCTTGCTGTTGAGATAAGCCTGCAATGCTATGAACTTCCCTCTCAGGACAACTTTCACTGTGCCCCATAGACTTTGTGTTATTGTGTGTTTATTTTCATTTATTTCCAGAAAGTTTTTATTTCTTCTTATTTAGCCTCTAAGTGTTTGAATGTTTTTGAGTTGTTTACTGTAATTAATTTCTAGTTTCATGCCATTGTGAACTGAGAAGATGTTTGTTATGATTTCAATCTCTTGAACTGGTAGAGACTTAGTTTGTGTCCTAACATGTGTTCTGTCTTTGAGAATGTCCAGTGTGCACTTGAGAAGAATGTGTACTCTGCAGTTTTGGGGTGTAATTCTCTGGAAATATCAATTAAATCTCTCTGATATAGTGCATTGTTTAGGGTGTCTAATTTTTTTGTTTTTTTGTTTAGAAGATCTATTTATTGATGTCACTGGGGTGTTGATGTCTCCTACTATGACTATATTTCTGTGGATCTCTCCTTTGATGTCCTACAGTTTTTAAATATATTTTGGTGCTCCTACATTGGGTGCATATGTGTTTACCAAGGTTATATATTCTTGTTGAATCAATCCTTTTAATATTATGTAGAGGCCTTTTTTGTCTGTTGTTATGGCATTCATTTTGATATCTAATTTATCAGATATGAGTATTGCTACTCCCCCGCTTTTTTTCTTTTCCATTTACTTTGAAATTTTTTTTTTATTCTTTCACCTCCTTCATGTCTTTTGTTCTGAAGTGGGTCTCTTGTAGATAGCACATATGTTGGTCATCCTTTCTATCCATTCAGCAACTCTGTGTCATTTTTTTTTAATTCCTCATCCGAGGACATTTTTTTTATTTATCTTCAGATAGAGTGGGAGGGAAGAAGAGAGGGGGAGAGAGAGAGACATCGATGTGAGAGGGACACATCTACTGGTTGCCTTTCTCACAATCCCAACCAGGCCTGGGGACAAACCACAACCTAGGTACATGCCCTTGACCAGAATTGAACCCACGACTCATTGGTGTATGGGCTGACACTCTAACCACTGAGCCAAACTGGCCAGGGCTACTCTGCGTCCTGATTGAAGCATTTAATACACTTACACTTAAGGTTATTATTAATATGTACTTAATGCCTTTTTCATTTATTTTGCCTATATTTCTTTATATATTTCTTATGCATATTACAACAGTCCCTTTAACACTTTTTGCAATGCTGGTTTGGTGGTGACATATTCCTTTAGATTTTTTTTGGCTGGGAAGTTTTTTATTTCACCTTCTATGTTTAACAATAGCCTTGCTGGATAGAATGGTCTTGGTTTTAGATCCTTGTATTTCATTACCTTGAATACTTCATGCCATTCCTTTCTGGCCTATATTGCCTCTGTTGAGAAAATAGCTGACAGCCTTAGGGGAGCTTCTTTGTAGGTAATCTGTTGCTTTTCTCTTGCTGCCTTTAAGATTCTCAATTTGCCTTTAATTTTTGGCATTTTAATTATGATGCATCTTGGTGTGAGCCTTTTTGGGTTCTTCTTGCTTGGGACTCTCTTTGCTTCCTGAAATTGTATGTCTTCTTCTAAACTAAGTTAGGAGAGTTTTCTGCCACTAGTTTTTCAAACATATTTTTTAACCCTTGCTCACTTTCTTTTTTTTTTTTTTTCTGGTACTCTTATGATGTAAATGTTGTTAAGTTTCATATTGTCCCACAGCTCTCTTAAACTGTCCTTTTGTTTGTTTTTTGGTTAATTTTTTTCTTTATTAATTTTAGAGAGAGAGGAAGGAAAAGGGAGAGAGAGAGAAACATCAATGAGAGAGAACAATCATTGGTCGCCTCCTACATGCCCTACACTAGGGATTTGACTCACAAACTGGGCATGTGCCCTAACTGGGAATTGAACCAGTGACCTCTTGGTGCATGGGTAGATGCTCAACAACTGAGCCACATGAGCAGAACAGTATTCTTGTTTTTAAATTGTTTTCTATTTTTGGTTCTTTTATTGAGTGATTATTTCTACTCCCTCTTCTAATTCACTGATTCAATCCTCAGCTTTTTCTTCGGTTGCTTATTTCTTCCAATGTATTCTTTATTTCTGCTGTGTTATTATTTGTATTTGCTTGACTGGTTTCTATTTCCAATTGGTGATTTTCATTTTTTCTATATCTTTACTCATGTTGTTGAGCATTCTTATAGTCATTACTCTGAACTCTATATCTGATAACTTGTTTATTTTTATTTCATTTAGTCCTTTTTCTGGAGAATTCTCTTGTTCTTTTATTTGGGATTGATTTCTTATCATCATTTTGGCTATCTCAGCAGGGTTTGGAGCCTGCCAAAATATCCCTTTGCATATCAATGTTGTGAAGATTGTAGCTTCCTCTGCTGGGTTTGGATGTTCAAGGAAGGGATCAAGTGGAACACCAATGTCTGGTCTTATTATCCTGGGTAGAGCCCCATGCCAGGGAAACATTTTAATATCCCAGAGATCTGCCTCTACCTTCAGATTGATTGTTAGTCTTAGTCACTTAATAAGCCTCAGATTATAGTCTTCAGGTGGATGTAATCTCCTCCCAGCAGGCAGAGTGAAAGAATTTCCATCAAGTGGGGAAATAGCTTTCCCCACCCCTGCCCTGAGATAAAGCTGCTCTGAGAGAAAAACTCTGCCTTAGACAGATTGTTTCTGTAGCATGGTTTAATGACTCAAAACAGAGACCTAGGCAGCCTCCTTTACATCTCAGTCCCCAAAGCAACCAAACCCAACAACTGTGATCCAGGCCCAAAATTCAAAGCACCCATGGACCTGTCTCTGCCTGGAAGCTGATTGGTAGTCTCTGACAGTTTATGAGCCTCGGGTTAGAGTTCTATGCTAGGTACAAAAACCTCCCAGCAGGCTGTGTAAAATTCAAATGTGTGGGGCAGTTGCTACCCCCTGCACTATAGCTGCTTTGATGGAAAAACACAGCCTGAAGGAAATGGTTTCTGCAGCATGGGTTAATGGCTCAGCACAGGGAACCAGGTCTCAGTCTTCACAGCTTGGTCCCCATGGCCACAAAGCCAATGACCATGAGCCAGGACCAAGACTCAAAGCACTCAGAGTCCAATCTCTGCCTGCAGGCTGGTTGTTAGTCTCTGACAGTTAACTATTACAATTCCTTATAAGTCACTGTCAAAAATAAAAGGACAAATGTCATTACTTTTGAGTAAAGACAAAAATATGTTCATGGATATTATAATTGGAGGGAAAAGTAAGAAGAAGTAAACAAGAATAAAATATATATTTTTTAATCCTTCATCTCTATGTTTCTAGTTTCTTACATTATCCATATGTGTTATAGTGAAATATAGCTAGTCATCTGTCTTCATGAAAATCAGGTCATTCCACAAAGTGTAATTTTGGAAGTTAACAAACTTATATCAACATCTCTCAAACTAAGAGTATATTGCTGTGGACTTCATAACCATCATTTTTTAAAGAAAAAATTTCCATTTTTCAATTTATCTCAAAGGAGAATAATCTGTTATTGGCCAAATTAAGTACGGATAATTTCCAGAAACTAGTATTTTAATACACCTCTATCAGAGCGCTGAAGAATTTCCAAGTAATTTGCATTAGATAAAAATTTTAAAGACTTGACCAGTAAACAAAGAGCCTTGAGGACACACATATATGAAGTTCCAGCATATTTTGTAAAATCTATGTGACCAGATGATAAATTTTTCTTTCCCAAATTACAGTGATATGTGTGTTAGATAAGTTACATTTTTTTATTTTTTTTTATTTTTTGGTACGTGCCCCTAGTGGGAACTGAACCCGGGACTCTCTAGTCCACAAGCTGATGCTCTGACCACTGAGCAAAACTGGCCAGGATGGATAAGTTACATTCATGCATGATTTATAGTGCTGCTGGCCATTAAGTTCAATGTTAATGAATCAATAACATATGTTAAATAAGGTGTCTTTAAACAAAAACACACTTAATAACAGGTTATATACTTTTTAAATTTATTGTTGAATGTATTACAGATATCTGCCATTTTTTTTTACCCAATTGTATCCTCCTCCCCACTTCCCCACACAGTTTCCTGTGACCATTGGTTATGCATATGTGCATGTACGTTCTTTAGTTTATTGCTTCCAGCCCCCATTTCCTCCTCCCCTCTAAGGTTTGTCTGTCTGTTGCCTACTTCTATATCTCTGGATCTATTTTGACCATCAGCTTATTTTGTTCATTATAATTCACAAATAAGTGATATTATGTATTACTTTTCTTTCTTTGGTACTCTTATTTTACTTAGCATAATTCTCTCTGGGTCTCTCCATGTTGTCTCAAAGGGTAAGAGATCTTTCTCTCTTAATAGCTGCATAGTATTCCATTGTGTAAATGCACCACAACTTTTTTATTTACTCATCTACTGATGGACACTTAGGCTGTTATAAGGTCTTAGCTATTATAAATGGCATGGTTATAAACATGGGGTGTATAAATTCTATCTGATTGGTGTTCCAGGCTTCTTAGGATATATTCCTAGAAGTGAAATAAGCATTTATTGACAAGACTGTATTTATTGTTGAATGTAATACAGATATCTGCCATTTTTTTTTACCCAATTTTATCCTCCTTCCCACTTCCCCACACTGTTTTCTGTGTCCATTGGTTATGCATATGTGCATGTAAGTTCTTTAGTTTATTGCTTCTCTATTATATGTTTTTGCCTCTTTTGTCAAATGTTAATTGAGCATAATGTTTTGGGTCAATTTCTGAGTTCTCTGTTCTGTTCCATTAATCTATAGGCCCGTTTGCATGACTGTACGAGGTTCTTTAGATTACAATGGATTTATAGTATAACCTGAAATCTGGAATTGTGATCCCTCCAACTTTATTCTTCTTTTTCAAGATGGTTAAGTCAAATCAGAGTCTTTTTTGGTTCCATATACACTATTGGAGAATTTGTTCTAGATCTGTGATGTATTCCATTGGCATTAATAGGGATTGCATTCAACTATAGACTACGTTGGGTAGTATGCACATTTTAATATTCTTGATACGTCCAATTGATAAACATGGTATATACCTCCATAGTTTTATATTTTTCGACATATTTTTTCCATGTACTTTAATTTTTTTCCTTCTTATTTTAATTAATTAATTTTGTTACAGAGGTTTCTCTTTTTCCCCCACTGATTCCCCTCTCCCCATCCCTCCCTGCCCTGTCCCCAGCTTTGTTGTCCATGTCCATTGTTCATGCACATGCATATAAGTTCTGTGGTTTATCTCTCCCCCACCACCCACTCTTCTGGGGATTGTCAGTCTGTATACCACTTCTGCGTCTCTGGGACTACCCCATTCCTCAAATTGTTAAGTTCATTATATTCCACAAATAGGTGAGATCATATGATACTTGTCTTTCTCTGTTTGGCTTGTTTCACTTAGGATGACACTCTCCACGTCCCTCCATGTAGTCTAAAAGAATAAGAAATCTATTTTTCTTATAGCTGCATCATACTCCATTGTGTATGTGTACCACAGCTTTTTTATACATTTGTCTACTGATGGACACTTGGGCTGTTTCCAGATCTTAGCTATTGTAAATAGTGCAGCTACAAACATAGGGGTACATATATTCTTTATGATTGGTGTTTCAGGTGTCTTAGGGTATATTCCGAAAAGTGGAATCACTAGGTCAAATGGAAGTTCAATTTTTAATTTTTTGAGGTAACACCATATGGTTTTCCATAGTGTCTGCACAAGTCTGCATTCCCACCAGCAGTGTACTACTGTCCCCTTCTCTCCACACCCTCGCCAACACCTGTTGTTTGATGATTTGTTCATGGCGGCCTTATGACAGGTGTGAGGTGATAATTTATTGTTGTTGTAATTTGCATCTCTCTGATGGTTAGTGATGTTCAGCATTTCTTCATATGTCTCTTAGCCATTTGTATGTCCTGTTTGGAGAGGTGTCTATTTAGTACCACTGCCCATTTTTTTAATTGGGTTCTTTGTCTTCCTTTTGTTGACTTGTATGAGCACTCTATATATATATTGGAAATTAACCCCTTATCTGATATATCATTGGCAATTATGCTCTCCCATACAGTGGGAAGTCTTTCTGTTTTGATGATTGTATCTTTTACTGTACAGAAGTTTTGAGTTTGATGTAGTCCCATGTGCTCATTTTCACTTTTGTTTCTATTGCCTTAGGTGATGTATCAGTGAAAATCTGCTGCGTATGATGTCTGAAATTTTGTTGCCTACAGATGCTTCTAGGATTTTTATGGATTCGTGAGTCACATTTAAGTCTTTCATCCATTTTAAGTTTATTCTACTGTAGAGTGTAAGTTAATGGTCTAGTTTCATTTTTCTGCATGTAGCTGTGCAATTTTCCCAGCACCATTTATTAAAGAGGCTGTCCTTACAACACTGTATGCTCTTGCCACCTTTGTCAAATATTAACTGAGCATATTGCCTTGGGTTCATTTCTGGGTTCTCTGTTCTCTTCCACTGGTCTATACGCCTGTTCTTGAGCCAGTACCAGGCTATTTAGATTACAGTGGCTTTGTAGTGTAATCTGAAATCTGGTAATGTGATCCCTCCAACTTTGTTCTTCATTTTCAAGATTGCTGTGGCTATTCGAGGTTTTTTTTTGGTTCCATATGAACTTTTGAAGTACTTGTTCTAATTCTGTGCAGTATGCCGTTGGTATTTTGATGGTGATTGCATTGAATGTGCAGATTGCTTTGGATAATATGGACATTTTAATGATGTTAATTCTTCCAATCCATGAACAGGGAATGTGCTTCCACATTTTTATATCTTCCTCTATTTCTTTGTTCAATGACCTGTAGTTTTCTGTGAATAGGTCCTTTATTTCTTTGGTTAAGTTTATTCCTAGGTATCTTAATTTCATTGCCGCAAAGGTAAAGGGGATTGTTTGCTTAGTTTCTCCTTCTGTGAGTTCATCATTGGTGTATAAGAATGCCATTGATTTCTTGATGTTAATTTTGTATCTTGCTACTTTTCAAAATTTATTTATGAAGTCTAGTAAATTTTGATGGAGACTTTGGGTTTTCTACTATAGTATCATGTCATCTGCAAAAAATTACAGTTTCACTTCCTCCTTTCCAGTTTGGATCCCTTTTATGTTTTCTTCCTGTCTGATTGCTGTGGCTAAGACTTCCAGTACTATGTTAAATAAGAGTGGCATCCTTGTCTTGTTCCTGTACTTAAGGAAAATGCTTTTAGTTTTTGCCCATTGAGTATGATGATGGCTGTAGGTCTTTCATATATGGCCTTTATTATGTCAGGATTTGATCCCTCTATTCCTATATTGCTGAGAGTTTTTCTCAGAAATGGATTCTGGATTTTGTCGAAGGCTTTTTTGGCATCTATTGATATATATGATCATGTGGTTTTTATTCTTCATTTTATTTATGTGATACATCACATTTATTGATTTGAGAATATTGTACCAGCCTTGCATCCCTGGGATGAATCCCACATGGTCATGGTGAATAATTTTTTTTGGATTATCGCTGGATCTGATTTGCTAGTATTTTGTGTAGGATTTTGGCATCTATGTTCATCAGGGATATTTGCATTTAGTTTTCTTTCTTTGGAGTGTCTTTTTCTGATTTTGGAATTAGAATTATACTGGCTTCATAAAACGAGTTTGGATGTTTGCCTTCTTCTTGAATTTTTTGAAATAGTTTGAGGAGAATGGGTGTTATTTCTTCTTTAAATGTTCGGTAAAACTCCCCCGTGAAGTCATCCGGGCCTCGGCTTTTGTTTCCTGGGAGAGTCTTGATTACATATTCAATTTATTCTGTTGTTATTGGTCTGTTCAAGTTTTCTATCTCTTCCTGGCCCAGTTTTGGGAGACTATGTGTTTCTAGAAATTTCTCCATTTTGCTTAGACTGTCAAATTTGTTGCCATGTAATTGCTCATAGTAGTTGTTAACAATCTTTTGTATTTCTCTGGTGTCGGGTGTTACCTCTTCTCTTTCATTTCTGATTTTGTGTATTTGGGTTCTCTCTCTTTGTTTCTTGGCGAGTCTAGCGAAGGATCCATCAATCTTGTTTATCTTTTTGAAAAGCCAGCTCTTTCATTCATTAATCCTTTGAATTGTTTTTTTGGTCTCTATGTCGTTTATTTCTGCTGTGATCTTTACTATTTCCTTCCTTCTACTTGCTCTGGGGTTTTTGTTTGTTTGTTTGTTTGTTTGTTTGCTCTCTAGTTCTTTAAGTTGTGAGGTTAGATAGTCTATTAGAGATGTTTCTTGTTTTTTGAGGTAGGCCTGTAGTGCTATGAACTTCCCTCTCAGAACTGCTTTCACTGCATCCCATAAATTTTGTGTTGTTGTGTCTTCATTTTCATAGGTTTCCAGGAAGTTTTTCATTTCTTCTTTTAATGCCTCGGTAACCCATTCATCATTGAATAACATGCTATTTAGCTGCCATGTGTTCAAATGTCTTTGTATGTTCTTCTTGCAGTTGATTTCTAGTCATGCCATTGTGATCTGAGAAGATGCTTGATATGATTTCAGTCTTCTTGTACTTGTAGAGACTTAGTTTGTGCCCTAACATGTTGTCTCTCTTCGAGAATGTCCCATGTGCACTTGAGAAGAATGTGAATTCTGTAGTTTTGGGGTGTAATTCTCTGTAGATATCTAATAAATTCATTTGGTCTCGTGCTTCATTTAGAGTCTCTGTTTCCTTGCTAATTTTTTTTTCTAGATCATCTATCCAGTGATGTCAGAGGGGTGTTGAAGTCCCCCGCTATGATTGTATTGCTATTGATTTCTCCTTTGAAATCCTACAGAAGATTTTAAATATATTTTGGTGCTCCTATATTGGGTGCATATATGTTTTTCAAGGTTATATCTTCCTGTTGGATAGATTCTTTCAATATTATGTAGTGTCCTTCTTTGTCTCTAGTTATGGCCTTCATTTTAAAATCTATTTCATCAGATATGAGTATTGCTATCCCATCTTTTTTTTCCTTTCCGTTTGCTTGAAAGTTTTTTTTCCACCCCTTCACTTTCAACCTATGTGAGTCTTTTGTTGTGAGGTGAGTCTCTTGTAATCAACATATAGATGAGTCATGCCTGCTTATCCAATCAGCTACTCTGTGTCTTTTTATAGGAGCATTCAATCCATTTACATTTAAGGTGATTATTGATATGTACTTCTTTATTGCCATTTTTGTTTAGTGTGGTTCTATTTTTCTTCCCATGTCTCCTGCTAATTACAGCAGTCGTTTTAACATTTCTTGCAGTGCTGGTTTGGTGCTAATGTATTCCCTTAGCTTTTTTTTAGTTTGGGAAGCTCTTTATTTGACCTTCTATTTTGAATGATAGCCTTGCTGGGTAGAGTAGTCTTGGATTCAGATTCTTGTTTTTCATGACCTTGATTACTTCATGCCATTCCCTTCTGTCCTGTAGTGTTTCTTGTGAGAAGTCAGCTGGGTGCCTTATGGGGTTTCCTTTGTAGGTAACCTGTTTCTTCTCTCTTGCTGCTTTTAGGATTCTCTCTTTGTCTTTAATTTTTGGCAGTTTTATTACTATGTGTCTTGGTGTGGGCCTGTTTAGGTTCTTCTTACTTGGGTTCTCTGTGTTTCTTGAACTTGAATGTCTTCTTCCTTCACCTAATTAGGTAAGTTTTCTGTCACTATTTCTTTGAATATATTCTATATCCCTTGCTCATTTTCTTCTTCTTCAGGGACTCCTATGATGCAAATATTATTACGTTTTCAATTGTCCCACAGTTCTCTTAAACTGTCTTCCTGTTTTTAATCGTTTTTTCTTTTGGGTTTTCTGATTGGTTGATTTTTTCTACCCTGTCTTCAAATTTACTGATCCGGTCCTCAGCTTCCTCTACTCTGATTTTTAGACCTTCTAATATGTTTTTCATTTCTGCTATGTCATTCTTCATTTCTTCTTGGTAGTTTTAAGTTTCCAATTGGTTGATTTTCAACATTTCTATGTCTTTACTCATGGTGCTCATGTCCTTACGCATGCTGTTGAGCTTCATCAAGATCATGGCTCTGAATTCTAATTTTGTTAACTTGCTTAACTGCACCTAATTTATCTCATCTTTGGTAGAGGTCTCTTGTTCTTTCATTTGGCTTTTGTTTCTGTGTTTCATCATTTTCACTATCACACTGCACTTTGGAGTCTGCCAAATTTTCCCTGTGGGTGTTGGTGTTCTGCTGTTTGTGGCTCCCTCTCCTGGGTTTGGATGAGGCAGGGAGGACGTGCTTTAAAAACCACCGTCAAATCTTAACTTTCCTGGTTAGAGTTGCTAGCCCAGGGAATTAAAGTTATCCTCTAGCTTTTTTTTCCGGAGGCTATTAGTAGAGGTCACCTGAAGCGGCTTGGTTTCTGAGTTGAATGAAAAACTCCCTCAGGTGCTCAGTGTATGATGATTTCCAGAGAGTGGGGCAGATGCTGATTGTTATTTGGCCTCAATTAGCATTTAAATTGCTACAGTGTAGGGTTGAATCTCCTAGGTGGGGGCCACCACCTCTCCCCAGGGCCCTGTGAAGGAGTAAGATGACCACAGTTCTGTGTGGCTGCACTCAGCAAAAGCTCTGAGCACTCTCCAAATCCCGAGTGTCCCCACACAGTTCCTGCCAGAGCCCAAGATGAGTGGCTGCTGCCAATTTAGCCTCTGTCCGGGCTCTACACTGTGGAGCCGCCTAGGACTTTAACCCGTGGACACTGCTCCCAGCTAAGGGCAGCCGAGGCTGAGGTACTAGCGGAGGGCGTAGCACCCAGTCAAGGTTGCAGGACACAGTTGAGGGCATAGAACCCAGCAGAGGCGGCTGCAGGACCCAGCCGAGGCAGCTGCTCGTCCCACCTGAGGCCACAGGACCCAGCCTGGGTTGCATCTTCCAGCCGAGGCCTCTGGCTCTAGCCGAGGTTGCAGGATCAGCCGAGGTCGCCAGACCCAGCTGAGGCAGCAGCAGCTTTCATCCGAGGACGCTGGACCCAGCCGAGGGCGTAGCACACAGCCAAGTTTGCAGGACCCAGCCAATGTGGCCACTGGTTCCAGCCAAGTCCACCGGACCCAGCCGAGGGTGTAGCTTTCAGCTGAGTCCCCTGGTCCCAGCCGAGTTTGCTGGTCCCAGCCCAGGCTGCTGCGGACCGTGGGCTCCCAGCCCCCTCTTGCGTCCTCGCAAGCCTACCAGGATTGAATCAGTGTACTGGTTATGTGGTCCTCCAAGCTGCCTTTCGGTTGCCCCTTCCTGATGATTTGTCTTTATTTTTGTTGTAATTCCAGTTTGATCCTGGGAGATGGTCTGTGTAGCTTCCATTCATTCCACTGCCATTTTTTCTCCTCCATGTTCTTTAATTTTTTAAGAATAGGTATTTTACCTCCATGGTTAAGTTTGTTCCTAGGTATCTTAATATTTGTTGCAATGGTAAATTGAATTTTTAGCTTCTATTTCTGAGTGTTTATTGGTGAATAAGAATGCCACTGAGAGGAAAGTTAGAAGATGCTGGTGGGTAGGGACTGGAGGGATAGTGAGTGCATGAGAGAGTGGCCAAGTGTGAGAGAGAGTGTGAATGAATGACCAAACTTGTGCAGTGTAGAAATATGGAGCAGATGGTTCCTGAGCTATGGACGAGGAGCAGCCAGATATTGCAGTAAGTGGCTCTTCAGGATACTTCTCCCTGAATGGCCAGGAGGCCCCACAATTTTAGAAGATCCCTGGTCATTTCTGGGAGGAGGCAGTGGGAGTGGCTAGGGTCCAGCAACCTGAGCCCATCAGTTCAACTGGCACCACTGGATCAGTGGAGCCCACTGTGTCAACACAGACCAGTGCACAGTAGCGGAGCTATGAAGGTACCTGCTGCAGAAGCCACAAAGAGCTGGAAGCCCAGCACCATCCCCCGCAGTAGCACCCTGATCAGTCAAGACATCCCCAGCAAAAAAGGCTTGGAAGCAAACATCCATCTCTAGGCCACAGAAGCACAGATAAGCAGCTGAGACTCATCCCAAAAGTTTCAGCTGAGGCTGAGCAAGACTTAATCCCCACCAGGAAGCAGTGACTGCCAGTTGCCAGCAGTGGGACTTGGAGCTCCACTGGGGCCTGTGCTCCCCAGCTGCCCATGGTGCTTGCAGGGAGTTTGGCTCCAGCAGGGCCTGACCTATACAACTGCAGGTGGCAACAGTGACCAGTGGGGAACACAGCTTAAGAAGGGCCCAGGCAATCCAGCAGTAGCACCTACCAGGAAAGACCAATACCAGTCCAAAATAGTCCTCCAGGATTCACAGAAGACAAGAAGTGACACACAACAGAACAGTCTGGGAGGCACAGCAGCCTTAGTTGATACACAGTGAGCTGCCTACATATCCCAACATTCCTCATTGGGTATAGTGCTCTCGGACAACTAAAATGGGGAGACAAAGAGACAACACCCAGAGGAAAGAAAAGGAGGAAACACCCAAAAGAACTACATGAAATGAAAGAAAGCAATATGTCAGATAAGTTACTCAAAGCAATAATTTTAAGGGTGCTCAAACAATTCAGTGAGAACTACAAACAACTCAATGAGAATTATAAAGAGCTCAGTGGTAACTACATTAACTTTGAAAAAATAGATAGAAGCTATGAATAAAAATCAAGAGAAAAAAAAAGAACAACATAGCTGATATGAAAAATACCTTAGAAGGATTCAATAGTAGATCAGAAGAAGCTAAAGACCAAATCAGTGAGTTAGAAGACAGGTTAGAAAAAAACTGCCCAAATAGAGCAGCAAATGGGGGGGGGGGGGGCAGGGAAGAAATTTAAGGAAGCTTTGGAACAACACAGAACTTAACAACATTCGCATCATAGGGAAACCTAAAGGAGAAGAATCAGAGAAAGGAGTAGAGAACCTCTTTGAAAAAATAATGACAGAAAGCTTTCTCAATTTGGTGTAAAAAAAAAAACCACACAAGTCTAGGAAAAACAGAGAAACCCAAGCAAGATGAACCCCAAGACCCACAGCTAGACACATCATAATAAAAATGAAAAACATTAAAGACAAAGAAATAATCTTAAAGAAAGCAAGAGAGAGAAAGTTACCTACAAGGGAGCTCTCATTAGACTGTCAGCTGATTTCTCTATAGAAATGCTGCAGGTCAGAAGGGAGTGGCATGAAGTGTACAAAGTAATGCAAGGCAAGGGTCTGAATCCAAGACTACTTTATCCAGCAGGGCTATCATTCAAAATTGAAGGAGAAATAAAGATCATCACAGACAAAAAAAAGCTAAAAGAGACAAAGAGGGTCACTACATAATATTAAAAGAAACAATCCATCAAGAGAATATAACCCTGGTAAACATATATGCATCAAACACAGATACACCAAAATATGTTTAAAAAAAAAACAACTTCTGGAGGACTTCAAGGGAGAGATCAATAGCAATAAAATTATAGTTGATGACTTGAACACCCCACTGACACCACTGAATAGATCTTCGGCAGAAAAAATGAACAAGAACACACAGTCCTTAAATGGCCAACTAGATCAGCTGGACTAAATTGATTTTTACAGAACATTTCACCCCAAAGCTGATGAATATACATTCTTCTCAAGTGCACACAGGACATTATCAAAGATAGACCACATGATAGACACAAAGTAAATCTCCATAAATTCAAGATCAAAATCATATCAAGCATCTTCTCAGATCACAATGGCATGAGAATAGAAATCGATTACAACAAAAACACATAGAAACATTCAAACACATGAAGCCTAAACAGCATGTTATTAAACAATGAATGAATTACCAAAAAGATCAAGGAAAAAATTTTAAAATTTCTGGAAATCAATAAAAACGAACACAAAACAACACAAAATCTATGGGATGCAGCAAAAGAAGTCCTGAGCAGAAAGTTCATAGCACTACAGACCTACCTCAAGAAACAAGAAAAATGTCTAATTGACTATCTAACCTCACAACTTAAAGAACTAGAAAGTAAACAAAAAGAAAAACCCAGAGCAAGTACAAGGAAAAAAATAGTGAATATCAAAGCAGAAATAAATAACAGACACTAACAAAAAAATTGAAAAGATCAATGAAAGACAGCTTGTTCTTTGAAAAGTTACACAAGATTGATGGACCCTCAGCTAATCTCACCAAGTAACAAAGGGGACTGAAACAAACAAAATCAGAAATGAAAGAGGAGAAGTAACAATTGACACCACAGAAATAAAAAAGGATCATTAACATATACTATGAACAATTATATGGCAGCAAATTGGACAATCTAGGCAAAATGGAAAATTTCTAGAAACATGTGGTCTCCCAAAACTGAACTGGAAAAATAGAAAACTTTAACAGACCAATAACAACTAAGAAAATTGAAGCTGTAATGAAGACTCTCCCAGCAAACAAAATCTCAGGCGTGGATGACTTCATGGAGGAGTTTTACCAAATATTCAAAGAAGAACTAATATCCATTCTTTTCAAACAATTCTTAAAAATTCAAGAAGAAAGAAGACTTATAAACTTGTATTATGAGGCCAGCATAATTCTAATTCCAAAACTGGATAAATACACTATAAGAAAAGTAAACTCCAGGCCAATATTCCTGATGAACATAGATGCCAAAATTCTCAACAAAATATTAGCAAATCGGATCCAGCAATACATTTAAAAAATTATCCACCATGACCAAGTGGGAGTCATCCCAGAAAAGCAAGGCTGATACAATATTTGCAAATCAATAAATGTGATACACCATATAAACAAAATGAAAGATAAAAACCATCTGATCTTATCAATAGATACTGAAAAAGCATTCAAGAAAATCCAGCACCCATTTCTGAGAAAAATGCTCAGCAATGTGGGAATAGAAGAATATTTCAACATAACAAAGGCCATATATAAAAAGCCTACAGTCAACATCATACTCGATGGGCAAAAACTAAAAGAATTTTCCTTAAAAACAAAAACATGGCAGGAATGCCCATTTTCACCACTCTGATTTAACATAGTACTGAAAGTCTTAGCCACAGCAATCAGGCATGAAAAATAAATAAATAAATAAATAAATAAATAAATAAATAAATAAATAAATAAATAAATAAAAAGATTCGAGTTGAAAAGTCCCCGCTATAATTATATTGCTGTTGATTTCTTCTTTGAAGTACTCCAGAAAAGGAGGAAGTGAAACTGTCATTATTTGCAAATGACATGATATTGTACATAGAAAACCCTAAAGACTCCATCAAAAATCTACTAGATTTAATAAATGAATTTGACAAGGTAGCAGGATACAAAATTAACATCAAGAAATCAACAGCATTCTTGTACACCAATAATGAACTCACAGAAAAAGAAACTAAAAAAACAATTCCACTTACCATTGCAGCAAAAAAATCAAAATACTTAGGAATAAACTTAACCATGAAGTAAAAGACCCATTTAAAGAAAACTACAGGACATTGAAAAAAGAAATAGAGGAAGTTATGAAAAAGTGGAAGCACATACTTTGTTCATGAATTGGAAAAGTTAACATCATTAAAATGTCCATACTACCCAAAGCGATCTATAGATTCAATGCAATTCCCTTTAAAATTCCAATGACATATTTCACAGAACTAGAAAAAAATACTTTAAAAGCTCATGTGAAACAAAAAAAAAGGCCCCAAATAGCCACAGCAATCTTGAAAAAGAAGAACAAAGTAGGAGGGATCACAATACCGGATATCAAGTGTTACTACAAAGCCATTATAATCAAAATGGCCTGGTACTGGCACAAAAACAGGTGTATAGATCAATGGAACAGAACAGAGAACCCAGAGATAGACCCAAGACATTATGCTCAATTAATATTTGAAAAAGGTGGCAAGAGCATGCAGTGGAGTAAAGACAGCCTCTTCACTAAATGGTGTTGCAAAAATTGGACAGCTATAGGCAAAAAAAATAAAACTAGACCACCAACTTACACCCTACACAAGAATAAACTCAAAATGGATAAAAGACTTAAATGTGACTCATGAATTCATAAAAATCCTAGAAGAAACTGTAGGCAAGAAAATCTCAGACATCATAAAAAGCAGAATTCTTACTGATACAACGCCTAAGGCAAGAGAAACGGGCCTGGGCTTTTGTTTGCTGAGAGAGTCTTGATTACATCTTCAATTTTCTTAGTCGTTATTGGCCTGTTTAAGTTTTCTATCTCTTCTTGGGTCAGTTTTGGGAGACTATGTGTTTCTAGAAATTTGTCCATTTTGCCTAGATTGTCCAACTACTTAGCATATAATTGTTCATAGTATTTGTTAATGATCCTTTGTTTTTCTGTATTGTCAGTTGTTACTTCATTTTTGTTTCTGATTTTGTCCAATTGGGTCCTTTCTTTTTGTTTCTTGGTGAGTCTGGCTATGGGTCCATCAATTTGGTTTATCTTTTCAAAGAACCAGCTCTTTGTTTCATTGATCTTTTGAATTGTTTTTTTAGTTTCTGTTCTGACCTTTACTAGTTATTTCCTTCTACTTGCTTTGGATTTTCTTTTTGTTTGCTTTCTAGTTCTTTAAGATGTGAGGCTAGATAATCAATCAGAATTTTTTTTTTTGTTTCTTGAGGTATGCCTGTTGTGCTATAAACTTCACTCTCAGGACTGCTTTTGCTGTGTCCCACAAATTTTGTGTTGTTGTGTGCTCATTTTCACTGGTTTCCAAGAATTTTTAAAATTTCTTCCTTGATTTTTTTTTGGTAACCCATTCATTGTTCAACAACATGCTATTTAGCCTCCATGTGTTTAAATGTTTTTTCTCTAACTGATTTCTATTTTCATGCCATTGTGATCTGCTAAGATGTTTAATATGATTTCAATCTTCTTAGAGACTTAGTTTGTGGTTTAACATGAAGTCTACATTTGAGAATGTCTCTTCTACAGTTGAGAAGAATATGAATTCTGCAGTTTTGGGGTATAATTTTCTGTAGACATCTATTAAATCCATTTGATCTAGTGCACCATTTACAGTCTCTGTTTCCTTGTTAATTTTTTGTCTAGAGATGTCAGCGAGGTGTTGAAGTCCCCGCTGTAATTATATTGCTGTTGATTCTTCTTTGAAGTACTCCAGAAGTTTTTAAATATATTATGGTGCTCCTATATTAGATCTATACATATTTACCAATGTTATATCTTCCTTTTTTTGTTTCATATGAGCTTTTAGATAGATCCTTTCAATATTATGTATTGGCCTTTTTTGTGTCTAATTAGGGCCTTCATTTTGAAGTGTATTTTATCAGGCATGAGTATTGCTACCCAAGCTCTTTTTTCTTTTCTATTTGCTTGGAAGATATTTTTTCATCCCTTCACTCTCAACCTATGTCAGTCTTTTGTTGTGAGGTGGGTCTCTTATAAACAACATATATGTGAGTCTTGCTTTTTTATCCAATCAGCTACTCTGTGTCTTTTGAACAGAGGGTGCAGTCTATTTACATTTAAGGTGATTATTAATATGTACTTATTTATTGCTATTTTTTTTATTGTGGTTATATGTTTTTTCCTATTTCTTCTACTAAAAACAGCAGTCCTTTTACCATTTTTCGCAGTGCTGGTTTGGTGCTAATATATTTTCTTTGCTTTTTTTTTTCTTTTCTGGGAAGCTCTTTACTTGACCTTCTATTTTGAATGATAACCTTGCTGGGTAGAGTAGTCTTGGATTCAAATCCTTGCTCTTCATGACCTTGATTACTTTATGCCATTCCCTTCTGGCCTGTAGTATTTCTGTTGAGAAATTAGCTGATAGCCTTATGGTGGTTTCTTTGTAGGTAACCTATTGTTTATATCTTGCTGCCTTTAGGATTCTCTTTTTGTCTTTAATTTTGGGCATTTTAATTGTTATATGTCTTGTTGTTGACCTTGGGTTCTTCTCACTTGGGGCTCACTTGGACTTGTATACCTTTTTTCTTCACCAAGTTAGGAAAGTTTTCTATCACTATTTCTTCAAATATATTCTCTAGTCCTTGCTCCTTTACTTCTTATGGAACTCTTATGATGTGGTGGTGTTACATTTCTTATTGTCCTACAGTTCTCTTAAGCCAGTGATTCTCAGCCTTCCTAATGCCACAACCCTTTAATACAGTTCTTCATGTTGTGGTGAGCTCTAACAATACAATTATTTTCATTGCTGTAATTTTGCTACTGTTATGTCTTAGGTGACCCCTGTAAAAGGGTCATTCAACCCCCAAAGGGGATGTGACCCACAGGTTGATAAACACTGCCTTAAGCTTTCTTCTTGTTTTTTAATTTTTTTTTTCTTTTTCTTTCTCTGATTGGGTGTGTTTTCTACCCTGTCTTCTAACACACTGATTCTGTCCTTGGCCTCCTCTATTCTCTGGTTGCCCCTTCTAATGTGTTCTTTATTTCTGCTGTCATTCTTCATTTCCAATTGGTTGGTTTTCAATGCTTCTATATGTTTACTCATGCTGTTGATCTTCCTCATGATTATTACTCTGAACTCATCCTCTGATATCTTGCACATTTCCCTTTCATTGATTTCATCTTTTGTTGAATTATCTTGTTCTTTCATTTGGGCTTTGTTTCCTTGTTTCACTATTTTGGCTGTCTCAGTGGGTTTTTAACATGCCAAATATTTTCTGTGGGTATTTGTGGTCCACTGGTTGTGTCTTCCTCTACTGGGCTTGGATGAGTGTGGGAGGCCCCAAGTTAAAGACCACTTTCATGTTTTAATTCCTTGGATAGATTAGCAAGCCCAGAAATGGTTCAGTTATCCCCCAGCTTTTTTCCTGGAAGCTATTAGTCTCAATTACTTGATGAGCCTTGGGTTATAGGCCTCGCGTGAATAAAAAAATCCCTCAAGTGTTCAGTGGATTTCCAGTGGGAGGGGCAGATACTTGCTGCCTGTAAATGAGCCTCAATTTGCATTTCTTTGGTCCAGCCTGATGGTGTTAAATTCCAGGGAGGGGTGCTGTTGCTTCTCCCCAGGCTCTGGGAAGGGACTCTTTGAGTAATATGGCTACTGACCTATGAGTGAGGGGTTCAGCACAAAACTCCCAGTGCCCACCCAGCTCTCCAAGCTCCCAAGTCCCTCCACAAAGTTCCAGTTCAGTCTGTCCTCCCTCCGCTGGAGCACACAGTGAGTGGCTATAGCTAATTTAGTGCTATGTCAAGCCCTCTGTTTTGTGGAGCCAGCTTGGGATTTTAACCCTGCGAGAGCTGCTCACAGCTAAAATAACTGCTGTCTGTGAGCTGCCTCCCTGCCCTCTCATGCCTCCACAGTTCTCACCAGGCTTTATTTACTGTCCTCTTTCTGTTCCTGGTTATACAGGTCCTCTTTAGCTGCTTTTCTATTGGTTTTTCCCAACAATTAGTCTTTATTTTAGTTGTAATTCCAGTTTTGTCCTGGGAGATGGTTTATGTAGCTTCCATTCACTCTGCCTCCATTTTGGAATCCTTAAATATCTAAAATTCTTGAAATACTTTATAATTTGTGGCAAGAATATTGGGTGATTGTGGTATTTCTTTCATTTTCACAAATGTTATAAAACATTTCCTAAAAGATGTCTTTGTGAGCTCTTTTAGTTTGCAAAACATTACCTTTTCCTTTTCAGCTATTGTTTTTCAGAGGACAATTTTATTATAACCATGGATGTTTTTTCAATTAAATAACAACTTGTGTCAGGATAACAGTTAAGATTCTTTTTTAATAATAATCCTTGGTTAAGCTTACCAGGCTGACTGGGGAAGAAATTTTAAAAAGAGAAAAAGAAGGCATTACCCCAAGAAATTACTTTTAGCCCAGCCCTATGTCCTGCAAGATTATGAACAGTGTGCTCTATATAGCTACCTGATATCTTGAAGAGTTCTGAAATTGGAAAGCAGTTTTTTTTCATTCATTTCCTGTAATATTTTTTCCTAAGGCAACTCTAACCAAAATACTCTCTTTTCATTCTGTTTTTTGTTTTTTAAGTCTACAGAGAGTGACAAAGTTTCTTCCTGAAACAATTATATCTGTTAGAAGGGTGGAGAAGATTGCTGAGCATGGCATCCCTGCTCTAATCAAACTCAGGACTAAATGCATGATGTGTGTATGGAAATTATAGACAGGTTTCCTCTGCTGAGAGACATGATGAGCCATTGATATTTATCCCCGCCATCCAAAATGCAATGAACTCCCAGAACTTTAATCAAATACAACTGAAACTTTCTTTTTGGACTTCCACCACCCCAGATGGAGCTCCCAGCATCACCATCACTGACTACCTATATTCTGTGTGACATCTCTGAGCACACTTTTTAATACCACCTACAAACCCCTCCCCCAATATAGGCTAGAAATATAAACAAATACACTGTTTCTCAGATATAGTTTTCAATTCAGAAATCTTAAGAATTAGATAGAGAGTATCCCCAATAGCAGTCTTACAATTACACGAACTCAAACAAGAACTCTTGGATTCTACCTCACTTCCAGTCTGTGAAGTGTGTGCCTTTGATTTATCTGCTATGGACACCAATAATTGCTTCAACCATTGGTACCATAGTATTCCATCATATTTTCCCATCCATGACTGGCTCTCAGATAAGCCAGTCTTCATGACTGGGTCTCAGGCAAGCCAGTCCTAACTGTCCCCCATATCCTCATTCACTTGAACGCAAGTGGAAGAAGTGTATATTGTTTTCTTGCTGGTGGGAACTGATGAATGGTAACAAAGGAACATTGATCAAACCACTTAAAAGGTGATATCATGAAAAAAAAATGATAGGGTAACAGCTTCATTCAGGAAGTAGAATGTATATCATTAACATGGTAATAAAAGCATCTTGAGCCAGGAAAATTGAAGCCAAATTATAATCAGGGAGGTTACTGTGAGTGTTGAGAATGTCAGGATGGAGAAGAGCAAAAGCTGAAATGTAGGTGCACAAACAAGAATTTGTAGGGTTCTCTGATACAAAAGAAACAATTGTAAAAAGTGTAGATAAAGGCAGCAACTGTTGTCTTTCTTTATTATATATTATTTTCATTAATTTTTAGCTTGATAATTTATATATTTATTCTAATAAATTTTCTTTTGGGGGCAAATATTATTTATTTTGTTGTTTTTGTCTTTTAATGTCGTTATGATTCTGATTTATTAAAACTCATATCCATCACTCCTCTGCCTAAATCCTTTTAAGGGTTTTCATTGCCACTTAGAAAATAATCTAAGCTTTTGACCAATTTCATTTCACTACCAACACTGGATTCATACTGTTTCCAAAACATGCCAAGCTTTTGACCATCTCAGAGCCTTCCCACTTTGTTCTTTCCACTTGCATGCTTTCCCCTGAGCTGTCTGCATGCTGGTTTCTTTCTGTGCTTTAGGTATAACCACCCCTTGTAACCCTATAACACAAGCCTCCCCTACTCCAACTGCTGATATCTTTTACTCCCTCTAATATCACTATTTACTTCCTCAGTGGCACTTCTTGCAAACCAAAATTGCTATATTGATTAAGTTTCTAAGTCTGAAGAGTTTATTACTGAATCTCATTTCTTGATACATAGTGGAAAATCAACAAATATTTCTTAAATGAATAAATGAGAAATAAAAAATATATTTTATATCATTAGGTTGGTATGGCATGGGGAAAAGCAAGGCTGAAGCTGTATTTCTAAAATAAAATAAATGAGTATGAATATCATTCCAACATTATGAAATTTGGAATATTTAAAAAGAGGCATTGTATGAAACCCTTGGGGGGAAAAAAAAGACCATTGTAATACTTTCTTGTCACTTGGCTATTTTTACTTTATCAGATTTCTTTAGAAACCCACAAATTGTCAGTTTCTTAGTTCTCAATTTGACTCTATCCACCCAGATTAGAACTGCTTTTTCTATGAACTATGCATGTGAATATTGACCTTGGCATTATTTTCATCAGAAAAGGTCTGGTGACTTCCTAGGTAGACCTGTCTGGACCATGAAGTTATCATGAATAAAAATCACCCTCAGGACATTAATCTTTAAACACAACATGGTATACAAATGAGCATTCCATGAAGCTCCAAAGAGCTGGCCTCACCACCCCTTTAATACAGCTATTGTCTCATTGATAGCAGATGGATTAAAAGAGAAGTTTGTTGCCGGTTACCAAGCTTACAGAACTTGGTGCCCTCTAACCACTACACTTCAAAAAAACAGTCTTCAGAAATGTATTTTTTTTTTTATCCTCACCCGAGGACTTTTTTTTTTTATTTGCATTTATCTTCAGATAGAGACAAAGGGAGAAAGAGAGAGAGAGAAATATCAACATGGGAGAGACACATCGAGTGGTTGCCATCCACATGACCCCAACTGGGCTGAGGACAAACTGTAACCAAGGTACCTGCCCTTAGCGGGAACCAAACCCAGGACTCTCAGGTCCGCTGGCCAATGCTCTAACCGCTGAGCCAAACTGGCAGAGTGAAACATACTTTTTTAAAGTCAATGTTTATTTTACTTTTAAGCCAAAAGGCTAACACATTTTGTTCTTTATATCAGATTTCTGAAAGTGAACAAGATAAGAATGCCTACTTTCGCCACTCTTATTTAACATAGTAATGGAAGTCTTAGCCATAGCAACTAAACTGGAAGAAAAAATAAAAGGGATCCACATTGGAAAAGAGTAAGTGAAACTGTCATTATTTGCAGATAACATAATGTTATACATAGAAAACCCCAAAGACTCCATCAAAAATCTACTAGATTTAATAAATGAATCTGGTGCCCAGCTGGCGCTGCTCAGTGATTGAGTGTCGACCTATGCACCAAGAGGTCACCAGTTTGATTCCCAGTCAGGGCACATGTCCAGGTTGTGGGCCCAATCCCCAGTGTGGGGCAAACAGGAGATGGCCAGTCAATGTTCTCTCATTGATGTTTTTATCTCTCTTTCACTTTCCCTTCCTCTGTTTCTAAAAAAATCAATAAAAAAAATTAATGAAAAAAATTAATTTGGCAAACTAGCATGATACAAAATTAACATCAAGAAATTTATGGCATTCTTATATACCAATAATGAACTCACAGAAGGAGAAACTAAAAAAACAATCCCATTTACCACTGTAGCAAAAAATAATTCAGATACTTAGGATACCAACATCATATGTCAAGGTACTGTCCAAAATATTTCAAAAGTTTATATGGAACCAAAAAGTATTACAAATAGCCACAACAATCTGAAAAAGAACAACAAAGTAGGAAGGATCACAATACCGGATATCAGGTGTTACTACAAAGCCATTGTAATCAAAACAGCCTGTTGGCACAAGAACAGGCATATAGATCAATGGAACAGAACAGAAAACCCAGAAATTGACCCAAAACATTATGCTCAATTAATATTTGCCAAAGGTGGCAAGAGCATACAGTGTAATAAAGACTGCCTCTTTAATACATGTTATGAGGAAAATTGGATAGCTTTATGCAAAAATAATGAAACTAGACCACCAACTTACACCATACACAAGAATAAACTCAAAATGAATAAATGATTTAAATGTAACTCATGAATCCATAAAAATCCTAGAAGAAAATATAATCAACCAAATTTCAGACACAACACCTAAGGCAACAGAAACAGGAAAAAATTAATACATGGGACTACATCAAACTAAAAAGTTTCTGCACAGACAAAAGAGCAAATGTCAAAATGAGAAGAAACCCACTACATGGGAGAACATAATTTCCAACGATACATCAGATAAGGGGTTAATCTCCAAAATACATAGAGTGCGCATACAACTCAAACAAAAGGAAGACAAAGAATCCAGTTAAAAAATGGGCAAAGGACCTAAATAAACACCTCTCCAAACAGAACATATAAATGGCCAAGAGACATATGAAAACCTGCTCTACATCACTAATTATCAGAGAGATGCAAATTAAAACGAGTATGAGGTATCACTTCACACCTGCTAGAATGGTTGCCACCAATAAATCAAACAACAAGTGCTGGTGACGGTGTGGAGAAAAGGGGACTCTAGTACATTACTGATGGGAATGCAGACTGGTGTAGCCACTATGAAAAACAATATGGTGTTTCCTCAAAAAATTAAAAATGGCACTTCTAATCAAGATGGTGGCGTAGGTAAACGCGGTATCATGTCCTCCCACAACCACATCAAAGTTACAACTAAACTACAGAACAAAACACCATCATTCAAAAATGCCTGAAATCGAGCTGAATGGAAGTCCTACAACTATGGAATTAAAGCAGCAACCACATCCAGAATGGTAGGAGGGGCGAAGGCGCGACAGGCTGGTACCACACCCACGTGTGCCAGATAAAAATCAGGAGGATACCTTGGCTGGGAAGGTCCTCCCTGAGGACTGAGGGGGTCCCCTTCCCACACCAGGTGCCGCACTCAGGGTTCCAGTGCCAGGAAAAGAAGTCGACATAACTTCTGGCTGGAAAAACCAGCAGGAACTGAGGCTCAGGGAAGCTGACATGGCTGGAGCCCCAGGCAGCTCCTTAAAGGGCCTGCTCATGGACTGATCGGACTCACTCCCTCTAAGCTTGGAGGGGAGGCAGCTCCAGGGGCACAAGAGACATACAGGGAAGAACTGAGCTGTATGGCACTGGAGCAAGGGCTGGAGAGGGGGCTTTCTCCAGGAAAAATGTGCTGTCAGAGGCCTTTGTTCCTTGGGTGAGCCCTTCCCTGGGGCAGCAGACAGTCCTCATATCTGGGACTCCAGCAACTTGGCTCACACTGGTAGCCCTGCCCTGGTGATTCCCTGAGGCCCCACCCCACCCAACTTTCAGGCCCACCCAAGCTGTTGCCACTTGCTTAACCATAGGATTGGCCTGTCTTGGATCCTGCTTCAGGTTTTTCTTAAATTCTTTCAAACAAGCAGCACCTTGTCTCAGCTAGCCCCATACCACTCATTAAGTAATACACAGAAACAAACACAGGGGGCAGCCAAAATGAGGAGACAAAGAAACAGGTCCCAAATGAAAGAACGGAACAAAACCCCAAGAAAAGAACTAAGCGAAATGGAGATAAGCAACCTAACAGGTGCTGAGTTCAAAATACTGCTTATAAGGATGCTCAATGAACTTAGTGAGGACCTCAGTGAACTTAATGAGGGCCTCAAGAGCATAAAAAAGGACCAGTCAGAAATGATGGATGCACAGTCAGAAATGAAGGAGGCATTAACTGAAATAAAGAATAATTTACACTGCAATCCATGGGCCATCATCATAACCAAGCTCTCTATTGTCCCTGTGCAGCAAGGCTACTGGGGGAACAAGATTGGCAAGCCCCATACTGTCCCTTGCAAGGTGACTGGCCACTGTGGCTCTGTACTGATGCCCCTCATCCCTGCCCCCAGGGGCACTGGCATAGTCTCAGCCCCTGTACCCAAGAAGTTGCTGATGATGGCTGGTATTAACGACTGCTACACCTCGGCCAGGGGCTGCACTGCCTTCCTGGGAAACTTTGCTGAGGCCACCTTTGATGCCATCTCTAAGACCTACAGTTATCTCACCCCCAATCTCTGCAAAGAGACTGTGTTCACCAAGTCTCCCCATCAGGAATTCACCAACCATCTTGTAAAGACCCACACCAGAGTTTCTGTGCAGAGGACCCAGGCTCCAGCTGTGACCACCACATAATTTATACAAGAAAAAGGGAATAAAGCCTGTAAATTAAAAAATTAAATTTACACAGATTCAATAGTAGAGTACGTAAATCCAAGAAGCAAACCATTGATTTGGAATATAAGGAAGCAAAAGCGCCCAATAAGAACAGCAAAAAGAAAAAAGAATAAAAAAAAAAAAATGAGGATAGTGTAAGGAGCCTCTGGGAAAACTTCAAGCATGCCAACATACGCATCTTGGGGGTGCCAGTAGGAGAAGAGCAAGAACAAGAAATTGAAAACTTGTTTGAAACAATAATAGCAGAAAAATTCCCTAACTTGGTGAAGGAAACAAACATACAAGTCCAGGAAGCACAGAGAGTTCCAAACAAGATGAACCCCAAGAGGCCCATACCAAGACACATCATCATCAAAATGCAAAAGGTTCAAGACCAACAAAGAATCTTAAAAGCAGCAAGAGAAAGGCAGTTAGTTACCTACAAGGTAGTTCCCATAAGGCTGTGAGCTGATTTCTCAAAAGAAACTTTGCAGGCCAGAAGGGAGTGGCAAGAAATATTCAGAGTGATGAAAAGCAAGAACCTACAACCAAGATTACTCTATCCTGCAAAGCAGTCATTTAGAATCGATGGCCATATAGAGTTTCCCAGACAAGAAAAAGTTAAAGGAGTTCATCACCACCAAACCATTATTATATGAAATGATAAAGGGTCTTTTTGAAAAAAAAGATAAAATATATAAACAAACAAAATAGCAATGAATACATACTATCAACAATGGAATCTACAAACAAAATGAACAGGCAGAACAGAAACATTCTCATAGATACAGAGAACATTTTGTTGGTTGTTATATGGGAGGGTGAAAAAGGTGAAGGGATTAAGAAGTACAAATTCATTGCTAGACTGACAAACCTCAAAAGGAAAGGGGTTGGGGATGGGAAGAAATAAACCAAAGAACTTGTGCACTCATTTACCGTTGCGGCAAAAAATTAAGATACCTAGGAATAGACTTAACCAAAGAAATAAAGGACCTATTTGCAGAAAGCTACAGGTCATTGAACAAAGAAATAGAGGAAGATATAAAAGAGTGAAAGCACATATCTTGTTCATGGATTGGGATAATTAACATCATTAAAATGTCCATATTACCCAAAGAAATCTATAGATTCAATGCAATTGCCATCAAAATACCAATGGCATACTTCACAGAATTAGAACAAGTACTTCAAAAGTTTATATGGAACCAAAAAAGTCCTCGAATAGCCACAGCAATCTTGAAAAGGAAGAACAAAATTGGAGTGATCACATTACCAGATTTCATGTTATACTACAAAGCCACCGTAATCAAAACAGTCTGGTACTGGCACAAAAACAGGCATATAGACCAGTGGAACAGAACAGAGAACCCAGAAATGGACCCAAGGCAATATGCTCAATTAATATTTGACAAAGGTGGCAAGAGAATACAGTGGAGTAAGGACAGCCTCTTTAATAAATGGTGCTGGGAAAATTGGACCGCTACATGCAGAAAAATGAAACTAGATCATCAACTTACACACTACACAAGAATAAACTCAAAATGGATAAAAGACTTAAATGTGACTCATGAATCCATAAAAATCCTAGAAGAAACTGTAGGCAACAAAATTTCACACATCATACGCAGCAGAATTTTCACTGATACATTAACTAAGGCGATAGAAACAAAGGAGAAAATGAACACATGGGACTACATCAAACTCAAATGTTTCTGCACAGCAAAATATACAAACATCAAAACGGAAAGGCTACCCACTGTATTGGAGACCATAATTGCCAATGATATATTCGATAAGGGGTTAATTTCCAATATATATAGAGAGAGTGCTCATACAAGTCAACAAAAGGAAGACAAAGAACCCAATTAAAAAATGGGCAGAGGAACTAAATAGACACCTCTCCAAACAGGACATACAAATGGCTAAGAGACATATGAAGAAATGCTCAACATCACTAATCATCAGAGAGATGCAAATTAAAACAACAATGAGGTATCACCTCACACCTGTCAGAATGGCCGCCATCAACAAATCATCAAACAACAAGTGTTGATGAGGGTGTGGAGAAAAGGAGACTCTAGTACA
Organism: Molossus molossus; assembly: GCF_014108415.1. Lineage (NCBI taxonomy): Eukaryota > Metazoa > Chordata > Mammalia > Chiroptera > Molossidae > Molossus > Molossus molossus. The sequence continues at coordinate 68,312,309 of NW_023425401.1, forward strand.
CTGCTGGTGGGAAGGCAGACTGGTGCAGCCACTATGGAAAACAATATGGTGTTTCCTCAAAAATTAAAAATTGAACTTCCCTTTGACCCAGTGATCCCACTTCTAGGAATATACCCTAAGAAGCCTGAAACACCAATCAGAAAGAATATATGTACCCCCATATTTGTAGCAGCAGTATTTACAATAGCTAAGATCTGGAAACATCCCAAGTGTCCATCAGTAGATGAATGGATAAAAAAGCAGTGGTACATATACACAATGGAGTACTACACAGCTGTTAGAAAGAAAGATCTCTTGTCCTTTGAGACTACATGGAGGGACCTGGAGAGTATCATCCTGAGTGCGGCAAGCCAAACAGAGAAGGACAAGTATCATATGATCTCACTTCTTTGTTGAATATAATGAACTTATATGTGCATAACTAATTGACATAGACAACAGTGCTGTGAAGGGAGCCAGGAGGAGGGTTTCAATGGGGAGAAATGGAGAAACATCTGTAAGAAAAATACAGTAATTAATAAAAAAATAAAGTCAATTTTTATTTTATTTTTAAGCCAGGAGGCTACATTTTATCCTTTATACAAGTTTCTGAAAGTAATTACGTGACTTTAATTAATTTGAAAATATATGCATTTCTAGCCAGTCCACATAGAGTGATGAAACAGACACATATCTACAGTGAGAAAAAGGTTTCAGATGGCAAGTATCATCCTCCTGACTCTATCAGAGCCTAAATGCAAATGACAGCTTGTAAATAGTCACTAATTTCTAAAAAAAAATTTGTCTGAGGCAAAGTATGTATATGCCTTGTACAAAGTATATTGAATGTGCATATAGAATTAGAAACACATACTTCTGTGGTCTGATGACAGGATTTATTTAAGTAAAATGAATGGAGAATTGCAAATGTCACTAGATTTACTCCAAGTCCCTGAAGTTGGTGAATTTATTTTTTAAATATACAAGTAAATACTATTTAATTATTTATACTTTTCACACAGCAGTACATAGATATCTTATAAACCCAATTTATTATGTATTTTCCTCAAATCCTGTCTTTTGGAACTTTGTTATAATACAGGAGCTTTTCTGTGAAAGACAAAAACTTTTTTTTAACTCTTTAAATTGTTACTAGTCAAAGCCAACCATTTGAAATGAAAACTTCCAATTCCACAACAAAAGAAAGCTGGTGGATTTAATCTAATTTCTTGAGATTAAAGAACAACGAAGAAATTATTGTTTTTGCAGCCTCATCAGGAGTTTACTTCCACAAAACATCCATAAGATGTTTTCTCACCACATGTTCATTTTTATTCTTAGGTGCTTAGCTGTGATGTGTTTAGTTTGGCAGCTTGCCAATAATATTTACTGGGTCTTGGTACTACCAAATCTGACAGAAAGCAAAGCACAGGGGAAAAAGGTTATTTTCAAAGAATCATTTTCTCATCAAAAATATAAGTAAAAAACTATTTTGCAAAATGAAAAACTTGACTATGTTTCTTCTTTTATGATGGCAAACCCAGACATCCTGTCTTCACTTATACCTGCCAAATCCTGGCTGGAGGGAGAAAGGTCCATTCTTGGTGGTCACAAAATGGGTCCTCACACTACAAAACATAAATCTTTCAAACTCACGAAGGCTGGTCTGGAAGAGCTCCAAAACATTTCCCTTTGCCATGTTTTCTTTCCACCAGAGGGCCTCCTCTTGGTCTTATTCAACTTCTCTGCACTTGGACTATTCCTTCATTATGCATTATATAAGTAATATCTGAATTTGAATTGCTGAACTGGTAAGAATGAATTGTTATTTTCTATAGCCCTGACATCGATATCTGCTGTAAAAGATTGGGTTGTTTTTCATAGTCATCCACTCCCCTTCCCTCTGTAAGGGAATTACACATCACCACCACTTTCTATGGGCTTGCAGATTAATGAGCTTATGTGACCACATATAACATATCCCATCACAAATTGCCATGATTTTTCATGCTCTTTTTCCTCTGCCATAAGAAGGACATACTTAAATAAGGGTTAAGCCTTTATCATTGGTCCTAAAATAAGATGTGCAAAGGAAAGCCAAGACAGACACTCAGAGCTACCAACATGTAATGTGAACAAGAAATCAACATTTGTTTTTGTTAACCATTGAGATTTCAGGGTTTCTGGTTAATGCAGTAAAACTAACCCATACATCTGTTATATCTATACTATCACTTAGGAGCTACATCCTAGAATATGACAAAATAATGATATTAAAGCAATATCATAGTCTTAAGACCACAAAATTTTTTAAAATTTTCAAAGGTAACCTTCAAGACTTCAGGCTCTAGAGACAGATCTGAGTCTAAAGCTAACTGTTATTTACTGTATCTGTGAACTTTGATAAATGATTTCTAATTTTTGATCTGTAAAATGTGGATACTAATAGTAGCTACATTTTAGACTTCTTGAGTAGGTTTAGGGACATAATAAATGTAAAACATAGCACAATGACCACCACACAAATGGTGGTTTAAGAAGTTCTCTGGGAAACAGGCACTGAGATCAGTATTACCAAGCAGGGGATATGTTGGGGAATGCACTTGAGAGCAATAGCTCTAATGGAGTGAGGACAAAGGGCTATGCAGAATAAGGCAGTAACTACAATGAAGATGCAGCAGGGCCTCAGATGATACCAGAATAGCTCTGGAGCTGGGATGGACCTACAAAGAGCCCCAAACTGAAGCCAGGAGCCCAGGTTTTGTACATAAAACCAGTCATTACATGTAGGCTGTCCCCAGCGAGGAAGGTAATAGCCAAAGAGTGTTTCTAGAGAGCCTTGGCTGTAAGCTGCAGCAGCTGGAAGAAGGAGTGTTCAGTCTAGAAGGAGCTGTATGTCTGGGATACTCCCAGCATTCACAATAGTCCACCACTATGTGACCTGGATGCACTTTCTTATGGTCAGTTTTCTCTGACAGGGAAAATTTCCTCCAGAATTCTGGATGGCTGCTTTCCCAGGAAAAATTACACAGGGTGGCCAGTGGGGTGGAAGACAACCTTGCTTCAGTGTCTGGTCTCAGGGTCTATGCTGGTGTTCATTATCTCCCTCCTATATACCCATTCCAGATCCCCTTGACTCATGCTAGCACCCTCCCACTCTAGGTGACTTAACTGGGTGGTATTACCTAGGCGCCCAGGCCACAGTTTCTACACTTGTTCATTGACTGACAAAATTGAGCATAAGTCTATCAAGAAATGCCCTAGTGGGTCATGTGCTCATCATACCTCTATTTGATAACAGCAGTCTTTTTTCTACCTCATAACTGGAATAACTGCCCCTGATCAGGTTGCTGACACCTTCCGTTGTCTACTGGTCTCCTGACACAAGGACACACAGAAGCTTAATGTCTCTTGGTGATAATGTTTCCATTTGGGAGCCATGACTCCTACACCCACAGATCCTTGAGTTTCAGTAATAGGAGGCACACATTTTCTTTATGAATTTTCTTTCATTTGTTTTAAAAAATGATTGCAAATTTTGTTTTTGTTTTTGTTTTCTTCAGTATTTTATTCCTCAGACAGTCTAAGTTCCTCCACTATGTGATTTGGTTTTATTTTACCCTGCTCGAGAGTTCTTTTTTTAAAAAAATAATTTATTTATTTTTGTTACAGATGTTTCTCCTTTTCTCCCCACTGATTTCCCCCTCCCCCTTCCCCCCACCCTCTCCCCAGCTTTGTTGTCTATGTCCGTTGTGCACACATACATGCATATAAGTTCTGTGGTTTATCTCCTCCCCACCCCTTCTTCTGGTGATAGTCAGTCCGTACCCCACTTCCACGTCTCTGGGACTACTCCATTCCTCAGACTGTTATGTTCATTATATTCCACAAATAAGTGAGATCATATCATACTTGTCTTTCTCTGTTTGGCTTGTTTCGCTTAGGATGACACTTTCCAGGTCCCTCCATGTCATCTCAAAGGATACGAGTTCTTTCTTCCTTACAGCTGCATAGTACTCCATTGTGTATATGTACCACTGCTTTTTTTTATCCATTTGTATATGATGGACATTTGGGCTGTTTTCAGATTTTAGCTATTGTAAATAGTGCTGCTATGAACACGAGGGTACATATATTCTTTCTTATTGGTATTTCAGGCTTCTTAGGGTATATTCCTAGAAGTGGGATCACTGGGTCAAATGGAAGTTCAATTTTTAATTTTTGAGGTAACACCATATTGTTTTCCATAGTGGCTGCACCAGTCTGCATTCCCACCAGCAGTGTACTAGAGTCCCCTGTTCTCCACACCCTCATCAACACTTGTTGTTTGATAATTTGTTGATGGCGGCCATTCTACAGATGTGAGGTGATACCTCATTGTTGTTTTAATTTGCATCTCTCTGATGATTACTGATGTTGAGCATTTATTCATATGTCTCTTAGCCATTTGTATGTCCTGTTTGGAGAAGTATCTATTTAGGACCTCTGCCCATTTTTTAATAGGTTTCTTTGTCTTCCTTTTGTATGAGCACTCTATATACATTGGATATTAACCCCTTATCAGATAGATCATTGGCAATTGCTCTCTCCCATACAGTGGGTTGCCTTTCCATTTTGATGATTATATTTTTTGCTGTTCAGAAGCTTTTGAGTTTGATGTAGTTCCATATGTTCATTTTGTTTCTGTTGCCTTAGATGATGTATCAGTGATTCTGCTGTATATGATGTCTGAAATTTTGTTGCCTACATTTTCTTCTCGGATTTTTATAGATTCATGAGTCACATTTAAGTCTTTTATCCATTTTGAGTTTATTCTTGTGTGTGGTGTAAGCTGATGGTCTACTCTCACCATTGGTCAATTTTCCCAACACCATTTATTAAAGAGGCTGCCTTTACTCCACTGTATGTTCTTGCCACCTGTGTCAAATATTAATTGAGCATATTGCCTGGGTCCATTTCTGGGTTCTCTGTTCTGTTCCACTGGTCTATCTGGCTGTTCTTGTGCCAGAACCAGGCTGTTTTGATTATAGTGGCTTTATAGTATAACCTGAAATCTGGTAATGTGATCCCTGCTACATTGTTCTTCTTTTTCAAGATTGATATGGCTATTTGAGGTCTTTTTTGGTTCCATATAAAGTTTTGAAGTATTTTTTCTAGTTCTGTTAAGTATTTTGATGGGGATTGAATTGAATCTATAGATTTCAGTGGGTAGTATGGATATTTTAATGATGTTAATTCTTCCAATCCATGAAAAAGTTATGTGCTTTCACTTTTTTATATCTTCCTATATTTCTTTTTTCAATGACTTGTAGTTTTCTGCGAATAAGTCCTTTACTTCTTTGATTAAGTTTATTCCTAGGTATTTCAAGTTTTTTTGCCACAATGGTAAGTGGGATTGTTTTCTTAGTTTCTCTTTCTGTGAGTTCATCATTGGTGTATAAGAATGCCATCGATTTCTTGATGTTAATTTTGTATCCTGCTACTTTGCAAAGTTATTTATTAAGTCTAGTAAATTTTGATAGGCGCTTTGGGGTTTTCTACTATAGTATCATGTCATTTGCAAATAATGACAGTTTCACTTCCTCCTTTCCCAGTTGGATACCTTTATTTTTTCTTCCTGTCTGATTTCCGTGGCTAAGACTTCCAGTACAATGTTAAATAAGAGTGGCGAAAGTGGGAATCCTTGTTTGTTCCTGTTCTTAAGAGAAATGCTTTTAGTTTTTGCCCATTGAGTATGATGTTGGCTGTAGGTCTTTCATATATGGCCTTTATTATGTCGAGATATGATTCCTCTAATCCCACGTTGCTGAGCATTTTATCAGAAATGGATGCCAGATTTTGTCAAAGGCTTTTTCGGAATCTATTGATATGATCATGTGGTTTTTATTCTTTGTTTTATTTATGTGGTGTATTAGATTAATTGATTTTCTAATATTGTACCAGCCTTGCATCTCTGGGATGAATGCCACTTGGTCATGGTGAATAATTGTTTTTATGTAGTGCTGGATCCCATTTGCTAGTATTTTGTTCAGGATTTTGGCGTCTATGTTCATCACAGATATTGGCCTGTAGTTTTCTTGTTTTGTAGTGTCTTTTTCTAGTTTTGGAATTCAAATTATGCTGGCCTCATAAAATGAGATTAGAAGTCTTCCTTCTTCTTGAATTTTTAGAAATAGTTTGAGGAGAATGGGTGTTAGTTCTTTTTTGAATGTTCTGTAAAACTCCCCGGTGAAGCGATCCGAGCCTCGGTTTTTGTTTGCTGGGAGAGTCTTGATTATATTTTAAATTTCCTTGGTTGTTATTGGTTTGTTCTAGTTTTCTATCTCTTCCTGATCCAGTTTTGGGAGACTGTGTATTTCTATAAATTTGTCCATTTTGCTTAGATTGTCAAATATCTTGCCATATAATTGTTCATAGTAGCTGATAACAATCTTTTGTATTTCTGTGGTGTCAGTTGTTACTTCTCTTCTTTCATTTCTGATTTTGTGTATTTGGCTTCTCTTTCTTTTTTCTTGGTGAGTCTAGCTAAGGGTTCATCAATCTTGTTTACCTTTTCAAAAAACCAGCTCTTGGTTTCATTGATCCTTTGAAGTGTTTTTTTGTTCTCCAAGTCATTTATTTCTGCTCTGATCTTTAGAATTTCCTTTCTTCTACTTGCTCCGGGGTTTTCTTTTTGTTTGCTCTCTATTTCTTTAAGTTTTGACGTTAGACGGTCTATTAGAGATTTTTCTTGTTTCTTGAAGTAGGCCTTTAGTGCTACGAACTTCCCTTTCAGAACTGCTTTTGTTGAATCCCATAGATTTTGTATTGTTTTGTGTTCATTTTCATTGGTTTCCAGGAAGTTTTTAATTTCTTCCTTGATCTCCCTGGTAACCCATTTGTTGTTTAATAATTTGCTACTTAGCCTCCATGTGTTCAAATATCTTTGCATGTTCTTGTTGCAATTAATTTCTAGTTTCATTGCATTGTGATCTGAGAAGATTCTTGATATGATTTCAATCTTCTTGAACTAGTAGAGACTTAGTTTGTGTCCTAACATGTTGTCTATCTTCGAGAATATCCCATGTGCACTTGAGAAGAATGTGAATTCTGTAGTTTTGGGGTGTAATTCTCTGTAGATATCTATTATATACATTTGGTCTAGTGCTTCATTTAGAGTCTCTGTTTCCTTGCTAAGTTTTTTGTGTAGAGGGTCTATCCCAAGATGTCAGCTGGGTGTTGAAATCCCCTGCTATGATTTTATTGCTATCAATTTCTTCTTTGAAGTATTCCATAATATTTTTAATATATTTTGGTGTTCCTATATTGGGTGCATATATGTTTATCAAGGTTATATCTTCCTGTTGGATAGGTCCTTTCAATATTATGTAGTGGCCTTCTTAATCTCTAGTTAAGGCCTTTGTTTTGAAATCTATTTTATCAGGTATGAGTATTGCTACCCCAGCTTTCGTTTCCTTTTAATTTGCTTGGAAGATTTTTTTTCCATCCCTTCACTTTCCACCTATGTGAGTCTTTCTTTGTGAGGTGGGTCTCTTGTAAACAACATATATATGAGTCATGCTTCCTTATCCAAACAGCTACTCTGTGTCTTTTTATCAGAGCATTCAATCCAATTACATTTAATGTTATTATTGATATGTACTTATTTATGGCCATTTTTGTTTAGTGTGGTTCTATTTTTCTTCCTATTTCTACTGCTAATTACAGCAGTCCTTTTAGCATATCATGCATGCTGGTTTGGTGTTAATGTACTCCCTTAACCTTTTTTTGTCTGGAAAGTTCTTTATTTGACCTTTTATTTTGAATGATAGACTTGCTGGGTAGAGTAGTCTTGGATTTAGATCCTTGTTTCTCATGACCTTGATTACCTTATGCCATTTCCTTCTGGCCTGTAGTGTTTCAGTTGAGAAGTCAGCTGAGAGCCTTATAGGGTTTCCTTTGTAGGTAACTGGTTGCTTATCTCTTGTTGCTTTTAGGATTCTCTCTTTGTCTTTAATTTTTGGCATTTTGATTACTATGTGTCTTGGTGTGGGCCTGTTTGGGTTCTTTGTACTTTGGGCTCTTTGCACTTCTTGAACTTGTATGCCTTCTTCCTTCACCAAATTATGGAAATTTTTGGTCACTATTTCTTCAAATATATTCTTTGTTTCTTGCTTGTTTTGTTCTTCTTTGGAGACTCCTATGATGTGAATATTATTACGTGTTCAGTTGTCCTACAGTTCTCTTAAGCTGTCTTCCTGTTTTTTAATTGTTTCTTCCTTTTGGTTTTCTGATTGGTTGATTTTTTCTACACTGTCTTCTAATTTATTAATCTGGTCCTCCGCTTCCTCTACTCTGATCTTTAGAACTTCCAATGTGTTTTTTATCTCTGATATGTCATTCTTCATTTCTTCTTGGTGGTTTTTAATTTCCAACTGGTTCATTTTCAACATTTCCGTATCTTTAACCATGGTGCTCATGTCCTTACACATGCTGTTGAGCTTCCTCAAGATCATGGCTCTGAATTCTAGTTCTGATAACTTGCTTAACTGCACCCCATTTATCTCATCTTTGGTAGAGGTCTCTTGTTCTTTCATTTGGCATTTGTTTCTTTGTTTCACCATTTTGGCTATCTCAGGCTTTGGAGCCTGCCAAATTTTCCTTGTGGATATTGGTGTTCTTCTCTTTGTGGCACCTGTACTGGGTTTGGATGGGTGTGGAAGGACCCACATTAAACACCACTGTCTAGTCTTCCTTTCCTGGGCAGAGTTGGAAGCCCAGGAATGTTTCAGTTATTCTCTAGCTTTTTTTCCTGGAGGTTATCAATAGCTGTTAGTTGAAGAGCCTTACTTAGCTTCTCAGTTGAATGAAAAACTCCTTCAGGTGCTCAGGGTAAGGGGATTTCCTGAGGGTGGGGCCGATGCTGGTTTTTAATGAGCCTCAATTTGCATTTCCATGGCCACCTGGTTGGGTTGAATCTCCAAAGGAGGGGCCACCACCTCTCCCCAGAGCCCTGCAAAGGAGTAAGATGACCACTGTCCTGCATGGCCACAACTCAGCCAAAGCTCTGATAACCCTCCAAATCTCAAGTGTCCCCACACAGTTCCAGTCCAGTCTGCCCTCCCTCTGCCGGAGCTCAAGGTGAGTGGTTGTGGCTATTTTAGCATCTATCCTGGCTCTGCTCTGTGGATCCGCTTGTGAGTGTAACCCAGACGGCGCTGCTCAGAGCTAAGACTGCTGCTATCCATGGGCTCCCAGCCCTCCTCTAGCGCTTCTAGAATCATATCAGGATTGAGTCAGTGTCCCTGGTTATATGGTCCTCCAAGCTGCTTTTCTTTTGCTTTTTCCTGATGATTTGTCTTTATTTTTATTGTAATTCCAGTTTGGTCCTGGGAGATGGTCTGTGTAGCTTCTATTCACTCTACCACCATTTTGGAATCTTTGTTTGCTTATTTTGTTTTTTTATTGATTCTTAGAGAGAGGAAGAAAGAAAAAGAGAAACATCGATGTGAGAGATACATCCATATGTTTCATCCTGCATGTGCTTCAACTGGACATCCAACATGCAACCTAGGTATGTGCTCTGACCAGAAATTGAACCGACAACCTTTTCATGTATAGGAGGATGCTCCAGCCAACTGAATCACCCAGCCAGGGTGTTGCTACTCTTTTAATTAAGTCCTGGGACTTCTCCTCAGTAAATATGACAGTATTCAAAAAAATGGGTTTTGCAGATATAAGTTAAGAGGTTTGAAATAAGATCATCCTGGATTGACTATGTGGTCCCTAAATCAAATGGCGAGTATCCTGTTTAAAAAATGTTGTTGTTTTTGTTGTTTTCCTTTTTATTGAATTCATTGGGATGGTATTGGTTAACAAAATTATACTGGTTTCAGGTCACCCAGAAGAGAAAGTGATGTGGGTACAGAGGCAGAGATTGAAGTTATACACCTATAAGCAGAGAGGGTCACCAAGAATTGCTGGTAAGCACCAGAAGGCAGGAGAGGGTCATGAAAGGGTTTTGGTCTCAGAACTTCCAGAAGCAACCTACCCTACCAACATCTTGACTTCAGATTTCCAGCCTTCTGACTGGAAGAAAATAAATTTCTGTTGCTTTAAGTGACCCAGTGTGTGGTAATTTATTATTGCAGCCATAGATTTGCATACAGGTGAAAGCAGGATGGGGCAGAAAGAAAAAGGGAACTCCAGTGCATTTTCAATACCAGCCTCTAAGAAAGGTTAAAGCAGAAATGGCCGCAAATATTTCCTGAATTGAGGACAGTGGGCCATAATCTTATTTTAGTATTGTTATTAATTTTTTTAGGTTTCTAAAACAACATTTATTTTTTAAAACTTAACATATGCATATAATAGGAAACTGAAAAGCACAAGAAGCAAAGAACAAAGTTATCCATAATCACAAGCAGTTTACAGTCTGACGTGTCCTTCTAAGTCTCCTGTGTGTCTACACAACTAAGCTTCCCTTTATTTTGTATTTAGGATTGTACAGTTATGTATCAAGATTTTTCACACGTCATGAATATTTACCACTTCAAAGTCCCAAAGCTATATGAGTATTCTGATAACCAAGAATACCCTACACCAACTCAATCTGGAAGAAAATGTAATCCTGACTTCCTTAGCGACATAAAATTCATCAAGGACAAAAGTAGCAACAGACATCTACATAAAGATATTGGCAAAGTTACAATTAAAATACTTCATTCCCTTAATGTTTGATTGACAATGAGACACATAGCAAGAGTATACAAAGTATAATGCTTCTATATTTTAAAAATATTAGCAAGGAGGCAGGTTTGACCAAAATATTTAACACTGTATTCCTATAGCACAGCCAAAGAGATGCATACACATCAGTGGCTATCATCACAAGGTGAATATGAGCACATCCACATACACCTCCCCCTCTGTCCTTCCTTGTGCCCTCTGCTGCCAGCCTAACGAACAAGTCCCGGCATCCATTTCTGAGATGGTTCAACAATTCCATGTCCAATATGCCTCTTTTCTAACAATTATAACAAAAAGATATTTACAGATTGTTTAATTCACTAGCTCTACTTTTTATCATACACGGTCACCTCAGGACATCTAAAAAGCTCCCATGTTGCTAAATAATGAACGTTGTCTACATTACACACAGGAACTTTACAAAAATATGCATATAGACCTATAATTATAACCTGAAACTTTCTCCTAGATATGGAGATACTAGCAAAGAGCCCTTCCTTCACCCTTCCTCTTCTCCCTCCTCCACCATTTCAGTGACTAAATACAAGACACCTAGCTCCAAGAGGTGGTTTCACACACACATTCCCAGAAGACAGTCCTTCTTATAAACTAACTAAAGGGCTTTTATAAAGGGACTACCTACCACCTCTACTTTTAATATGCATAGCAATATTAACTAAAATGCAAATTATATAACAATGGTTAGATGATCTCAGTTTGTCTAGATACTCATGGGCACAGAACCCTTTTTTCTATACTTCCTTCCTTCCTCCTCCCCCTGTGAACAGTCAGCATACTCTCCAAGGCATCTAGTTTAACAATTCATTCCCAGAATGCAACCATTTTTATGAATTAACAGAAAAAACACTTAGAGGGTGTTACTTTAACTATTTCAACATATGTTGTACACTTTCAAACATCTGGAAAGACTAGATGTTTCAAATAAGAATTTAAGTTTGAATAAACTGCACCTGAAAGTGTCTTCTAAATATGAAGGTGCATTCTGGCCTAGAACTCTTCCCCTTCTCATCTAGATCAACTCAGTGGACAAGTATAGTAAGCATCCATAATACTTAAGAGGGGATTTTAAGAATTTCACTTTCTCACATTTTCAGAACAATCTCTTCTAGGAATTTAACACAAACTGTATGCAATGTATTTGTTTACTAGCTACTCCTCTGTTATACACTGGAAACCTCTGTAACATCTACAAAGGCTCAATGTTATTAATTAGGACAGTTGTCCTTCATATACACTATATACACAGCCAAGTAAGACAAAATGCACAGGCACATGGGAAGATGGTTACTCCTGCCTAACTAGAAACACACTGGTATAGAGCCCTTTGCACTTTCTTCTCCTTCCTCTCTGAACCAGCACAAATAGTAACATGTGCTATTCAGAGAGGTGGTCTGTTATTTTGTTCATCCCATTTCCAAAAGACAGTATTTGAAATGAATTTTAACAAAAAGATATCTACAAAATGTGTTATTTTACTACCTCTACTTTTAACATACTTTGTGCACTTCTAAACGTCTAGAAAGTCTAGATGTTTCAAATAAGGACTTAAGTTTGTCCACTATATACACAGTAGTGTTAAATAAACTACACACAAATTCAACACTGGTTATATCTGAATGTGTCTTCTACACAGGAATAGTCTAGTCTCAAATCCTTCATTTCTCCCAATTCTTTCTGTCCACCACCAACCTAGTGGGTTGAGTATAGGCACGTGTGTTATTTAGATGTGATTTCACAATTTCATTTGCAAAAGTCCTTTTCAGAAGACAGCCTTTGGATGAGTTTTAACATTAAATGTACAAAATGTGTTAGTTTACTAACTCTACTTTTGTCATACATTGGCAACCTCTTTAATATCTAGAGACTAGATATTATTAAATTAAGACCCATTTATCCAGTATATTCACAATATATACAGTAAGGTTCAATGAAATGTATATAACATATAGTGCAAAGGAAAAGCTAAATATTTCTACACACTAACAAAACATCATTTTTGCAATTTTTTATCTCCGACCTCCCTCAATCCAGTGAAGAAGTACATAGAGTCATTGAAGAGGAGGTTTAACAATTCCATTTCTAAAGACAGTGTTTCCTATCAGGTTTTAAAAGCTATTTACAAGAAGCATTATTCTACTACTTCTATTTTTAAGTACATCAAGCACTTCTAAATATCTAGAAAGACTAGATATTTCATTTAAGAACTTATTTGTCCACTAAGTGCACAGCACTGTTAAAATTGCACACACATAACAATGGTTATAATATGAGGTATCTTCTAAAGGTGACCATGTTGGCCTGAACCATTCCCTCTCTCACTCCCTTCTTTCCACCACCAGTCCAGTGGACAAGTAAAGGCATGTTTAATACTTAGAGGTGGTTGAACAAATTCATATCCGAAAGTCACTTACACAAGACAAGCTTTCCTATGAATTTCAACGCAAAGTGTATAAAATGGGCTAATTTTACTAACTACTTTGTCATATACTGGCAATCTCTTTAACATCTAGAGACTAGATATTTCAATTTTACGACTTATTTGTCCATTATATACACAGCAAAACAAAATGCACATAATATACAAAAATGGTTTTATATGAAAATTTCCAAATATGACACACATTAGCATATTACCTTTTGCAATTCTTTCCCTCCCACCTCCTCCAAACCACTGAACAAGTATAGACTATAGTATACTGCTCACAGAGGTGGTTTAACAATTCCATTCCCAAAAGATAGTATAGCATTTCTTATAATTTTAGTAAAAAGATATTTACAAAAGTGATATTTTGCTACCTCTACATTTAACATATGTTGGGCACTTCTAAACATCTGGATAAACTAGATGTTTCAAATAAGGACTTAATTTGTCCACTATATACACAAATTGTGAATAAACTACACACATGTAACAGTTATAATCTGAAAGTGTCTTCAAAATATGAACATTGTAGCCTAACACCATCCTTCACCCCCTCTTTCCCTTCTCCCCTTCCCCTCCCCCAACCATGTAGGGTATAATGCTCACATTTTTAGAAGACAATCTTTCCTAGAAATTTTAACACAATTGTACAAAATGCACTAGTTTACTAACTCTATTTTTGTCACATACTGGCAAACTCTTTAACATCTAGAAAGACTAGATGTTGTAAATTAGGACTAATTTGTCCATTATATACACTATATACACAGCTAAGGAAAACAAATGCATGAATATAAGGGACAAAGCACTAACAAAGAGCTCTTTGTACTTCCTTCTCCCTTGAACCTGTGCACAAATACAATGTGTACTGTTCAAAGAGGTGGTTTGGTCATTTCCAAAATAACAATATTTGATATGAATTTTAACAAGATATTTACTAAAATGTCTTTTTTACTACCTCCACTTTTATCAGGCACTCCAGAACATGTAGAAATATATTTTTAAAAAGTACTTAGCATTGTCAACTATTATACAGTAGTGAGGAATAAAATGCACACATAAAACAATGGTTAGAATATGAAAATTCTTCTAAATATGACCAGCCTGTTATAGAACCTTCTTTTCTTCCTCCTCAGGGTCTTCTACTCCAAGTCCTCTAACTCAGGGAAGAAAGGTGGATGGGAGTCGCTCCTGATGTGACATGTTGTTTCTGGAGGTAGTCTAGCAATTCCATTTCAAAAAGTCATTTCCAGAAGACATTTCTTTTGATATTTTTTTACATGGGCATTTGCAAGATGTGTGATTTTCTAACTCTACTTTATCATACGTTGGCAACCTCTTTACATCTAGAAGGCCTAGATGTAGCAAAGTTCTCTTTTGGAAGGTTAGGGGGAAAGTTGAGAGCAGCTTTCTCATATATACACAGGTCTCTATAAATGGCCAGTGGATCTTCCCAAAAGGTGGCGGGCACCTCCTATTGGCCAAATGTATATTATTCTGCCATTTTTCTCTTCCGAAATCATGGTCTATAGTAGATGACAAACGGCAGGAGGGCCCATAACCAGTCCACTCTTGTGGACAGGGGCTCTGCTAACCTTCGGGCTGGTGAGGCCTTTATCGTTATCAGGACTGTCCGGGGGATGCGAGGTCTCCCCCAGCTGGGAGAGGAGTCACCCCAGGTGCCCCATCCACCGGCTCCAAGGCCCAAGCGGGGGTGAGCTGGTGTCCACACAGAGCCACCTTCGGCCTCCCAGGCCAAGTGCCTCCCTCTGCAGCCTTCTAGGGGACGCCATTCTCTGGGCCCGCCACGCCCGACGCTCCCGGCAGCGCGGCCGGCCGCGGGGATTGTCTCCGTGGCTCAGCAATTGGCGGGGGTTTTGCTTAGGCCCCGGAGGAGTGGGCCTGGAGACCCTAGGGTCCGCGGCATGGTCCCCATAATGCGGCTCGGGCTCCGAAAGGCCACAGCCATCTGGGCACGGAGGTGGAGGTGGGGTTTGGGGGAAAGTCCCGCTGCTGCTGCAAAGCCTGGGCTCGGCCAGTAGGCCAAAACAGGAAGAACTCTGGGCCTCGCCAGGACAAAGCCTACCGCCTGTCCCCAGCCCCCAACTCACCCCAATGGCCAAGGCCAGAGGGCCTGGAGGGGCCCCGAGGAACCTGAAGGACAAGGCCACGCTCCGCTTCTCACCGCACTCTAATTTATTTCTTTTTGTTACAGATGGTTCTCCTTTTTCCCCTATTGCCAACCTCCTCCCAATCCCCCCTGCCCAGCATAGTTGTCTATGTCCATGGGCCATAATCTTTTATTCCCTGCATCAACATTCCATTACCTGCACTGCAATTAGTGACCCTCAAGGCAGTTTCTTTCATGGGAGGGCAACTCCAGGGCATGGACTTAATTGTGAGCTATCAGCAGGCAACGCACCTGGTAGTTGGGGAGATGAAGGTCTCATTCCAAGACAGGAAATAGGAGTGGTGCTTCTCAGCAACTATCACAGGAAGCTGTGACTATATCTTCAGAGTAGGCACCATTTCAAAGAAGAGAACTGTGAGGAGTGAATCAACTAAAGCAGATGTTACTGAATTGCTTTCACAAAAACAAAGATTTTCGTCAGTTGAATTTAAGGCAAAACACGAAAGGACTGCTTGAAGAAAAAAAGAGGTTGCTTAAAGTCCACAAGTGATCTGAGAAGAAAAAGTGAATTTGTGAGCAAAGGATATAGCAGAGGTGAGGGCTCAATGAGGATGGGGTGGTGGCATTACATCCTGATTCCACATGGTAAGCCCCAGGTAAATCTCAGCCACAATTAACAGAACTTCGTTTTCCTTTGCTGACACGCAGTGGGCCACAGATTTCATACAGTAGCCTTGCTCACAAAAAGCTTATATTTGGGGAGGGGTGGGGCAGGAAGAGATAAACCAAAGAACTTAGATGTATATAAGCATAGACAACAATGCTGTGAGGGAGGGTGGGATGAGGGTGTCAATGGGGGAAAAATGAGAAACATCTATAACAAAAATAAATTAATTAAATAAAAAAGTAAAATAAGTAAATACACATAACAAAAATAATTATAGTAAAAAAGAAAAAGCTTCTGTTTCTAAAACTGACAGGCTGAGTAGTCAAATGGACAATAAACATGTGAAAACATGCTCAACATACTTAATCATCAGAGATATGCAAAGTAAATCTATGATGATGTATCATTATTAAACTTCTAGGATGGCTATAATAAAAAGAGGTAATAACAATTGCTGGAAGAAATTGGAACCCTCCTATACTACTAGTGGAATATAGAATTGTGCAGTACTTTACAAAACTTCCAATGCTATGTTGAGTATGCATAGTGAAAGTTCCTGATTTTAAGAAAAACAATTTTAGTTTGTCCCCATTAGGTATGCTGTGGGTTTGTCCTATATGGCCTTTATTACTTTCAGGTATGTTTGCTCTATTCTCTCTTTGTTGAGAATTGTTATTATAAGTGGGTGCTAAAATTGTCAAATTTTTTGTTTTGTTTTTTTCAGGGCCCAACTTTTTTTTTTTTTTAGTTGTAATATTTATTTTTTTTTAATTTTTTAATTTTTTTTTTGTTACAGATGTTTCTCCATTTTTACCCCATTGGCACCCCTCTCCCCACCCCATACGTGCCCCATCCCTGGCTTTGTTGTCCATGTCCATTGGCTATGCTACATACATATAAGTTCTGTGGTTTATCTCTTTCCACCCCCCCCACCCCCTCTTCTGACGGATGTCAGTCTGTGCCCTACTTCCATGTTTCTGGGTCTACTGTCTTCCTCAGACTGTTAGACACCTCTCCAAACAGGACATACAAATGGCCAAGAGACATATGAAGAAATGCTCAACATCACTAATCATCAGAGAGATGCAAATTAAAACAACAATGAGGTATCACCTCACACCTGTCAGAATGGCCAACATAAACAAATCATCAAACAACAAGTGCTGGCGAGGGTATGGAAAAAAGGGGACTCTAGTACACTGCTGGTGGGAATGCAGGCTGGTGCAACCACTATGGAAAACAATATGGTGTTACCTCAAAAAATTAAAAATTGAACTTCCATTTGACCCAGTGATCCCGCTTCTAGGAATATACCCTAAGAAGCCTGAAACACCAATCAGAAAGAGTATATGTACCCCCATGTTTTTAGCAGAACTATTTACAATAGCTAAGATCTGGAAACAGCCCAAGTGTCCATCAGCAGACAAATGGATAAAAAAGCAGTAGTACATTTACACAATGGAGTACTATGCAGCTGTAAGAAAGAAAGAACTCTTATCCTTTGAGACGACATGGAGGGGCCTGGAAAGTATTATCCTAAAAGAAATAAGCCAAGCAGAAAAAGACAAATATCACATGATCTCACTTATATATGTAATAAATGAACATAACAGTCTCAGGGCCCAACTTTTTATCTAATTATTTTATTTTTGTTACAGATGTTTCTCCTTTTCCCCCCATTGACACCCTCCTCCCATTTCTGCCCCCACCCCTCAGCCCAGGAATTGTCTATGTGCATTGGTTATGCTTATATGCATAATTTCTTTGATTTATCTCTTCCCTCCCCCCTATACACTACTCTGAAGGTTGTGAGTCTAAACAATACTATGTCTCTGGGTCTATCGTGTTCATCACCTTACTTTTTTCATTATATTCCACAAATAAGTGAGAAGGATAAAAAGATATTTCTTTCTTACAGCTGCATAATATTCATTGTGTATATGTACCACAGCATTTTTATCCACTTATTTATTGATGAACACTTGGGCTGTTTCCACATCTTAGCGATTGTAAATAGTGTTGCTAAGAACACAGGGGTACACACATTCTTTCTAATTAGTGTTTCAGGCCTCTTAGAGTATATTTCTAGAAATGGAACCACTGGGTCAAAAGTCAGTTTAATTTTTAATTTTTGAGGTCACATAGTGTTTCCCATAGTGGATGAACCAGTCTGCATTCCGACCAGCAGTGTACTAGAGTCCCCTTTTTCTCCACAACCTCGCCAACACTTCTTGTTTGACGATTTGTTGCTGGCAGCCATTCTGACAGGTGTGAGGTGATACATCATTGTTGTTTTAATTTGCATCTCTCTGATGATTAGTGATGTTGAGCATTTCTTCATATATGTCTTTTGGCCATTTATATGTCCTGTTTGGAGAGGTGTCTATTTAGTTCCTCTGGCCATTTTTTATTTATTTTTTTTTAATTAATTTTTGTAACAGATGTTTCTCCTTTTTCCCCCACTGATACCCCCTGCCCTGTTCCCAGCTTTGTTGTCCATGTCTATTTTTCATGCATACATGCATATAAATTCTGTGGTTCATCTCTCCTGCACCACCCCCTCTTCAGGGGATTGTCAGTCACTACCCCACTTCCACGTCTCTGGGACTACTCCATTCCTCAGACTGTTATGTTCATTATATTCCACAAACAAGTGAGATCATATGATACTTGTCTTTCTCTGTTTGGCTTGTTTCACTTAGGATGATACTTTCCAGGTCCCTCCATGACGTATCAAAGGATAAGAGATCTCTCTTTCTTAGAGCTGCATACTACTCCATTGTGTATATGTAGCACCACTTTTTTACCATTCGTCTACTGATGGACACTTGGGCTGTTTCCAGATATTAGCTATTGTAAGTAGTGCTGCTACAAACATGGGGGTACGTATATTCTTTCTGATTGGAGTTTCAGGCTTCTTAGGGTATATTCCTAGAAGTGGGATCACTGGGTCAAAAGGAAGTTCAATTTTTAATTTTTTGAGGTAACACCATATTGTTTTCCATAGTGGCTGCACCAGTTCGCATTTCCACCAGCAGTGTACTAGAGTTCCTTTTTCTCCACACCATCGCCAACACTTGTTGTTTGATGATTTGTTGATGGCACCAATTCTGACAGGTGTGAGGTGATACCTCATTGTTGTTTTAATTTGCATCTCTCTGATGATTAGTGATGTTGAGCATTTTTTCATATGTCTCTTGGCCATTTGTATGTCCTGTTTGAAGAGGTGTCTATTTAGTTCCTCTGCCCATTTTTTAATTGAGTTCTTTGTCTTCCTTTTGTTGCGTTGTATGAGCACTCTCTACATATTGAAAATTAACACCTTATCTGCTATATCATTATCAATTATGCTATCCCATACAGTGGGTAGCCTTTCCATTTCGATGATTCTATCTTTCGCTTTGCAGAAACATTTGAGTTTGACGTACTCCTATATGTTCATTTTCTCCTGTTTCTATTGCCTTAGGTGATGTATCAGTGAAAATTCTTCTGAGTATGATGTCTGCAATTTTGCTGCCTACAGTTTCTTCTAGGATTTTTATGGATTCATGAGTCACTTTTAAGTCTTTTATCCATTTTGAGATTTTCTTGTGTAGGGTGTAAGATGATGGTCTAGTTTCATTTTTCTGCATATAGCGGTCCAATTTTCCCAGCACCATTTATTAAAGAGGCTGTCCTCCCTCCACTGTATCCTCTTGCCACCTTTGTCAAATATTAATTGAGCATATTGACTTGGGTCCTTTTCTGAGTTCTCTGTTCTGTTCCTCTGGATTATATGCCTGTTCTTGTGCCAGTTCCAGGCTGTTTTGATTACAGTGGCTTTGTAGTTTAATATGAAATATGGTAATGTTATCCCTCCAACTTTATTCTTCTTTTTCAAGATTGCTGTGGCTATAAGAGGTCTTTTTGTTTCCATATAAACTTTTGAAGTACTTGTTCTAATTCTGTGCACTATGCCATTGGTATTTTGATGGGGATTGCATTAAATCTATAGATTGCTTTGGGTAGTATGGACATTTTAATGATGTTAATTGTTCCAATCCATGAACAGGGTATGTGCTTCCACTTTTTTATATCTTCTTCTATTTCTTTTTTCAATGACCTGTAGTTTTCCATGAATAGGTTCTTTATTTCTTTGGTTCAGTTTATTCCTACGTATCTTATTATTATTTTGGTTTTTTTTGCCACAATAGTAAATGGGATTGTTTTCTTAGTTTTTCTTTCTGTGAGTTCATCATTGGTGTATAAGAATGCCATCGATTTTTTGAAGTTAATTTTGTATCCTGCTACTTTGCCAAATTCATTTATTAAGTCTAGTAAATTTTTCATGGAGTCTTTGGGGTTTCTACGTATAGTATCATGTCATCTGCGAATAATGACAGTTTCACTTCTTCCTTTCCAATTTGGACCCCTTTTATTTTTTCTTCCTGTCTGATTGCTGTGGCTACGAATTTCAGTACTATGTTAAATAGGAGTGGTGAAAGTGGGCATCCTTGCCTTGTTCCTGTTCTTACAGGAAATGCTTTTAGTTTTTGCCCATTGAGTATGATGTAGGCTGTGGCAGCTCCCAGCCAAGGGTGTAGCACCTGTGGAGGTCGCAGGACCTAGCTGAGGGTGCAGCTTCCAGCTGAGGCCGCTGGTCCCAGCTCAGGCCGCTGTGGACCGTGGGCTCCCGGCCCCCTCTCATGTCCTCGCAAGCCTACCAGGATTGAGTCTGTGTTCCTGGTTATGTGGTCCTCCAAGTTGCCTTTCAGTTGCCCCTTCCTGACAATTTGTCTTTATTTTTGTTGCACTTCCAGTTTGGTCCTGGGAGATGGTCTGTGTAGCTTCCATTCACTTTGCCGCCATTTTTTTGCCCCCTCTGCCCATTTTTTAATTGGGTTCTTTGTTTTCCTTTTGTTGAGGTGTATGAGTACTCAATATATTTTGGAAATTAACCCCTTATCTGATGTATCATTGCAGTTATGCTGTCCCATACAATGGGTTCCTTTTCCATTTTGATGGTTGGTCTTTTGCTGTGCAGAAGCTTTTGAGTTTGATGTAGTCCCATGTGTTTATTTTTTCCTTAGTTCTCTTGCCCTAGGTGATGTAGCAGAGAAAATTCTGCTGTGTGTGATGTCTGAAATTTTGTTGCCTACATTTTCTTCTATGATTTTTATGGATTTACGAGTCACATTTAAGTTTTTTATTTTATTTTGAGTTTATTTTCATGTATGGTGTAAGTTGGTAGTCTAGCTTGATTTTTTTTCATGTTGCTGTCCAATTTTCCCAACACTATTTACTAAAGAGTCTGTCTAGACTTCACTGTATGCTCTCGCCATCTTTGTCAAATATTAATTTAATGTATTGTCTTTGGTCAATTTCTAGGTACTCTGTTCTGTCTCTTTGATCTATATACCTGTTCCTTTGCCAGTACCAGGCTGTTTTGATTACAGTGGCTTTATAGTATAACCTTATATCCAGTATTGTGATCCCTCCTACTTTGTTCCTCTTTTTCAAGATTGCTGTGGCTATTTGGGGTCTTTTTTAGTTCCATATAAACTTTTGCAGTATTTGTCCCATATAAACTTTGGCAGTATTTGTCC